>NC_090389.1:68233225-68833225 GCF_036365525.1 Heterodontus francisci
TGGGGGAAAACAGCCATGTACACACTAAAGAATTATTGAAATGACATAGGGAAAGCATCCTTAAACAGAACTAAGTGAAATGAATTAAATAAAGTTGGTAATTATTAAATTAGTATTAAATAAAGATGGAGCTCAGCAAAAGTAATTAAATAAAGACAGGGGCTCATGAATTTAAAGTGCTTTTACAGAATTATTAGAAAAGGCACCATATAAGTTAATTATAGAAAGCCGGAAATAAGTAAATTGAGGACAAGCGACAAAATTAATTACATAAAGATATGGGCTTCCTGAATTGAAAATAGCATTGGAAAATGCCAGCAAATGAACTCCGACAAAGAATTACATGACTGGGGACAAACTCAACAACAGCTTATATTTATATAATATTTTTAATGTAATAAAATGTCCCAAGGTGCTTTACAGGAGCAATATAAAACAAAATATGACACCTAGCCACTTAAACTGATATTAGGTCAGATGCAAAAAGGTTGGTCAAAGAGGTAGGTTTTAAGGAGTGTTGTAAAGGAGGAAAGTGAGGTAGAGAGGTGGAGGGGTACAGGAAGGGTATTCCAGAGCTTAGGTCCTCGGCAACTGAAGGTGTGGCCACAGATGGCGGAACGATTATAATCAGGGATGCTCAAGAGGCCAGAATTAGAGGGGCGCAGACATCTCAGAGGGTTGTGGGGCTGGAGGAGATTACAGAGATAGGGAGGAATGAGACCATGGAGAGATTTGAAAACAAGGTTGATTATTTTAAAACCAAGACATTGTTCGACCAGGAGCCGATGTAGGTCAGCAAGCACAGGGGTGATCCTTGAACAGGACTTGGTGAGAGTTAGGAAGCAGAGTTTTGGATGACCTCAAGTTTACAGAGGGTAGAATGTGGGAGACTAACCAGGAATGTGTTGAATTGGTCAAGTCTAAAGGTAACAAAGGCATGAATAAGGATTTCAGCAGCAGATTATCTGAGATCAGCGAAGTGGGGCGATGTTACGGAGGTAGAAATAGGCAGTCTTAGCGATGGTGCAAATATGTGGTTGGAAGCTTATTTTGGGATCAAACATGACACCAAGGTTGCGAACAGTCTATTTAGTCTCAGACAGTTGCCAGGGAGAGGGATAGAGTCTGTAGCTAAGGAACAGAGTTTGGTGTGGGGACTGAAAATAATGACTTTGGGTTTCCCAATTTTTAACTGGAGGAAATTTCTGCTCATCCAATACTAGCTGTTAGATAAGCAGTCTGATAACTGAACAGTGCAGGAGTCAAGAGAAGTGGTAATGAGGTACTGCTGGGTGTCATTAGCGTCTGTGTGAAAGCTGTAATGCTCTGCTTTTGGATGGTGTTGCCGAGGGGCAGCATGTAAATGAGAAATAGGAGAAGACCAAAGATAGATCCTTGGGGAGACACCAAAGGTAACGGTGTGGGTGCAGGAAGAGAAGCCATTGCAGGTGATACTCTGGCTGTAATTAGATAAATAAGAATGGAACCAGGTGTGAGCAGTCCCACCCAGCGAGATGACAATGGAGAGGCTTTGGAGGAAGATGGTCTGGTCAACCATGTCAAAGGCTGCAGACAGGTCAAGCAATAAATCAGCAATGAATGAATTAATTAAGACGCTGGATAGGAATTGAAATTAAACCAAAATTAGAGTCATAGGCTGGAATTTTACGCCACCCCAACGAGCCGATGGTGGCGGGGGGGTGGCATAAGATGGAGCGGGAGGCTCTGGGAGGCCTTCACGACCTGCTCCCACCTACGCCTCCCTTTACATAGCGCGGAGACGTGAGAAATGGGCTGCCCGCCCCATGCCAATCAAGGCCCTTAAGTTGCCAATTAACGGCCACTTAAGAGCCTTCGCCCTCCTCCATGTGGATTTTACGCTTGGCAAGCGGGCATCCTGGAGCCGGGAAAGGCCACTTGGTAAAAGTTGGCGGCCTCTCAGCACCCCAGGCGTGGGCCCTGATAATCGGGCCAGGGTGCCCGCTTGAGGGCTGCCCCCATTTCCCCAACCGCCCCCAAGACCCAAGATACCCCGCTTCCCCCCAAACGACCACCCTTGCCTCGCCGGGGCCCAACCGATTACCCCCAGTGAGGCAACTAAAACTCACCTTGGATCCGGGCTCCCAGGCATTGTCGGCTGGGCTGCAGTCCCAGCAGTGGCCAACACTGGGGCTGCAGCCCATCGAATCCAAGAATGCTTACAACACAGAATGAGGCCATGCAGCCCATCGTGCCAGCTCTCTGCAAGAGCAACTCAGCTAATCCCAATCCCTGCCCTTTCCCTGTAGCCCTGCAAACTTTTACTCTGCATGTGCTTATCCAATTCCCTTTTGAAAGCCATGATTGAATCGCCTCCACCACAATCTCAGGCGGTGCATTCCAGATCCTAACCACTCGTTGTGAAAATGTTTTTCCTTATGATACCGTTATTTTTTTGCCATTAACCTTATATCATGATCTCTGGTTCTCGAGCCACTGAACTTTCCCATTATCCCATGGTGGAGGGAAGATGTTGGGCTTCCCTCCTGATGACTTCCGCCTCCATTTTATCACCTCTCCCACATCCCAACCCAATCTATAAAGGGCTGGTAAAATCCCAGCCACAGTTTATAAGCAACATTTTAAAGGAGGAAGGCGAGGTAAAGAGGTGGTGAGCTTTAGCGAGGGAATTACAGAGCTTAGAACCTTAGCCGCTGAAGGCACATCCGCCAATGCTGGAATGATTAAAATCGGGGATGCTCAAGAGACCAGCACTGGAGGAGCGCAGATATCTCAGAAGACTGTAGGGCTGGAGGAGAATACAGAGGATGAGGCTATTAATGAATTTGAAATCAAGGACAAGGATTGAAAAATAGAGGCATTGCTTAACTGGGAGACAATACAGATCACTGAGCACAGGGGTGATGGGTGAACAGTAGCTGGTGTGAGTTCGGACACAAGCAGCAGAGTTGTGGATGACCTCAAGTTTACAGAGGGTAGAATGTGGGAGGCCAGCCAGGAGTAGGTACATGGATGATAGTAGAATGAAGGGTAGGTAGTTAGTTTGATCTTAGAGTAGGTTAAAGGTTCGGCACAACATCGTGGGCCGAAGGGCCTGTACTGTGCTGTACTGTTCTATGTTCTATGTTCTATGAGTGCACTTATAGTCAAGTCTAGAGGTAACAAAGACAGGGATGAGGGTTTGAACAGCAGATAAGCTGAGGCAGAGACGGAGTCAGACGATACTATGGAGGTGGAAATAGTCTTAGTGATGGCAGGGTATATGGTTGTAAGCTCATCTTGCAGCCAAGTATGACACCAAAGTTGCAAACAGTCTGGTTTAGCCTCAGACAGTTGCCAGGGAGACGGATGGAGTCAGTGTCTAGAGAACGGACTTTGTGGCAGTGATTGAAAATGATGGTTTTGGTCTTCCTAATATTTAATTACAGGAAATTTCTGCTGATCCAGTACTGGATATCAGACAAGTAGTCTGATAATCTAGCAACAGTGGAGGAGCCGAGGTGGTCAGTGTAGTACAATGGTTTTAAAGGGTTAATGTTTGGGACAGTGTGAGTAATACCTCCCACTACGATGATGTAAGAGAGCACATGAGAGAGAGAGACTTGAAGGTGAAGCAGCATGGCATCAGTAGAGTTAAACATACTTCTGTAAAGCTGTATATAGTTCTCTAATATGTAATAAATTAGTTATTGTTAAAACTTACCGAAGACTCAGTAATGTCTCCTAGCTAGACTAACCAAACATTAAACAGTGAGACAGAGCTGGGTATTGTCAGCGTACACGTGAAAACTAATGCTGTGTTTTCGAATGATGTTGCTGAGGGGCAGCATGTAAATGAGAAATAGGAGGGGGCTAAGGATAGATCCTTGGGGTACACCAGAGGTAACAGTCTAAGAGGGGGAAGAGAAGCGATTGCAAGTGATTCTTTGGCTCTGGATAGATAAGAATGCATCCAGGCGAGTGCAGTCCCACCCAGCTGGATGATGGTGGAGAGGCATTGGAGGAGGATGGTGTGGTCAGCTGTGTCAAAGACTGCAGCCAGGTCGAGAAGGATGAGGAGGGATAGTTTATCTTTGTCACAGTCACATAAGATATCATTTGTAACTTTGATAAGAACTGTTTTGGTACTGTTGCAGGGCGTAAAATTGATTGGAGGGATTCAAACATTGCGTTCCGGGAAAGATGGGCACAGATTTGGGAGGTGACAACATGTTCAAGGAATTTGGAGAGGAAAGGGAGGTTGGAGATGGAGTGGTAGTTTGCAAGAATGTTGGGGTCAAGGTTTGTTTTTTTTGAGGAGGGACTGCAGATTTGGAGGAGGGAGACGGTACCTAGAAGAGAGAACCATTAACAATATCAGCTAACGCGGGAGCCAGGCAGGCAAATTGGGTGGTTAGCAGTTTAGTGGGAATAGGTCCCCTCCAATGCCATGCACCATCCTGACTTGGAACTATATCACCGTTCCTTCACTGTTGCTGGGTCAAAATCCTGGAACTGCCTTCCCAATAGCACTGTGGGTGTACCTACCGCACATGGACTGCAGTGGTTCAAGAAGGCAGTCACTACCACCTTCTCATGGGCAATTAGGGATGGGCAATAAACACTGGCCTGGCCAGCGATGCCCACATCCCATGGAACGAATGAAAAAAAGGTGGTCTCATGGACAATATGAGCTTGGAGAGGGCTTGAGGGGAGATACGAGAAAAACTAGAGAAAGTTGCAAATTCAGGACTACGCCAAAGGGAACCTTCGAGGAAGTTTGGCCCAGTGGGCTAGGGAAAGGGAGGGAAGTGACAGAGGCAGCTGATCAGATGGTCACAAATGAGACGGAGCAAGAAATTTCTTGATGTTCTGCAGTTCTGCTGAAGGGTCTCAACCAAAATATTAACCTATCTTGCTGATTGACTTGCTATGCATTTCCAACATTTTATGCTTCTACTTTTGATTTCCAGTGTTTGTGTTTCTTTTTAAATATCAATCAATTCCTTTAAACTGTTATATTGTCGAGTAGACGTGTCCTGAGGTAGCTCTAAACAAGTCCAGTCGGCTAGTATTTGTGAAATATTTTGGGTGTACATAAAACAAAAATGTCATCTCATAGTTCCTTCTGGGTTTTGGCTTTTCCATGCATAACATGGGGCGGCACAGTGGCGCAGTGGTTAGCACCGCAGCCTCACAGCTCCAGCAACCCGGGTTCAATTCCGGGTACTGCCTGTGTGGAGTTTGCAAGTTCTCCCTGTGTCTGCGTGGGTTTCCTCCGGGTGCTCCGGTTTCCTCCCACATGCCAAAGACTTGCAGGTTGATAGGTAAATTGGCCATTAGCAATTGCCCCTAGTATAGGTAGGTGGCAGGGAAAATATAGGGACAGGTGGGGATGTGGTAGGAATATGGAATTAGTGTAGGATTAGTATAAATGGGTGGTTGATGGTCGGCACAGACTCGGAGGGCCGAAGGGCCTGTTTCAGTGCTGTATCTCTAAAACTAAAAACTAAAACTAAGCTTAACATGACATTCTAAATCTAGAAATTACAATATACCATACATATTAATGCTTGGGGTGAAATTTCCCATGGGAGCTTAATCAGGGAGTTACACCTGAAATTACCCACACTTGTTCACCCAATTTGTCAATGGCTATTTACACATAAATTTCCTGCCAATCTAATTAACGTGCGATGGAACGTAAAACTGGGCATAAACAAGCAGAAATCCAAAGTAAACAATCAGGATCTGAAGAAAGTGTCAAATTCACACCATATATTTCTTCTTTATCTATGAAAATTAAAGTTTCAAGCTATCTAACTATCATTCATGCACATTAGGTACAAGATTAAAAATGTAAGACTCTTAAATAGGGGTGTCACTTCCCTTTAAGGTCCTGAGCCTGTACTGAGTATAAATCACACAAACCAAATTTTGGATACAATTTCCACTTTATGTGGAAAACCTTTATTAACTCACCAAGCAATGGTATATACTTACAACACCAGTTGCTTCTGTCGACCCTCGTACAAGAGCTCATTCCTTGGTGGTCAGATCTCACGAACGTATTCTTACGCACTACATCCTGTGACTGACCAATTCGCACTTCCCGGCTCTGCAGCAACAATGTCCTTGTGTGCTGTAGTTTTATACCCCTTTCTGAACTTGGTTTCTCGACATATAAGGTAACGTCTTGAATTGGGTCATTTGATTGGGTTTCAGTGCCTTATCAATCCTACCATGGCTATGCAAAATCACCTGCATGTGGTCATATTCGGCTCTGAGACGAGGAGTGGTGGGGGGGGTGGTGGTGGTGGGCGGTGGGCTTAGGTGTATACCAGCAATGGATGTGATATATACATCTTGATAAGGCAAGAAGGAAACCATTCGCACATATTCCAAGAGGCCATTGTCTATGAGAGTGGTTGTAGACAGACTGTCTGATGTTATAATAGCCCAGGGCTAACACATTAGTGGCATATCCTGACTTGTCTGTGTGTGTGGATCCTTGTTCAGTTACACTGTCTTTAATTTTAATAAGTCAATATGAACCCCAGTGATGACGTCTTCAGTCAGAATTCTTTTTCCTTCATCCCGATGTCCTCCACTGCCATATTCTTACCACCCTGGTAAGAACCAGGTGCTGGTCCACAGCACAACTGGTTACATTTTACTTATGAACAGAAATGCAAGAGATATTAAAAATGCCTTACAGCATAACAAAAATACAAGAGATATCCAAATGCCTTACAAAAAACACGCAATCAAGCTTTCAATTTTTAATGTGACTTATACTGATGCTTTAAAAATGTATTCAAAGAAACAGAAAATGTCAAATAGGTTTCAGTGAGGATAATTGTTAAAAACAGCTAAAAAAAACATAGCAATAAAATGCCAGAAAAATAAATTTGATATCAGCCGCACTGCAAGTTCTAGGTTTAATTTTACACCCATTTTAAAACAGCTTAATTGCAGAAAATTTGTGTATAGGGCTTACTAGTGATCCTGCTGGGAAGTTTATTGGTGTGTGTCTGTACATGTGTGTGTGTCAGTGAAAACAGACTCATCTGTAACGCTTTCTCCATGATCAGGTAGCCTGCCAACACTCTTTGGTTCACATCTAAAGAATAGCTACTTGAGAGAGGTATTGGAAGGTAACCAATTCCTATAGAATGATACATTAGACTGAATTTTCTCTCTGTGGGCAGGAAACAGGAGTCAGGACTGTTTCTGGGTCCCAAACCTGTCCCTGGAGGGAAATAGTCACTCGAGGATTCTCACGGAGGCACCCCTTAATTGGCATGGGGTCAGGTTCCATGTCCAATTAAGGGCAACAAGCTGGCTCTCAAAGCTGGAGGGCCAATCAGAGGCCTTCCAGCTTGAGAGGAGCAGCAGGCTGTAGTACAGGGTAAGTAACTGAGAGGGTGCTTCAATATGGAGGCACCCGCTCACCAATGTTTTTTAAAGTTTAAATTAAAAAAAAGAAAAAGCAGCCAAGACACCACTGTAGGGGTGGGTGTGGGGGGGGGGGTGCAGTGGTGGTGCAACTGGTGTGGGGGAGTCTCTCTACAAGGAGGTTTTTGGCTGCACCCACACCACGACAGGCAGGGAGACCCTGTAGGCCTGCCTGGAGTGTTGACCCCTGACCAACGCCCCCCACCCCAGTCTACCCTCCAGGCAGTTAAACTTTAACTCTGTTTCTCTCTCCACAGATGCTGCCAGATCTGCTGGGTATTTACAGCACTTTCTGGTTTTATTTGAGATTTCCAGCATCTGTAATATTTTGCGTGTATTTTAGTTAAACTGCCCCTGCTGCAGTGGGAAACTGGAGGCCAACTAGAAAATCCCAGTTGGCCTCCTTTAACTCTGGTAACAAGGCTTATAATAAGCCTAATTGGCTACCTGCCTCATGAGAGCAGTTCGCCCGGCTGGCTCTGAACCAGCAAAAATGGTTGGTGCTGGGAACGGGGTCAGGAAACCAGCACGCCAGCTGGTTTACAGGCCCCAGCTGGCTCCATTCCTGACCACAGCGAGGCCCGAAAATTCAACCCATTGTCTTCAGGGAGGGAAGAGGTCAATTTTACTGACACATGAACAAAACATAGCCTTATAAACTGCCTTACTGCAGGATAAATGTTTGACTAGATTCCTTGAAATGGTTCCAAAACAACCACAGAGCCATGTTTCACAATGGCTTAAATTCTTGGCTTGGAACCAACTTTAAAGTTCGTTTAGGACATCCATTGAGTCATTTCCGGAACCAAAAGTTGTTCCAAATGGACGAAAGAAAAACATTTGTTTTTGTGTTCTTCAACTCCCAGTGTATCCTTTCTACTGCTGGGAGGGTTACTTTTTATAGTGAAGGAATATCTACCCATTGCCATCAATCTGGAATTCTATGGTTCTGTAAATCAGACTTATACCTTTCCCAAACCACAATTAGAGGGGTGGGAATTCATCCCAGCCCATCTTCAGGCGCATTTAAGCAGAAGTATTGCTTCAGATGGCCAATGGTCTGTTCTATCAGGGCTTGAATGGAGATATGGCATGACCATCTCAGCAGTGTTTGGTAAGGTACTAGTGAGTACGTAGGTGACTGCAAAGGCAGATTTGCACCCGGAATGTTCTGTTACAAATAGGGCAGGATACCACAGGTGTTTGAGTTTTGGACGAGAAGCTGGCTCGGGATTTCGCCTCCTAACATTTTCTCTCTGCCTCTGATATGCGCTTGCTTTCGAAGGAGACTGAACCCTTACAATCAGCGCAAAAAAAACTGAAGTAATGCACCAGCCTGCTCCAGGAAAGCCCTATCTTGAGCCCAAGGTTTCAATCCATGGTCAGAACCTGTCAGTAGTGGATATGTTCCTTAACTCAGCAGCACATTCTCTCTTGAGCTGTGTGTATCGATGGCGAGACACGTGCAAGAATTGCCAAAGCATGTGTAGCCTTCAGCAGACTTCGAACATTAATGGGGCAAGAAAGTGGAGTAAGTCTGCCTACCAAACTGATAGTCTGTAGAGCAATAATCCTGACCATTCTGCTCCACACATGCGAGACTTGGACTGTGCACCAGCGTCATGCCAAGAAGATCAACCACTGCCTTTGGTAGCTTCTGAAGATCAGTTGGTAAGACATAATACCAGATACTGAGGTGCTCACCCAAACTGGGCATGCCAAGCATCCACACCACAACTGAGTTGGGCTGGTCATAAGAACACAAGAAGTAGGAGCAGGAGTAGGCCATTCAGCCACTCGAGCCTGCCCCGCCATTCAATAATATCATTGCTGATCTGTCCCAGGCGTCAACTCCTCTTTCAGGCCTGCTCCACATAACCATCGACTCCCCGAGATTTCAAAAATGTATCTACCTCCTCCTTAAATACAATTAGTGACTTAGCCTCCACAACTCTCTGAGGTAGAGAATTCCAGAGATTCAACACCCTTTGAAAGAAGAAATTCCATTGCATCTCAGTTTTAAATGTGTGCCCCCTTATTCTGTAGCTAAGTCCCCTAGTTTGAGATTCCCCCACCAATGGAAACATATTCTCAACATCTACCCTGTCAAGCCCCCTTAGAATCTTATATGGTTCAATAAGTTCACCTCTCATTCTTCTAAACTCCAATGAATAAACACCTAACCTGTTAAGCCGTTCTTGATAGCACAACCCCTTCATCCCAGGAATCAGCCTAGTGAACCTTTTCTGAACTGCCTCCAATGCTAGTATATCCTTCCTTAAATACAGGGACCAAAATGCCAGAATGCCTGACACTTGCTTACCAAAGCGAATCTTCTATGGAAAGCTTGCATCTGGGGTGCGCTCTCATGACGGTTAAAGGAAGCACTGCAAGGACACTCTGAAGGCTTTTTGATATTGAGTTTTGATATTGACCCTGAGTGCTGGGGAGAAGCTCACCGAGGATCGCTGCACTTGGGGCAACTAAATGAAAAAGGGTGCGGCCTCCTTCAAAAGCAAATGCATATCAGAGGCTGAGAGAAAACACAAGAAGAGGAAATCCCGAGCAGCAGCTCGTCCAAAATTCAATCGTCTGCGGTATCCTGCCCTATTTGTAGCAGAACCTTTCGGGCACAGACAGGCCTTAGCAGCCACCTACATACCCACTGGAACCCTACCGAACACCCCAGATGATGGACATGGTCAACTTAGCCTCAAAGGACGAAGAACAACATCCTCTCCAGATCTGGCTAATGACATCGTTCAGGAACCTGAGCACAGATGGAAAGATGAGGTACAGTCAGTTCCATATCGCAACTCAAGCAGACCATAGGCCATCTGAAGCAATATTTCTACTGCTTAGATACACCTGGAGGGAGATTGCAATATAATCTCCAAAGAGTCTTCAGGATTAATGTTGTCTATGCTGCACAATTTTGACTTCCAGAAGGGCCAACCCATCGAGCCCGATGCAGTGGAAGACATGAAGGTGCAGGAGCATGTGTGGCAGGAAGATACTGAGGATAAAGAGGAATTAGAAGCTCCACTGGTCCCAGTTGCAAGGGCTCTTCGTCAGCAGCTCATTCAGCAGAGGTTTGGTTGAAAACCTACTGTTCCTTTGCACCAATAGTCCCTCCCAACATCAGTCCCAATCCTTCCTTAGGACTTCACTGGATCCAAACACAAGCATAGGACTTTCTGTCCCAAATATATTTCCAATCCTTATATATCGTATGATCTTGTGAAAGTCTATCCAGTGTGCAATATACCTTAGCCCCACTGTCTGCATGTGTTTCTCATCAGTCTTGTTTCACATTTTAATAATTTTCCTGTTTTTTTTTCATCAGTCAAAAAATATTAGTTGGCATTGGAGTGGCCCTTTCGATCATTGTCATTGGTGCTGTCGTGTCGTGCTGCTGTTGTGGTTGCTGCACATGTTGCAGATCAAATCCACAGCATTCAAGTAAGTAACTGTTCGATTTAAAGGAACATTTCCATGAGCAAATGCATGCAAAATTCAATGAAGGCAATTTTCATCTACCCACCATCCCCCTGAAAACCGAGGTGGTCGACAGACAAGAATTTAGGAACAAAATTTTGACTTGAGTCAGCGCTCAATCTGCAGGTGCCTTATTTCAATATTTAAGTCCCAGTCTTATGCCAGTTGTAGTACCCGACGCCTCTTCCATGCACCAATGGGCAGAGTATGTGCTACATGTACCCTGCCCATTGTTACTAGCCATTGAGTGGCCTCACCTTAAAGGGGCTAATGAAGGCTTCTCACAAAACTTATTATGCTCCTCCTGGTCCCACAAGAATCTGCTGGCCATTCAGGCCCTCCCTCCTGTAGTTGCCTTCCCCCTTTAACTCTTCACTTCTGACTCAGCTGCTTGACCCTCGACTAGTGAGCTGCCTGTGAATTCTGCTTCACTGCTAATGGCCTGACCCTGTATATTGGTTGCACATTGGACCAATTTCATTGGCTGAGCAATGGGCTTGCACCACCCAAATGAGTTGGTCACCTGAAACTTGCCCCAATGCCTTAGTTCAGCCTGTTCTAGTCCAGAAAGCCAGTGATGAAGGATAGAACTGGAGCCTAATCTTTGCACACTCTGTAAACTGTTATTTACAGATATGCACATCACAAGCATGCACCTCCAAACCCAACAACCACAGTTTCAGTCTGCTCTTATATATAGCACAGGGGAATCCCCAGTTAATGCCCACCACCTGAATATAATTTGTTCTTTTTTTCTTCTCTGGCCTCCTTGTCTCGAGAGACAATGGGTAAGCGCCTGGAGGTGGTCAGTGGTTTGTGAAGCAGCGCCTGGAGTGGCTATAAAAAAACACTCAATTAATATATATAATTAACACAGTTCAGGTTGAACTGCAGTAAGCCAGTTAGAATCACTGTACTAGGCCACCATCATGTTTGAAGTCATCTCTTTTTTTTCTTCTTTTGGGCCTCCTTATCTCGAGAGACAATGGATACGCGCCTGGAGGTGGTCAGTGGTTTGTGAAGCAGCGCCTGGAGTGGCTATAAAGGCCAATTCTAGAGTGACAGGCTTTTCCACAGGTGCTGCAGAGAAATTTGTTTGTCGGGGCTGTTGCACAGTTGGCTCTCCCCTTGCGCCTCTGTCTTTTTTCCTGCCAACTACTAAGTCTCTTCGACTCGCCACATTTTAGCCCCGTCTTTATGGCTGCCCGCCAGCTCATGAAGTCATAAACCCATGTAAAACAATGAGATTACTGATGTACAGTACAGACATCAACACAAACTGCTCAATTCGAAGCCATGTACTTTCTGTTCAAGGACTAGTAAAAGTTCAATTCTTCTTTCAATGTGCAATGTGCCCTATATAACTGCAATGACTGCCCTTCAAAGTAATTCCTATAAAATAGCAATATTTCTGAGAGTACCATCCAGCTGGCAAGTTCCAGTTCTGACTTAGATTAATTCTCAATCTTTCATTTAGTCTCGATCCTTTTCACAGCTTATGGAGCTTTCAGCCCTGAATCCTTATTCCCAGTCAGCCCCATCCTATAAGTTTCAACTGTTGCCTGTGACCTGAGAGCAAATGGAAAAGTTATTCACCCTGTCAGTTTCTGACTTTACAGGCACCAACTGAAATGACACTAATGTCAACTGTTTCAACAAGCTTGTGTGCAGCATTGTTTCCAGCTGCTCCTAAAAATAAGTCAACGGGGTGGTTGGGAGTGGTGGAGCAATGAGTGAACCATTTGAAAATTCAGACACGAAGGTCGATTCTAAAGTGCAGGAGGAAATGAACCAGTAGGAAAGCAACAAAGCTCTAGGGTCAATGGCACTTTAGCTGATTGCTGAAATGAAAGGAACAATTTAAACATCACACCAGCCTAACGTGATCAATATGGTCTTTGAAGTTGCAATCTGATTAATTCAAATGAGCTGTAACAACCTCCCTGCACAAAAAAGGAGATTTGGCAAATATGAGAGGAGCATTCCTGTTATTTTATGTTTGAGTGTCATGTTATCTTAACCCAAGGCACCTTGCGCTCTTCCTTAGAAGCAAAATACTGTGGATGCTGGAACTCTGAAATAAAAACAGAAAACGTTGGAAGTACTCAGCAGGTCTGGCAGCATCTGTGGCGAGAGAAAGAGAGTTAACGTTTCAGGTTGATGACCAGTTCTGATGAAAGGTCATCGACCTGAAACGTTAACTCTGTTTCTTTCACCACAGATGCTGCCAGACCTGCTGAATATTTCCAGAATACACAGTTCCAGATGATTGAGTGGTTAGCTCCAGCACACATCAGATACATAAATACTTGAATAAACATGGGAAGTGTCACCTGCTGTTTGATCTCATTAAGCTTACAACAGAGTCTGGAGAGAAGCATGTTGGAGAATTCTGTTAACAACCAGGAGCAGTAACAAAACTATCAGAGTCATATCAAAATCCTGGGGGTCACCATAGACCAGAAACTGAACTGAACATAAATGCTGTGGCTACAAGAGCAAGTCAGAGGCTGGGAATTCTGTGGTGAGTAACCCACTTCCTGACTCCCCAAAGCCTGTCCAACATCTACAAGGCACAAGTCAGGAGTGTGATGGAATACTCTCCTGGATGGGTGCAGCTCCAACAACACTCAATAAGCTTGACACCATCCAGGACAAAGCAGCCTGCTTGATCGGCACCCCATCCACCACCTTAAAAATTCACTCCCTCCACCACTGGTGCACAGTGGCAGTAGTATGTACCATATAAAAGCTGCACTGCAGCAACTCACCAAACCTCCTTAGACAGCACCTTCCAAACGCGTGACCTCTTCAACCTAGAAGGACAAGGGCAGGAGAAGCATGGGAACACCACCATCTGCAAGTTCTCCTCCAAGCCACACACCATCCTGACTTGGAAATATATCATTCTTCCTTCGCTGTCACTGAATCAAAATCCTGGAACTCCCTCCCTAACAGTACAGTGGGTGTAACCGCACAGATGGACTGCAGCGGTTTAAGCAGGTAGTTCACCACCACCTTTTCAAGGGCAATTGTGGATGGGCATCAAATGCTGGCCTTGCCAGTGACGCTCACATCTGATGAAAAAGAATTTTTAAAAATTGCGCACTGTTAGTAAAACTATCACTAGAGTAGAAGGCTACATTCTGAGTTTAATCTTAACCCAAGGCACCTTGCGCTCTTCCTTAGAAGCAAAATACTGTGGATGCTGGAACTCTGAAATAAAAACAGAAAACGCTGGAAGTACTCAGCAGGTCTGGCAGCATCTGTGGCGAGAGAAAGAGAGTTAACGTTTCAGGTTGATGACCAGTTTTGATGAAAGGTCATCGACCTGAAACGTTAACTCTGTTTCTTTCACCACAGATGCTGCCAGACCTGCTGAATATTTCCAGAACTTTTTGTTTTTTTGCGCTCTTCATTGTATGCCTCAATCATATTATGTTTACACCCATGGATAATGCCAAAGCCTGCACCCAGTTGGATCATCAAATTAAAATATTTGAGGTGTGCAGATAACACAGAAAAGAAAAAATGATTTGCATTTATATGGTGCCACATAATGTCTGTCAGAAATGTCCTAAAGAGCTTCACGTTAATTACTTTGAGGTGCAGTCATTGCTGCTTTGTAGGCAAGCTGTTCTGTTTGGAAGCTCTATTGAATGTGTTTGTATATCTGTCTTGATTGATTCAACAAAACTACAACATATGTATGAATGACAATGAGATCAACCAAAATTGAATTTTCTGACAGTGATGGGTTCAGCATTGACACATTTAATTTTCATCATGGTGAAGTGATAGTCACCACTGTGTTTGTAAAATAAACACAACTCAAAGAAATGTATCAGTGAAAGTTTTGTCTTGTTGCAGAGGCATCCAGCCCAAGTTCTGTGTGTTTAACACTTAGCTTACTAAAGTCAACCCATTCAGAAAGAAGGCTTTTCCACATATTGCAAACCTTCAAGTGGCCCAGTATGCAGTGCTTATTGAATGTGCAAGATGTGATTGCACAACACTGAAGACCTACTTGTCAAAATCAGAGGGTAGACTTTGATTGTGCAAGTGCAGAAAGGGCGCAGAAAGAGATGGAAAATTGGATGAGCAGGTTTTAGACATGCCGCCTTGACATTATTCTCTGGCTGGTTGCAGTTTGAGTGCACAATTCATGACAATGCTTTATTTAAAGCCTCAGTATTCAAGCAAAAATATATATTCATGAATATCTGGTGCAATTTACTAGTTTATGCACTAGGATTATATTTTTGCTTTTAAATCCCATTTAAGGAGAAGCTCCATGAGTGATGAACTTTTTAAATGAGAAAGGGTCTTGTGTGTTTTTTCTTGCAATGTTTACAGTGCATTTTCAGTTCTGTGTACTTTTTAATTAGATTTTTTAAAAATATTTCTGAATTGTGAAAGTTTGGAAAAATTGGGGGGGGGATTTTTATTTCTAATTATAGTACACTTGTTTTTAAAAATTGGGTGTTATTGCTTGCTAAGTCACTGGAAAGTAGATTGTAAGGGAAGCATTTTCAGGATTTCAGCAGAACAGGAACAGGTTAAAAAAAAAGAGGGCACATGAAAATAAATTCTTTCAATACCAACAAGCATTCAGGGAACCCAAAAGATGTCACAGTGCAAACTATAGAGTGGGCATAAGGCAAGTGAAAGCAAAGTTAATGATGGGGTTTGGTTTTTTGGATGCGTCACAATATCGTATTTCATGGTTAAGTGGCAAAAATGATAAAAGGCATGCCAGGACAATCTGAAGGCACCTGAACTAAACTGATGTGCCATTAATCATCTCTGCCAGTCTTGTCGCATCCATCTACCAGTTACTGAAGACATCTGCCTCCTCATGCAGAGGATCAGTTGCTCCTGACTAAATTTTAATACAGGCACGGGATTCATCGTGACAAACAAGGTCTTAATTGTTCTGCCTCACACTGATTCCAAGCTAGATGTGCTATATGAGTTGATTTGATGGCCACACACCTATCACACAGATGATTGATGCATTAGTCAACATGGCCAGTACCTTTATCTTTTTTCACTGAAGAGAAACAGAATTCTGATATATAGCTGCCCAATTTCATTTGAAAAAATTACAGGGGATTATTCATGGCAGCCATGTGGCCATTACCCATTGGCTTTCTCCTCCTGTTCTGCTACCACCACTTATTCCTCCTCATCTGTGTGCAGCAATTCTGTCAATGCTGCCTTCACAATCTCATTAGCTGCATCCTTCATGATATATGTAGTTTGTTACGGCCAGGTGGTGCGATATGGGTGTTTTGAACAACTGTTTAACTCCCCACCTGACTGCAGCAAGATGTTTTGTTATTAGGGTTGAACCCCTTTGGTGTTTTATTTGTCAAATAAACAGATAGCTACAGGTTTTCTTGTAGGTTCAAAAACAGAAAAATCAATTGTTTATTGATCAATATACCTTATCCAGAAATTGTTGTAACTGTATCCACTCATATATTCGCTCGTGCGCGCGTGTGCGCACACACACACACACACACACACACACACATACGAAGAGACAGATAAAGAGGGAAAAAGGGGAATGTGATTTTTAGTATGCGGGAGGTCACGATTAACCTGTTGAATTCTCTTGGAAATTGAGTTCTCGTTGGGTGCAGGCCTGAGATGATTGTAGATTTCTCTCTTGATTGAAAGCTCAGAGGAAGACAGTGAATCACTTCCAGTTCACTGCTGTCTAGTGTAGATGTAGGATTCTACAGCAGGGTGCATCCTTCTGGTTTGCTGGAAACAAGTAGCTGGATGTTGCTTTCTTCTCTCTCTTTCTTTGGAGTCTCTCTCTCTAGGCAGCTTTTTTAAGGTAAAGCTGTGTTATTTCTCATCTCCCAGTAGGAGACACTCTGGTTTCTTCCCCATGGTGATCGCACAATGATCCCAGGATGTGAACATGTCACATCTTTTTGTTTCAAAAGAAGACATTCAATTCTAGAATGTTTTAGGATGGGTGTAGGATGGGTGCAATTGACACCTCATAGCTTTGAAGATTTTCCTTTGTCCCTGTCAGACAGCTTGAATACACAAAGGCCAAGCTTGTTTCTTCGGTGGCCATTTTGGAGCATTGTTCACTTTTTAAAAGAAAGGTTCATTTTTTTAAAAGACAAAGTCAGTTTTTCTAACTCTTCAGATTTCGTTCATGGTTGTTTTATCATCGCACTTCTTGTGTGTGAGAAGTTGCAATGGTGTTTAAAAATCTTGATGGTAAAAATTAATGGGTGCAGTACAGTTCTCATTCATTCTGGGGCACTGAAAATGCTGAGAGCTGCTCCCACACCTACAATGAGAACCAGTGCTAGCATCTTAACTGCAAGGGATACCTCCAAAGTGAAGTGACTGAGGGGTAACCTTGTACAGATGTACGTTAGTATAGGAAAAGATTTAGAAAATTAAATGATCTCATGATAGTACGAAAAACAATCAGAGGGTCAAATGATTAAAGACACAACAACAATTTGCATTTATATAGCACCTTTAATATAGTAAAACATCCCAAGACAAATGAGGGACTGATTCATAAGTTCTTCTTCACATCACCCCCTTCTTAAGAGCAACCAGGGATGGACAATAAATGACAGCCTTGCCAGTGATGCCCACATCCCAAGAATGAATAAATACAAAAATACAAAGAGTGATCAATATATAGGATGGACTTCTAGGTGGAGTGGTGAAGAAGGTCCTGGAATCATTTAAGAGGCAATTGGATGCAATGATTAAGTTCCATAAGGACCTTTTGGATGGCCCACAGTGACAGAGTGGATTTCCTCATCAGTATTAATCTGGTTATCTATATATCTTGCTAGGACCATTGGGATAAATTTTGTGGTGGGTATTGGGACCCCAACATCAGGACAATATGGGGGTCCCGAGCCCACCGATGTTGTCAGGGGGCCAGTCAGCACAACCTTCTGGGAGGTGGCTTCTAATTGGCCGCTTCCATGTTTGCCGTCCTGTTAAATATGGAGGGCGGGTTTCTGAGGCAGGAGGTCCAATGAGAGGGCCAGCAGCACAGGACTGCCTTCAGCCCCACTGGGAGGGGTAGGTGCTGCTGAGACAGAAAGGAGAACGCGTGGGCGCCTCAACATGGAGGTGCTCTCGGACACCTTGAGCAAATTTGAGAGAGAAGGGGCTCACAACTTGTAGGGCCATCGATGTAGAGGGGGAACCCCTCCACTGGATTGGTTTTGGCCACAGCTGCGGCGTTTCATCCTGGCCCCTCCTTCATTGGGGCCTGGAGCCTCCAGCTGCTGACTTGGAGGTTACTCCAAGGAGCTGGTGGGCTCAGCACTCAACTGGGGGCTGCTCCAATGATGAGAAACTGCCACTGCCTTGGGAAGATGGCCCCTAAGAAAGGCCTTAATTGTCCCAATTGGCTGCCACCTCCGTGGATTTAAACAAAAACTTGAGTAATCTTCTTTAAGGATATTTTATTGTATTTTATTTAATTAATATGAGTTTTCTCTCTTTTTTCAGCTGTTGTAACCGCAGTATCCTATCCTCAACAAATGCCGAATTATCATTTAAACCAAGGTTACCAACCTGTGCCTCTTCAACTATCTCCTGCACAGCTAGCAATGCCCACAGTTCCATATCCTAATCAGTATGTAGTGCCATATTCAAATTATGGACAACCACCCACATACCAAGAAGCTGCCTCAAGTAAGTAAACTTAATGTTGCATAATGCATTCTACATTGATGATTTAAAACTTTCCTACAGCAGTGTACTTACTGATAAAATGTTGCGTATTTCCTGTGGGAAAATCTTAAGCCTCTCTCGCTGTTAGTTTATAGATTTATTGCTATAAATGAAGAGCTGAATTGCTTCCAAGCAATGTTTTATGATATCCTGTATCGTATGTGAAATAACTCTTTTTCCTCATGGTTTGGGGAAATTTGTAGGCACTGCTGGTAGGAAGTTATTTTTGATGCAGCCAGCCTCGCCACATTGATTACAAGAAAACTGCACTGAGGCAGGGAAATTTGTATTTCATTGATTTCTCATTTGAAATATAGATTTATGCAACAAAACACAAGGGTTAATTTGATCCCTGAGCAGATTTCTAGTGGATGCCTGGCAGCACGCAGTGGCCAATTGCCTAGTTATTGTGGCTGGAGGCCTAGTTCATTTTGAGAGTCAGGCCACATTTGCATTGGGATCGTGGGCTGTGGCTGAGTAACCAAGGATCTGGGCCACTGCAATATTTGGCAGCCTTGCCAGCCTCCTGGGCAAAGAAGGTAGGTCCATTGTGGGTGGGAGGGAGACAGGCCCCATATTTGGAGGCAGAAGGAGCTGGAGGGGCAGTGGCCCTGATTGGTTTTGTAGAGCCTGGAGGAGCTCTGCCACTCCTCCCAGCCCCAGCTAAAGGTGGAGGAACTTAGCTTCAGAATCCTCAGGGCTGGATTTTGTGCTGGAGGCAGGGCTCCTGGTGCCAGGCTGAAAAGGCGGGGGGGGGGGGGGGGGGGGAACCCCGCCTCTGCCTTTTAGTGCCCCCTACTCCTCTCCCAGAGCAAAGTTTCAGGAGCTGGGATCCCTGGCTCTTTAAAGACAGAGGACCAATCAGAGGGCCGGTAGCATTATTGGCAGCACCACCGGGGGCAGTGGCCACTGCCGGTAATTCAGAGGCCTCGGACCCAGCCCCAGCGCTGGAATCCTGGACCAGAGGTAGATGAGGCGGGATCGCTGGGCCTGTCCAGAAGGCCCCAGTGAGGGAGGTTGGTGGGGGGTGCTGGCTGGTTTGTCGTGCAGTCCAGTGGGAATAAAGCTGTGCCCTGTGTGGGTCCTCCGTGGGCCACAAATTGAAAACGAAGGAGGGACCACCCCCTTCCTCACCCCAAGCCCGCAGGGTGAGCACCTCATGTTGCAAGGCATCCTCCACATGCGGCAGAGGCACCTCCCCCCCATCCCCCCAAGATAAGATCTCAGCGGCGGCAGGAAGCGTCCCTTAATTGGCCATTAATAAGCCACTTAAGGGCCTCAATTGGCCTTTGGGCGGGAAGGCCATTGTTGGTTTATCCCACCCCCGGGAAGATCACTTGGCGACAGGCCTTCCACCCCGCCTCCCCTCCACCACTCATCGCAATACTCCGTGCCTCCCCTCCTCCGACCCCACCTCAGGGCCGCACAAAATCCCCGCCTCAGTGTGCAGTGCAAGCTGTGAATGTGGAAATACCTGGCCCATTTATTTAATGAATAGCTATAAATTTAATTTTTCAATGAAGAAAACTCAGCACAGTGGATGTAGATAGTAGTTTTTGTGTATTCAAATTGTAGTTATTTTTCAGGTATCCTAAGTGTCATGTGGTAACATTGAAGACGTGATTTAAAAATTAGAATCTGATTTGTGCAGATTGCTGGAATTTCATATCACTTTACAGTGAACAAATGGGAGAACTTGACTTGCAGTCATTTTCCTTTACATACAAAATACAGGTCTATAAATAGCAATGCAGCAACTTTAAAGCCTATTTGCCCAATGCTAACGGTCATTTATTTTTCTTCTATTATAGTGGGACAACCACTAAATCATCCAGACGAACAGCCTTGAGCTGCAAACTCTGCAGATTGTCCACCTTTATGGATCCAATGAAACCACATGTGTGAAAACGTGACCAACTTTGCCCTCAAATGCTTACGCCTGCTTTCATTCCTCTCACAATTCTTCAAAATGTATCACAAAATTGCTTCAGCGTTTAGAACAAGCAAATGTCCTAAGTATTGGCCTTTAAAGCTACAACAAGGAGGAAGCTACTCTGGAGCTTCTTGTTATTTTTCAATGTAGGTCTGTCCCTATATGCCATTGGAAATGGATGCTCAGCTTTTGGGTGTTGGCACAGGCTTGATGGGCTGAATGGTCTCCTTCTGTGATTCTAGTTCAGGCACTCCAGACTTTACAGGGAGGTCTTCAAATTTTCACAGAGGTCGGGTCCAAAATGAATCCAGTCCGGTTTCTGCTCATACACAATGCTTCAGGTCAAGCTCTTCCTGCAGCAAGTCACAGAGACCTCATATTGCCTCTTTGCTAAAGCTTATGCGCAACCTCTCGGAAAGGTCCTCATAATATCTGTGCTGCCTGTATGTTCTATGGGAGGGGGTAATACTTGGTGGGCTGCATGTCCTTAAATATTGCCTAATGCTCCTTAGCTCCACTCTGTGCTGTTCCTCCTCCTCCTCCTCCATGGTAATTGTATAAATTGGTAGGCCCATAGAGAATGTCATACCAGCTCCTGAGAAGCTCTGACTGTGGGTGGGAGGGGGTGCAAATCTGAACATGTGTCAAGGTGCTCATTCTTCCAAAAAAACAGTCTGAAACAATTTAAGGATTTTGTGGTCAGAAATCCAAAAAAACTTTAAAAGGTCTTCCCAGTTATACAAATCTATGTATTCCTGTTTTGTCACACTGTAGGCTGAATTTTACCAGCCCCCCTCGATGTCGGGGGTTGTGGTGGGGGGGGCCTGTAAAATACTTGTGGGAGCGGCCCACCATGACCCCCGACGCCAAGGAGGCTCCACCACATTTTACTGGCAGCGGCAAGGCCTCAGTGCGGCCTCCCCTCCGCCCAGTGGCAGGGCCTTCATTTACATATTTAAATTCTTTCTTTTTCTTCTTTTGGGCCTCCTTATCTCGAGAGACAATGCATACGCGCCTGGAGGTGGTCAGTGGTTTGTGAAGCAGCGCCTGGAGTGGCTATAAAGGCCAATTCTAGAGTGACAGGCTTTTCCACAGGTGCTGCAGAGAAATTTGTTTGTCGGGGCTGTTGCACAGTTGGCTCTCCCCTTGCGCCTCTGTCTTTTTTCCTGCCAACTACTAAGTCTCTTCGACTCGCCACATTTAAATTAATTAAAACAAAATGTTAATTACCTTACCTGCTCCGAGTGGCCGTCCCATGCCAATTTTACTGCCGCCAGTCGCAACTTGCGCGCCTTTGGAACTCCATTTGCCGTTCCAGGGCGAGACACTGGTGGGAGGAGGGAGCAGGAAAAACAATTCTTATTGGTTGTGGGGATGGTGGGAAGGGGCTGAAGGGCAAATGTGATGAGGTTGGGGGGTGAAGTACATGTTGGGACTGTAATACATTTCATTCATATCAGACAATGAAAAACCATTGTGGGGGTTGGGGATGGGTCTCCAGCTTTTAATATTTTATTTCAATAAAATGTGCAGTGCCAACCCTTTAAAAATTCAAATTTATCCTAAGGGCTTGAAGCCCTTTAAAAAGGGCGCTGGTGCCTGCGCAGTGGCGCCGGATACCATTGCCAGGGATGGAGCAGCCGCCCCTTTTAGGTAATTGGGGGTGGCTGCTGTGCCCCCTCGATTTAAATGAGCCCCCGCGCGAAATATCGTGCGGGCTCAGCGGTGGCGCTTCCGTGTCAGAAAGCCACCAAGTTCAAAGCACGCTGCCGCGATGTGCGGCGCGCTAGTAAAATTCAGCCTTGCTTATCTGATATCCAGGATGAGCAGAAATTTCCTCCAACTAAATATTGGGAAGACCATTCAGTCCTCGTCACAAACTCTGTTCCCCAGCCACCAACTCCGTTCCTCTCCCTGGCAACTGTCTGAAGCTGAAGCAGACTGTTTTCAACCTTGATGTTGCATTTGACCCTTCCAACCACATAACCACTACATCACCAAGATGATCTAATTCCACCCCTGTAATATCACTCTTCTTTAGCCCTGTCTCAGCTCATCTGCTGCTGGAACCCTCTTTCATACCTAGACTTGACTATTTCAATGCACTCTAGGCCAGCCTCCATCTTCCACCCTTCTTTTACTCTGTGCCGCGCATCCTAACCCGTGCCAAGTTCCGTTCACCCATCGCCCTTGTTCTCGCTGACCTACACTGCCTCTCAGTCCAGCACCACCTCTATTTTAAAACTTTCATTCTTGTCTTCAAATCCCTCCATCGTCTCGCCACTCCTTATCTGTGTAACCTCTTCCAGCACTACAACCCTGCACAATCCCTGCGCTCGTCTAGCACTAGCTTCATGTGATTCCCTGATTTTAAACGCTCCACCAATGGCAGCCATGCCTTCAGCTGCCTAGGCCTTAATTCTGGAATTCCTTCCCTAAATCTCTCCACCCCTTCTCCTCCTTTGCTCCTTAAAACCTCTGTGACCAATCTGTCCTAATATCTTCTTGTGTAGCTCAGTGTCAAATTTTGTTTGATAACGCTCCTGCGAAGTGCATTGGGACGTTTTACTAAGTTAAAGGTTCTATATAAATGCAAGTTATTGTTGTTGTTTAAACTGTTTCAGTACTTCATACTGTCAAACTCTCTTCATTCTACCTTGTTCAGATGATCCTAGCAGCTGCCATGCCTCAAATATCTTAGGCTAATGCACCCAGAATGCATTAGTAGGACAAACCCAGGAAACTTGCAGCTGTTACAACATTAGCCCTTCCTCTGACATATACAAATCTAGCCAGTTGGACTTGCTGGTCTAATCAAGGGAAGACTTCAAAAGCACAGAGAAACTTGGGGCGGAAAAGTGTTTTAAGGCTGCAAAATGGATGGAAATAATTTCCACCTGATATTCCTGCTATCGCTATAAAAAATGATGAGGAAATTTCCCCTCCCATAATGTCTACAATAGCTCATACATTTCATATTTGTTTACTCTATCTGAAGATTTTCATTTCCGTTTGAATCTTATTGCAGTCATTTCCCAGCTTATTGACATGATATCTACAAAAATGTAGGGGATTCAGGTGCGGCAGACCAACTGTGCTGGATTTAGTTATGATAGCGTGGTGATGCCATATGTATTTTATTTCAGACTGTGATTATATATTCATCATATTCGTTCAGTAGTTACAGATTTAAAGAGTGTTTTGGAAATGTACATTTAAGATCTGTGCTTCTTTTAACAAACTGGGCATTTTACCTTTCGTTAGATTTTGTTATGTACTTCTGCTTTTGTCATGTGTTAGGAGATGCTTGGCTTGTGAATGATGGTAAAATAAATATCCAATACTTTTCTGATTTGCAATTCATGATCTTAAGAGCTGTTTGTAATTTTGCAAACATATAATAAAGACATTTTATGTCTCAACATTTCTTTGCAATGTGTAGAGTTCCTCTGCTGTAGGGTTACACAATATAATGTTTGAGAAACGTTTGAGGGTGGCACAGTGGCGCAGTGGTTAGCACCGCAGCCTCACAGCTCCAGCGACCCAGGTTCAATTCTGGGTACTGCCTGTGTGGAGTTTTCAAGTTCTCCCTGTGTCTGCGTGGGTTTCCTCCGGGTGCTCCGGTTTCCTCCCACATGCCAAAGACTTGCAGGTTGGTGGGTAAATTGGCCATTATAAATTGCCCCTAGTATAGGTAGGTGGTAGGGAAATATAGGGACAGGTGGGGATGTGGTAGGAATATGGAATTAGTGTAGGATTAGTATAAATGGGTGGTTGATGGTCGGCACAGACTCGGTGGGCCGAAGGGCCTGTTTCAGCGCTGTATCTGTAAAAAAAAAATAAATAAAGAAAAATGAAGGAAGGAAGGAAAAGTTTGAGAAAGAAAAGAAAAAAGGGAGGAAAGGAAGGAAGTTAAAGAGGAGGAGTGTGAAATATTAGATATGATAAGCATAATGAGAGAGGAAGTACTCGAGGGTCTGATATCCTTGAAAGTGGATAAATCGCCAGGACTGATGGATTGCATCCCACGTTGTTAAAGGAAGTCAGGGAGGAAACAACAGATGCGCTGAGGATCATCTTCAAATCCTCACTAGATACAGGCGAGGTACCAGATGATTGGAGGTCTGCAAACGTTGTACCATTGTTTAAGTGGCGCAGTGGTTAGCACCGCAGCCTCACAGCTCCAGGGACCTGGGTTCGATTCTGGGTACTGCCTGTGCGGAGTTTGCAAGTTCTCCCTGTGTCTGCGTGGGTTTTCGCCGGGTGCTCCGGTTTCCTCCCACATCCAAAGACTTGCAGGTGATAGGTAAATTGGCCATTGTAAAAAAAATTGCCCCTAGTGTAGGTAGGTGATCGGGAATATGGGATTACTGTAGGGTTAGTATAAATGGGTGGTTGTTGGTCGGCACAGACTCGGTGGGCCGAAGGGCCTGTTTCAGTGCTGTATCTCTAAATAAAATAAATAAAAAGGGTACGAGGGATAAGCCAAATAATTATAGGCCAGTCAGTTTGACCTCGGTGGTGGGTAAAGTGTTAGAATCCATTCTGAGGGATAGGATAACCTGTCATTTAGAAAGGCATAGATTAATCAGGGATAGTCAGCATGGATTTGTTAAGGGAAGGTCATGTCTTACTAACTTGATTGAGTGTTTTGAGGAAGTAACAAGGAGGATTGATGAGGGTAGTGCAATGGAGGTGGTTTACATGGATTTTAGTAAGGCATTTGACAAGGTCCCACATGGCAGACTGGTCAGAAAAATGAAAGCCCATGGGATACAGGGGAAGGTGGCAGGTTGGATCCTGAATTGGCTGAGGGACAGGAAACAAAGGGTAGTGGTCAACGGATGTTTTTGCAAAGGAAAACTGTTTCCAGTGGCGTTCCACGGGGCTCAGTGCTGGGTCCCTTGCTGTTTGTGGTATATATTAATGATTTGGACTTAAATGTGGGAGGCAAGATTGGGAAATTTGCTGATGACACAAAAATTGGTCATGTAGATAATGGTGAGGAAGAAAGCCATGGACTCCATAATGATATCAATGGTTTGGTTGAGTGGGCGGAAAAGTGGCAAATGGAATTCAATCCAGAGAAGTGTGAGGTATTGCATTTGGGGAGGGCAAATAAAGCGAGGGAATACACAATAAAAGGGAGGATATTGAGAGGGGTAGAAGAAGTGAGAGACCTTGGAGTGCAAGTCTGCAGGTCCCTGAAGGTGGCAGGACAGGTAGAGAGAGTGGTGAAGAAAGCATATGGATTGTTTTCCTTTATTGGCCGAGGTATGGAATACAAAAGCAGGGATGTGATGCTAGAACTGTATAATACACTGGTTAGGCCACAGTTGGACTATTGCGTGCAGTTTTGGTCACTACATTACAGAAAGGACATAATTGCTCTGGAGAGAGTACAGTGGAGATTTACAAGAATGTTGCCAGGGCTTGAAGATTGCAGCTGTGAAGAAAGATTGGACAGGCTAGTGTTGTTTTCTCTGGAACTGCGGATACTGAGGGGTTACTTGATTGAGGTGTACAAAATTATGAGAGGCCTAGATAGTGTGGACAGGAAGAACCTGTTTCTCCTGGTAGGGAGGTCAGTTACCAGGGGACACAGATTTAAGGTGATTGGTAGAAGGATTAGAGGGGACATGAGGGGAAGCTTTTTCACCCAGAGGGTGGTGGGTGTCTGGAATTCACTGCCAGTAATGGTGGTGGAGGCAGAGACCCTCAATTCTTTTAAAAGATACCTGGACATGCACCTGAGGTGCTGTAACCTGCAGGGCTATGGACCAGGTGCTGGATGGTAGGATTAATTTTGGACAGCTAGTTTATAGAAGAAAGAAAGAAAGAAGGAAGGAAGGAAGGACGGAAGGAAGCAAGGAAGGGAGGGAGGGAGGGAGGAACTTGCATTTATGTAACACCTTTCATAACCTCAGGATGTGCCAAAGTACATCACAGCCAACAAATATTTTGTGTCGTCACTGTTGTAATAAGGAAATATGGCAGCCAATTTGCACACAAGGACGCCCCACAAACAGCAATGAGATAAATGACCATATCATCAGTTCTAGTGATGTTAGTTGAATGGTCAGGGCACCAGAGTGAACTCCCCTACACTTCAAAATAGTGCCATGGGATCTCATTGGGCGGATGAGGCTTCAATTTAATGTAATTTACTAATGTCCTTTAGGGGAGGAAATGTGCTTTCCTCACCCGGTCTGGCCTACATGTGACTCCAGACCCACAGCAATATGGTTGACTCTTAACTGCCCTCTGAAACGGCCTAGCAAGCCACTCAGTTGTATGAAACCGCTATGAAAAAGTTAAATAAGAATAAAACGAGATGGACCGTGCGGCATCGACCTAGGCACCGGAAACGACAAAGGCACATCCTGCCCTGTTTTCCCTGCTAAGTTCTCCTCACTAACCTGGGAACTTGTACCAAAATTGGGAGAGCCCTTCCACAGTCTAGTCAAGCAACAGCCTGACATAGTCATGCTCACCTTACAATGTCTCTGAATCCTCCATCACCATCCCTGAGTAAGTCCTGTCCCAACAGCAGGACAGACCCACCAGAGGTGGCGGCACAGTAGTATACAGTTGGGAGGGAGTTGCCCTGGAGTCCTCAACATTGACTCTGGACCCCATGAAATCTCATGGCATCAGGTCAAACATGGGCAAGGAAACCTCCTGCTGATTACCACGTATCACCCTCCCTCGGCTGATAAATCAGTGCTTCTCCATGTTGAACACCAATTGGAAGAAGCACTGAGGGGACAAAGAACACAGAATTTACTCTGGGTGGGAGACATCAGGGTCCATCACCAAGAGTAGCTCAGTAGCATCAGTACAGATCAAGCTAGCTGAGTCCTAAAGGACATATCAGCAAGACGGGTTTGCAGCAGGTTGTGAGGAAATCAACAAGAGGGAAAAACCTACTTGACCTCATCCTCATTTACTTGCCACAGGTGCATCTTTCCATGACAGTATTGGTAGTGGTGACTACCGCACAGTCCTTATGGAGACGAAGTCCCCACTTCACACTAAGGACACCCACCATCGTGTTGTGTGGCATGACCACCGTGCTAAATGAGTTACACTCAGAACAGATCTAGCAGCTCAGAACTGGACATTCATGAGGTGCTGTGCGCCATCAGCAGCAGAATTGTATTCAACCACAATCTGTAACCTCATGGCCAGGCATATCCCCCACTCTACCATTACCATCAAGCCAGGGGAGAAACCCTGGTTCAATGAGGAGTGTAGGAGAGCAACACCAGGCATACCTAAAAATGAGGTGCCAACCTGAAGCTACAGCGCAGGACTACATGCATGCCAAACAGCTGTAGCAGCATTCTATCGACAGAGCTAAGCGATCCCATGAGCAAGGGATCAGATCAAAGCTCTGCAGTCCTACTACATCAGTCGTGAATGGTGATGGACAATTAAACAACAAACCGGCGGAGAAGCCTCCACAAACATCCCCATCCTCAATAATTAGGGAGTCCAGCACATCAAAGCAAAAGACAAAGCTGAAGCGTTTGCAACTGTTTTCAGCCAGAAGTGCCAAGTGGATGATCCATCTCGGCCTCCTCCGGAAGTTCTCACAATCATAGATGCCAGTCTTCAGCCAATTTGATTTACTCCAGGTGATATCAAGAAATGGCTGATGGCACTGGATACTGCAAAGACTATGGGCCCAGAAAATATCCCGGGTGTAGTACTGAAGAGTTGTGCTCCAGAACTAGCCGCATCCTTAGCCAAGCTGCTCCAGTACAGCTAGAGCTCTGGCATCTACCTGATAAAGTAGAAAATTGCCCAGATATGTCCTGTCCAAAAGCTTATAGCCTTGGTTCAAACATGGACAGAAGAGCTGAATTCCAGAGGTGAGTTGAGAGTTACTGCCCTTAGCATCAAGGCAGCATTTGACAAGTGTGGCACCGAGCAGCCCTCACAAAATTGAAGTCAAAGGGAAACCTGTCCACTGGGGAGGCAGTGGAGTCGTGGTAATATTACTAGACTAGTAATCCAGAGTCCAGGCTAATGCTCTTTGGACGTGGGTTCAAATCCACCACAGCAGAAGGTGAATTAACCATCTCCCCTTGACATTCAAAGGTATTACGTCGCTGAATTCCCCACCACCAACATCCTGGGGGACAACATTGACCAGCAACTCAACTAGACCAGCCCTCTAAATGCTGTGGCTACAACAGCAGGTCAGAGGCTGGGAATTCTGCAGCGAGTAACTCTCCCCAAAGCCTGTCCACTATCCATAAGGCACAAGTCAGGAGTGTGATTGAATACTCTCGGCTTGCCTGTATGAGTGCAGCTCCAACAATACTCAAGAAGCTCAACACTATACTCCACCAGATATATCCAGGGTCCTCAGTGAGTCTTCAGAATACTTTTGGTCTATGAAACATCTTATGGTGGTATGGGGCTCGTTATAACTGTTCTTCCTATTCGACTGTGGAAGCTTTACACGAGTCATCAACCATGAGTAGAAGAAATAGCCCTGGTCACCAATTAACCAGCTTATTGATAGCCTAGAGATCTGCAATGGTAGATTGTTGCTTAATGAAAGGTTCATGGTGGATTCCTTGGGTATCTGATATTGACATGTAGGATCATGTGATTAGCATACCACACTTTCTGTTCATGAAAGGCAGGTTGAAAGTCTTTGAATTGCACATGAGCGTTAAGGATAAACTGTTTGTCAACCTCCTGCCTTCTCTGGACCACAAGGACACCCTTCGAGTAAGCACAAGAATTTTGACAATTTATATCAATGACTTGGATGAAGAGACAGAAGCTATGGTTGCTAAATTTGCTAATGATACAAAGGTAGGTAGGAAAATAACTTGTGAAGAGGACAGAAGGAGGTTACAAAGGGATATAGATAGGTTAAGTGAGTTGGCAAAGATCTGGCAAATGGAGTATAATGTGGGAAAATGTGAAATTGTTCATTTTGGCAGGAAGAATAAAAAAAGAAGCATATTATAGTGAGAGATTGCAGAGCTCTGAGATGCAGAGGGATCTGGGTGTCCTAGTGCATGAATCACAAAAGATTAGTATGCAGGTACAGCAATATTAGGTAAGCTAATAGAATGTTATCAGATATTGCGAGGGGAATTGAATACAAAAGTAGGGAGGTTATGCTTCATTTATACAGGGCATTGGTGAGACCACATCTGGAGTACTATGTACATTATTGGTAGTCTTATTTAAGGAAGGATGTAAATGCATTGGAAGTAATTCAGAGATGGTTTACTAGACTAATACCTAAAATGGGCAGGTTGTCTTATGAGGAAAGGTTGGACAGGCTAGGTTTGTAACCGCTGGAGTTTAGAAGAGTAAGAGGTGGCTTGATTGAAACATATAGGATCGTGAGGGGTCTTGACAGGGTGGATGTGGAAAGGATGCTTCCTCTTGTGGGAGAATCTAGAACTAGGGGTCACTGTTTAAAAATAAGGGGTCGCCCATTTAAAACAGAGATGAGGAGAATTTTTTTTCTCTCAGAGGGTCGTGAGTCTTTGGAATTCTCTTCCTCAAAAGGCAGTGGAAGCAGAGTCTGAATATTTTTAAGGCAGAAGTAGATAGATTCTTGATAAGCAAAGGGGTGAAAGGTTATTGGGGGTAGCAAGAATGTGGAGTTGAGGTTACAATCAGATTAGCCTTGATCCTGTTAAATGGCAGAGCAGGCTCGAGGGGCCGAGTGGCCCACTCCTGCTGCTAATTCATATGTTCGTAAGTTTGTATCTATATACAATTGAAGGTGAAGTGGATGGTGATCAGTCTAACTGTACACAGTGAGTGGCTTTTGGCTTCAAGTTCTATAGCTCAAGCCCTCCAAAAAACTATACATCATATCTTGCCTACATCAAAACTATATGCTACAGAGAAGACCTCATGACATAGCTGTTCTGGAATCCTTTGGAAATGGTCTACTGGTCTGCTCACGCAAACAAGTTGTCGTTGTTTGCTACAAAGATACTTTTGTCAAACTAGTCTTCCTGAATACTATAGTTTATAGATGCCTGTGCCAATTCTTATTACCCTAGTCACCAAAGCTATACCTGAATCAGACATATTATTACTGTCCCTTATTTCTTTGCACAAGCATTTTTCTATATAACACTCAAACACTAAAAGCAGAAGACAAGCCATGCTTCCTTCTCATGACAGTTTAAAGCCATCCTGTTTATAATGGAATGCCTGTTGTTCCAAAATATAAGGAAGCTTGAATATTAATCTTTAACTCTTCAACATGCCTGATGTAAAACTCTCCAGGATGTTCAACAATGAGCTCCATCAATTGTTTCCTGCACTTGTAGGAAGCTCTCCAGCGTATAGAATTGCTTTGCTTCTCTGGTTCCATCAGGAAGGAAATTAATTATATGGCCCTGCTGAAGAGAGTATTCGAGATCTTTTGCATGCAGCATTGAACTGCGATGAGTTGCTGACTGGCTAATGTGGCACAGGTTCCCTGATGTTGCCTGGAAAGTTACAGATGCAAAAAGGTCAAGGTGGAGATGACCTGAGTTGGTACAGACAATGCTGCTCTCCTGGTGGAAATGAACTGCAGGTTTTCACCCAGTAGTTGGCATATTTCCCCATGAGTAAGTGTAGTTTCATGAGGCACAACCTTTCAGAAAAAAACCTACATGCTTGGTCTGAAAACCTTGGTATTGAGTGGCAAAGTATAGAGAAGAGATACTTTATTATGCTGCCTGACTCTAAAAACCTCCAATTTGAGTCTCTTGAATGCCCTCATCCTCTTCCTCTTTACAATACAAAAATAAATCTATGCCCACAGAGAAATTCATGTCCAGAGCGAAGCTGAGTAAGAGCAGTAGCAAAGTCCCGACTCACCTCCCACATTACCTTAAAGATTGTTATGCAAGCAAATAAATACCAACCTTCAGAATGAGCAGTCAAAATAGTCACTTTCGAGCTGTATCCACCTCAAATATAGCTCATGCATTCTCTACCGCCCTATTAATAGTGGTCTTAATTACCCGGGCCAAGTTTGTGGTGAAACTAGAGGAGATTTAACTTCAGTGACTTAAAGAGATTTGGGCCAGATTGAAATCAAAAATTGGCAGGCAGAACCACAATTTAACAATGGGAGGTCTTCAAGAGGAGATAGTTCAGGTACAGAACACAGACATTCCCACAAGAGGGAATGGAAGAGAATCCAAAGTTAGTGCTCTCCGGATGACTAAAGATAGAGGGAAAAAATTTAATAAGGCCTGTTTTCAGGTGGACATCGCGATGCGTGATTACCCTGCGTCCGGTCCCATTGAGGAAGGCACCACACAAACTTTGTGCTGCCTTCTTATCAGTATGATTGCGGTGTGCAGCCCTGTGTGAAGCATGCTGCTGGCTGGCTGCATGCTTAGCAGGGGGCCCAGCAGTGTACCTGGGTAGCACGATGTACAGATAGCCTGCCCTTCTTAAAGGCAGCCTGCCCCTCTAAAAAGGAGGTGCACTCAGGCGACTGCAATGTCTTAGAAAGGCTTGAATAGAAAGAAGAAGGTTGGCAATGAAGCAAAAGAACAGACACAGGGCTCCAGGGTTCCCAGATGTGGTGCTGGAGGCCTTAGTCCAGGAGCTGGAAAGGAGGAGAGATCTGATGATTCCACAGGAGGCCCTCAAGGCATAGCCTGCAAAGGGACTGGAAACAGATGGCCACAGAGGTCAACTCCTCGAGACCGGCCCCGAGGGCCTGGCTGCAGTGTTGTAAAAGGTTCAATGACCTCACATGGATGATCAAGGTTAGTGAATATATCTTTAAATGGCATCTCCTACCCAAAGCAACATTAATCTCTCATACTGCTCAATGCACCACACTTCCATCACTCACCCAGCAACAATCAGGGCTCATGCCTCACATAGAAATACTCCAACTCACTCACAAATCCTGCCAACCTGACATCCAGCTCGCAGCTTCCACATAGATTCCAGCTATTTGGCTACGGCAGGCATGTCGCCCAAACATATTGCAACATGGTCAGTGACATTCTTCCCTGTGTCTTGCAGGAAAAGGTCACACACAACTGCAGGCAACACCTGAGCTCTTTGGAAGAGACAGTGCTCTGCATTAAAGGGCTGGCAATGACTGAGGCTGTTGCATCTGGCATCGATGAGATTATTCAGGTTGATGGTATGTTCAGCCTTATGGACCTCAAATCCCACTTCATCTTCAACATGCTATCTGGTATGAAGTGCAAACTGCAGATGGTGTGGCCATGGACCTCTTGCTTCCCATACCTCCCCCCTTTGAAGCTTTGAAAGAATATTGGGAATGTAGGACCAATCTGAAACGAGGAATTAAGAGGGCTAAAAGGGGTCATGAAATATCTTTAGCAAACAGGGTTAAGGAAAATCCCAAAGCCTTTTATTCAAAGATAAGGAGCAAGAGGGTAACTAGAGAAAGGATTGGCCCACTCAAGGACAAAGGAGGAAAGTTATGCATGGAGTCAGAGAAAATGGGTGAGATTCTAAATGAGTACTTTGCATCGGTATCACCGAGGAGAGGGACATGACGGATGTTGAGGTTAGGGACAGATGTTTGATTACTTTAGGTCAAGTCGGCATAAGGAGGGAGGAAGTGTTGGGTATTCTAAAAGGCATTAAGGTGGACAAGTCCCCAGGTCCAGATGGGATCTATCCCAGGTTACTGAGGGAAGCGAGAGAGGAAATAGCTGGGGCCTTAACAAATATCTTTGCAGCATCCTTAAACACGGGTGAGGTCCCGGAGGATTGGAGAATTGCTAATGTTTTCCCCTTGTTTAAGAAGGGTAGCAGGGATAATCCAGGTAATTATTGACCAGTGAGCCTGACGTCAGTGGTAGGGAAGCTGCTGGAGAAGATACTGAGGGATAGGATTTATTCCCATTTGGAAGAAAATGGGCTTATCAGTGATAGGCAACATGGTTTTGTGCAGGGAAGGTCATGTCTTACCAACTTACAGAATTCTTTGAGGAAGTGACAAAGTTGATTGATGAGGGAAGGGCTGTAGATGTCATATACATGGACTTCAGTAAGGCGTTTGATAAGGTTCCCCATGGTAGGCTGATGGAGAAAGTGAAGTCGCATGGGGTCCAGGGTGTACTAGCTAGATGGATAAAGAACTGGCTGGGTAACAGGAGACAGAGAGTAGCAGTGGAAGGGAGTTTCTCAAAATGGAGACGTGTGACCAGTGGTGTTCCACAGGGATCCGTGCTGGGACCACTGTTGTTTGGGCAAATGCGAGGTGATGCATTTTGGAAGATCCAATTCAAGAGTGAACTATACAGTAAATGGAAAAGTCCTGGGGAAAATTGATGTACAGAGAGATTTGGGTGTTCAGGTACATTGTTCCCTGAAGGTGGCAACGCAGGTCAATAGAGTGGTCAAGAAGGCATACGACATGCTTTCCTTCATCAGACGGGGTATTGAGTACAAGGGTTGGCAGGTCATGTTACAGTTGTATAAGACTTTGGTTCGGCCACATTTGGAATACTGCGTGCAGTTCTGGTCGCCACATTACCAAAAGAATGTAGATGCTTTGGAGAGGGTGCAGAGGAGGTTCACCAGGATGTTGCCTGGTATGGAGGGCGCTAGCTATGAAGAGAGGTTGAGTAGATTAGGATTATTTTCATTAGAAAGACCTGATTGAGGTGTACAAAATCATGAGAGGCATAGACAGGGTGGATAGCAAGACGCTTTTTCCCAGAGTGGGGGATTCAATTACTAGGGGTCACGAGTTCAAAGTGAGAGGGGAAAAGTTTAGGGGGGATATGCGTGGAAGGTTCTTTACGCAGAGGGTGGTGGGTGCCTGGAACGCGTTGCCAGCGGAGGTGGTAGATGCGGGCACGATAGCGTCTTTTAAAATGTATCTAGACAGATACATGAATGGGCAGGAAGCAAAGAGATACAGACCCTTAGAAAATAGGCGACATGTTTAGATAGAGGATCTGGATTGGCGCAGGCTTGGAGGGCCGAAGGGCCTGTTCCTGTGCTGTAATTTTCTTTGTTCTTTGTTCTTTGTTCCCACACCCCAACCCTCTCCTTCTGTATTAGTGCTTTCAGATACCCAAGATTTGCCACCTGGCCATCCAGTGTAGCTTCATCCTGGTGGCAGCATGGCTGTCATTATAGGCACATTATCCATGCATGGTCATCGAGTGGTGGAGGGGAGTATAGCAAGTAGCCCTTGTTGCCAAACAGCCAGCCTCTAGTTGGTCGTGATGGCCCAAAGATGGTGGGCATGGTTGACTAGCGCAGGATGAGTGCATCGTGGCTGCTGTCAGGATAGTGGGCAGCCCTGTTAATATCTAGGGCATGCAGAGCAACATGTGGCAGTCGATGATATCCTGCAGCATTGAGAATACCTCTGGCATGGCAAAGCCATGTGCTCACTCCTCTTGTTTCTCTCTGGTAGGAGAAAGGGTGATGAAGTCCTCTCTCTGTATAGGGTCTCTGTTACCTTCTTAATGCAGCAATACACAATGAACCAAGAAATGTTGGAAATGTCACCCGCTGCCACCAGGAAGGATCCACTGGCGTAGAAATTGAGGGTCACAGTGATCTTCATGGCCATTGGCAGCGCCGTCCTCACCCTGCTGTGTGGCTGCAGGTCCAATTATAGGAGGTGGCACAGTTCAGTCACCAGCTTCTTGGTGAATCGTAGCCATCTCAGACACTGCTCCTGGCTGAGGTGGAGGTAGGAGTGCACTCTGAAGACTCTTGGTGGGTAAGGCCTTCTATTGATCCTTCCTCCTCCTCCCTCTGTGCACAGCTTCCCCTCTCTGCTGCCCCTGCTCCATCTCTGAGTCATACTGCAGTCTAAGAGGAATGGCAACCATAGCCCCCATTACTGAAAGCAAACTTTCTTCTGGCAGGCCTACCAGCTCCTCTGACCTCCATGCCAAAGTCAAGCACCACTCCCTTGTGAATCTAAAAATGTTTACAAACTTCTCTAAGAACACTGAAGACTGAACCTCCACTCATTCTGCAGCAGCAAACGAAAGTCAAAAACATCTGAAAGTTGAATGGTGAAATAGCGCGAGGTGGCTGGTGCCTCAGGCAGCTGAATGCATGTTCAGCTGGGGGTGATTAAGAGAGGGCATTAACAGGACCTGCGAGGTCCAAAATGGCCAATTGGGCACCAAGTGAGTATTAGACGCTGAGTGATGTCATAATCTGCCCACTCTGGATGCTTCGGTCCACGCACAGCAGGTCCATGCCAGAACCCTTACAGTCAGTGGCTGGAAGTTTCAGCTTTCTGTAGCACTGGCAGTAGCGGCACTACGGAGCCAGGTTTAGTGGCCAGAGGGATTAAAATGAAGCAGAAAATAAGGCTTATGACAAATGTACGCTTCATAGTATAGTGCTAAATGAGTACTTTGCACCTTTCTTCACCAGAGAAGAGGATGCTGCTAATGTAGCAGCACAGGAGGTGGTTATAGTGATATTGGATGGGATAAAAATAGATAAAGAGAAGGTACTTAAAAGATTGGAAGTCCTCAAAGTAGAAAAGTAATCCGCCCAAATGGGATGCATCCTAGGTTACTAGGTGAAGTAAGGAAGGAAATTATACAGTCTCTGGCCACAATCTTCCAATGCTCCTTAGGTTTGGGGTGGTGCTAAAGGATTGGGGGGGGGGGTTGAAAATATCACAGCCCTATTTAAAAAGAGAGATAAACCCGGCAATTACAGGCCAGTCAGCCTAACATCGGTGATGGGGAAGCATTTAGACACAATAATCTGAGACAAAATTAATTGGCCCTTGAAAAAGTAAGAGTTAATAAATGAAAGCCAGCAGAGATTTGTTAAAAGCAAACTGTTTTTGATGAATTTGATTGAGTTCTTTGATGAAGTAACGGAGAGGGTTGAAGAGGCTAATGTGGTTGATGTTCTGTATATGGACTTTCAAAGGGAATTCGACAATCTACCACATGGTAGACATGTAAGCAAAATTAAAGCCCATGGGATTAAAGGGACAGTGACAGCATAGTCTTTTTTGATATATCGTAATGACCTGAACTTGGGTCTACATAGTGTACAAAAGCAAGGAGATTATGCTAAATCTGTATAAAACACTGGTTAAGCCTCAGTTGGTGTATTGTGTTTGATTTTGGGCATCACACTATAGGAAGGATGTCAAGGCCTTAGAGAGGGTGCAGAAGAGATTTATTGGAATGGATGATTATCAAAAGCATTCTCATAGCAGAGAACCTTCAACTATCAAGATAAAAGTTAGTAAAAGCAAAACAATATTAAGCCAGTCAAAAATAAACATGAATTGGAGTCAATGTGACCTCAGCCAATATGTTGTTGGCAGAGATCCAATGCTTCAAAGTGCAGAATTGTTTGTTTTTGTCTGATCTCCCTATGCTAGCTCTGCAATGGTTCTTGGCACCAATACTAAAACTGAGAGGGTGGATTCATGCAAATCTTCCTTGCTGTTCAAGTGCTGCTAAGTGCTGAAGCTGCATCATTTTCACAAGTGGTTGTGTTATAAGTATGGAGACACACGCAGAATTGTACAGTTGATGGTATTGAAAGGGATTTCAAACCAATTCTGAAACTAAGGAAGGTAACAATGACTTACCCACTTCTCATTGACAGATCTCTAATTTTTGTTCACTTTATCTTTGGTCTTGAAAATTCAAAAGAACTTTCTTCAATTGCCCCATGAGCAATTGCACCAAAGCCAATCCTTTACTCAACAGAAGTCACTGGAGAGTGTCATGGTCCTGTCGTTTTTTTTTCTGGGAATATGCAGTTTGCCTTTAAGGCTTGCCAAGGATCAGTATTGCTTTAAGAACAGGATGTTGAGAGTAGTGAGGTCAGGGATATGGTTACAAGGAAGCAAGAGGGCACTGGCAAGCAAGAACCTGGTTTAAAGTGTGTCTATTTCAACGCCAGGAGCATCCGGAATAAGGTGGGTGAGCTTGCAGCATGGGTTGGTACCTGGGATCTCGATGTAGTGGCCATTTCGGAGACATGGGTAGAGCAGGGGCAGGAATGGATGTTGCAGATTCCGGGATTTAGATGTTTCAGTAAGAACAGAGAAGATGGTAAAAGAGGGGGGGGTGTGGCATTGTTAATCAAGGAGAGTATTACAGGACGTTTGAGGACTCGTCTACTGAGGTAGTATGGGCTGAGGTTAGAAACAGGAGAGGTGAGGTTACCCTGTTGGGAGTCTTTTATAGACCTCCGAATAGTTCCAGAGATGTAGAGGAAAGGATAGCGAAGATGATTCTTGACAGGGGTGAGAGTAACAGGGTAGTTGTTATGGGGGACTTTAACTTTCCAAATATCGACTGGAAATACTATAGTTCGAGTACTTTAGATGGGTCAGTTTTTGTCCAGTGTGTGCAGGAGGGTTTTCTGACACAGTATGTAGACAGGCCAACCAGGGGCGATGCCACATTGGATTTGGTACTGGGAAATGAACCCGGCCAGGTGTTAGATTTAGATGTAGGTGAGCACTTTGGTGACAGTGATCACAATTCGGTTAGGTTTACCTTAGCGATGGGCAGGGACAGGTATATACCGCAGGGCAAGAATTATAACTGGGGGAAAGGAAATTATGATGCGATTAGGCAAGATTTAGGATGCATAGGATGGGGAAGGAAACTGCAGGGGATGGGAACAATCGAAATGTGGAGCTTATTCAAGGAGCAGCTACTGCGTGTCCTTGATAAGTATGTACCTGTGAGGCAGGGAGGAAGTTGTCGTGCGAGGGAGCCGTGGTTTACTAAAGAAGTTGAAGCGCTTGTCAAGAGGAAGAAGAAGGCTTATGTTAGGATGAGACGTGAAGGCTCAGTTAGGGCGCTTGAGAGCTACAAGCTAGCCAGGAAGGATCTAAAGGGAGAGCTAAGAAGAGCAAGGAGAGGACACGAGAAGTCATTGGTGGATCGGATCAGGGAAAACCCTAAGGCTTTCTATAGGTATATCAGGAATAAAAGAATGACTAGAGTTAGATTAGGGCCAATCAAGGATAGTAGTGGGAAGTTGTGTGTGGAATCAGAGGAGATAGGGGAAGTGTTAAATGAATATTTTGCGTCAGTATTTACAGTAGAGAAAGAAAATGTTGTTGAGAATACTGAGATTCAGGCTACAAGGCTAGATGGGATTGAGGTTCACAAGGAGGAGGTGTTAGCAATTTTGGAAAGTGTGAAAATAGATAAGTCCCCTGGGCCAGATGGGATTTATCCTAGGATTCTCTGGGAAGCTAGGGAGGAGATTGCAGAGCCTTTGTCCTTGATCTTTATGTCGTCATTGTCGACAGGAATAGTGCCGGAAGACTGGAGGATTGCAAATGTTGTCCCCTTGTTCAAGAAGGGGAGTAGAGACAGCCCTGGTAATTATAGACCTGTGAGCCTCACTTCGGTTGTGGGTAAAATGTTGGAAAAGGTTATAAGAGACAGGATTTATAATCATCTTGAAAAGAATAAGTACATTAGAGATAGTCAGCACGGTTTTGTGACGGGTAGGTCGTGCCTCACAAACCTTATTGAGTTTTTCGAGAAGGTGACCAAACAGGTGGATGAGGGTAAAGCAGTGGATGTGGTGTATATGGATTTCAGTAAGGCGTTTGATAAGGTTCCCCACGGTAGACTATTGCAGAAAATACGGAAGTATGGGGTTGAAGGTGATTTAGAGCTTTGGATCAGAAATTGGCTAGCTGAAAGAAGACAGAGGGTGGTGGTTGATGGCAAATGTTCATCCTGGAGTTTAGTTACTAGTGGTGTACCGCAAGGATCTGTTTTGGGGCCATTGCTGTTTGTCATTTTTATAAATGACCTGGAAGAGGGTGTAGAAGGGTGGGTTAGTAAATTTGCAGATGACACTAAGGTCGGTGGAGTTGTGGATAGTGCCGAAGGATGTTGTAGGGTACAGAGAGACATAGATAGGCTGCAGAGCTGGGCTGAGAGATGGCAAATGGAGTTTAATGCGGAAAAGTGTGAGGTGATTCACTTTGGAAGGAGTAACAGGAATGCAGAGTACTGGGCTAATGGGAAGATTCTTGTTAGTGTAGATGAGCAGAGAGATCTTGGTGTCCAGGTGCATAAATCCCTGAAGGTTGCTAACCAGGTTAATAGGGCTGTCAAGAAGGCATATGGTGTGTTAGCTTTTATTAGTAGGGGGGTCGAGTTTCGGAGCCACGAGGACATGCTGCAGCTGTACAAGACTCTGGTGAGACCGCACCTGGAGTATTGCGTGCAGTTCTGGTCACCGCATTATAGGAAGGATGTGGAAGCTATGGAAAGGGTGCAGAGGAGATTTACTAGGATGTTGCCTGGTATGGAGGGAAGGTCTTACGAGGAAAGGCTGAGGGACTTGAGGTTGTTTTCGTTGGAGAGAAGGAGGAGGAGAGGTGACTTAATAGAGACATATAAGATAATCAGAGGGTTAGATAGGGTGGATAGTGAGCGTCTTTTTCCTCGGATGGTGATGGCAAACACGAGGGGACATAGCTTCAAGTTGAGGGGTGATAGATATAGGACAGATGTGAGAGGTAGTTTCTTTACTCAGAGAGTAATAAGGGCATGGAATGCCCTGCCTGCAGCAGTAGTAGATTCGCCAACATTAAGGGCATTTAAGTGGACATTGGATAGACACATGGATGAAAATGGAATAGTGTAGGTCAGATGGTTTCACAGCTCGGCGCAACATCGAGGGCCGAAGGGCCTGTACTGCGCTGTAATATTCTTTAAAAAAAACTGGCAAGCCTCAGGAGTTATAGAAAGGTATATTTTTGGTTGCTGTTAGAAACAGCCATTTGGAGACTATGATTCAAAGGGAGCATTCTCGTTACCATAGATACAGCCACTAGGAGTGAGTCTCATGCAATACATTTGTTACAATTCAATTTTGAACGGGCTTTTTAGTTGAAGACGGTTTGTTCTAACAGAACACAGACACAGAGACATACAGACACAGCTGGTGTTGGCACCTGAAGAAAGAGCTCTCAACCGTTTAAACTGAAGGAATAGCATTTTAGTCTGTTTATTATGATCTCTCAAACTTCTAAAAAAAGTCAAGCCAAAACAGAGATCTCTGGTACTTTAAACTGAAGGAGGGAAGTTAGACTGTGACAATCTTTTATCCCTCAAAAACTCTAAAGTCAGATTGATTCTGTTGGAAGTGTTTGCAAGCCATTAATTGTTGAAATTCGCTGCAGAAGGAAAGCAACATTCTGTGAGGACTTAAAGCAACATTCTGTGAGGACTTCAAGCAACATTGGACAGTAAATTTGCAAGGACCCTGATTTTTTTTCTATTTTTACACATTGTTTATATCTTCATAGCGTTTTAAGAATTTAGTTCTTCTAATTAAAGAGTTAATTTGTTGATTTAAAGACACCTGGTTTGGTTAGCCTCATTAGGGGTTAATAGATGGTACAATTTGCTGGGTCTTTCTTTAATTTGGAAAGTTTCAAGTGATATGTTAGGCGATCTGTGGAGGGATTGAATTATCAGTGCGTCTCTCCCAACACAATCAGTATTTGATTGGGGGCTTTGACAGGAGTGGTTGGTCGTAACTTATTTATTTGGGACTCATCCGCAACTTGAATAACATATTAATTGTGGGCTCACTCAAGATTTGAATCACATATTAATTGGGTTTCTGGATTTGAATCATATCTTAATTGGGGGCTCGCTTGCAGTTGAATCATATTTAATTCGGTGGCTCGCATCTGGGATCAGAATCAGACTAATCTAGAGGGCTCACATTTGGAATTATAGTAATTATTCGTCTCTGGGATGACATATTTAAATTGGGGTCTTGCATTTGGCATCAGATTAATTGCTCTCGAATCTGGGATCTTATCCATTGGAAACTTGATTGTTGGGATCTAAAGCTGACACCAGTTACAAAGAAATTAAAAGAAACAGGTCTCTTGTATAAGAAGGTACTGTCCGTACCATTGTTATGGCATTAGTGGTTGTAGCAGAGTTTTTGGGAAAGCAGAATGTCACCCTGAGTGATTTGATAACTTTAACTAAGAACAAATTAAAATAATTGGCAGTGAAATTGGGGTTGGAATTGAAATCCGGTGCCAAAAAAGCAGAGATAATTGAAATAATAGCTGAACATCTGGAATTAGTAGAAGATGATGATGATGATTTAATTCTTTGAAGATGTGACAAAACACATTGATGAAGGAAGAGCAGTGGATGTGGTGAATATGGATTTTAGCAAGGCGTTTGATAAGATTCCCCATGGTAGGCTCATTCAGAAAGTAAGGAGGCATGGGATTCAGGGAAAGTTGGCTGTCTGGATACAAAATTGGCTAGCCCATAGAAGTCAGAGGGTGGTAGTAGATGGAAAGTATTCAGCATGGAGCTCAGTGACCAGTGGTGTTCCACAAGGATCTGTTCTGGGACCTCTGCTCTTTGTGATTTTTATAAATGACTTGGATGAGGAAGTGGAAGGCTGGGTTAGCAAGTTTGCCGATGACACAAAGGTTGCTGGAGTTGTGGATAGTGTTGAAGGCTGTTGTAGGGCGGCGCAGTGGTTAGCACCGCAGCCTCACAGCTCCAGCGACCCGGGTTCAATTCTGGGTACTGCCTGTGTGGAGTTTGCAAGTTCTCCCTGTGTCTGCGTGGGTTTCCTCCGGGTGCTCCAGTTTCCTCCCACATGCCAAAGACTTGCAGGTTGATAGGTAAATTGGCCATTATAAATTGCCCCTAGTATAGGTAGGTGGTAGGGAAATATAGGGACAGGTGGGGATGTGGTAGGAATATGGAATTAGTGTAGGATTAGTATAAATGGGTAGTTGATGGTCGGCACAGACTCGGTGGGCCGAAGGGCCTGTTTCAGTGCTGTATCTCTAAACTAAACTAAACTAAACGGGACATTGACAGGATGCAGAGCTGGGCTGAGAAGTGGCAGATGGAGTTCAACCTGGAAAAGTGTGAAGTGATTCATTTTGGAAGTTCGAATTTGAATGCAGAATACAGGCTTAAAGACAGGATTCTTGGTCGTGTGGAGGAACAGAGGGATCTTGGGGTCCATGTCCATAGATCGCTCAAAGTTGCCACCCAAGTTGATAGGGTTGTTAAGAAGACGTATGGTGTGTTGGCTTTCATTAACAGGGGGATTGAGTTTAAGAGCCGCGAGGTTATGCTGCAGCTCTATAAGGCCCTGGTTCGACCACACTTGGAATATTGTGGTTCAGTTCTGGTCGCCTCATTATAGGAAGGATGTGGAAGCTTTAGAGAGGGTGCAGAGGAGATTTACCAGGATGCTGCCTGGACTGGAGGGCATGTCCTACGAAGAAAGATTGAGGGAGCTAGGGCTTTTCTCATTGGAGCGAAGAAGGATGAGAGATGACTTGATAGAGGGGTACAAGATGATGAGAGGCATAGATAGAGTGGATAGTCAGAGACTTTTTCCCAGGGTGGAAAGGGCTATCACCAGGGGGCATAATTTTAAGGTGATTGGAGGAAGGTTTCGGGGAGATGTCAGAGGTAGGTTCTTTACACAGAGAGTGGTGGGTGCGTGGAATGCGCTGCCAGCGGTGGTAGTAGAAGCAGATACATTAGGGGCATTTAAGCGACTCTTGGATAGGTACATGGATGATAGTAGAATGAAGGGTAGGTAGTTAGTTTGATCTTAGAGTAGGTTAAAGGTTCGGCACAACATCGTGGGCCAAAGGGCCTGTACTGTGCTGTACTATTCTATGTTCTATGATGATAATACAGATGAAGGGCAATACGTGGAACAAGAAAGGGAATACGAGAGACATGAAGGTAATAGGTCTGAGACTGATGCAGTGGAATAGGCTAGGATTCAGTTAGAAATGAAAAAAGTGGAGCCTCAGCAGGAAAATGAATTAAGAAAACTTGAATTGGAAAAAGAGGAATAGGAAAGGGAAAAAGAAAAAGCAATAGCAATAAGAAAACTTGAATTGGAGGAGAAAGCATTTCAGAGAAAAGGTGAACGAAAAGAGAGGGAATTAAATTTAAAAGAGATGTAACTAAGACAAAGGGGTAGTCTTAAATCCAGGGAAAATTTGGGTCAGGAAGAATATGAATTTAGATCAGGACCCAGCGAGAAGTTGTTTAAATTTATACAGGCTCTTCTTAAGTTCGAGGAAAGGGACGTAGAGACATTTTTCATATCTTTTGAAAAAACAGCCAAACAGATGAAATGGCCAAAAGAAAGCTGGACATTGCTCATGCAGGGCAGGCTGGTAGGCAGAGCTCATGAAGCTTATGCCATGCTTTCTGAAGAGGCTTCTGCAGATTATGAGATGGCAAAAAAGGCTATTCTCTCTGCGTATGAGTTAGTCCCTGAAGCTTGCCATCGGAAGTTTAGGAACTTACGGAGATCGACTGGCAGACATATTTAGAATTTGAGAGGGTGAAGCAAATGAATTTTGACCGTTGGATATGGGCATTAAAGATAGAAACCACATATGAGAACCTTCGAGAATTGATTCTCTTAGCAGAGTTTAAAAACTCAATTTCTTCAGTAGTGAGAACTCATATAGATAACCTGAAAGCTTTGAAAGCTAGGCAAGCAGCAGAGATTGCTGATGATTTTGAGCTTGTGAATAAGCCAACCTATTTTGTCTGTCAACCCCATAAACCCGAGAAGGATAGAAAGTGAGAGAGTGAAAGGAAGACGAGTAGCTGGGGACAAAAAGGAACGGCTGGGAATGCCCCAGGATCACCTCTCAGGTCAGAAAGGAAGGTACTGAGGGTAGAAGTAAGGTTCGCAGACAAAGTGTTATCATTGCAACAAAATGAGTTATCTTCGTTCAGAGTGCTGGAAATTGCGAGGTAAACCCAAAGGACTTGTTGGGGTACGCAAAGTTAGTGCAGAGGAAAAGACTCTGACTGAGAGTATAGCAGACCAGGCTATAGCTTTAACGACAGCCGTGAATGTGAAACCAGAGGGGAGAGTAACTCCGTATCCAGTAAGTGAGACAGGAAAACCTATCATTATACTCAGGGATACAGGAGCAACCCAACACTCTTGCTGGGGAAAAATATGAGGTTTCCACCAGAGAGTGCCTTGAACACTAAAGTTTTAGTTAATGGAATTGGCGGGGTGTGTAGGCCTGTACCTTTGTGTGAAGTACGCCTAGAGAGTGACTTCATAGCTGGAGTAGTAACTGTAGGTGTTGTCCACAGTTTGCCAGTGAAGGGAATTGATCTACTCCGAGGAAATGATTTGGCAGGATCAAAAATATCAGTTTCTCCTATGGTTACAGAGGAACCAAGTGAAATTAAGGAAACGGAGCAATTACAGGAACAAGTTCCGAGAATATTTCCTATATGTGTAGTTACACGAGCAAAGGCTAAACAGGATCCATTGTCAGAGGTAAAAGGGGCACCACGAATAGATAATCAGGCACCTGAAACCTTATTTGGGGATTTAGATAATCGAAATGAGATGTTTAACAGACCGTCTATCATTGTAGAACAGCAAGCTGATCCAGAGATCTACCAAATCGCACAGACGGCTTTGTAAGAAGCTGAGGTGAAAGGAGTTCCGGAAGGCTATTATATGGCAAATAGGGTTTTGAGGAGGAAATGGAAAATGCCTCATAGGCCTGCCGACAAAGACTGGACAGTTGTTGAACAGATAGTGGTCTTCTTCTTCTTCTTCTCCTTCTTTGGCGTCCTTGTCTCGGGAGACAATGGGTAAGCGCCTGGAGGTGGTCAGTGGTTTGTGGAGCAGCACCTGGAGTGGCTATAAAGGCCAATTCTACAGTGACAGACTCTTCCACAGGTGCTGCAGATAAAATTGTTTTGTCAGGGCTGTTACACAGTTGGCTCTCCCCTTGCGCTTCTGTCTTTTTTCCTGCCAACTGCTAAATCTCTTCGACTCGCCACACTTTAGCCCCGCCTTTATGGCGGCCCACCAGCTCTGGCGATCGTTGGCAACTGACTCCCACGATTTGTGATCAATGTCACAGGACTTCATGTCGTGTTTGCAGACGACTTTAAAGCGGAGACATGGATGGTTGGTGGGTCTGATACCAGTGGCGAGCTCGCTGTACAATGTGTCCTTGGGGATCCTGACATCTTCCATGCGGCTCACATGACCAAGCCATCTCAAGCACCACTGACTCAGTAGGGTGTATAAGCTGGGGATGTTGGCCGCCTCGAGGACTTCTGTGTTGGAGATACGGTCCTGCCACCTGATGCCAAGGATTATCCGGAGGCAGCAAAGATGGAATGAATTGAGACAAAAACAAGAAATGCTGGATTCACTCAGCAGGTCTGGCAGCATCTGTGGAAAGAGAAGCAGAGTTAACGTTTCGGGTCAGTGACCCTTCTTCGGAATGAATTGAGACGTCGCTCTTGGCTGACATACGTTGTCCAGGCCTCGCTGCCGTGGAGCAATGTACTGAGGACACAGGCTTGATACACTCGGACTTTTATGTTCCGTGGCAGTGTGCCATTTTCCCACACTCTCTTGGCCAGTCTGGACATAGCAGTGGAAGCCTTTCCCATGCGCTTGTTGATTTCTGCATCGAGAGACAGGTTACTGGTGATAGTTGAGCCTAGGTAGGTGAACTCTTGAAACACTTCCAGAGTGTGATTGCCGATATTGATGGATGGAGCATTTCTGACGTCCTGTCCCATGATGTTCGTTTTCTTGAGGTTGATGGTTAGGCCAAATTCATTGCAGGCAGCCGCAAACCTGTCGATGAGACTCTGCAGACACTCTTCAGTGTGAGATGTTAATGCAGCATCGTCAGCAACTCCCTAAATAAATACCTAAGTACCACCTAAATATCGACAAGGATTATTAGGATTAGCACATGACATTCCTTTTTCAGGACATAGGAGAATTCGGAAGACCAAATCACACATAAGCAAACATTATTATTGGCCAGGTCTTACAAAGGATGTGAGACAATTTTGTAGGGCATGCCACACCTGTCAAATGGTGGGAAAACCACAACCTACCATAAAACCAGAGGATGAAGTATTAGTGTTGTTACCGTCCCAGGGAGAGCCAGTGAAAGCATGGTTCAGTGGCCCATATTGAGTAATCAAAAGAGTGGGTAAGGTAGATTACTTGATTGACACCCCTGATTGCCAGAAGAAGAACCGGTTATGTCACATTAACATGCTCAAACAATATTATCACAGGGAGGAGGATAAGCCAGTGCAGGTATGGCAGGTAATCGGGACTGTGGAGAAGAAAAGGGATAGTAAGGATGAGGCAGAAGCAGGCCTAGGAAATTCTCAGATTGAACCTTCAACTATCCCATCAGCGAATGCAGAATGGCAAGGAAAAATTAAACAACAGGATTTTACACTTAGAGGCAAAACAGCGTGAAGTCCTAACCAGGGTTTTCACAATGTTTCAAAAAGTTTGTAGGGATAAGCCAGGATGTACAACCTTAGCCACACATGATGTGTGTATAGGGGGAGCCATTCCTTTAAAACAACGTCCAAATCGTTTAGTTCCAGACAGACAGGCCCAAGTGGAAGCAGAGGTACAATGCATGCTGAAAGGCAGCTTAGATGAACCTAGTCAGGACAGCTGGAATTCACAGATGGTCTTGATGACTAAACCTGGTGGGACAGCTCAAACTAGGAGTGAGTCTCATGCAATACATTTGTTACAATTCAATTTTGAACTGGCTTTTTAGTTGAAGATGGTTTGTTCTAACAGAACACAGACACAGAGACATAGAGACACAGCTGGTGTTGGCACCTGAAGAAAGACCTCTCAACCATGTTAACTGAAAGAATAGGATTTTAGAATGTTTATTATGATCTCTCAAACTTCTAAAAAAGTCAAGCCAAAACAGAGATCTCTGGTACTTTAAACTGAAGGAGGGAAGTTAGACTGTGACAATCTTGTATTCCTCAAAAACTCTAAAGTCAGATTGATTCTGTTGAAAGTGTTTGCAAGTCGTTAATTGTTGAAATTCATGGCAGAAGGAAAGCAACATTCTGTGAGGACTTAAAGCAACATCCTGTGAGGACTTCAAGCAACATTGGACTGTAAATTTGCCAGGACTCTGATTTTTTTTCTATTTTTAAATGTTGTTTATATCTTCATATCTTCAGTGTTTAAGAATTTAGTTCTTCTAATTAAAGAGTTAATTTGTTGATTTAAAGACACCTGGTTTGGTTAGCCTCATTTGGAGGTTAATAGATAATACAATTTGGCTGGGTCTTTCTTTTATTTGGAAAGTTTTAAGTGATATGTAAGGCAATCTGTGGAGTGACAGGATTGGATTATCAGTGTGTCTCTCCCACCACAATCAGAATTGTATATTTTGATTTGAAGCTGTGACAGGAGTGGTCGGTCATAACAACAGCAATCATAAGATGAATTATTGACTGTGGTTCCCCCCCTTTCTAGCCCACCATCACTCACCTCCTCAAAATACCCAGCCTCAATCCATCTACTCTGATTACTGCCCAAACTCAAATTAACCCTTCTTCTCTAAGGTCCTTGAATGAGTTTTAGCCTCCTAGCTTCACATCTAAATCTCCTATAAACATCTGCATGAATGGCTCCAGTTCAACTTCCAACCTTCTCAACGTACCAAAAATACACAGGCCAAAATGCCTCTTCACTTCATAGCCCTGGACCTCAGCTAAGGACATTTTCTTGATGCCTTTCTTCTTGCTTGACTACATCTTGTCCCTTGTCATCATCATAAGCAGGTACAGAGTAATCGTCACATTTTTCCTAATAATAACCTATTGCACCCACGGCAATTTGGAATGGATCTCGGCAAGTGGAGAAGGATTCCAATTGAAAAAAGGAAGTCTGTGCTTATACAGAGCCTTATCATCATCACAGAAACAGCTCAAAGTGCCATACGCAATAAATTACTTTGAACCACAATGGCAGCTATTATGCAGACAGGTGCAACAGCATTTTGTACACAGCAAGATCCCCTAAACAGCAAAAAAGTGAATGGCCAGTTAATCTGCTTTGGTGATGTTGGTTGCAGGAGGAATGTTGGTGAAGATACTGGGAGAACTCTTAGATTTTCTTCAATTAATGTCAGTGGCTCTCTCACCCCACCTGTACCACCAGAGCATATATCTGAAGCCTTGGTTTAACATTTCATGAATGGCAACACCGCCCCCAATTCAATATTACATTTGAACATCAACCTGGACTGTGGGACTTGAATTTACAACGTTTTGGCTCAGAATGAAAATAGGCTTAGAAATGGCTGCAGGTGCTTGAGACTTATTTTCCAGGAGGATCGAGGAAGAATGACAACTCCCTCCCTCCCAATAAAATTTACATTTTTTGACAGTTTATTTGGCACCTACTGTAATTCTACCTTCCAAGTCACAGAAAGCTTAAAGATGCTTTAAATTTGAAAATAAAAGTAGTTGTCAGAACTTCAATATAACCTAACAAGAGTTAAATTATTTTTATTGGAAATCTGACTCCAGATACATGTTAACTTATGAACTGAAACCTTTTACAACACACATTGATGATACTCCCAACTGGCAGTGCATTCTACATTCACAAGACAAAACTGGTTCACTGTTAAACCTGCCGCTGTTCCATACCCCAAGGCAGCCAAGAGGCAGGGAAGGGTTTAAATACATTGAGGGTAAGATGATATAACTATTAGACTTTTTAAGTAGCTTAGATCAAATATCATAGGATCATAGAAAAGTTACAGCACAGAAGGAGGCCCTTCAGCCCATCGTTTCTGCGCCAGCTGAAAAAACTAGCCGCCCAATCTAATCCCACTTTCCAGCACCTGGTCCATAGCCTTGCAGGTTACAGCACTTTAGGTGCATGTCCAGACACCTTTTAAATGAGTTGAGGGTTTCTGCCTTCACCACTGATCCAGGCAGTGAATTCCACACATCCACCACACTCCGGGTGAAAAAGTTTTTCCTCATGTCCCCTCTAATCCTTCTACCAATCACCTTAAATCTGTGCCCCCTGGTAATTGACCTCTCCGCTAGGGGAAACAGATCCTTCCTGTCTACTCTATCTAGGCCCCTCAAAATTTTGTACACCTCAATTAAGTCACCCCTCAGCCTCTTCTGTTCTAAGGAAAACAACCCTATCTGATCCAATCTTTCCTCATAGCTGCAAATTTCAAGCCCTGGCAACATTCTTCTAAATCCCCTCTGTACGCTCTCCAAAGCAATTATGTCCTGCCTGTAATGTGGTGACCAGAACTGTACGCAATACTCCAGATGTGGCCTAACCAGCATTTTATATAGTTCCAACATTACATCCTTGCTTTTGTATTCTATACCTCGGCCAATAAAAGAGAGCATTCCATATGCCTTCTTCACCACTCTACCTACCTGTCCTGCCTGCCACCTTCAGGGACCTGTGGATATGCACTCCAAGGTCTCTCACTTCTTCTACCCCTCTCAATATCCTTCTGTTTATTGTGTATTCCCTTGCTTTGTTTGCCCTCTCCAAATGAATTATCTCACACTTCTCTGGACTGAATTCTATTTGCCACTTTTCCACCTACTCAACCAAACCATTGACATCATTCTGGAGTCTACATCTATCCTCTTCACTATTAACTACACAGCCAATTTTTTGTGTCATCTGCAAATTTTCCAATCATGCTTCCACATTTAAGTCCAAATCATTAATATATACCACAAACAACAAGGGATCCAACACTGAGCCTTGTAGAACACCACTGGAAACTGCTTTCCATTCACAAAAACATCCATCAACCACTATCCTTTGTTTCCTGTCCCTGAGCCAATTCTGGATCCAACCTGCCACATTCCCCTGTGTCCCATGGGCTTTCATTTTTCTGACCAGTCTGCCATGCGGGACCTTGTCAAATGCCTTACTAAAACTCATGTACACAATCATTGACACAAAGTCTTTGAACTAAATCCTGATGAAGAGTCATAAAAAACACTAATGTATCTTTTGCTCTTTTAATCAGCATGCTACGCAGTTCAAACATTTTCTGCTTTTAAAACCTTAAAATATGGGTTTAGAAATTACCATTTATAATGACTGACAGATGATAAATGCATTTGTGTGTTAACGGTGATGTGAACCAATTTCGTAAAATAGGATGACACCCCCAGAAAATAGCAGACAGTGGAAGCTCATACAATTGCATTAAGTATTTGCCTGCTATTAGCACCAACTATAACTTTTAGCCTATACTGCCTTTTGAACCTTTTTTTAAAAAATAAAGCTTTATCTTATTTTAAGGAAACAATCATTATTAAAAAGGAATTTTAGTGCACAAAATTATGATTTGCAGGACCAGGCATGGGAAAGCTCTATTTTGAACTCTCAGGTGTACCTGACTGTTTACAGTCCGGGGGTGGGGGCGTTGCAGTTGGTTATACTGTTACCAATATTGCTTCTTATTTTGCCTCATTCTTGTCCATTTTAATAGGGATGGTCCAGAGCCTCTGTGCTAACTGCAAGGCCACAAAGGGATCACATCATGAGTGTGTAAGCAAACTGTAAGCAGCTTTGAAAGTTACAGAACATAACTACAACTTACCCAAAAACAGACCAATAATCCATATCACACATCACAATAGTACACTGCAGTCAAACCCTAAAGGTGGGAGTCTCAGTGTAATTTTTAAAATTAAGTAAACCTTGTCACCACTCCAACCTACTGCCCATTTTATTTTCTCAAACTGATAAAACTGCAAGTGAAGTAACGGGAGCCTTCAAAAAAAGCAAGCTCATATATTCACAACGGAAAATATACTGCTTATCTCCAAAAATACATTTTGAAACTAGTTTCAAGGAAAATAGCCAAATAAGACAACAGCTGGACATGCTCGAAGAACGTTCCTTTGAGGAGATTTATATGCTGGATTAGTTGTAATTTAGTATCTATTTGTTATGCATAACTTCACTGGGGAGGGGAGCAGGCCAAACACTAAATGGAAGCATTTGCGAAAGCAGCCCTCATAAACCATCTTAAAAATTTACTGCCTCATGGTTATATGCAACTATGCTAGGAAGAAAGTAACAGCCTCCAATCTCAGCCTCCAACTAATCCGATTAGTTCTGATCGGCTGAAGTAGAACCCTCTAAATGTTCTGAAAGTCTCCAGTTTAGCCTCTTGTTATGGCTAGGTGGTAAAGGGTGTGGGAGGTTCCCACTATTCGCCTCCCGACTGACTGCAATCACGTTTTGTTTAAGATGGTGAGTTAGCCCCTGAGGTGATTTACTTGCGAAATAAACGGGCAGTGACAGGTATTCATGTAGGTTTAAAACAGAAGATTAACTATTTATTGAAAAATATTCATTCCCTGAAATGTTCACAACACTCACACATGCATTCACTCTCACATGCACTCTCAAGTGAAGATAGATAGAAGACAAAGGGTAAGAGTTCAAGGTATGGTAGGTGTTCATGGTAAACCCATTGAATCTTCTAAGTAGAACAGGCTATTTTAAATATGCAGGCCTGGGTTGTTTGTAGTTTTGGCTTGTTAAGGTGTTGTAGATTTCTGGTGGTTAAGATTTCAGATTGGAAATTGCAGGTCACCTTCAGTTCTCTGCTGCACCAAGTTGAAGTGTAGAATTAGCAGCAAGGCTCCTTCCTTGTCATGGCTGGATCTCTTTCCACAGCCTCTCGCTGGGCTGCTTTTATGTGATCTTGCTGTGATCTTCTTCCTCCCTCCCTCGCCAGAGGGTTACCTTTTAAGGTCACAATTCATCATTAGCATTTCTGGTACCTAACACATGGTTTATCTCCCCTGGTGTGACCATACAATAGGCCAGGATATGGAATCCATGGCCATCTATTAATGTTTAGGTGAGTGTAATCCTGTTATGGTGTGGCTAGTTCATACCTTCTTTGTTTCAGCAATGTCTCTTGACAGTTTCAGGATGGTTGTAATTGACACCTCTTAGTCTGGAAGGTATCCTTTTGTCCTTAACAGACAGTGAGGCAGTGTTCAAATATACAGATCAGGTTGTCTTACTTTCGATGGCCATCTTTTGTAGCATTGTCCACTTTTTTTTAAAAAGTAAAGACAATTTTAAAGAGTCCACCTTGAATAAAGTTTGTATCTTAAATGTAAGAAACTGATATGCTTTTACAGGGAAAGACCCACACCCCTGCTGCACATTGAAAAATAGAATCCTAATTACATTTTTATTACATTGTTTTCAGAGTAAAGTAAGAGAAACATAAACACACATTCTGCACTCATTCTAACATCCACACTCAATCTTACAATTGCTACAGCCGGCATTGTCTAAAACAGTCATTTTTTGTTCAGGTTTGGATGAAGCACAATTATAATTGAATTTTGTTTTTAGGCATTGAAATTTTGCCCCAGGAAAGCTTCTCTTTAGAAAACTTGCCACTTTCTATCTGTTTCCCACCATAAATCCCAGTTGTGTGGTGTTGAACAGTGTTGGAGTTCTCTATCATCTGTTTGCAGTACTTTGGGAGACTGCTGGAGGGACACCTTTTCTGTCCTAAGGTTTTTAATAAGCGAATTTCTATTACTGCATTGTTCCTGGCCATTGACAAATTTCACTGCCTGTACAGGCCTTAACACCTTATCTGCTGTTTCCACAACACATGGATTTAATAGTTCAGGTTCTGGGACATTCATAATTCTCATCTATAAGGTGACAGTGCCTGGTAAATTGTGAGGCATCTGGGTTCTCCTTCTGCACTTTGTCCTTGGTGGGTTCTGAATATGATTTGCTGGATTCGGTGAGCTTTGGCTTTAGATACTGACCATTTGATTCTTCAGTGGGCAAATCCCCACTGACCTCACTTTTATTTTTCTTGTGGCTTTCATAAGTGTTGTTTACCTTAGGGCATATTACCTTCCCTTTTCCCTTTACTTCAGGGATGGTTTTTCCCACAAACTGTCTCATGTCCTCTGGGATACTAATACTCACAGGTGGCTGTCCAGTTTCTGCTGCACTCTCCTGTGGCACTTCAGCAAGGTGAGGCATCTCCCTCACTTTTGGCTTGCCTGTTTGGGAACTTTACTTGTCTCAATTTAAATCTTTAAAGATGGTTTCTGCTAATCATACCTCTGATGCTTTTCCTTCCACCTCTGCTGTTTTTATCTCAGCTCCTTTACTTTCCTCTGGCTTAGTCTCTAAATTCTACTAGCTCCATCTTGGCCTCTTTAAATTCTACCACCTTTCTTTTAGCCTCTTTAATCTATCGGCCCCCGTGGCATTTTTGGGACTTCCTCAGCCCTCTGCAGCTGAGCATAATTTTGTTTGTTCCCCTCTGTTTCCCCAGTCTTTGTGGAGTGTTCTGGATCCTCTGGAAACAATACCATGCTTCCTGCCAAGTCAATGCCTAGGAATATGTTGACTCCCTGCATTGGTATGTTCAGAATGACCCTGACCATCACTACCACAGTGACTGACTTACTCTGTGGGTAATCTTTAACAAAGGGAACCTTTAAGTATTTGCCAGTGAGCCCTTTTACCAATACCATGGTATTTGTTCTGCTTTTTGGTGGCATCTCTGTAACATTTCTTGCTGCTTCCTTCCTCTATTTTCAACTGAAATTCTCTTTCCTTTCTTTCCTTTTGAAGCTGAAACTCTCTCTCCTCGTTTTCCTTTTTTTAATTGCATTTCCTCTATTTTTATTTGCATTCCTTCCCTTTGCAACTAAATTCAAGCTCGGATTATCTTTTCTGACTCTGATTCCATGTTTTCATAAGAGAGCGACAGGAATGGAAAGCATTTTATGTTCCTGGTCCTGTTGCCTTACTGGTGGATAAATCCACTCTCTCACCTAGACTTCTGTGCACACCTGTGAGCAGGGAGTTGATGTAGCTGTTGATGCGCTGATGTGCAGAACCTCCTTTTACACCGTATGTTAATTGGCAATTGGTAAAATCTGAACCAATTTTAGAAAATATCAATTGAAATTAATTGGGATTTTTTTTTGCCAGAATCTAGTACTCTGTCAATTTATAGCTTTCTGCTCACTAACTAACGTGAAAATAATCCAAGGAGACCACAGTCGAATATAGGACAGCTCTTTTATTTACTTCTTGAGTAATGCACTTACTTGGACTCTTTTAAACATACTCTGCTGTAATACAAGAGAAAATGCAGTTGTTCCCAGTGTGTGCTAATGCACAATCCAACTCAGCAGTACCAGCTTCTGAAATAAAAACAGAAAATGCTGGAAATACTCAGTAGGTCAGGCAGCAGCTGTGGAGAAAGAAACAGAGTTAGTGGATTGGAGTTTGCCAAGACAGCAGGGGTCCTCCCGCTGGCAGGGCCGGAAGCGGGCAGAGCGACCCACTTCAGCAGGCGGCGGGACCCGGGGCCGCATTTCATTGGCGGCAGCCAATTAAGTAGTTGCTGCTGGGCCTGCCATCCTATTAAGGACAGCAACCTGCCCCCAAGAGCTGCCGGCCCAATCAGAGGGATGGCGGCTTAGCAGCCTATGCAGTGCCACCGGGAGCGGTGGCCACTGCTAGAGATGCACCTGGAGGGAGAGCACGCATCAATGGACGTACACCCTCACAACCAGGTAAGTGGGGTCTGGGAGTGCCAGGGCCAGTCAGGCAGGCAGGCCCTGATGGGGGGATGGGGGTGTTGTTGAGGACAGGTGGTACTGCTGCTGTGAGGATGGCCATTGCCAATGGGAGGCCCCTCTGTGGGTCAAAGAGTGCCGATGACCACTGGGAGGCCACCAGGATTTACCAGGACAGCCCCTTGCAGCTGGTAAAGTGTCAGCGGATGTGAGGAAAGGCCTCAAATGGCCACCCAGGTGGCTCAATTGGGCTCCGGCCGGGAAGGTTGTCTTCTACCTTTCCCACCACTCACAAAATGGCATGGCAGCAGGAAGATGTCGGGCATGCCACACAATGCCTTCCCATGCCATTTTGACAGCCTTCCCACCTCCCAAACAATTCCCAAAAGCCCCATAAAATTCAGCCCAACTTTCCAGGCCGATGACCTTTCATCAAAACTGTGAAAAGTTAGAAATGTAATAGATTTTAAGCAAGTGAAAGGGGGAAGGGTGGAAAAAGAACAAAAGGGATGGTTTGTGATAGGCTGGTAGACAGGAGAGATTAAATGACAAAAGAGTTGGTGCAGGGCCAAAGGAAGTGGTAATGGGACAAGTAAAGAAACAAATGGCGTGTCTAGAGAAGGTGTCAACAGCAGAATGATGAACAGCTGGCATCTCAAAGCAAAAACAAGAGAAAAATGACAGTAAAACCGAAACCTGCAAAGAAAAGGAAACATAATGAGGGAAAAGATTACAGTCTGAAATTATTGAATACGTTGTTGAGTCTAGAAAGCTGTTAAGTGCCTGATCGAAAGATAAGGTGCTGTTGTACGAGGTTATGTTGAGCTTCAATTGAACACTGCAAGACAGCATGACAGCAAGACGGAGAACTAAAATGACAGGCGGCCAGAAGCTCGGGGTCATCTTGTGGACTGATTGGAGGTGCTCCACAAAGTGATCACTCAATCTGCGTTTGGGCTCCCCACTGTAGAACAGATCACGTCATGAGCAGCGAATACAGTACATTAAATGGAAAGAAGTACATATAAATTGCTGTTTCACTTGGAAGTTGTGTTTGGGGCCTTGGACAGTGAGGACAGTGGAGGTAACAGGGCATGTGTTACATTTCCTGAACGTGCACAAAAAGGTGCCATGGGAAGGGGAGGTGATGTTGGTGGTGATTGGGGAGTGAACCAGGGTGTTTTAGAAGGTAATTGTCCCTTTGGAATGCTGAAGGGGAGGGGATGAGAAGATGTGTTTGATGGTGGCATCACACTGGAGGGCCTGGATTTTAAGGAAAAAATGGTGACCGCACACGCCGCAGAGCCGCCGCAATTCCCCACATGGCAACTCATTTAAATAGCTGGGGTGGCCCACCCCCCACAATCCTGTGGAGGGGGCGGGCTGTCCAACACCGGCAATGGTGTCAGCTGCCTGTGTGTAGGCACTGGCACCATTTTTAAAGGGCAGCCAGCCCTGCCGGCAAATTTAAATTTTTAAAGATACACCCCCCCCCAAAATGTATCAAATAAAATCCTAATGCCCCTTTCCCACCCCCCAATAAAAATTACATTAACTATTTGCCCTTCCCCCCCGCCAAAACACTTACCTTTGAAATCTGACCTTTCCTCCCCAGACTGTACAAAGTTTAATGTTCACCCCTTACCACCATCCCCTACACTCATTACGTTTAATTGACCCTGTCCCCCAACACCCCACCCCCCCCCACACTAAAAATCTTAACGCCCTACCTGTGTCATGCCGTCTTTCCCTAGACGGGGAAGTGAAGGCACAGGAGGGCCCGGAGCTGCACTGAAGATTGCAGTGGGCCTGGAAGATTGGAGGTGAGTGTATTTAAATTTATTCATTTTATTGATTTACATTTTGAAATTCAGGTCCCGTCGCCCTGTTGCGGAGGGGGTGCAGGGGTGGGGTGGGGTGGGGGGGGTGCCGCCACGGAGCCTCGCCGAGCCACCAGGAGGATCGGGCCAGGCTCTCCTGGCATCGGGCTCCTCTGCTGGAACAATCATCCGCACCACCCCGCTCTGGCCACGGAGCCCGACATCGGGAGCCCGGTAAAATCCAGCCTGAAGTGGCAGAGCAGGATGATCGGTTAAGTACGGAGGCTGGTGGGGTTGTAGGTGAAGACAAGGGGAACCCTACCATGGTTCTGGGAGGGAGGGTAAGGGGTGAGAGCAGAAGTGAGGGAATCCAATGCACTCAGACGAGGGCCCTGTCGACCACTGTGGGGGGGTAATCATCGACTGGGGAGAAAGGAAAACATATCAGAAGCTGGTATGGACGATTGCATCATCAGAACAGGTGCGACAGGGATTGAGAAACTGGGAGAATGGAATAGAGTCCTGACAGGAAGTAGTGTGTGAAGAAGCGTAGTCAAGGTGGCTGTAGGAGTCAGCGGGCTTCTTGTGAATATGCGTTGATATCCTATCCCCTGAAATGGAGACAGAGAAATCAAAGAAGGGAAGGGAAGAGTCGGAGATGGACCGTGTGAGGGTGGGAAAAGGATGGAAATTGGAAGTAAAATTGATGAGTTTCTCCAGTTCAGGGTGAAAGTGGAGTTAAAGGAGAAGTTGTTCAATATGAGAACAATACAGGCACATCAATGTATTATAATTCATCATGATATCTTTTGTATATCCGAACTGTCTGGGAAATGCTGCTATATCACTTGACTCCATTTTTAGGGGCAGAATTTCCAAGAGGTTCTCCTAATCTGCCACCGTGACTTCAATAGCGGATCAAATCCTGGAGAAGGAGAAGGAAAGGGTAATCCTTCAAGCTGAATTTTATTTCACTGCCTCAGAAATGCAGTACCACATAGAGTTGGTGGTTTCCTTACACTAGTCTACAACATAATTACTGGATCCTCTTCCTTCCCCAAGCCACTTTTAGACTTATCTTAAAAATACTGTTCACACCTGGCACAGTACCGTTAGCTAGGAAACAGTACTGTTAGCCAGAGAAGCGATTCATTAATGCTCTGTATTTGTGAAGCACAGTCTGCTGACATTTCTAACAGTCATGCAGGCAGCTGTCAGGTCAGTTAACATTGCATTGCTCACTTGATGGCCTGAGGATCTTATCATGAATTTGCTGATAGGCAGCAGACCAGTCAGTAGTAGTGAAAGGAGCCCAATAGACCATGATTGATGTCAGACATCAGATAAAAAACAATTTATGACCATTTTGATGTAACTGCGCACCCTTGTGAATAAATGTAACATCATTAATTCCACTTCGTCTCCTTAATGACTCTCTTTGCCTCACAGTTCAGTTCATTATAATCAAGCTCTGCTGCAGACCTTGGTTACTTCAAACAGGCTTTGAACACTGCTTGAAGGCCACTGCTTTTGCCGTACAGCTCGGTTGCTCTTTACAGATACCTAACAGGAGGAGTGGCTTGCAGGCCCTGGCTTTAGTTTGTTGCTGCACTCCGCTACAACAACAACAACTACTTATATTTATATATCACCTTTAACGTAAAAAAACGCCCCAAGGCGTTTCACAGGAGCATTATAAAACAAAGTATGGCACCGAGCCACAAAAGGAGATATTAGGTCAGATTACCAAAAACTTGGTCAAAAGGGTAGGTTTTAAGGAGTGTCTTAAAAGAGGAAGGCGAGGTGGAGAGGCATAGGGAGGGTATTCCAGAGCTTGGGGTCCAGGAAACTGAAGGCGCGGCCACCAGTGGTGCAGCAACTGAAATCAGGGATGCACAAAAGGCCAGAATTGGAGGACTGCAGATATCTTGGAGGGTTGTGGGGCTGGAGTTGATTACAGAGATAGGGAGGGATGAGGCCATGGAGGAATTTGAAAACAAGGATGAGAATTTTAAAATCAAGACGTTGCTTGATTGGGAGTCAATGTAGGTCAGCGAGCACAGGGGTGATAGATAAACAGGACTTGGTGCAAGTTAAGACACGGGCAGCAGTTTTGGGTGATGTCAAGTTTACAGAGGGTAGAATATGAGAGACCAGCCAGGAGTGCATTGGAATAGTCAAGTCTGGAGGTAACAAAGGCATGAATGAGGGTTTCAGCAGCAGATGAGCTCAGAAAGGGGCGAAGTCAGGCGATGTTACGGAGGTGGAAATACACAATCTTAGTGATGGCACGAATATGAGGTCAGAAGCTCATCTTGGGATCAAATGTGACACCAAGGTTGTGAACAGACTGGCTTAATCTTAGGCTGTTGCCATGGAGATGAATGGAGTCAGTAGCTAGGGTAAGGAATTTGGAGGGGGTACCAAAGACAATGGCTTCAGTCTTCTCAATATTTAATTGGAGGTCATTTCTGCTGATCCAGTACTGGATGTCAGATAAGTAGTTTGATAATTTAGGAACAGTGGAGGAGTTGTGAGAAGTGGTGTTGAGGTAGAGCTGAGCGTCACCACTGCAGAGAAAGAAAATATTTTTGGTAGTCAGGTCTGTCGCCAGTTACACCAGCTTTTGTAACTAGTTTTGTGGTTAGCAATGTTCTTTTCGTGGTGAGCTATGAAGGTCTTATACTTTGTTTATGTTGCACTAACAATATTTGCATGTATCTGGGCTGCTTTTGACCTTGCAGTTCTTCCTCTTTCTCACTATGTCTACTTTCTGAGGTTATTTTTGATTCTAATTATTTTGTTGCATTTAATGTTTTATTTTCCCTCCACTCTTAATTTACACACTTTTCTACAGTTGAAGTCAGTAGATTTTAGTTTGATTTCTTAACTACTCACTAATTAAATGAAGGCAGAATGGGGTAATTTTAATTGGCTATTTGGGAAATAGGGACAAGGCTGGTCCCACCCGAATTTGTGGTCCATTGAAGTAACATGGAGAGTACTATCAGGCAGAGTGTAACATTTTTGTTCCACTCAGTCCCATGGGTTTCTCTGCCAAACAGGTAAGTTCAAATTACCCTTGTTATTAGTACTTGAGGCAAAAGTGGATTTATTAGATAATGCCAGTTGTGACTGGCAAAATTCTACTAGGCAGAAAAGCCCCTTACAAGAAGTAAATCATAAATAAACTAAACTATTACTAAGTTTATGTTTAGGGCACTGTATTTCAGAGTGTGCAGTCTTTCTCTTATCTCTATAGTTTCTCTGTTTCCTCTTTGACTTCTTTTCTTCTCTGTACCTTTATTATTTTCTGCTTTGAGCATGAAACTTTTCTGTTTTCTTCCTTTTTTCCCTTTTCTTCTATCATCTTGGGTGGGAGGTGGTTTATAAGAAAAGTGGGTTGTTGATTTTCAGGATTTACTGGTGTGGGGAAAATGCAGCTTGCAGACCTTACCATCACCTCACCCATTCCTTCATGCTTTCTTCACCCTTACCCTTCTGCATGATGAACTCCCCTTCTCATGACACCTTGTTTGCACTGTGCCTGTGCTCACTTCCCCTTTCATTACCTTTTCATATTCTGCTTTGTACTCTGCCCCAGTTCCAGTTACCTCTCTATCCTTTTTTCCTTTGCTCAGCATTCCCTCACCACTCACTTCACAACACCATCCCTGCCCCACTCCACCCCACTCACCTCCATCCCTGACTTTCCTTTGCCTGCTATCTCCTCCAAATCCTGTTCCTCATCCCTGTTCCTACCCTGAAGGTTCTGGATACAGCAAAGGCTATGGGCCCTGACAACATACTGGCTCTAGTGCTGAAGACTTGTGCTCCAGAACTAGCCGTGCCCCTAGTCAAACTGTTCCATTACAGCTACAACACTGGCATCTATCTGACAATGTGGAAAATTGTCCAGGTATGCCTTGTCCACAAAAAGCAAGACAAATCCATCTGGCCAATTACCGCCCCATCAATCTGCTCTCAATCATCAGCAAAGTTATGGAAGGTGTCGTTGACAGTGCTATCAGGTGACACTCTGTCAGCAATAACCTGCTCAGTAACACTCAGTTTGGGTTCTGTCAGGGCCACTCAGCTCCTAACCTTATTACAGCCTTGGGTCAAACATAGGCAAAAGAGCTGAATTCCAGAGGTGAGGTGAGAGTGACTCGCTTGACATCAAGGCAGCATTTGACTGATTATGGCATCAAGGAACCCTAGCAAAATTGATGTCCATGGGAATCAGGGGCGAAAACTCTCCACTTGTTGGAGTCATACCTAGCACAAAGAAAGGTTGTGATTGTTGGAGGTCAATCATCTCAGCCTCATCATTGCAGGAGTTCCTCAGGGTAGTGTCCTAGGTCCAACCATCTTCAGCTGCTTCATCAACGACCTTCCTTCCATCATAAGGTCAGAAATGGGGATGTTCGCTGATGATTGCACAATGTTCAGCACCATTCGGAACTCCTCAGATACTGAAGCAGTCCATGTCCATTTGCAGCAAGACCTGGACAATATCCAGGTTTGGGCTGATAAGCGGCAAGTAACAATTATGCTACACCAGTGCCAGACAATGACCATCTCCAAGAAGAGAGAATCTAACCATCTCCCCTTGACAATGGCATTACCGTTGCTGAATCCCCCACTATCAACATCCTGAGGGTTATCATCGACCAGAAACTGAACTGGAGCAGCCACATAAATACTGTGGCTATAAGAGCAAGTCAAAGGCTGGGAATTCTGCAGCGAGTAACCCACCTCCTGCCTCCTCAAAGCTTGTCCACCATCGACAAGGCACAAGTCAGGAGTGTGATGGAATACTCGCCACTTGCTTGAATGAGTGTGGCTCCAACAACACTCAGGAAACTTGACACCATCCAGGACAAAGCAGCCCACTTGATTGGCCCCATCCACCACCTTAAACATTCATTTCCTCCACCACTGACACACAATGGCAGCAATGTGTATCATATACAAGATGGATTTCAGCAAAACACACCAAGGTTCCTTTGACAGCCCCTTCCAAACCCACGACCTCTACCACTGAGAAGGACAAGGGCAGCAGATGCATGGGAACACCACCACCTGCAAGTTCCCCTCCAAGTCACACACCATCCTGACTTGGAACTATATCGCCATTCCTTCACTGTGCTGGGTCAAAATCCTGTAACTCCCTTCCTAACAGCACTATGGGTGTACCTACACTACATGGACTGCAGCGGTTCAAGAAGGCAGCTCACGACCACCTTCTCAAGGGCAATTAGGGATGGGCAATAAATGCTGGCCTTGCCAGTGACGCCCACATCCTTTGTAAGATTAAAAAAACTCCCTTCATCTGCCACCTGTTTCTCCACTTTTCCTGACCCCTCTCTTCACCTTTCCCTATCCCTCTGTCCCCCTATCCCATCCCTGAACCTTTTGAAATTCAGGGAATTCAAACCAAGTTTATGTTCCTAGTCCTCTTAATTTAATCCTTTCAGCCCTGGCATTATACTGGTGAATCCACATTGTACTCCCTCCAGGGCCAATATACCTTTCCTGAAGTGTGATATCCAATACTGAATGCAGTTCTCCAGGCTGGAAAGGATCACTATTCTGTACAATTGAAGCATCACTTCCTCAATTTTGTATTTCAACCCCTAGCCTATTTGTACCTGTGCAGTAGCTTTCGCTGATTTGTCTGCCTAAACACCTAAATCCTTTCACTCCTCCCCAGTTCCTAGCGTCACACTATTAAGAAAATATTCTGATAGGTCTTGGAGCATGCTGAGTGGTTCCAGCATTTCTTGTTTTTATTTCAGATTTCCAGCATCCGCAGTATTTTGCTTTTATTGTGATAGGTCTTACCTGGCTCTAACATGGATGACCTCACATTCCCCTACATTGAAGTCTATCTGTCATAGTTTTGCCCACTGAATCTGTCTATATTTCTTTGTAACTTCTCGCTCCCATGCACACAACTCATTGCATCTTTTTCCTAGCATGAAGCAAATTGGTAAGGTCAAGATATACAGCTGATTTGCTGCCTCAAAGGATTTGATAGGAAAGTTGCTGCAGATCCAGGAATTATGGATGGCCTTCCTACAGCTACTCTCATCTGCAGCTTGTGCCTGATGCAGCTGTTTAGCTTCAGAATGGATTCTGTTCTATAAGCTGCAAGTGGGAATTCCTGCAGCAGCACAAAATATACTTTCGGAGTAAAGCAGTATGTCAGAGAGGAGTCGTCAGTAGACCAGCAATGAGATTTCACAGCACTGAGGCTGTCCTGGTAAAGTAATGAATGGCATCTAATGGAACTGACTGTGGTGTATCTTTCCTTGACCTCTATACAGCATTGATACAGTCAACCGCATCATTTCCTGTACCACTGCTCCTCTATTGTCCAGCTTTGTGAAGCTGGCTTTGTTTGCTTCCATTCCTACCTGCCCAAATGCAGCCTGTGCATCTGTAATAATGGCCTTTCTTCTCACACCTGCACAATCACAGCCATCCTTGGCCCCCTCCTCTTCCTCACCTAGACACTGCCCCTCATTAGTGTCATCAGCAAAAACTGAATTGCCTTCCATGCGTATGCTGGTAACGCCTTTTATACTTCTACCCCCTTTCTCTCATTCACATGTCTACATCTGTGCTGTTAGACTTTCTATCTGACATTAAGTCTTGGATGACTCACAATTTCCTCCAACTGAAAATCAGTAAGATCAAAGCCATCATTTTCTGCTGCTGATACAAACTTTTGTCATTAACTCTATTCCCCTCCCTGGCTATATGCTCAGGCTGAACCAAACCTTGCATAACCTTGGCATCCTGTTCAATCCAGAACTGAGTTTCCAATCCCATATCCTATTAAAAATCAAGAACACTTATTTCCAACTTCACAACATTGTCCACCTCTGCCCTACCACTTTGATTTCTCTAATGCTATACCAACCTCCATAAACTCACACTGGTCCAAATCTATACCATGCATATTCCATTCTGTACCATTTCCGATACACCACCACCCCCATCCATATCGACTTACTTTGGTTTTTATCTTCCAAAAAGTCCTTGTCTTTAGATTTTGACAGGCCATACCCCTGTGAACCTCCTTCTGTTCTTTTTGATCCTCCAACTCAGGTGTCTTGTGAATCCTCCCATCTTTTGCCCTACAACTAGGAAAAGAGTCTCCAACTGCCTCTGCCTTACACTCCCTCCCTCCCTAAATCCCTCTATTTTTATCTTCTCTCTTTTTTTAAAAGTCTCCTCTAATGGTCTGGATTTTTCCAAGCCCTTGACGTCATGATCTGTGGCGGGGAGGGCCTGAAGATGGCTCCGGATCAGGCATGCCATAGATCTCGACACCAGGAGGGCCCGGCCCGATCCTCCCGATAGTGGCGAAGCTCCATGGTGGCTGCCCTGCTGCTGGGCGATGGACCTCAATTAAAATACTCAAATCAATAAAATTAATACATTTATTTCCAATCTTAAGGGCCTGCCGCAATCTTTGGCGCAGCGGCCGGCACTCCCGCGCCTTCAGATCCCTATCCGGCATGACACTGGTGGGGAGGGGGGAGGAGGTAAGATTTTCAGTTCAGGGGGGTCAATTGCACATAATGGGTGTAGGAGATGGTGGGAAGTGTTGAACTTCAAACCTTGTGCTGTTTAGGAGGGGGGGGGGGGTGGAAAGTCAGATGTAAAAGATAAGTGTTTTGGGGGAAAGGGAAAATAGTTAATGTAATCGTTATTGGGGGGGAAGGGGCATAAGAAATGTATTTATTTATTTTTGTGGGATATGTGTTCAAAAATTTAAATTAGACAGCAGGGCTGGCTGCCCTTTAAAAAAGGCACCAGCGCCTGCGCATAGGCAGCTGACACCATCGCCGAGGACAAACAGTCCTTCCCCTGCACAAGATTGGGGTGGGGGGGATCGGCCCCACTATTTAAATGAGCCGCCGTGCTTGAGATTGCAGCGGCTCTTTGGCATCGTGCGGACCGCCATCTTTTGAGATCCGCCATCTTTTGAGGTCTGCCATCTTTTGAGCTTTAGCCCATTGTGTGTCATGCGTGTGGGCAGCATTTGGGAAGTTTACATAGGAACACAGAAGCAGGAGTAGGTTATTCAGCCCATCGAGCATGCCCACCATTCAATACGATCATGGCCGATCATCCACCTCAATGCCTTTTTCCCACACTATCCTCATATCCCTGTATATCATTGGTATTTAGAAATCTGTCAATCTCTGCTTTAAACATACTCAATGACTGAGCTTCCACAGCCCTCTGGGATAGAGAATTCCAAAGATTCACAACCCTCTGAGTAAAGAAATTTCTCCTCATCTGTGTCCTAAGTGGCTTCCCCCTTGTTTTGAAATTGTGTCCCCTGGTTCTACACACCCCAACCTGGGGAAACATCTTACCTGCCTCGACCCTGTCTATCCCTTTAAGTATTTTGTAGGTTTCAATGAGATCACCTCTCATTCTTCAAAACTCTCGAGAATACAGACCCAGTTTCCCCAATCTCTCTTTATTGGACAGTCCCGCCATCCCAGGAACAAGTCTGGTGAACCTTTGTTGCACTCCCTCTATGGCAATAACATTCTTCTTAAGATAAGGGGACCAAAACTGCACACGGTACTCTAGGTGCAGTCGAAACAAGGTTCTATATAACTGAAGCAAGACTTCACTACTCCTGTACTCAAATCCTCTTGCGATAAAGGCGAACATACCATTAGCCTCCTTAATTACTTGCTGCACCTGCATGTTCGCTTTCAGTGACTTATTGACAAAGACACCCAGGTCCCTTTGTACATCTACACTTTCTAATCTCTTACCATTTAAGAAATACTCTGCACATCTATTCCTGCTACCAAAATGGATAACTTCACATTTTTCCATATTATATTCCATCTGCCACGTTCTTGCCCATTCACTAAGTCTGTCCAAATCCCCTTGAAGCCACTTTGCATCTTCTTGACAATCCACATTCTTACCTAGTTTTGTGTCATCCACGAACTTGGAAATATTACATTTGGTCCCTACATCCAAATCCAAATTGATGCATATTGCGAACATCCCATCAGTGTGTATCGCTTGTTTCCTGTGCTATTGTATGAACGACAGATGAAAATTTTTATTTCAACAGAATGCCTGAACAGGGACTTGAAACCTGGCTCCTCAGATTAAATGTCCAATGACCTACCGACTTGAGTTATCCAGGCTTGTTTGTACAATACTGTACAGTGCCTATCCCCAACTTTGAAAAAAAAAACTTGCATTTATTTGGGCCTTTACAACCATAGGACATCCCAAAACCCTTGATGAAGCCGTTTTTGAAATATAGTCACTGTTGTAATGTAGGAAACACAGCAGCACAGCAAGCTCCCACAAACAGCAACGTGGTAATGGATTCTTCCGTTGCTTGGACAGAGGAATGTTCAGCAAGGAAACTGTTTGTTCGTCTAGATTGGTGTCGTTTCATATGTGAAGTGTAACCAAATCTTGAAATGCAGATCTGATTGCAGATATTACTTATGAAATCACTGTTGGAGGGATGGGTAAAGGCACTGTCTTTGCGGCACCTTCGCTTGCCCTGTAGGGACCTGGCTGTTCTCCTCAAATGTTGAGATTAATTGTTGACAGAGACTATTAATGCAGTTTAAAACTTCCCACAAGCCCACCCAGATTTGTCATCCCCAGTTTCTTAATTACAGGAAGGAGCACGCAGGGTTCTGTGGCATCGCGCATGTTGTTTTGTTCCGTGAGTCACCCTCCGTGGGCTTGTTTTTTTTTTCATTTGAATATGAAATAATCGCCCACTGCCTGCAGCTGAAATCGAAACTTAAAGCAGTGACTTCTGTTTTCCCAGGAAACAAAGTTCTTTCTCTCGCAGTCAGACAGCGAGCGGCTGCTGCGGGACAGATTCAGTGTAGCAGCGCCTCGCTGCGGCCGCTCAGCTCCTGTCTGAAAAGCACCTTGGAATCAAATGACTGCGGCCCAACCCTGGCTCACACTGGCATTTAGATTTCCGAGCCCCACGCCACTTGGCGAAGGTGCCTTGTTAAAGCCAACTATTTAATTTTTAAGTGGGAAAAAAACTAATTTTCCAATGCTGGAAAACAACTATAATAAGTTCTCCCTGTGTCTGCGTGGGTTTCCTCCCACCTCCAAAAGACTTGCAGGTTGATAGGTAAATTGGCCATTGTAAATTGCCCCTAGTGTAGGTAGGTGGTAGGAGAATAGTGGGGATGTGGTAGAGAATTTTGCTTTTATCATAGGAGAATAGTGGGGATGTGGTAGAGAATATGGGGTTAGTGTAGGGTTAGTATAAATGGGTGGTTGTTGGTCGGCACAGACTTGGTGGGCCGAAGGGCCTGTTTCAGTGCTGTATCTCTAAAAACAAGAAATGCTGGAAATACTCAGCAGGTCTGGCAGCATCTGTGGAGAGAGAAGCAGAGTTAACGTTTCAGGTCAGTGACCCATCCGTTCTTCATTTGCTTCTCTCTCCACAGATGCTGCCAGACCTGCTGAGTATTTCCAGCATTTCTTGTTTTTATTTCAGATTTCCAACATCTATATGTGGGCGGCACAGTGGTTAGCACTGCAGCCTCACAGCTCTAGTGACCCGGGTTCAATTCTGGATACTGCCTGTGTGGAGTTTGCAAGTTCTCCCTGTGACTGTGTGGGTTTTCGCCGGGTGTTCTGGTTTCCTGCCAAAGACTTGCCGGTTAATAGGTAAATTGGCCGTTATAAATTGCCCCTAGTATAGGTAGGTGGTGTGGGGATGTGGCAGGAATATGGGATTAGTATAAATGGGTGGTTGATGGTTGGCACAGACTTTGTGGGCCAAAGGGCCTGTTTCAGTGCTGTATCTCTAAATAAATCTACAGTATTTTGCTTTTATTTTACTGGAAAACAACCAGTTGTCTGCAGAATGATAACAGGAGCGAGTTCCTCACTCACACTACTCTCTGAACAGGCACCAGCATTACAGCTGAACTATCAGGGCACTTACTCCTTCTGAATGGCCTTGAGCACACGGGGCGTTATCTCAGCTGCTAAACCCTACTTCAATTTATCATTTGGGATTCATCCCTGACTGTCCTTCAGGTTATACACAATTAGAATGATATCTAGAACCATTATAGTGAGTAGAAGCACAAAACTTTCTCGAACACCTTAGAGATGGGAATAGCAGAAATCAATTAGTTACACTTAAAACAGACACCGAATGTCAATTTTTATATTTTACTGAGTTTGCTGAACGAGGGAATGGTTTTCAGATACTAAACTCCCTTAATTGCATTTCAGTCGGTCAGATTTGCAGTGCTGAGATTGGAAAGCTTAATGTAACAGAGCAGGTAAATTTAATTAAACAAATTGGACAATCTAAACAAAATGCCAAACTTATCTATAAACTGTTGTTCTCCATTTTTATTATGTCACAAAACAAGCACCAGCTATGGAACAATGCCCTCTCCAATCACGTGTGAATAAATCACAGATGAAATATAGACAAGGCAATCAATGGTAAAATAACCAAAAAAATCTGATTACTGAAATGAATTGGGTGGCACAGTGGCGCAGTGATTAGCACCGCAGCCTCACAGCTCCAGCGACCCGGGTTCAATTCTGGGTACTGCCTGTGTGGAGTTTGCAAGTTCTCCCTATGTCTGCGTGGCTTTTCTCCGGGTGCTCCAGTTTCCTCCCACAGCCAAAAAACTTGCAAGTTGGTAGGTAAATTGCCCCTAGTATCGGTAGGTGGTGTGGGGATGTGGTAGGAATATGGGATTAGTGTAGGATTAGTATAAATGGGTGGTTGATGGTCGGCACAGACTTGGTGGGCCGAAGGGCCTGTTTCAGTGCTGTATCTCTAAACTAAACTAAACTTTTCTAAAACAAGGATTGCACCAAAGAAAGTGATCCATTCCAAGTTAAAAAGTCAAGTTGAATTCACCACATGAATTTCAAACACTTTAAGAAAAATTTACTCTTTAACGATCCACTAGCAGATCTCCCAAAACTTACAATTTATACAACACTTTTATTGTAGTAAGTGTGCCTGATTCCCAGTAGAAATGGACGCCAGCTGTCTTAGAAGAGTGAGGAGAGATGACTAAAAGCATGGTCAAAGAATAGGTTTTCAGGAGGCTTTTAGGGAGGGTAATAGTGATGTGCAGGGGGTTGAGAGAGGGATTTCCAGATAGCAAGGCCAAAATGGCTGAAGAATCTGTTACTAACAGTGCAGCAGGAGGGGAAGTTGCATAGGAGGTCAGAACCCAAGAATCAAAGGACATAGGCTGAGATGTAGGGACACAGGCTGAGATGTAGGGAGGGGAAAGGCTATTTAAATTAAGACAAAGATCTTGAATTGATGACTTTGATATTGTTACAATTGGGTGAGGAGGGGTCTCCTCTTTTCCCTCTCCTTGTTTGACCACAATAGGCTTATTTCTTTTTGAACTGGATATATTTGCCAATTCAGTGAGTGTTTAAGTGTTTACGCCTCGTGATCATAAAAAGAACCAATTGGACATGTTTTTTCGAGTTTAACAAAGAAAGAGGTTTACTTTATTGTACTTAAACCAATCTAAATAAAAATAAAATACTCTACAACCTTCACACACACACAAATAGGTTACAGAGTGGGGAAGGATAGATTACTTGAATTAGAGTCCAGAGAAATAAAAGGGATATACAGTCTTTGGAGGTTGGTGACTTAGCTGGCTTCAGGCTAATTTCAGTAGTCACGCGACTTTCCTTTGGTTTTCCTGAGGCTTCCGTTTTGAAGATGTGGACGCTAATTCGATGGTTCTCCAGGGGACAGCAATATGGCTGATTTCAGTTGAGAGGGGGTCTCTGTCTGTTCATTCTGGAAAGTTCGCACCTCTCAATAGCTCTCCCCATCAGGTTTAAGTCATTAAGCACAGTGAGCATCCAACAGTGAACAGATTATCAAACACTGATCAATTAAACCACTGAAGACTACGTCTGCAGCAGGGAATACGCCTTAGCGCTCATAGTCAGCAGGCAGAGTTCAAAGCTTGCAAGGTTTGAGTGGCTCATATCCACCAGTTTAATATTCAGGTTTCCAGTCAGTGGATTAAGAAAAACCATCATTCGACCTAGCACATTTTCCTGACAATATATACAAATGAAGTCCTACACAGGCTAAAATAACTCCAAAGGGTCAACAGAAACTGGGGAGATTTGTAAAACATTGACAATCATTATGAGGATGTCACTGGGGAGATGCCAGTTGATTGGAAATGGGCCAATGTGATACCCATATTCAAAACAGAGTGTCTCCTAACAATGCAGAGCATGTGCAGAGTGATTGCCAATGTCTTTGGTGCACCCTAACATTTACCAGCTTGCCAGTTTGGGTCTGCGCATGCGCGCATTGACGTCACCAGGCAATGATGTCAGACATAATGATGTCCAAGCATTACCTCATCCCTCAATGGCCGTGATCACCGCCTTCATTCCCAACAGTACCCCACTCCTTCCCGCCATCCTCGCCTCAATCGCCACTTTCATTTTCCCACTCCCGACTACTCGCTGCTCCATCCTGCGCCCGTCTGTTCAACCAAGGATTCCCAATCACCAAGGTTCACAGTGCACTTGACAATGCCATCTCATTTCGAACACTTCTGTCTTCACTCCATTCTCTCCCTCCTAGATCTACAATAGGGTTCTTGTTTTTACCTTCAACAGATCATGTGCTGCCATTTCCACCACCAGCAACTCCTTTTCCTTCCTTATCCACATTCTGAAGGGACCATTCCCTCTGCGACACCTGGTCCACTCTACCATCACCTTCAGGAGATATAACACCTGTCCTTTCACCTCCTCTCCTCTCACCTTCCAACACTACCCCTTTCATGTGAAACAGTGATTTTCTTGTACTTATTTCAATTTAATATACTACATTTGCTGCTCACGATGCGGTCCCCTCTACATTGGAAAGACCAAACACAGTCTGGGTATTTGCTTTGCTGAACGCTTCCATTCGGTCTGCAAGCTTGGCATTGAGTTTCAGATTGGTTGCAATTTTAATTCTCCACACAGCTCTCACTCTGACCTTTCTGTCCTCAGCTACCTACACTGTTCCAATGAAGCTTAATAGAAACTTGAGGACCAGCACTTCATCTTTTGATTAGAGACTTTATAACCTTCTGGACTCAACACTGAATTCAACGATTTCAGATCCATTACCTCTGCACCCTTTTCTTCAGGCAGCAGGTGCAGATAACAATTCTGCTGTTCATTTAATCGCTCCTCCCTTCTACTCAATCACAGACCTTCCCATTAGTTCTTTCCTCCCCTCCTATCTTTCCCTGCTTCTGTACTAGCTTAAAACCTATTACAGCTGTAACATTTTCCAGTTCTGGCAAAAGGTCAGTGGCGTGAAATGTTAACTGTTTCTCTCTTTGCATAAACTGTCTGGCCTGGTGAATACATCCAGCACTTTCTGTTTATATTTCAGATTTGCAGCATCCGCAGTATTTTGCCTTTGTAAACAGCAGTCATCATAGATTCAGAAGGGGAAGATCCTGGCTGGCCAATCTCCACTTTCTGGAGGACATGATATCCAGGTTATGCACTTCAATCAACAAAAAGCTGGTCCCTAGTACCAGGAAACAAACATGTGAATGATAGGAGGTTGGGTGTGATGTCCAATGATGCCAGGAAACTAAACTCACACTGATTGCACTGCCCAGTTTGCAGGTCAGCAGCGACAGGTGATAAACAAACAGGAGGCCTGATTCTGAGCTGAGATGTTAAGTGTAGGAGGAAGAGAGTCTGGGTGAGAGCTGTGCATTTAGCCACTCGAAACCAGCCTTGTTTTATTAATTATATGGGAACGGTTGTAGGCCATTCAGCCCCTCACCCTCGGGCCTGCTTCATGATTCAATTAGATCGTGGCTGATTTGCACCTTAACTCAGTTTCACCTTGGGTAATTAAAATCTGCCTTGAAAGCTCCAAAAATCTGCCTTGAAAGCTCCAATTGCTCCAGCATCCAGCCATTTATGGGAAAGGGAGAGCCAAATTTCTATTACCCATTGTGTGAAAACATTATTCCTGATTCTGCTCCTTTTATTACTTTACTTGGTAATAGAACAAATCCACAGCAAGGTTGTAATGGCTTCTTTTTAATGTTAGTCAGATTAGGAAATACTGGAGCTGGCAGTCAGTCAGTCTGGAGTTAGCATCAACTAGGTGCAAAACATCTTCAGCTGCTGGCTCTTTCCTGCATTTATTTGATCATTCTGGAGTCTACAGCTATCCTCTTCACTATCAACTACATGTATAGTGAGGTAGCCAGGACCAGACGACCAGTGGGGTGCCCAAAGCTCTGCTTCAAGGATGCTTGCATGCAGGACATGAAGGTCCTAAACGTTGACTATCAGATTTCTGAGTCACTAGCTGAAGAGGGAAATGGCAACACAACCTATGGACTGGCGTGCACTACCTGGACGACCAGTTGCTACAGCAGCTTGTCAACAGACGCCAATGTCAAGAACCCACAGCGTCAGGTGGCAGCTTCACCTGTGGCAGAACCTGCCTCTCGAGGATTGGCCTTCACAGCCATCAGCAAAGGTGCACCAAGACACCCCACCTAAATGGATTGTTTGCTGTGTGTCCATCATTTTTGTAGATGGAAGGATGCCAACCAACTTCACCCAAAGCTATTTCAAATACTAGTTCAGTAATTGAAACGTCATACTAGTTGTCACTAATAAGGAAAACATTTATATTGTACGAATGATTTATACCTCCTCAAAAACTGGTTTAAATTCTGTGAAGCACCTGATCTTTGATGTGTGCCCCATTTGGGTTTTCTTTTAAAGTGAGATTCAGGACACTTCACAATATACCGTCAAAGGATTGTCACTACACTGCTTTACAACATGTATTCATTCGAAATCAAACTTAGTAACAGTCAAGGTACAGCAAGTTATACAAAGAGATGACTCAGTGAAGTCCAGCACCATTTGATTTATTTGTTTTACAGACCAGACAGATCTTGCACGTATACTGTATGCTCAATAAGAAACTAGCCATTAAATATCCTCGCTCTGTAAACAACTCTATTTTCAGTATTCTGCTGTTCAGTTGCAATGATTTACTTTTCAATGTACAATTACAACATAGCACTAGCTTGAAGACACTAGAAATGAGAATAGCTCTAAACTCTTTCAGTTCACAATATGTAACTTTTTGCAACTTTAGCCTCACATAACTAGGGTTTAAACATTACCTGAAAACCAACTGCGCAGTGCCATCTGTAAATTCACTAACTAGAATAAAGTTGAAAGGCCACTAAAAATCAGCACCGGAGCAAGAAAATCCAATTTATTTCAATTTGTCACCATCTTTACTGCAATTATCTTCAATTCATTTCTTAGTTAAAACCTTCAAGAACAGTTAATAACCTCCTAATATTGCAGCATTGTAACTAGTCAACATCACTTTTGCACGTTACTTGTATGATGCTACTAATGAATCGCCAAGTTGCAAAACCCCAAGTTTAAAAAAAGCAGTTGAAACATAGTATAAACGCCCCCCATCAAACTTTACTGAAATGCTTGAGAAGTGTTTGCTAAAACCCATATAAAACACTTGCATTGGACCCTTCAAATCACCAGAGCCTTGAAGAGATATAGAAACTGAATGTGTGCAACATGAAGCTAAAACAGTGAATATATGTGTGTAGCAAAGTTGAAGATGCACTTGCTAGATCAAGATAGCATAAATGTTGTGCAATTGAGCAATATTTGAATAGGATTTTCTGCATGGACAGGAACCGCTGGCTCAAAGGTCTCTACTTAAAAACGACAGTGATAAGGCACAAGAAATTGAAGTCCCAAGCACTTGGGCTTTATTCAAAATAAACAATTCGGAATACAATATACCACAAGGCTGCCATCCTCAAGGACAGTAGATGTTAAATTGTCAAGACTGCTGGTCCTTTCCTTGGTAATTTCCACTTCATTTTTTGCCTTTAACCTTCTCACCTCCTTTCTTGTTGTGCTTTTTGGCAAACCTCATGTTCCTCAGGAACTTGGGATCAACCTGGAGGAAAAAAAATGGATGGACCTTAAAGACATCTAGTTATATTAACAAGATTTTTTTTGCCTGCCCCAGGAATTCACATTAATAATTGTCCATGAGACAGTACTGCCTTACAGTCAAGGTAAGCACAAACGGGCCTAGGCCCTGGCTTGTCAGTTTTCAGCAGGACCCCAATGGTTTAGATAAGGTTGAATAACCACATAAAATGCTAACAAAATACAGATACCAGCCAGAAAACCAGTAGACAATAGCTTTGAATGAAAACCTTTCAGATCATTTAATTTCTTTCTTTCAGAGCATCAATTTTCAGTTTATTTTCAGGGCTGAAGAGTTCAATTCATTCATCATGCAGTTCCACTAGACAGGGATTAACCTTGCGGGTTGTCTTTGCACTATCCATAGATTTGTATGACCATGCCCATCATTCCCACATTGCAGTAACCAGAACCGTATGCAACATTACTTGACCAGGGCACTGTACAATTTGAGACTGCCAGGGATCCTGCATTATAACAGTTTTGTCTAATACCATGTCAGAGCTGCAACATGGTGAGTACCAGGTTAACTAGCACCCCTAGGTCTCATGGGACCTTCTATGCTATTCAGAGTATACAAGCTTTCTATTGCTACAGGAGTATGGAACATTTGCCACTGATCAGCCAGGTATAAACCCAGTCATGTTCTCTTTCTCAAATTTTAGCTGCCTCTCCGAGTCCAAGCAGCTGCGTGTTGTTTGAAAATTTTAAGTACTTTTGAGACCTTCATTCGAAGTAATTCATGTATCAGGAACAAGAGTGGCAACCCAGTATCTTTTATGATTGCCACCTGCTTATATCCCTCCTCTGGCCTGTCACTAATCTTGATGCAGGTCCTTGCTGCCCACTAATCCTTGATTTGTAACAAACTTTCTTTCATGTGGTACTTAATCAAAACCCTTCTGAAACATCCAAGTGCACCAGATCACATTGCTTCCCACCACCCGCCCCGCCACCCCCCCCCCCCCCCCCCATCAACAGTACCCTTTGATACTGATTCCATTTATTTTCAATTATTAGGAGCAGGCCAATGGCTCTTGTCACCTGCCTCAAACACATACAGGTCATCGATTTGTCAAGACACCCCACAGGGACCAGATTCAATAGGATGTTTATAATCAGCATCTAAGAACTTGACCAAGGGGAAATGTGTTTTTCTAGACAACTCCAACTGCTCCCCATACGTCACATCTCAGCCAGGGTTTCAGAGATACAGAATATAAGCCGGACTCAAGTGAAGTATTTATTTGAGGCAGAAATTACACCAGATACCTTCCTAGCAGCTAGAGATCTTTCTAACAGAGGAACACCTAAAACAAAGTCAAGTTTGAAACGGTGTAAATAAACATTAGGTTCCAAATTCAACTTCTACATTCAAAACTTACTAAAGTTAACAAATGGAAAAGAATAGGAAGCAACAAGACTATCCCAGTGAGAAACTGTCAGAGTAAAAAAAAAGAACCACTAAAAAGCATGAAGTAAAGTTAGCAATCGTGTCCAAAAGCTGTGAGGTTTAATGGAGACAGATGCCCCAATAAACACGGGGACATTTTTGATTTAATCTTCCTGCAATATCAATGATCTGGTAATGGTCAATACCACAATCACTTTCGAATGCAGGTGCAATCCTTACAAGAAATTTAAACCTGAAAACTTTTAAATACTTTGCATTTATATTTACAAAATTATGAGCAGCATGGTACCAAACCAACGATGAACATAATTCATGAACATATACCCTGTCCCCAGTAAAGATTATAGCACTTTCCATTAAAATAAGTAACTTTATCAGAAAGCAGAACTTCTGACACTCCAGCCATGTACTGGGCAGGGGGGTGGGGTGCAGACGAATGTTTCACTGTCAGTAACGCAACCTTTCAGAGGAAACATTAAACCAAGTCCCTACCTGCCTACTTAAGTGGATGCCAAAGACCCCATGGAATTCCCAGAAAGCGAGAAGCTTTTCCCACTGTCCTAGCCTATCTTTCTCTTTTAAACACCCCAGCACTATGTTACTCATTCATTCGGAGCTTGAGAGACTTTGAAAGTCAGTCGCCATGTTCATCTACCAATAGCGACTGCACTTCAAAAGGAATTAGTTGTTTGTAAGGTATGTTACGATGTCCTGAGGGAAAGCAGTGCTATATAAATGCCATCATAATTATTTACCAAATTAGTCAAACTGATACACTGAAATAGGAAAAGATTTGCATTTACATGGCACCTTTCACGACCCGAGGACATCCCAAAGCACTTTACAGCCAATAAAGTACTTTTGAACTGCAGTTACTGTTATAATGTAGGAAACATGGCAGCCATTATGTGCACAGCAAGCTCCCACACAAGCAAAGTGATGTTGATAGTGCTCCCCCACTCTTTTTCAAAATAGTTCCATGGGATCTTTTACATTCACCTGAGAGTGCAGATGGGTCCTCGGTTTAACATCTCATCCGAAAGACAACACTTCCGATATTGCAGCACTCACTAAGTACTGGATTTTTGTGTTTAAGTCTCTGGAGTGGGACTTGAACCCATAATCTTCTTGCTCAGCAGCAAGAGTGCTACAAACTAAGCCTGAGCTGGCAAAGGCAGCATGAGGGTGGTTTCAAATTTAGTAGGTTACATTATCCTTTACCTTACTACTATGACGGTGTCATTGTCAAGTCAGGTGAGCCTGCAGCAGTGCTGCTGTTAGCTTCATAGTGCTAAAAGTGAAGTTTCTAATGGAAAAGAACCAATTTCTGTGTCACATCTTACACAGAAAATATAAAGCAGTATCATAGCCAATTAAAAAACTTTAGGGCAAGAGGAAAGAACTGCGGATTCTGGAAATCTGACACAAAAACAGAAAATGCTGGAAATACTGAGCAGATCTGACAGACTCTTCTTCAGAACCACCGACCTGCAACATTAACTCTGAAGTTTTTTCGGAGAGAAACAGTCAGATTTGTATTATGGTTGTAAAACTACCTGTTTCAAACCAACCTCAGCAGACTATCTGCAACTGTAATTCACTCTGCACCATTATCATTAGAGAAAAAAGTACTAGGAAAACTAATGGGGCTAAAAGCTGACAAGTCCCCTGGACCTGGTGACCTGCATCCCAGGGTCTTAAATGAAGTGGCTGCAGAGATAGTGGATGCATTGGCTGTAATCTTCCAAAATTCCCTACATCTGCAAAGGTCCCAACAGATTGGAAAACCGCAAATGTAACACCTCTATTCAAGAAAGGAAGGAGACAAAAGGCAGGAAACTATAGGCCAATTAGCCTAACATCTGCCATTGGGAAAATGCTAGAATCCAATATTAAGGTAGTAGCAGGACATTTAGAAAATCATAATACAATCGGGTACAGTCAACATGGCTTTAAGAAAGGGAAACTGTTTGACAATTTTTTTTTTTATAAAAAGAGATTGTTGAGGATGTAACAAGCAGGGTAGATAAAGGGGAACCAGTAGGTGTAGTGTATTTGAATTTCCAAAAGGCATTCAATAAGCTGCCACATAAAAGGTTACTGCACAAGAGAAGAGCTATTGGCGTCAGTGGTAATATTTTAGCATGGATACAGGATTAGCTAACTAACAGGAAACAGAGTCAGGATAAATGGGTCATTTTCAGATTGTCAGACTGTAACTAGTGGAGTGCCACAAGATTCAGTGCTGTGGCCTCAACTATTTACGATCTATATGAATAATTTGGATGATGGGACCGAGTGTATTGTAGCTAAATTTGCTGACAATACAAAGATCGGTAAGAAAGCAAGTTTGAGCAGGACACGAAGAGTGTACAAAGGGACAGAGATAAGTTAAGTAAGTGGGCAAAAATTTGGCAGATGGAGTACCATGTGGGAAAATGTGAAGTTGTCTACTTTGGTAGGAAGAAAACAGTGAGACTGCAGAATGCTGCGGTAGCGGGACCTGGCTATCCTTGTACATGAATCACAAAAGGTTAGCATGCAGGTACAGCAAGTAATTAGGAAAGCAAATGGAACGTTGGCCTTTATTGCAAGAGCGATGGAGTATAAAAGAAGGGCATTCTTGCTACATGGCATTGGTGAGACAGAACTTAAGGAGTACTGCGAAGAGTTTTGGTCTCCTGCAGTTCAGAGAAGGTTCACTCGGCTCATTTCTGGGAGTAAGGGGTTTGTCTTATGAGGAAACGTTGAGCAGGTTGGGCCTATACCCATCGGACTTTAGACGAATGAGAAGTGATCTTACTGAAACAAGATTCCGAGGAGGCTTGACAGGATAGATGCTGAGAGGATGTTTCCCCCTCGTGGGGGAATCTAGAACTAAGCAGCAGTCTAAAAATAAGGTATCTTCCTTTTAAGATGGAAATAAGGAGGAATTTCTTCTCTCAGAGGCTCGTTAACCTTTGGAATTCTCAACCTGAGAGAGCAGTAAGGCTGGGTCAGTGAATATATTCAAGGCTGAGTTAGACAGACTTTGGATCCCCAAGGGAGCCAAGGGTTATGGAGGCCATCAGGAAAGCAGAGTTAAGGTCACAATCAGATGAGCCATTATTGAATGGCGGTGCACACTCGGGTCTGCAAATGAGACCCGACCCGAGCCTGACAGAACTCCATCTGACCCCGGCAGGGCCCAAGTCATCCACTTTCCCGCTCCCAACCATCAGTTAACCTACCTTCCATTTTTCCACTTTGTTCCTTACCTGCACAAGCTTAAAATAACTGTTACAAAACCACCTTTAAAACCCAAAAAGTAAATTAACATTAAACCTAAGGTGGTGAAAGAGTGTGGCCGATCAGGCCGTCAGACTCAAGGGGCCAAAAGGCCGACTCATGCTCCTATTTCTTGAGGCTGAAACTGCTTCACAACTGACACAAAATGTGCAGTTACTGTTGTAAGGTATTTATGAGCACCAAAACCCAGCTAATATACTTACTCCTTTCAGGGGCTCAAATCGAAAGGACTTGGGCTTTTTGATCCCTGTTCTGTGCCACTTGCTGGCTGTAAGATAGAGAACATGTATTTAAAAACTTCTAAACAAGAAAAAGAAAAGCTAAATCAAAGAACAGCAACAGCCTCGGACTTACACTGATTGTGGTTGGTGTGGTTCTTCGACTTGGCCATGACTCAAGTGACCTGAAAGACATAGAGGCACATTTACATCACGCACTGCAACCTCTCCGATCCGGTGCAAACGCCCGCCTCAACCTCCCCCCTCCTGCACCCGCTCACACCGTAACCTCCCCCCTCCTGCACCCGCTCACACCGTAACCTCCCCCCTCCTGCACCCGCTCACACCGTAACCTCCCCCCTCCTGCACCCGCTCACACCCTAATCTCCCCCCTCCTGCACCCGCTCACACCCTAACCTCCCCCCTCCTGCACCCGCTCACACCCTAACCTCCCCCCTCCTGCACCCGCTCACACCCTAACCTCCCCCCTCCTGCACCCGCTCACACCCTAACCTCCCCCCTCCTGCACCCGCTCACACCGTAACCTCCCCCCTCCTGCACCCGCTCACACCGTAACCTCCCCCCTCCTGCACCCGCTCACACCGTAACCTCCCCCCTCCTGCACCCGCTCACACCGTAACCTCCCCCCTCCTGCACCCGCTCACACCGTAACCTCCCCCCTCCTTTACTCACTCACACCATAACCTCCCCCCTCCTCTACTCACTCACACTGTAACCTCCACCACACACACATGGATGCGGAGTCACATTACAAACCAGCAGCATTCAACCCACTGGAGGGGCCCTCACACTAACTATGCCCCAAAAAGCAGGAGAGCCGCGCCGTGTCCTGAGCCCGTGGTCCCGGCGCCAGCCTCTCTCCCGGCCATTAAACCACATCCAATCCCCCTGCCAGTTAAATACTCTGGTGTCCCCGAGCCCCGACCTCCTCTCGACCCAGAACCGCCACCTCTGTACTCCCAGAGACGCTGCGTGAGGCGGATGGCTGCAGATTGCAAAGCCTCACCTCCCAAGCCGCCTCCTCCACCACCAACAGACACCGGAAGAGAAAGGCCAGCCGCTGGGGATGCTGGGATTTACCGGGCCGCCTGCTTCCTCTTCCGGCGGCGGCGCTGAACCAGCACAAAGGTTCCGCGTGGAAATGAGTTCCGTGCTGTGGCTTGTCACAAATCACAATCCTGTCCTCGAATAAATTTCAAATATTCACCATAAATCCAATTCAGTGACAAAAAATATTAATTTTTGAGCGTGATTCTGACGAAAGATCATTGACCTGAAACGTAACTCTTTCTTTATCCGCAGATGCTGAGAATTTCCAGCATTTTTTGTTTTTTTATTAATAATGTTTGGGAGTTGAAAGTTGATCTTTTATTTTTAACTTGTTAAAGCTTTCTCGAATTGGAGGTTTTGCAAGATGTCGTTGTATCAATGCCATTGAATTTCTTTCAAAATATAAATACGTTCATTTGTGAGGTTCTGGTTTATTGGGCAGGACTTGAAACAATCTTTGAAACCACAAGGACATCAGAATCAAAATCACAAACCTTTATTGTACAGGTCTCAATCTATCAGGGTTAGGATTTAGCTCTACAGCCACATCACTCTCACTCAAGTGTCACCCTTGGGAATTAGGTACTTTGATTTTCCAGTATTATTTTGGTCGGTTCCGATGGGAACTCTGTGATGTTTCTGCATTTACTACCTTTCCTCCCTTTGTCGTGTCTTGACCTCAGTAAAGCACACTCAGCTAAGTGCTTATGACAGCTTTAATTGCCTCTGAGGTGCTTTTGTTGAGTTGACCACACTATAATCAACTAATGAGCAGTCTGTTTCAAAGAAATCTGGCTGACAATATCTTCTATTCTTCCTGCATATTTACAGTACCAGTTGGTCTCCCACATTCTACTCTCTATAAAATTGAGATCATTTCAAACTCTGCTGCCCATGTCTTAACTCGCACCAAGTTCCGTTCCCCTATCACCCCTGTGCTCGCTGACCTACATTGGCTCTTGGTCGAGCAATGTCTTGGTTTTAAAATAACCAACCTTGTTTTCAAATCTCTCCATGGCCTCTCCCCTCCCTGTCTCTGTAATCCAGTCCCCCCAACCCTCCGAGATATCTGCGCTCCTCTAATTCTGGCCTCTTGAGCATTCCTGATTTTAATCACACCACCATTGGTGGCCGCGCCTCCAGTTTCCCTGGCCCCAAGCTCTGGAATACCCTCCCTACGTCTCTCCGCCTCGCTTTCCTCCTTTAAGACACTCCTTAAAACCCACCACTTTGACCAAGCTTTTGGCCATCTGACCTAATATCTCCTTTGTGGCTCAGTATCATACTTTGTTTTATAATGCTCCTGTAAAGCGCTTTGGGATGTTTTATTACGTTAAAGGCACTATATAAATATAAATTGTTGCTGTTTAGAGGTACAAAATATAACAATGGTCGCAAAAAAGTACAAATTAAAATAATCTTTCTGAGAGGGAGAACAGAGCAAGGCTTTACCTGCAACTATCAAATAAGCAGACCAATAGACTGTCAAAAGGGTTTATTTACACTAAGAATCAAAACCTCTCCTTAAGAACATATTAATATTGAAGCTTTACTTCATGAAACAGGTCTGCAACAGAACTTCTTGTTATTAAAGTGCTCCTAATTATGTATCATGTTGTACAGAACAACAACTTGGATTTATATAGCACCTTTAATGTAGTAAAATGTTCCAAGTTGGACAGACCTCCCCCCTTACTCAAATCCTCTCATAAATTCTCACCTTTAAATTAACCCTTTCATGTTCATGTTTCTGCGTTTATTTATTTATTTTTATTTATTTATTTAGAGATACAGCACCAAAACAGACCCTTCGGCCCACTGAGTCTGTGCCAACCATCAACCATCCATTTATACTAATCCTACATTAATCCCATATTCCTACCACATCCCCTCAATTCCCCTACCAGCTACCTACACTAGGGGCAATTTACAATGGCCAATTTACCTATCAACCTGCAAGTCTTTGGCTGTGGGAGGAAACCGGAGCACCCGGTGAAAACCCACACAGTCACAGGGAGAACTTGCAAACTCCGCACAGGCAGTATCCAGAACTGAACCCGGGCCACTGGAGCTGTGAGGCTGCGGTGCTAACCACTGCGCCACTGTGGATAAATGGAAGAGATTTAACTATTCCAATACTCCAAGCTTATTATAAGATAAACAATTAATGCCAAACTTCAAATACAAAGTTTCACTTGTCGCAGAAATAGGGGATTCAGCACATAAAAGGTTCACTTCCAAGGCATCATTCATATTCACTTGCTCCTATATACTCTTGATAAGGCACTTGTAAAAATCTTAATACATTTATATGAGTGAAAGTGAAATTACAAATTGAATATGAAAATGAATGATGTGAACTGTGACAGGATATGAAATGTAGTAGATAGTACCCAATAATGTTATGGACAGAAGGACTGTAAATGGTTATGGGGTGCAAATTTCTAGGTCCCGGCTCCACTGATATAAGTGAGGCAGAGTGGGAGTTATACCCTCAGAAATCGGAGGAGGCTGACTTTGTCAGAATTAGAGTCAGCTAATTTAAATAATGTTAACAGGGTAAGGGTGTGGGGTGGTGGGGGGAGGTCAAAGGGACAGATGTACTGGGGGAAGGCAATGAAGCATCTGCTTTTAAAGGACTGCATGCAGTTAAAGGGCCAAGAAGGCTTTTGTAGAAAAGTGATTGAGATTACTGAAGCTAACGAAGAACAAAGACAAACATTTAACTTTTCAGAGGCTGGTGAGGAAATGCTGCTGACCCAAATTAGGTTAAAGAAGGATATAATAATTGGAACATGAAGGACAAAGCCATGACATGTGGGGGTCACAGAGGGGAGTGGCAGCAAGAGGGACCTACATAAGTGTGTTTTCAGTTGATTAACAGAACAAGTAAACAGTTATTACAGAAAAGTACATGGGTGTTCCATAGAAGAATAGTCAAGCATTGCCCTTTAGGGTATCACATTGCACCATGATTTTTGTCCCTGCCTCAGATCATTCATGCCTTTGTTACCTCTAGACTTGACTATTCCAACACACTCCTGGCTGGTCTCCTGTAAGACTCTTAAAAAGGGCATCTCACTTCCCTTTAAGGTCCTGACCGCATACTGAGTATCAATCACACGAAACAGACCTTTGGATACAATTTCCACTTTATGTTCAAAACCTTTATTAAGCAATAGTCTATACTTACAACATCAATTGCTTAGTAGACCTACATACAGGAACTCAATCCTAGATGGTCAGATCCGCTGAACGACTTCTCCCACACGACTTCCTGTGACTGACCAAGTTACATTTCCCGGCTGCAGCAACAATGTCCTTGTGAGCTCTAACTTTAGACCCCTTTCTGACCCTGGTCCCTCAACACAGAAGATAATGTTTTGAATTGGGTCATCCCATTGGATTTCAGTGCCTTATCAATCCCACCCTAGCAATGCAAGACCATCTGTATATGGTCATATCCTGCTCTCAGCAAGGTGAGTTCTTAGGTGCATATCACCCATGGATGTGATATCTGCATCTTGATAAGGCAAGAAGGAAACCATTCACACATATTTCAAAAGGCCATTGTCCCTGAGTGTGGTTGCAGACAGGCTGTTTGATATTTTAAAAGCCCAGGCTACCACATCAGTGGCATGTCCTGATTCGTCTGCCTGTGTGTATATATCTGGGGGTCCTAGTTCACTGACTTTGTCTTTTGTTTTTAAAAAGTCCAATATGAACCCCAGCGATGATGTCTTCGTTCAGAATTCTTCTCCCTTCGTCCCGATGTCTTTCACCTCCATGTCTTCACCACCTGGATCAGCTCCACATGCTGGTCCACACAACTGGTTACATTTTACTTATGACCAGAAATGCAGGCGATATTAACAAATGCCACACAGCATAACAAAAATACAAGAGATATCCCAAATGCCTTACATCTCTCACATTCTACCCTCCATAAACTTGGCATCTTCCAAAACTCTGCTGTCCATGTCTTAACTTGCACCAAGTCCCATTCACCTTGTGCTTGCTGACCTACATTGGCTCCCGGTCAATTTTAAAATGCTCATCCTTGTTTTCAAATCCTTCCATGGTCTCATCCATCCCTATCTGTGACCTCCTCCAGCCCCATAACCCTTTGAGATATCTGTACTCCTCTAACTCTGGCCTCTTGCACATCTCCGATTTTAATCCCTCCACCATTGGTGTCTTCAGCTGCTTAGGCTCTAAGCTCTGGAATTCCCTCCCTAAAGGTCTCCGCCCCTCTACCTCTCGCTCCTCCTTTAAAATGCTCCTTAAAACCTACCTCTTTGACCAAGCTTTTGGTCATCTGTCCTAGTATCTCCGTATGCGGCTCAGAGTCAGATTTTGTTTGATAACGCTGCTGTGAAGTCCCTTGGGATGTTTTGCTATGTTAAAGGCACTATATAAATTCAAGTTGTTGTTCTAACTACTCACACACCCTGTTATTCACCTACACTCTGCAATACAGAGAAACCCAATTGACGAAGACAGATAGTATAGATGAGGAATTGACATGTGATAAGATACAGAGCACATGGATGTCTTCCCAATGTCTAACAGGGGGAAATAACAGTTCATCCACAACTGAAGACCAGTCAAGTGTTCTGACAATACAGTGATAGTGAAAGTTAACCTGTTTGAAATTAACATACTTAATGCACGGATGGATTTTATGCAAAAACAATAACAGCTGTATTATAAATTCCACATGGAGGGAATTAAACTCTCTGGTAGAAATTAATGAACACAGATAAATTTCCTGAGAAGATAAAGCTCTGTGAAATTTCTCCTCAATCCTCAAAAGTAATATAATAAAATGTTAAAATATCAGCCCAACATCACAACTTATATTACTCAGGCTTGACCAGTTATGTTCCATAAATGACATTTCTACTCTCCCAGCAGGACGTTATAGAAGCATCATGTTCCAAAGATTAATAGATCATGCATATCTATCTTTAACCAAAAGAAGCACGTTTTAGCATGTAAACTACAGTTGAGGCACAGGGAAAGCTGTCATCACAGATTTAAAAAAATGTCTTCAAAGATTCAGAACCATGATGTAAAATTATCTTGTCATTTGCTCTATCAACACACTGCAGCATGGCAAAAAGCACATAATCTTGCAGAATTGTTGAATTAGTCAGTATTTCTGGAGCATAAATTAATTATGCAACTGTAACTGCAGATCCACAAACAAGTACACAGCCTGAAATTAATCCGAGGAATGATTCTGAGGTTAGGGCTGGGTCTGATTATGTGTTTCTGGTGATAAATCATTTCATTTGCATTTGGGATGAGCTCTACATTAAAACATTGGATTTGGGAATAAATGGTATTTAATTGTTAATGCCTTAATCCAGAAATTATATATTGCCAAGACATTTCAGTCAGGTTTCTTTTTAAATTCTCTGAAATCAGCTAGCAAAATATAAATTTAGGGCTGAAATATCAGGTAGGTTCTTTCTGCATTGGCGAGCTCAGGTGAACTGAATAACCTTCCATATGTTGAAATTAACATTCATAGCTGATTGTTGCTACCTCAGATTTAATCAATATAATACAATTTTCCAAAATTGAAGAAGGATGTTTGATAGGCGTTGATGTGTTTAAGGGGAAGCTAGATAAGTAAATGTGGGATAAAGAAATTGATATGCTGATAGGGTGAGATGAGCTAAGGTGGGAGAAGGATCATGCAGAGCATGAACAGCAGCATTATCCTGTTGGGCCAAATGGCCTATTTTTGTGCTGTAAATTCTCTGTAATTCTAGCTACTTTGTACTCAGTACAATGGTGCCCCCTTATGTTAAGACGTATTGTAATACCAATTTCAAAATTATTTCTAAAACATTTTCCCAGCCAATACCTAGAGGGGCAATTTACCAGTCTGTGCTCTAGTTGAGGATCCCCACAAGACCCCAGAGATTTGGGCATGCATTGCCTATTGCTTATCTGACCATCGAAATGAATGGTCAGAAAATCAAGTGCAGTGAGTCTCTCCCTATTCAATGAACGATGTTAAATTCCTTGTGAGAAAGGCTGAGAGAGATCTGGGGAGAGATGGGAGACTCAGCACTGAGCCCACCCAATGCAGAGCAGCAGTGAACAAAACAAATAGAAATAAAAACAAGATACTGCAAATGCTGGAAATCTGAAATAAAAACAGAAAATGCTGGAAATACTCAGCAGGTCTGGCGGCATCTGTGTTAATGAAACAGAGTTAATGTTTCAGGTCGATGATCTTTTGTCAGAACTGGAATAAGTTAGTAGTGCAACAATTTTTAAGCAAGTGCAGAGACAGGGAAAGAAGTGGGGAGCAGGAAAGGAGTAAATAACAAAAGGGGAGGCCTGTGACAGGGTGGAAGGCAGGAATGATTAAGTGACAAAAGGGATGATGTTGCAAGGTAAAAGGGAATGGTAATGGGATAAGAAAAGAAATGAAAGATGGTTTGAAAGGAGTTGTAAGTGGCAACAGCAGAACCATTACTTGCAGCTGCTGTCTGAAAGAATGGGGACAGTGGTTATGATCTGAAGTTATTGAGTTCAATGTTGAGTCTGGAAGGAGTAAAGTTTCTAATGGAAAGGTAAGGTGCTGCTCCTTGAGTTTTCGCTGAAGCATATTGGAACAGGGTAGGAGGCCGAGGATAGAGAGATCAGAGTGGGAGTGGAATGGAGAATTAAAATGGCAAGCGATCAGGAGCTCCGAGCCATGCTTGTGGACTGAACAGAGATGTTCAGCAAAGTAATCACCGAATCTGTCTTTGGTCTTCCCAATGTAGAGAAAACCACAGTGTGAGCAGTGAATAAAGTGTACTAAATTGGAAGAAGTATAAGTAAATCGCTGTTTCACCTGGAAGGAGTGTTTGGGGCCCTGGACGGTGGGAAGGGAGGCGATGAAAGGACAGATGGTGCATTTTCTCCGCTTGCATAGAAAGGTGATGTGGGAAGAGGAGCAGTGCTCAGGGTGATGGACAAGTGGACCAGATCAAAAATTGACCAAATTGAAACATTAGGCACTTTGCAACCTTTTGGATTCAACATTGATTTAAATAACTTTAGATCATAACCACATCTCCTGTTTTTTTTACAGCTCCTCCTATGTTTCTTTCTTTGTCCCATTACCACCCTGTTTTGCCTGGCACCATCATCCCTTTTGCCATTTATCCACTCCTGCCTTCCAACCTATCATAGACCTTCCCTCCCCTCCTGCTTTCCCTGCTTCTTGCTTAAAATCTGCTACATCTTTAATTTCTTCCAATTCTGATGAATGATCTTATACCTGAAACGTTAACTCTGTTTTTCTCTCCACAGATGCTGCCAGACCTGCTGAGTATTTCCAGCATTTCTAGTGCTAAAACAAAGGGTTTAAGCTGTGGCTCAATTGGTAACACTCCTGTCTCTGACTCAGAAAGTTGTGGGCTTGAGTCCAACTCCAAAAACCTGAGCATGAAAATCCAGGCTGACAAGCTAGTGCAGTACTGCGAAAGTGCTGCACTGTTGGAGGTGCTGGCTGTTGGATGAGATGTTAAACTGCAGCCCTTTTTGCCCTCTCAGGTGGATGTAAAAGATTCCATGATGCTATTTTGAAGATGAGCGAGGGAGTTATCCCTGGAGTCCTGGCCAATCTTTGTCCCTCAATCAACATTGTGGTATAAAGGCCTGAAAGGGTTATTGTTTGAGACAGTGAGAGTAACCCCTCCGACAGTGATGAGGATGTAATGGTCACATGCGTATAAGGCTGGAAAGAAGCTAGAAGCAGCATGAGGTGTGCTGGTTAGACAGGCTTGTGGAGAGTGCAAATAGTTATCTGTATATAATAATGAGTTATTCTTTAGCCCTACAAAGACTCCAAGACTTCTGTGAGCAACACTCGATCTATGCTACAACAATACCCAACAAACATAAAAAAAGATGATCTGGTCATTATCACATTACCATTTGTGGGAGCTTGCTGTGTGCAAATTGGCTGCCATGTTTCCTACATTACAACAGTGACTACATTTCAAAAGCATTTAATTGGCTGCATAGCACTTTGGAATGACCTGAGGTTGTGAAGGTTGTTATATAAATGCACATCTTTCTTTTGAAATAGAAAACTGAGCTACATTGCAAATCAGCAGAGTGTAAATGTGAGGAAGTTGTGTTCTGATCAGGCCATAGCGTTAATATTGTGTTCAGTTCTGGTCAATGAAGCACAAGGGGATCATCCAGGCCCTAAAAGCCCTGCAGAGTCTGATACCCAGGGGACATTTTAATGGCGAGTCCATTTCTGGTGGGCGCGGGGGGTTGGTGGGGATGTGGTTGGCAGGATTTTGGGGGTGGAGATCATGGTAGCAGAGGGCACAATTTCCTTGTGGTGCTCGGAGGAACACATCTCCTCAGTCTGGCCACGCAAAGATAGGTTTCTTTCCTGACAGATTTTACTGAGCAGGTTGGTCATGGCAGACAACCTGTTCTGCTTACTGTGAGGTATTCTGTCCTATGAAGAAGTAAACACATCAGACAATAAAATTTAAAGGGTTAAACTTTTCTGTAGGCCATACCTGCTGGTAGTGGCCCTCAGACAAGTTGCTCCCAGAAAACAAATTGTGTAAACTGCACAGTAAAGCTACATCAATGAGCAGTACTGCGATTTACATACATATGTGCACACTCTTAACATGTGCGACTTTTGTTCTGCTTAGGAATTGAAAGAATATGAGATTAGAATGAAACTTGGGACATCTGATGGGCTCCAGTTCTCCTATTAGAACAATAGTTCCTTTCATTTATTATTACATTGAAGATCTGTGGTGTCTCATCTGCTAGGCTGACTTCAAATTAAATGTACAAGTAATAAACCAGGAACATTATTTGAAATGAAACATTATTATGTACTGTAGTAGCAAAAATATAGCTGAGCCACAGAATGAATCATAGATCATAAGGTTCACACATTGAAGCAATTTATCAGGTTCATCACCACCATCATGCTAAGAAGGGAAAGATCTTGCATTTTAATACTTTTTTAGGGGGTGGGTTTGAGGGGAAGTAGCACAATTAGGGCCTGGGTTTTGCAGTCAGCTTCGAAGGAATGGCACTCAGCACTCATTATGCTTATACAGCTGTCGAAAGACATTTTGCAGGCTTTTAAGCAGCAACTTACAGTTTGTAGAGATCCTTCTCAGTGCAGCACCCTCTAGAGGGGATTTCTATGGGTACAGTAGCATAGTGGTTATGTTTCTTTTGGGCCTCCTTATCTCGAGAGACAATGGATACGCGCCTGGAGTGGTTATGTTTACTAGATGAATAATCCACAAGTCTGGACCAATGAATGGAGACATGAGTTCAGATCCCACCATTGTGGCCGGGGAATTTAAATTCAGTTAATTAAATAAATCTGGAATAAAAGGTTAGTATCAGTAGTGGTAGCCATGAAACTACCAGACTGTCATAAAAAACTCACTTAGTTCACTACCGTCCTTACCCAGTCTGACTTGTGGTTGACTCGTAACTGCTCTCTGAATTGGCCTATGTTTGGGATATAAATGCAATACTCTACTAATGTGCCTCCTGGCTTGCCGTAATCATGTGACCTCTACCATGAGGCACTCACTGCAGGCATCCATCACAAGTTCAGTTCAATAAAGACACAGTACAAGCAAGACTGTTATCCTGTGAGCTCATAACATGGTGTCAGAGTGGAGCTAAGATTGAGTGTTGAAGAGCTGTATAGAAGCACAGCTACTAAAAGAGGAACACAGGAATGTTCAGAGCTGCTGAAAGTTGCTAAAAGCCACAGAAAAGGAACAAAGAAGCAGGCCACAGCTGAAAGCACTCGGTAAGACACAATGGCTGCAAATTTTCCTCTTCTGGCACTGGTCAAAATGAAGAGTGATATGAAGCAGAACTGGCAATTTTTCCACTCGCAATGGCAAAATTACAAAATTGCGACATATTTACTTAACAAACCAGAGCAGCTATGAGTAGCTACACATTTATCACTGTTGGGGAGACACTGTACACCCTAACTCTCTCTGAAGAACAAAAAAAAACAGACAGCAGAAATTTTGAAAGCCTTGAAGGCACTTTTACGACCCAGTGAGAAAGGGGTCTCAGGTTCCCTCTCAGCCTTCACCTGGTCTTACTGTAACAGGGTTTAATTTTAAACACACCATTTTTTTAGCTCCCCCTTAGTGAATCCTTGTTCACTAACTTCCAATTATAAGGCAAAGAAACTGGTTTAAAATGTTGAACTTTATTAAACTTAAACTCTAATTTGGTTAATGTGTAAAGATATGCGATGCGCCCATGCTAGAATGCATATGCGATACACACATGCAGATAGAGACAGAAAAGAGCAGAAGAAATAAAGTGGAAAAGTTTAAGGCAATACCTGAAGATGGTTTTCGTTACTGTTCTTCGAGCTTTCTGTAAAGTCCTTGACTGTAGGTAGATCTTGCTTTTTGTTGGGGCCCAGTATTCTTCTTAAACCTTGTTTGATGTAGGCGACTTTCCTGTCTTGAAGTTCACGTGTCCTCAGTGGGTCCAGAGGCTTGTGAGAAAGATGGGAGCAGACAGGAGAGGTCTTCTCACTCCAGGAGCAAACAGTCTTTCTGAGTTCAAGAACTCTGTGGCTAGTTCAAAAAAAAAACCCTGGACCAACCAGTTAGTCATGTGACCAGCTGGTTTAACCAGTCCTGGCTTTTGTGGATTGTATCACCTTAGCAGTCTCTGGAATGCTCTTCCTTACACCTTCAATGTCTGGTGATCAAAATCCATTGTGGGTTGAATGTGTCAGGAAATGGTCCTTTTGTCTCCACAAGCACTGTCTGTTAGTATGCAATTTTTTTTTAGTTAAGTGTCTGGCAGCCCTTGTGACAGGCCTTCTCTTCTTCCCAGCAAGTTTAAAATCAATGTTCATATGACAAAATTAATATGCCTCATTCTTGGCACCTGGGGGCCTGCATGACAGCATGCCTTGAACCCCAAGTAACCTATAAATGGTATGTGTTCAATATTAGGGCCCAAGGTGAAAAATAATCCATTTATCAATATGTGACTGCAATAACACAGCTCGCAGAATCCTGTGAATTTGTGCAACTAAAAGATATCAAATTAAAGACAGGATTGTATTAGGAATTAGAGATCCCGCAGAAACAGCATGTCTACTGAGAGGGGAGAAACTCAGGAAAGCAATCAACATGTGCAGAAGTGCTGAGGTTGTAAATCAGCAGCTAGAGCATATTCATGGCAGAATAGACCAGGCCTTGCATTGTGCTGATAGACATTCCAGGCCGAAAGGGCAGAAAGATTACAGACAAATGGCAGGGTGCAAAAACTGGGGAACACATCACACAAAGGAAAAGAAGGCATGTCTAGCGTGGGGAAAGCAGTATTCTCACTGCAAGAAGCCAAATCAATTTGCACACAAGTGTTTGGCTGGAGGGAAGCACAACAAGCAGGTACAGATGACCACTGGAAAGATATCAGCCGAAGATTTTTATGAATCACTAGACACCATACAACAGGTTGGTTCTGTCAGGTCGCTAGGTGACCAATGGTTTGTGACTGTTGGAATGATGACTGCAGAAGGAGAATATCAGGTCAACATAAAGTATCAGATAGACACTGGTGCGTCATGCAATATCATGACCTTCACAGACCTGTGCGAAGTGGCTCAACATGGCGATCCAAAAATGAAGCCCTCAGAAGTAAGGTTGAGGCTATATGATGGCATCATACTAGTGCCGAGAGGACATGTTACTCTGAGAGCCCACTGCAATGGCAAGAACGCAGATCTGGAGTTCCAGATCATAGACGGCAAGCAAAAGCCACTCAGCTCAGCTGGAGCAAGTCTAAAGCTTGGACTGGTAACCCTCAACGTGCAAAAAGATATTTGCAACGTGTCACAGCACAATAAACCATAGACTGCGGAACAGATCCTAGAGGAGTACAACGATGTGTTTACAGATTTAGGATGTCTTCCTGGAGAATATCATCTCGAAGTAGATGAGAGGGTAAGACCAATTCAGCATCTGCCGAGGAAAGTTCCAGATGCCCTCAAGGCCAGCCTGAAAGACAAGATAGAAGAGTTGAAAAAGAAGGGAGTAATCAAGAAACCCCTAGAGAATGAATTAACAGCATGGTAGCAGTGAAACAAGCTGGAAAGCTGAGAGTTTGCATCGACCCAAAGGATCTAAATAAAGCTCTGAAGAGATCTCACTACCCCATGCCAACCATTGAACTCACAAAAGCAAAAATCTTCACTACCCTAGATGCGAAGGATGGTTACTGGCAAGTGAAGCTGGTTGAAAGCAAATGCTTTCTAACTACATTCTGGACACTGTTCGGGAGATACAGATGGTTGTGCATGCCGTTTGTCATTGCCCTGGCTCCAGAGGAGTATTAACACAGACAGCATGAGATAGTTAGTGATCTTCCCGGAGTGGAAGCTATAGTGGATGATCTGCTACTTTATGGATGCGGGAATGCAATGGAAGAAGTCATTGCTGACCACAATCAAAATCTAGCATGACTGCTAGATAGTTTAGTTTAGAGATACAGCACTGAAACAGGCCCTTTGGCCCACCGAGTCTGTGCCGACCATCAACCACCCATTTTATACTAATCCTACACTAATTCCATATTCCTACCACATCCCCACCTGTCCCTATATTTCCCTACCACCTACCTACACTAGGGGCAATTCATAATAGCCAATTTACCTACCAACCTGCAAGTCTTTGGCATGTGGGAGGAAACCGGAGCACCCGAAGGAAACCCACGCAGACACAGGGAGAACTTGCAAACTCCACACAGGCAGTACCCAGAATTGAACCCGGGTCGCTGGAGCTGTGAGGCTGCGGTGCTAACCACTGCGCCACTGTGCCGCAGAGCTCGCCAGATGAACCTGAATCTGAACAAGACAAAATTGCAATTAAAGATGCCTAAAGTCAAGCACGTAGGTCATGTACTGACAGCAAAAGATCTTTGCCTGCATCCTGAAAAGGTGAAAGCAGTAGCAGTGAAGCAGCGACCAATAGATGTAAAAGCAGTGCAACCATTTGTTGGATTCGTCAACTATTTAGCAAACTTCTTTCCAATTTGTCATCGGAGTATGAATCATTATGCCAATTCAGTGCCAAGGATGTGCAGTGGTATTGGGGCATAGAACAAGAAGCAGCGTTCACTAAAATCAAGCAACTAGTGATGGTAATGCCAGTGCTGAAATACTATGATGTAAAAGATGTAAAGTGTGATGCCAGCGAGACAGGACTTGGAGCAACCCTAATGCAGCAAGAAAAACTGGTTGCATTTGCATCCAGGGCGTTAACACAAACGGAACGATGCTATGCTCAGATCGAGAAAGAGTGCCTGGCCATTGTCTTTGCTTGTGAACATTTTCATCAATACCTACTTGCAAGAGACAAAGTGACAGTCGGGTCTGACCACAAGCCACTTCAAAGCATTTTCCTCAAGCCACTACTATCTGCTGCAAAGCGTCTGCAAAGAATGTTACTCCTGTTACAGAGATACCATCTGAATGTGACAGACAAGCAAGAGAAACAGATATACATCGCTGAAATGCGAGAGGATTTGATTTCAGGAGCATGGATGTCTTGCTGCAATTATATGGGGCCTTGGTGAGGCCACACCTGGAATATTGTGTGCAGTTTTGGTCTCCTTATCTGAGGAAGGAGGTTCTTGCTATAGAGGGAGTGCAGCGAAGGTTTACTAGACTGATCCCTGGGATGGCAGGACTGATGTATGAGGAGAGATTGAGTCGGTTAGGATTATATTCGCTAGAGTTCAGAAGGGTGAGGGGGGATCTCATAGAAACCTATAAAATTCTAACAGGACTTGACAGGGTAGATGCAGGAAGGATGTTCTCAATGGTGGGGGAGTCCAGAACCAGGGGTCATAGTCTAAGGATACGGGATAAACCTTTCAGGACTGAGATGAGGAGAAGTTTCTTCACACAGAGAGTGGTGAGCCTGTAGAATTCACTATCACAGAAAGCAGTTGAGGCCAAAACATTGCATGTTTTCGAGAAGGCGTTAGATATAGCTCTTGGGGCGAAAGGGATCAAAGAATATGGGGGAAAGTGGGAACAGGTTACTGAGTTGGATGATCAGCCATGATCATAATGAATGGCGGAGCAGGCTCGAAGGGCCAAATGGCCTACTCCTGCTCCTATTTTCTATGTTTCTATGCTGTCGAGAGAAGCACTCCCTATGGAGAAAGTAGAGGATGCTATGACAGAGTGCAAAATCTTCCATCTTCCTGCTGAATTCTAAACTGCTCCCAATCCTCAGACTTGCTGCTTTTCCTGACAATTTTATATGCCTCCTCTTTGGATCTAATACTATCCCTTAATTTCTTTTGTAAGCCCACTGTTGAGCCACCTTTCCGATTTTATTTTTGTGCCAGACAGGAATGAATAATTGTTGTAATTCATGCACACATTCTTTAAATATTATCCATTGCCTATCCATCGTCAACCCTTTTAGTAAAGTTCCCCAGTCTACCATAGCCAACTCACACCTCATACATTCGTAGTTTCCTTTATTTAGATTTAGAACCCTAGTTTCAGATTCAACTACTTCACTCACCATCTTAATGAAGAATTCTATCATGTTATGGTCACTCTTCCCCAAGGGACCACGCACAACAAGATAGTTAATTAATCCTTTCTCATTGCACAATACACGGTCTAGGATAACCTGTTCTCTAGTTGGTTCCTCAACAATTGGTCTAAAAAAAGTCATGTACACACTCCAGGAAGTATTCCTCCACAGTATTATTGCTAATTTGGTTTGACCAATCTATATGTAGATTAAAGTCACCCATGATTACAGTTGTACCTTTATTTCATGCATCTTTAATTTCCTATTTAATGCCATCCCTTCCATCTCCACTACTGTTTGGGGGCCTATAGACAGCCCCCACCAATATTTTCTGCCCCTTGGTGTTTCTTAGCTCCACCCATACAGATTCTACATCATAATTTTCCAAACCAATATCCTTCCTCACTATTGCATTGATTTCCTCCTACCCTAACAACGCTACCCCACCTCCCTTCCCTTTTTGCCTGTCCTTCCTAAATATTGAATACCCCTGGATGTTCAGTTCACATCCTTGGTCACCCTGTAGCCATGTCTCCGTTTTCACAACTATATCATAACCGTTTATATCTATTTTGCACTGTTAATTCATCTACCTTATTGTGAATGCTCTGTGCATTAAGACACAATACCTTTAGACTTGTCTTTTTAACATTGTTAGTCATCTTAGATTTATTTTGCACTATAGCCCCATTTGTTTCTCGCCCTTGTTTTCTCTGTCTTCCACTTTTGCTTCTTACCTTTCTGTCTTTCATTTCTATCCTTGTTTCCTGCTCCTCTGTCTCCCTGTTCAGATTACCATACCGCTGCCATTTCAGTTTAAACCCTCCCTGGCAGCACCAGCAAACCACACCCCCCCCCCAACCCCCAAGGAAATTGGTCCTGGTTCTGGTCCTCCCCAGATGCAACCCGTCCAGCTTGAACTGGTCCCACCTTCCCCAGAACCGGTCCCAATGTCCCGGGAATCTGAATCCTTCCCCCCACACCATTTCTCCAGTCACATATTCATCTAATATATCCTGCTATTACTGCTCTCGCTAGCACATGGCACTGGTAGTAATCCTGAGATTACTACCTTTGACATCCTACTTTTTAATTTATGTCCTAACTCCCTATAGTCACCATCCGTGTTTTTACCTATGCTGTTGGTACCGATATGTAACACGAGAACTGGCTGCTCACCTTTCCCCCTCAGAATGCCCTGCAGCTGCTCAGAGACATCCTTGACCCTAGCACCAGGGAGGCAACATACCCTTCTGGAGTCTCTTTTGCAGCCGCAGAAACGCCTGTCTATTCCCTTTACAATTGAATCCCCTATCACAGTAGTCCTGCCGCTCTTTTTTCTCCCCTCTTGTGCAGCAGAGCCACCCATGGTGCCATGAACTTGGTTCTTGCTGCTTTCCCATGAGCCATCTCCCCCAACAATATCCAAAGTGGTATATCTGTTAGAGAGGGGTACGGTCACAGGGGATTCCTGCACTACCTGCCTTCCTCTGTTCTGCCTGGTGGTCACCCATTCCCTTTCTGCCTTTGCAGCATTTGCCTGCGGTGTGACCACCTCACTAAATGTGCTATCCATGATGATCTCAGCATTGCAGATGCTCCACAGTGTATCCACTCGCAACTCCAGCTCCGTAATGCGGGTAGCCAGTAGCTGCCAATGGATACACTTCCTGCACACATGGTCGTCAGAGACTCTGGAAGCATACCTGATTTCCCACATAGCGCAGGAAGAGAAGATCATGGGTACGAGATCTCCTGCCATGACTTTCCTTTAGATTACTTAGTTACTCCCTTAATTAAAAAATACTAATTATACTAGGGGCCATGTTCTACTCCAAACACTACCCACTGCAGTCTAAAGTCTTTACCTTTACTTTTGAAGCTAATGGACTGCAATAGTAGAAACAGTAGAAAAAGTAGAATTCAGCAAAGGAGGACAAAGAGGTTGATTAAGCAGGGGAAAATAGAGTATGAGAGTAAACTTGCAGGGAACATAAAAACTGACTGTAGAAGCTTCTATAAATATGTGAAGAGAAAACGATTAGTGAAGACAAATGTTGGTCCCATACAGTCAGAAGTGGGGGTAATTATAATGGGGAGCAAAGAAATTGCAGAACAATTAAACAAATACTTTGGTTCGGTCTTCATGAAGGAGGACACAAATAACCTCCCAGAAATGTTAGGGAACCAAGGGTCTAATGAGAGGGAGGAACTGAAGGAAATCAGTATTAGTAAAAAAATATTGCTGGGGAAATCAATGGGGTTAAAGGCTGACAAATCCCCAGGGCCTGATAATCTACATCCCGGAGTACTAAAGGAAGTGACCCTGGAAATAATGGATGCATTGGTGGTCATCTTCCAAATTCTATAGACTCTGGAGCAGTTCCTACAGATTGAAGGGTGGCAAATGTAACCCCACTATTTAAAAAAGGAGGGAGAGAAAAAACAGGGAATTATAGACCAGTTAGCCTTACATTAGTAATGGAGAAAATGCTCGAGTCTATTATAAAGGATGTGATAGCAGAACACCTGGAAAGCATAAAAGGGATTGGACAAAGTCAGCATGGGTTTCTGAAAGGGAAATCATGCTTAACAAATCTACTGGTGTTTTTTGACGATGTAACTAGTAGAATAGATAAGGGAGAACCAGTGGATGTGGTGTATTTGGATTTTCAGAAGGCTTTTGATAAGATCCCACATAAGAGGTGAGTGTGCAAAATTAAGGCACATGGGATTGGGGGTAGTATACTGGCATGGATTGTGAATTGGTTGACAGACAGGAAACAGAGAGTAGGAATAAACAAGTATTTTTCCAGGTGGCAGGCAGTGACTAGTTGGGAACCGCAGGGATCAGTGCTTGGGTCCCAGCTATTCACAATATATATTACTGACTTGGGTGAGGGAAATAAATGTAACATTTCCAAGTTTGCAAACGACACAAAGCTGAGGGGGAATATGAGCTGTGAAGAGGATGCAAAGAGGCTCCAATGTAATTTGGACAAGTTGGGTGAGTGGGCAAATGCATGGCAGATGCAGTATAATGTGGATAAATGTGAGGTTATCCACTTTAGTTGTAAAAACAGAAAGGCAGATTATTATCTGATTGGTGATAGATTGGGAAAGGGGGAGGTGCAAAGAGACCTGGGTTTCCTTGTACATCAGTCACTGAAAGCAAGCATTCAGGTGCAGCAAGCAGTGAGGAAGGTGAATGTTATGTTGGCCTTCATTGCAAGGGGATTTGAGTACAGGAGCAAGGATGTCTTACTGCAGTTATACAGGGATTTGGTGAGACCACATCTGGAGTATTGTGTGCAGTTTTGGTCTCCTTATCTGAGGAAAGATGTTCTTGCCGTGGAGGGAGTGCAAAGAAGATTTACTCGGCTGATTCCTGAGATGGTAGGATTGACGTATGAGGAGAGATTGGGTCAACCAGGCCTATATTCACTAGAGTTTAGAAGAATGAAAGGGGTCTCATAGAAACCTATAAAATTCTAACAGGACTAGACAGACTAGATGCAGGGAGGATATTCCTGATGGCTGGGGAGTCCCAAACCAGGGGTCACAGTCTCAGGATATGGGTATGCCATTTAGAACCGAGATGAGGATAAATTTCTTCACTCAGAGGGTGGTGAACCTGTGGAATTCTCTACCGCAGAAGGCAGTGGAGACCAAGTCATTAAATATATTCAAGAAGGAGATAGATATATGTCTTCATGCCAAAGGGTTCAAGGGATATGGGGAGAAAGCGGGAACAGGGTACAGAATTAAACAATCACCCATGACCTTTTTTGAATGGTGGGCCCAAAGGGCTGAATGGCCGACACCTGCTCCTATTTTCTATGTTTCTATCCAATGTGAAGCTGCAGCTTGACATGCTGTGGAAATTATAAACCCAGCAGAGACATTGAATCCGACAGACAAGCTCCTTACTCAAATCAAGTGAACTACCCAACAAGATGCAACTCTCCCAAGTATTGCAAGAAGTAGTGATGAAAGGATGGCCTGAAAGCATCAAGGACACTCCTGTTGTCACAAGAATGCATTGGGCATACAGAGATTAATTGACAGCCCAAGATGGCATCATGTACAAAGGAAATAGAGTCATTATCCCTAAGGAGTTAGAATTAGAATTAGAATTAGAACATTACAGCGCAGTACAGGCCCTTCGGCCCTCGATGTTGCGCCGACCTGTGAAACCATCTGACCTACACTATTCCATTTTCATCCATATGTCTATCCAATGACCACTTAAATGCCCTTAAAGTTGGCGAGTCTACTACTGCTGCAGGCAGGGCGTTCCACACCCCTACTACTCTCTGAGTAAAGAAACTACCTCTGACATCTGTCCTATATCTATCACCTCTCAACTTAAAAGCTATGTCCCCTCGTGTTTGCCATCACCATCCGAGGAAAAAGACGCTCACTATCCACCCTATCTAACCCTCTGATTATCTTATATGTCTCTATTAAGTCACCTCTCCTCCTCCTTCTCTCCAACGAAAACAACCTCAAGTCCCTCAGCCTTTCCTCGTAAGACCTTCCCTCCATACCAGGCAACATCCTAGTAAATCTCCTCTGCACCCTTTCCAAAGCTTCCACATCCTTCCTATAATGCGGTGACCAGAACTGCACACAATACTCCAGGTGCGGTCTCACCAGAGTCTTGTACAGCTGCAGCATGACCTCGTGGCTCCGAAACTCGATCCCCCTACTAATAAAAGCTAACACACCATATGCCTTCTTAACAGCCCTATTAACCTGGGTAGCAACCTTCAGGGATTTATGCACCTGGACACCAAGATCTCTCTGTTCATCTACACTACCAAGAATCTTCCCATTAGCCCAGTACTCTGCATTCCTGTTACTCCTTCCAAAGTGAATCACCTCGCACTTTTCCGCATTAAACGCCATTTGCCATCTCTCAGCCCAGCTCTGCAGCCTATCTATGTCCCTCTGTATCCTACAACATCCTTCGGCACTATCCACAACTCCACCGACCTTCGTGTCATCCGCAAATTTACTAACCCACCCTTCTACACCCTCTTCCAGGTCATTTATAAAAATGACAAACAGCAGTGGCCCCAAAACAGATCCTTGATGTACACCACTAGTAACTAAACTCCAGGATGAACATTTGCCATCAACCACCACCCTCTGTCTTCTTTCAGCTAGCCAATTTCTGATCCAAAGCTCTAAATCACCTTCAACCCCATACTTCCGTATTTTCTGCAATAGCCTACCGTGGGGAACCTTATCAAACGCCTTACTAAAATCCATATACACCACATCCACTGCTTTACCCTCATCCACCTGTTTGGTCACCTTCTCGAAAAACTCAATAAAGTTTGTGAGGCACGACCTACCCGTTACTAAACCGTGCTGACTATCGCTAATGAACTTATTCTTTTCAAGATGATTATAAATCCTGTCTCTTATTACCTTTTCCAACATTTTACCCACAACCGAAGTAAGGCTCACAGGTCTATAATTACCAGGGCTGTCTCTACTCCCCTTTTTGAACAAGGGGACAACATTTGCTATCCTCCAGTCTTCCGGCGCTATTCCTGTCGACAATGACGACATAAAGATCAAGGACAAAGGCTCTGCAATCTCCTCCCTAGCTTCTCAGAGAATCCTAGGGTAAATCCCATCTGGCCCAGGGGACTTATCTATTTTCACACTTTCTAAAATTGCTAACACCTCCTCCTTGTGAACCTCAATCCCATCTAGCCTAGTAGCCTGAATCTCAGTATTCTCCTCGACCACATTTTCTTTCTCTTCTGTAAATACTGACGCAAAATATTCATTTAACACTTCCCCTATCTCCTCTGATTCCACACACAACTTCCCACTACTATCCTTGATTGGCCCTAATCTAACTCTAGTCATTCTTTTATTCCTGATATACCTATAGAAAGCCTTAGGGTTTGCCCTGATCCTATCCGCCAATGACTTCTCGTGTCCTCTCCTTGCTCTTCTTAGCTCTCCCTTTAGATCCTTCCTGGCTAGCTTGTAGCTCTCAAGCGCCCTAACTGAGCCTTCACGTCTGATCCGAACATAAGCCTTCTTCTTCCTCTTGACAAGCGCTTCAACTTCTTTAGTAAACCACGGCTCTCTCGCTCGACAACTTCCTCCCTGCCTGACAGGTACATACTTATCAAGGACACGCAGTAGCTGCTCCTTGAATAGCTCCACATTTCGATTGTTCCCATCCCCTGCAGTTTCCTTCCCCATCCTACGCATCCTAAATCTTGCCTAATCGCATCATAATTTCCTTTCCCCCAGCTATAATTTTGCCCTGCGGTATATACCTGTCCCTGCCCATCGCTAAGGTAAACCTAACCGAATTAGTGATCACTATCACCAAAGTGCTCACCTACATCTAAATCTAACACCTGGCCGGGTTCATTACCCAGTACCAAATCCAATGTGGCATCGCCCCTGGTTGGCCTGTCTACATACTGTGTCAGAAAACCCTCCTGCACACACTGGACAAAAACTGACCCATCTAAAGTACTCGAACTATAGTATTTCCAGTCGATATTTGGAAAGTTAAAGTCCCCCATAACAACTACCCTGTTACTCTTGCCCCTATCGAGAATCATCTTCGCTATCCTTTCCTCTACATCTCTGGAACTATTTGGAGGTCTATAAAACACTCCCAACAGGGTGACCTCACCTCTCCTGTTTCTAACCTCGGCCCATACTACCTCAGTAGACGAGTCCTCAAACGTCCTTTCTGTCGCTGTAATACTCTCCTTGATTAACAATGCCACACCCCCCCCCTCTTTTACCATCTTCTCTGTTCTTACTGAAACATCTAAATCCCAGAACCTGCAACATCCATTCCTGCCCCTGCTCTACCCAGTTGAGAGGAAAGATGCTAAAGCTCGTCCATGCAAGCTACCAAGGAATTGAGTCGTGTCTGAGAAAGGCAAGAGGAGTGTTCTACTGGTCAAATATGAGCAATGAAATCAAGGACCAAACAGGCAATGCAGTGCATGTAATGAGTACCAAGCTAAGCAAGCTAAAGAGCCGCTGATGACACATGACATCCCAGACAGACCACGGATGAAGCTGGGAGTAGACCTCTTCACTCTTGCAGGAACTAATTCTCTTGTCACTGTAGACTACTATTCTGACTACTGGGAGGTAGACCAGCTGACCTCAATGACTACCGGTGAGTTTGTAGAATGCCTGAAAATACTCTTCGGTCGTTGCACATTCTAGATGTTGTGATGAGTGACAATGGCCCTCAGTTTATGAGTGAAGAATTCAGCCACTTCATAAAGGATTGGGAAATTCAACACCATACTTTATTTCCACATTATCCCCAGTCAAATGGAAAGGCTGAGGTGGCAGTGAAAATCGCCAAAGAAATCAGAAACAAATCAAGCAAATCCAACACAGATGTATACAAGGCAATCCTCAAGTGGAGAAACACACCTACCGAAGGCATGGAAAGTAGTCCTGTATAAAGACTAATGTCATGCCACACCCAAAACTACTCTTCCAATAGCAAAAAAGCTACTGAAGCCAGAAGTAGTAACAGTCGTGAATGACAAAATCAAAGTGAAACAGCAGAAAGCCAAATTTCATTTTGACAAAACTGCCAAACCATTGTCAGAATTGAGCATTGCAGAGCTAGTCAGGGTACAAACCTTCAATGCTCTCAACAAGAGTCAGCCCAAGTGGCAACTTGAGACCTATGTAGAGCAGTTGCCGCCTTGATCGTGCAAGGTGGAAGTGAACGACCAGATATACCGTCGCAAACCCAGGTACATACGCACAACTGGAGAAGCTGTTCCCTCACAGCAGGTGGCCGATCCGGATGATGTGAACTCACCATCTGCACAGTCCACAGATCAACCATTAGTCCCAGAGGTCCACTGCACCTCAACAACGGAAATGGAACAACAGTTACTGCGGCACCAACAAGTGACACGGGAACAACGCTCCCCGGAGAAGGAAAATCACCCAGATGAACAGCCAACGACAACGCACATGCGCACCATTAAGAGAATGGCACGATTTAAAGACTATGTGTGGAATGCATGTGCTGAGACTGACACGAATAACGAACTGTTAATGCATAAGAACAGTTGTGTGCGTAGTGAGTAACTTGGGCAACTCACAGTGTAAATGATAATGCATGCAAATTTTTTTGTGGTTTTTCTGTATGAAAAGGGGGATATTTGGGATAGAAATGCAAAACTGTACTAATGTGCCTCCTGGCTTACCATAGTCATGTGACTTCTACCATGAGCCACTCACTGCAGGCAGCCATCACACGTTCAGTTCAATAAAGACACAGTATAAGCAAGACTGTTGTCCTGTGAGCTCGTAACAGCCTAGCAAGCCACTAAGTTGTATTCAAGAAGATGGCTCACAGCCACCTTCTTAAGGGCAATTAGGAATGGGTGATAAATGCTGGCCTTACCAGTGATGTCCACTTCCTGCAAATGAATACAAAAAAGAGGGGCTGGATTTTTCTGCCATGCTCCTCTTTTGTGCCTCCCATTATTGTTCTCTTGTCTGCAATCGAGACACACCCTGGAACATTTTCCGTCTGATGATCTATTCATTGTTGAAATAAATCTTGGCTTACTGTGAGTGTGAAAAACAATAGCTTCCAAACGGAGTCTTGAAAGTCGTCAGCTCTTGCGAACTTTCAGAGAGATGGACCGACCAGTATCTGTGTTTTGCATGTAGTTTCAAAAAGAATCTGGCTTTGGCAAACTTTGGATTTAATTCCTCCAAGATAGAGAATTTATGAGGACATTATTTTAATGCCCAGTTCAGCCTTCTGGGGTTAAACATACACTAATGCTGTCTTTTTTGATCACAGCTGTTATAGAGCTGCACCTGTCCATGTGCTGCAGAATATGCCAGATAATTCCTTGCCTCTCCATAGTATCCAGCTCGGTTTGAGCTTGTCCTTGATGTGGATGCTAGATTTCCTTGGTGGATCTATAGAAGGACTGGCGTCATCTCTCATATGCACAGTAGCATCTCCTTTGAAACTTCCCACAGTATCAAAATGATTTGGGTACATTTGTTTCAAGTCCTGGATGGACTCAATCAGGCCACATCCATTTTGATCGTGTGTTCTTGGCCCTTCGTTGCCGATTGCGATTTTTATTTTGATCACTTGCTTGTCAAGCTCTGTGACAGCGAGTTCCAGAAAGCACAACTCCACGTGTTGTTTGAAGAGCTGGAATTAGTGCAGGAGATTTTGGGCTTTCCAATTAATTGGCAGGTATTTGGTAGCCATGGTACCAAATGTTTGATCTGCAAGAATCCTTGCCTGGAGCTTTCCCCTTTAAATGATTCCTTCCCTATTCTTTTCGTGAGGCTTTCCTTGAAGGGAAAGAAATTGCAGGTTTGCAGGTCGGATTTCAGCCATGCTCTTAACTCAGTGCCTGCAGCTCGGGCTTTCTGCCTGCAATCGGGGAAACTCCTCCCATGAAGTGATTATGGTGGGAAAACAACCTGCATGTAATGGCAATACCACTCTGCAACCCCAACGTGAACAGACTCTGCTTGCTTTTCCTGAGCTCAGTTCTGCCGATTTTTGCCTTTACTTGCCGGCCACTGTCAATAGAGACAACTCCCTTCATGTTCTCACAGTCTCCTGAACACCAAATTCTGTTGGCTGTCAGCCGATGGCTGTCAAACCTGACAGTGTCGTGCTACCGCTGCTGCCTCCGACAATGTGTCATATTGTCCTGTTCCCGATAGACTCCGATGGGAGAAATCGCTGTTCCCAATGTCTCGCTCGAGATCACTGTTCCTGTTGAACAACATTACTGAGCCTGTCTGCAGTGATGCTACTTCGATGTGTTCTGCTGCCTCTAATCTGTGGTCTTCGAATGCACATCGCTGCCACTGTTGCCACAATATAGAGATGGTGTGTTCAGAACTCAAAAGCCTTCGCAAACCACCTGCTGTCACCATATTATGTTTTTTCTTTTCAGCAATAGGTACCAGACAATCTTGAGTTGAAAGGTAATTAAATTATGGGTTCTTTATTGTGAAGTAACAAATTAACAAGAGAGCTCTATCATACACATGTGACTAGGTGATTAGCACATCTCAACTGCTGTGCCACATGTTGGATGACATCACTTCCTGTGATGATATGTGAAGTATTCAAACTGTTAAAGTGATATCACAACACAACTGACACAAATTTTGACGAGCTGGCCAATTAGGTCCAGAGGGCATGCTCGCCGTCCAATGAAGGATGATGGGAAGGCTCCCGAGGCTGGAGAACCAATAGGAGGTCCTCCAATCATGACTCATTGGCAGTCTCACCATCCAAGTAGGAGCTGCCGATGCCTACAGAAAGAGGGAGCGAGAAGGCACCTCACAATAGAGACACCCTCTAAAGACCAGGTAAAAAGATTTAATTTAGAAACGGCCACAGAGCCAAGGTTGCGAACAGTTTGGTTCAGCATCAGACAGTTGCCAGGGAGAAGGATGGAGTCTGTAGCTAGGGAATGTATTTGTGGTGGGGATCAAAGACAATGGGCTGGATTTTGTTCTCAGCCCGACATTGGGTTTTGTGACGGGGGTTGGGAAGTTGGGATGCTGGAGAATTGGAGCAGCAGTGGCCACCACGGAGCCCAATGCCGTGATTGCCCAGCCTGATCTTCCCGCTGGAGGTGAAGCTCCATGACAGCCCCTCCGCCGCACTGCGATGGGACCCTACTTTAAATATTTAAAATATCTATCAACATAAATTTAAATTTAATTCACCGCGATCTTACCTTCAGTTCCCAATCTTGAGCTCGTCATGTGGCACTCATGCGCCTTCACTTTCTCGTCCAGGAGAAGCTGGCACCATCGAGGTGGGGAAGGGGTCAACTCTGCATTATTTCAAACTGTTTGCAGGGCTGGCAGCCTTTTAATAATGGTGCCAGCACGTGCTCCTGCATCAGGTGATGCGTGAATGGCGTTGCCAATGCCGCCCTGTCACATGATTGGGGGGGGCGACTGCCATCAAAATGTTAAGTGACCGCCCGCCGTGTATTCGCAGCGGCACGGCAGCTCAGGCCCTGTAAGGGGCGACCACCATTTTCTGCATCCACTGCCACTCCCAATGGCAGAACAAAAAAAATCCAGCCCAATGGCTTCGGTCTTCCCAATATTTAGTTGGAGGAAAGTTTGCTGATCTGGAACTGGATGTCATTCAAGCTGTCAGATAACGTAGAGACAATGGAGGGATGGAGAGAGGTAAGTGAGGCGGGGCCGTTGGGACCAGTCTAGGAGACTCCGGTGAGGGGGAAAGGGGAGAGTGGGCGTGAAATCCAGTGGGAGGGGTTGCATGGAGGTGGAGGTTTTGTCAGCAGGAGTCGTCTGTGGGCCATAGATTGCCCACAGAGGAGGGACCACCCCCAAGCCCGCAGGGAGGGTGCTTTGTATTACAAGGCTCAATCTCAGCAGCAGGGAGAAAGAGGCCCTTAGGTGGCCTCCTGTCGCAATTCTATGGGACTTCACCTCCAACCCCACCTCAGGGGAGGCCCATAAAACCCAGCCCTGTGTTTTTGGATGATGTTGCCGAGGATCAATATGTAGATGGCAATTAGGAGGGGGCCAAGGATAGATCCTTGAGGGAGACCAGAGGTAATGCTATATGAATGGGAAGAGAAGCCATTGCAGGTGCTTCTCTGGCTATGATTGGATAGATAAGAATGGAGCCAGGTGAGTGCAATTCCACCTAGCAGGTTGATGGTGGAGAGGCACTGAAGGAGGATGGTGTGATCAACCATTTCAAAGGCTGCAGACAGGTTGAGAAGGATAAGGAGGGGTAGTTTACCTTCTTCACAGTCACATAGGATGCCACTTGTGGCTTTGATAAGAGCTGTTTTGGCACTGTGGCAGGGGTGGAAACCTAATTGGAGAAATTCAAACATGGAATTTCAGACCCGAAAATGGCCCTAAACCAATTTTTACCCCCTCCATTATAATTTTCATAATACAGCACCATTCCACAGCGCTAAAATATTTACACAAGCAAAGTAACAGAACGTTTAAATCCAACTGTGCTGCATTGTAGAATCAACAAAACCCATCACCACTTGGAGTGGTGACTTTAATTTAATTTTGTTTTTATTTCAGCGATGCGCTCAATGAAATGAAGCCTCCCATTTATTGACATAACTAATTGTTACTTTAATTTCATTCATTCTGCTTAGAGAGGCCTTAGAGCCAGTATGACACATAGGTATTAAAGGTAGTGACAACCTGGTTTCAAAGCTTTGAACAATCCCAGTATCCATTTTAGAAAACACACCAACTTCTTTCCTATTAGAACTGCACTGAACAAGTATTAGAGGATATTAAAACCCAGCTTTTCAAGAAGATTCATTACATTCTTTACTGGGTCATTAGCTTGAATAATTAGTGCACTATTACACAGAGAATGAATTGATGTTTTATGGTATTAGAAAAGCATGGGGGCAGATTCATCTATATTTTATTATTGAATATTCATCTTCCTCATTCCTTGCTTTTGTAGCAAGCAGTATAAATTATGCAGCATTCAATGAAATGCATTGTATTTTTTTCCCACTGGTATCGATAATTTGGGGAATATTTTTGATTGCCAGTCTATCCACCGACAATTGCAGCTGCTTCTGATGGAGTCAGACCATTCACAGTCGTCACGATGTCTTTATGCTACAAAATCCAGCCCTCCCTGACCTTTACAGGAAGAAAATTACATCAACCGAAGGCTCTGGGTGGCAAAGCGTAACCTCTGCTCCCATGGGTAATGACCCTAATAATATGGCTGAATCGAGGAAGAACATACCTCTGTTAGAAGGGTCATTGAGAGGACTATTGGTGTCTAAAAGGCACATCTTCACCAAGTGGACAGATTGAGAAGGCTCTGAAATATGCTTCAGGTTGTGTACCACAATTACTAATACCCTGTTGTGCCCTTTACAACTTTGCCATTCAAGAAGGCTGGCCTTTGATATTACTGGAGAGGAAGCTCCTTCTCTACTGGATCCAGAACTAAATGGAAGAGAACATCATGATGGCCACCACTCAGTGGATTTCCTCAGTTATTGCTGCAAGGGGCATCAGAGCATATTCTCAAGGGCAAATGGGATGGGCGATAAATGTTGTCCTACCAGCGACGCCCACATCCCATGAACGAATAAAAAAATCTCATCACTCAAGAATGGCTCTAGGGATGAGGAGCTTCAGTTACGTGGATAAGTTGGAGAAGCTGGGTCTGTTCTCCTTGGAGAAGAGAAGATTAAAAGGAGATTTAATAGAGGTGTTCAAAATTGTGAGGGTCTGGATAGAGTAGATAGGGAGAAACTATTCCCATTGGCTGAAGGATCTGGAACCAGAGGGCACTGTTTTAAGGTGATTGGCAAAAGAAGCAACAACAACATGAAGAAAGTCTTTTTTATGCAGTGTGTGGTGTGGATCTGGAATGCACTCCCTAAGAGTGTGGTGGAGGTTGTTTCAATTATAGCCTTCAAAAGAGAACTGGATAATTATCTGAAGAGAAAAAATTTGCAGTGCTACGGAGAAAAGGCAGGGGAGTGGGACTAGGTGAGTTGCTCTTGCAGAGAGCCAGCATGAACACAAAGGACTGAATGCCTTCTTTTGTGCTGTAACCATTCTATGTTTCTCTGAAATGAGTGCACTAGTTCTTGTATGACTGTAAACTCTATGAAAAATGAAGCATCATGTCAGTGCACATTGTATCCAAAGTAAACACAATTCAATCTGCAATATCTTAACACCATGCTTCCCCGCATGCATATGCATGCCTTTCTTTCATCTATTCTAATGCACCTCCTAGATGCACCCTGAGGGGCTGGATCATAGAATCTCCTTAGATCTCCTTAGGGCGGCACAGTGGCGCAGTGGTTAGCACCGCAGCCTCACAGCTCCAGGGACCCGGGTTCGATTCTGGGTACTGCCTGTGTGGAGTTTGCAAGTTCTCCCTGTGTCTGCGTGGGTTTTCTCCGGGTGCTCCGGTTTCCTCCCACAAGCCAAAAGACTTGCAGGTTGGTAGGTAAATTGGCCATTATAAATTGTCACTAGTATAGGTAGGTGGTAGGGAAATATAGGGACAGGTGGGGATGTTTGGTAGGAATATGGGATTAGTGTAGGATTAGTATAAATGGGTGGTTGATGGTCGGCACAGACTCGGTGGGCCGAAGGGCCTGTTTCAGTGCTGTATCTCTAATCTAATCTAATCTAATTACTTCGATGCCTTTTGTCACACCTAGCACAAAGAGAACGTCTTTGCCCAATGTTGTTACAACCAAAGTGGGAGGAGTGCACTGTTTATTCTAGTTCCACTTATCCACAGGTCACAACATATATTTCCATTTTTTCCCACTTACCAAATATGGTCAATCATAGACTCTATCTTTATCCTAGAATAAAACACACAAACCAGGTTTCTTTAATAAACAATAAAATTATCCGGCCAGAAAAATAAAAGGGATTTTTGTTCAGAGCGCTGTTACAAAGAAAACCTACTTAGGCTGAATACTTGCTCATTCCTGAAGAAGAAAGAGAAGATATGGAAAGATGTCCTTTGTTTTGGTTTGGCGTCCCAAATGCGTATAGATGGCTGTCACTGAGATCTTCCTAGAACAGTGCTTTCCAGGCGATATTGAAGATCAGTTTGGGTAGGCTTTCCAAGAAATGCAGCTACACAGGCTTCAGATAGGTCCGCCAGCAGAAATTCAGCAACAATGGGTTCCGTTCCCATACATTCGATACACGGGGTTTCTCCAAAACAGGAGAAAATAGGAAACTGACACACTGTATGCAGGATTTCTTTTCGAGAGAGAGAGAGATGAGCTGGGTCTTCTTGAAAGGCAAAAACCAACTGTCTTTTGTAACAATTCAAATTGAAACAAAAAACATTCCAGAAGTCAATCCTCCTGACCTCTATAAATCTTGACCTGTCACTTCTTTGTAAACATCCCCCAAGTGAAAAACAACCCCGATGGGTGATTATCTACAGAGAGGTGCCTTCCAGTAAGACTTGTTTACAAGCCAAGTCCAGGAACCTTCTGGTGATTTCTTTTATAAAAAAACACAAAGTCCAGCATCTCCTCAAGATTCCAGATGAATCAATGTCCATAATTCAATTCTAAGTCCTTAAAACATATTTTACAAAAAAATAGAAGAACTCATAACAATGTGTTCTAAGAGTTGTAACTTCAGAAGTGATCATTTATCAATGCTCTGGATCAGAAGCTAAGTGAAGGTGGTGTTATTACAGCCAACAGAAGCAGCATTGAGGTCTTGGACCACGATGTACATCCTGTCTGGAGAAATGTGCAGGTGCTTGTTGACCAGCTCAAACCGAATTTTGGAGTAGGTTTTGTTCTGCTTGCTGCCAATTTTGTCAATGCTGGAGAGGGATCCAAGAGCACAAGGCTCAGTGGAGCCCTGAACTGAATCATCTGGTCCAGCACGATGTGCACTGTGATGTACTGCTTTGGTTTGCCCAGTTCCTTGGACAGCACCGCCGTCAGCTCCTCCAACAGCACGTCTGGCCCCCTAAAGTTGAGTGGATATTTCTGTTTTCTTAGTGAACCTACCCACCTAGTTCCAAATTCTATGCATGTCATATTATTACTGTTGCAGTGGTCACAGCATGAAGTGTCAAGTTGGTGTAGTTTTCCTGTGAAGGGTGCCACTTTGTGACATTTTCCTACATCAGAAGGTCAGAAGAAGTTTCGTTATTGTGTAGATCTCCAGATTTTTGTTTTACTTTCCTCTTTAGTATCCCCTAGTGAAACCTACCATTTCCTAGCCAGAGAAAGCATCCAAACAAATTCATCAAGGCCTCTACCAAAGTTAACCCGCTGAGAGATTCATGGAAAAGTTCCAGGGCGATTTACCGTCTAATTTCCTGTTCTACAGTCTCTCCACTCCATTTTGTACCTCTTCCCCTGCACAGGGTGGGAACTCCAGTTGTGGAGAATGATGGATATCTATTATTGGATCTGGAATGTACTGCCTGGGAGTTTGGTGGAGGCAGATTCAATCATGGCTTTCAAAAGGGTACTGGATAATTATCTGAAGAGAAAAAATTTGCAGGGCTACGAGGAAAAGATGGGGGAGTGGAATTAGCTGAGTTACCCTTGCAGAGAGCTGGCACAGTCACGATGAGCTGAATGGCCTCCTCCTGTGCTGATTCTATGAAACTATTGCAATACGCATTACAATATTGCGATATTGTTAACCAAACTGGGAACAAAACTAACCAACGAAAATCAGTACACATCGACCAGCCCAGTCTCTACAAAATGACTGTCTCAAATCCAGCAGCAGCTTTGTCTCTCATCAGCGTGTTTTGAACTTAAGCGATTAGATTACAATTCTTATTTACGTCGGTGATTTCTGAGAATCCAAGTATCCTCAAGTGCACCATTGGCCACTGCCTCAACAATGTTTCCATTCAGACAAGCCAGATGAAGAGCGAGTATGTGCCAAATATTACACAGCTTATGTCACAACATTACATTCTGTATACTATTAAATCTAAGATGAGTTTATAAGTACTCCAGAGTTTAGTATTTATAAAGCGCAGCCTGGCTACAGAACAGAAATTTCACTGCCTCTATCACCCACCCTGACCATCAGAATGAATTAGGTTGTGTGAAACCCTACTGTTATGTTGCAGCCAAAGTTCAGTTTCAAACACTCATACCTATCATCAAGACTGCTTACTTCCACCTCTGCAACGTCACCCATTGCCACCATCACCCTCACCTGCCAAAATCCTATTCACAACTTTGTCACCTCAAAACTCAAATCCTACAGTGTCTTCCTTGCCCACCTCTCATTTTCCATAAACTCCAACTCTTCCAAAACTCAGTTGCCTACTTCCTGGCTTGCATTGACCCCCATGATCCTTATCCTCATTGATCTGGATTGGATTCCTATCCCCAATGCATTGAATTTAAAATCCACATCTTCAAATCTATCCATGGCCTTACAATCCTACCCTTGCAACTTCGTCTGGCCTTGCAGACCATCCACCTGCATCCTTTGGACCTCTGACTCTGGTCTGCCATGCATCTCTCCTCTTTTCACCTCATCATTACTAGCAGAGCCCTTAGCCTCCTCAGCTCCACTGTCTCGAATTCCCCTTTTAAACACCTCCACCTCTCTACTTCTTTTCCAGCTTTAAAAGCCTTCTTAAAATCCAAGTTTCCCACCAAGCTTTTGATCACTTTATTTAACCTTCCATGATGACTCAGCATCCATTCCTTTTTATCTTTTTCCCCTCATATGAACATATGAATTAGCAGCAGGAGTAGGCCACTCAGCCCTTTGAACCTGCTCCGCCATTCAATAAGTTCATGGCTGAACTGATTACTCCACATTTCCACCTACCCCCGATAACCTTCCACCCACTTGCTTACCCCCTCTGTAAATATCCTTGGTATGGTTTTCTGTTGTATAAATGCAAGTTATGGTGTTAAACAAAAGCCTTTCATTGCAATGAATATTGAGGTGAATAACATAGATACATTTAAGGGGAAGCTAGATAGACATAGGAGGGACAAATGAAGAGAAGGTTATGCGGTAGTGTTAGATCAGGGTTGTCCAACCTTTTCAGGTGGAGGATCACAATACAATTTTTGCTCGGCCCAGGATGCCAGTGAGCAAATTTCAAAAGATAAAGACATTAAAAATTTAATGTTACTAATAAAAACAACAACAAATGTGCATTTTTGTGAAGAAGCTTTAAATAAGAAGATTAATTTATTGACTTACTTTCTCGTCACTATATTGAAAACTGATTTAGTGACATAGCTGGCATTGTTTTTGCTTGCATAAGTAGTCAATCTCTGCCTGCACATTTGATGTAGCGATGCAGAGTATTCTGGATAGATGTCCATCCATGAGGAGTGATCTTGATCTCTCTCTCTCTGTCTCCATCTCTCTCCCTGTGTTCCCACCTCTCTGTGTTGTCCTCGCTCTGTGTTCCCCCACCCTCTGTCCCCCTCTCTCTGTCCCCCCTCTCTGTTTCCCTCTCTTTTTGTCCCCTCTTTCTCTGTGTTCTCCCCTCTCTGTGTTCCCCCTCTCTCTCTGTTCCCCCCTCTCTCTCTGCCACCAACCCCCCCACCCCCGTCCCTCTCTGACAGTTACACCGAGTGGGAGCGTTCAGCACAGCAGCTTTGTGCTCAGTCAGTTTGTTGAAAAACATTGCACTGAGTTTCACAGCTGACAGCTGCTGAAGTAGGAACGTGCTTCCCAACATCGGACAGATTCGGGGTTTTCCAGCAGGCTTTTAAAAAAAGTCAGAAAACCCCAAATCTGTCAAAGTTGTTTTTGAAAAGGCCACTCTGCAAGAAGAAGGCAATGGGAAATTTCTCATTCCTAGTCACGGAGACCTGTGAGAATGAGGAACTGCCCGGGCACACTTGACGTCAGTTGTGGGGAAGGTATTAGAATTGATCATTAAGGAGGCTATAGCTGGGAACTTAGCAAAACTCAAAGTAATCGGGTGAGCCCCGAACTGGAAAACTTTATCAACTTTGCTTCTAATTTCCACCCTTCTCTCACCTTTACATGGTCCATCTCCGACGCTTCCCTTCCCTTTCTCGACTTCTCCATCTCCATCTCTGGTGATAGGCTGCCTACTAATATCCGTTATAAGTCCACTGACTCCCACAGCTACCTCAACTACACTTCTTCACACCCTGCCTCCTGTAAGGACTCCATTCCATTCTCCCATTTTCTCCGTCTCCGATGCATCTGCTCTGATGATGCTACCTTCAATGACAGTGCTTCTGATATGTCTTCCTTTTTCCTCAACTGAGGATTCTCCCGCACTGTGGTTGACAGGGCCCTCAACCGTGTCCGGCCCATTTCCCGCACCTCTACCCTCACCCATTCCCCTCCCTCCCAGATTCGCGACAGGGTTCCCCTTGTCCTCACTTCCCACCCCATCATCCTCCATATCCAAAGGATCATCCTCCGCCATTTCCGCCACCTCCAGCGCGACGCCACTACCAAACATATCTTCCCCTTCCTTCCCCTGTCAGCATTTTGAAGGGATCGTTCCCTCCGTGGCACCATGGTCCACTCCTCCATTACCCCCACCAACTCGTCCCCTTCCCATGGCACCTTCCCCTGCAATCGCAGGAGGTGTAATACCTGCCCAGTTACCTCCTCTCTTCTCACTATCCCAGGCCCCAAACACTCCTTTCAGGTGAAGCAGCGATTTACTTGTGCTTCTTTCAATCTAGTATACTGTATTCGTTGCTGACAATGTGGTCTCCTCTACACTGGGGAGACCAAACGCAGACAGGGTGACTGCTTTGTGGAATACCTCCGCTCAGTAAGCAAGCAGGACCCCGAGCTTCCGGTTGCTTGCCATTTCAACACTCCCCCCTGCTCACATCTCTGTCCTGGGATTGCTGCAGTGTTCCAGTGAACATCAACGCAAGCTCGAGGAACAGCATCTCATCTACCGATTAGGCACACTACAGCCTGCCGGACTGAACATTGAGTTCAATCATTTCAGAGCATGATGGGCCCCCCATTTTACTTTTATTTTTAGTTATATTTTTCTTTTTCCTTTTAAAAAAAATTATTTTTGTGTTTATTTTACTTTATTTCATCTTAGTATGTTCAGTTTGCTTACCCACTGTTTTTTTACATGTTTGTACTTGCGGCTGTTCAATTATCAGTCCATTAACACCCTATCTGTACTAATGCTTTGTCTTTCAACACACCATTAACATATTGTTTGCCTTTGCTTCATGACCTTCTGGTCAGCTTTTCTGTGACCTTGTCCTATTTACACCTTCTCCTTTGTTAACTCTTGCCCCACCCCCACTTTACTTGTTTATAACCTTTTACATTTCTAATGTTTGCTAGTTCTGAAGAAGGGTCACTGACCTGAAACGTTAACTCTGCTTCTCTCTCCACAGATGCTGCCAGACCTGCTGAGTATTTTCAGCATTTCTTGTTTTTATTTCAAGGTAGTCGGGTATAGTCAGCATGGCTTTGTGAAAGGGAAATCATGTTTAACCAATTTATTGGACTTATTTGAAGGAGTAACGTGCTGTCGATAAAGGGGAGCCCATTGACGTACTGTACTTGGATTTCCAGAAGGCAATTGACAAGGTGCTACATAAAAGGTTATTGTGCAAAGTATGGGCTCATGGTGTAGGGGGTAACATATCAGCATGGATAGAAGATTGGCTGGCTGGCAGAAAACAAAGAGTATGCATAAATGGGTCCTTTTCTGATTGGCAGGATGTGATGAGTGGAGTACCGCAGGGGTCTGTGCTGGGGCCTCAATTTTTTACAATTTATATCAATGACTTAGATGAGGGGAGCAATGGCATGGTAGCTAAATTTGCAGATGACACAAAGATAGGTAGGAAAGCATGTTGTGAAGAGGACATAAAGAGGTTGCAGACTGATATAGATAGGTTGAGTGATTGGTCAAAAATCTGGCCGATGGAGTATAATCTGGGAAAATGTGAAGTTGTTCACTTTGGCACGAAGAATAAAAAAGCAGAGTATTATTTAAACGGAGAACGACTGCAGAACTCCGAGGTGCAAAGGGATTTAGGTGTTCTAGTGCAGGAGTCACAAAAAGTTAGTATACAGGTATAGCAAGTAATAATGGAGGCTAATGGAATGCTATCCTTTATTACAAGAGGAATTGAAAATAAAAGTAAGGATGTTATGCTTCAGTTATACGGGGCATTGGTGAGACGATATCGCGAATACTATGGGCAGTTTTGGTCTCCTTATTTAAGGAAGGATGTAAATTCGTTGGAGGTGGTTCAGAGGAGGTTTACTAGATTGCTAGCTGGAATGACTGGGTTGTCTTACGAGGAAAGGTTGGACAGACTGGGCTTGTTTTCACTGGAGTTTAGAAGAGTGAGGGGAGACTTGATTGAAGTATATAAGATCCTGAACGGTCTTGACAAGGTGGATGTGGAAAGGATGTCTCCTCTTGCGGGGGAATCCAGACCTAGGGGACACTGTTTTAAAATTAGGGGTCGGCCTTTTAGAACAGAGATGAGGAGAAATTTTTCTCTCAGAGGGTTGTGCGACTTTGGAACTCGTTGCCTCAGAAGATGGTGGAGGTGGGGACATTGAATATTTTTAATGCGGAGGTAAATAGATTCTTCTTGGGCAAGGGAATCAAGGGTTATCAGATAGGAGTGTGGAATTTGAAGCAGAAACAGATCAGCCATGATCTTATTGAATGGCGGAGCAGGCCCGAGGGGCCGAATGGCCTACTTTGCTCTTAATTCATATATTTGTATATATGAGCTCAAACAGCTTATAGGGAACAGGTGCAATGAAAGATCATCAGTGAGACAAGGCAGCTATCAGGAAAGGAAAAAAGATAGTGTTTAAACTGGGGGGAAGGTATGAAAAGACAAGAGCGAGATCCATGTACATAGAAATAACGAAAAATGAAAGAATGTGATCAATAACTGCAGTTGCAGCAGACATGAAATTAGAACAGAAAATGTAAGCAAAGAACATTGGATCAGTCAATTACAAAAAGAGGTAGCGAACAAGTCTGCACTGTGGGCTCAGAGCTCCACCTATCAAACAATCAAACTGACTATTACCTTGCAGAGAGAGAAGGAAGGAAACACTTTAGGCCCTTGGGGGAAGACATTGAGCTAACCTCCTCCTTGTATTTGTCAGATTCTCTTGCTGCCAATGGTATTACAGATATTTGTGAGACATCACATAAATTTGGGGTTGTCTAGGAAACCTGCAGGTGCCACTGTATATGGCAAAAGTATAACTACTTCATCTTCCACTGATCTACTTATGCAGATGTATCACTGGGAGCCAGCACTTACCCTATACCATTGGTATGACAGGAACGTTATATAGCCATGTGACTCATAGCTGTTAAAGTGAATTATAGTTTGCCACGCTCCATTCTAGTCCCTAGTGAGTAACAGCTCCTAGTGGGAACTAACCTCTCCCACACTGGAATACAGGATTAACCATTTTAGCTTCAGAATGATTGGTTTATAAGAGCGCAGTATGGAAAGGCAAACTGCAACCACAGTATAACAAATGATGCTGTGTTTATTTCAAAGAAAAAGAAGTTCAAGATGCAGTACCTGGTGGTGCTGAATGTAAGAGCTTGGTTACAAAAGTGAAACATGTCAAAAATGCTATCCAGACGGCTTGTGGGTAAAAATAGAGAGTGCTGTAGTTATAGAGACCAGACTCTCCTTGCTTTCATCACTGGACTGTGCTAAACAAGGATCAGTAGGTGAATGATCCAACTGACCTCAGTGACCCTGGTAATGGAGGGTAAAATCATTTATTGTTTCTCTTTTCTGATTGCCAGCTGGTAGTCCCTGCTGGAAAGTGCATCAATTAGATTTTAACTTTTAGGCAGTTAGCCGGTGGAGTGTGTATTCCAGAAGCATAGATCCCTGAGCCATTTTGAGGCCCAGGCCTCATTTAAATAGAACTTAAGTGTTGAGCAGCTGTTTCCCCTGGCTGGGGAGTCTAGAATGAGGGGTCATAGTCTCAGGATAAGTGGTCAACCACTTAGCATTGAAATGAGAAGACATTTCTTCACTTAGGCTTGTGAATCTTTGGAATTCTCTACCTCAAAGGGCTATGGATGCTCAGTTGATGAGTATATTCAAGAATGTTGTAGACAGATTTTTTGACACGAGGGAATTAAGAGATATGGGGATAGGGCAGGGAAGTGGAGTTGAGGTAGAAGATCAGTCATGAACATATTGAATGACAGAGTAGGTTTGAGGGGCCATATGGCCTACTCAGGCTCCTATTTCTTACGCTTTTGAACCAGTTGAACTATGGCTGCCAAACGGGCAAACCAGATCCAATTTGGGACCTGAAAATTGGTCAGCTCTAAGGCCATGATCTTGGGAAGGGGAAGGGGAGAAAAATGCAGCAGGATACAAGCCAGGGCTAGTAGCAGCCAGCAGTATTTATGTGGAGCCAACCGAGCACTCCTGTTCCTACAGGTTCCATTAAAAGTATAATTTGCAAAATGTTTAGTGGCCCATTTTTGGAGTGGTCATAGAGGTCCCTTTAAGGATTGATGCTTAGGCCTTGAGAGGCCTGGACACATGAGCGGAGCATGCACAGTGCATGCTCTGCCTGTTTGTCTTTTAAATTTACAATCGGGTTCCTAACTATGTCATAAGACTCCAGTTTACATGGTAAAGCAGGCCATCATTTGAACCAGGCAGATGCGCTGGCCACGTGAAAACCTTGGGCAATGGCCCAATTTTAGCATTAACAGACAATAAGTCAACTGGCCCCATTTTGAAGCAGCTACCATTCCACTAATGCTGATTTTGGAGACTTAAAATCAACCCCTGTGTGTATATCAGGTAAAAATATGTCTGGACTTAGCTGTAATGCCATCACTGCTGACTTACTATGTAGGGGCTACCATGAAGATAAAGTCAGATGCGAGCACCATTGAAACCATACTCCAACATGAATCAGCACCTCTAGAGAATGAAGGAAGAAAGAAAAACTAACATTTATATAGCACCTTTTAGGACCTTAGGATGTCCCAAAGCACTTTACAGCCAAGTGTTATAATGTAGGAAACACAGCAGTGGTTTGCACACAGCACGGTTCCACAAACAGCCAAGTGACAATACACAGATAATCTGTTTTAGTCATATTGGTTGAGGGATAGATATTGGCCAAGATGCACCAACGTGAACTCTGCTATTCTTCTTTGAAATAGTGTCATTGGATCTTTTATGTTCACCTCAGAGAGCAAACTGGGCCTCTGTTTAATGTCTTATCTGAAAGACAACACCTCCAACAGTGCAGCATTACCTCACTATTGCATTGAAGTGTCATCCTAGATTTTGTGCTCAAGTGTCTGAAGTGTCTCAGGCAACTGGAGTGGGGTAAAGGGGACAAATATACAGCGACATTTTCATCAATATCAAATGGTTTTGCGTGTGCTTCAACACAAAAATGGATGTGTAACTCAGGAGAATAGTGAGGAGACTAAAGATGTAAGATGTGAGACTTCATCCAAGAGATCTTCTGGCAGTCATTTAAATTTGCACTTCATGCAGTATAACTCCAGCCAGAATTTACTTTCTGACCAAGGGCTGCTGGTGTAATACTAGGTCCATATTAGTCTTTGGCTAGCAATTGACTGTTGGCGTCTGACAGTTCTTACTTGAAAATATTAAGAGGATCCAGATGTACAAAAGTGAGGAAATGTTGGCAAAGGCACAGACCCATCTGAAAGCACTTTTAAGAAGTTAACTAGCTGCCGCTTCCAAAAATGGTCAACACGATTGTAATTGTTTTCTTTAAAAGTTCTGACTAAATGTAACACTGAGACAAAGGGAATAAACTAAAATAATTTTAATAAAATGCAATGCAGCCTGCATTAAGTCATTTAGACTAAGCAGCAATCTTACTCACATTATTTTGTTGTGATAACCCCCTGCTACCAGAAGTAGAACTGACTAATTTCATTAAGTCTCCAAATTTGGCCAGTGACTATTTAAATTCATGAAGATATTGCTACACTGACAAGATTCTTTTTTCAAATTGCATTTAGAATGCAGCCTTTTTTAAAAGAAAAAATTAGATCTCCAAACAAGAGTTTGTTGCAGATATCATCAACTGAAGTGTTTTTTGTTTTTCTGTCATTGGGTCTTGGTGATTCTTTATTCTTCATAAAGTGAATAACTCAAACATAATACCAGTACAAAAAACAAACTGGGGATTTCCAGTAAACTATACGACATGCATTTCTTACGAATATGGGAACTGGATCTTATTTTGTGCCATTGAGCTGCATTTTGAAATCTCCCATCAGTATCATTAACCTCCTGGTTTTCATTAAAGATTGTACTTTAAAAAAAAATCACTCGGCATCTGTTTTTACAGTTACAGATATAAGGTCTGTTTGGCTAATGTTCCCATGAGCTGACGAGAAGCTATTAAAATGGAGCAGAGCATTTAAGAGAAGCTAGGTTCCATGGGTGACCACAAGGATAAGGTCATGTTGCAGTAGGTGGTATATTTTGCTGTCCATTTCTCCCACTCCTGCCCTTAGCTTACAATTCATATTTAAAAATTAGTTGAAGAAGGTGCAATCAGTGACATGTTGCCATCATGCCACTCATACCATTCTATAAGCACTTTCAATTTCAAACCTGGTGGCCCTCACTGTACCTGTTACCAGGTAGTAATTCAGCAGCAATCCCTTGGAAAAAGAATCCTCCAAAGCCATAATTGTAACAGAGCAATTAAAAAACAGAATGAAAAGGTAACAGATAAAAAAACCTGTTACATTCTTAAAGAGACGCAAGTAAACAATGATTTTGTTAAGACCGGGTGAGGAAGGGGTCTCAGGCTCCTCCTTTCCTGGTTTGGCCATAACAGGGGTTAACTTTTAAAACACAGTGTTTTTAGCTTCACCTCAGTGAGTCTTTGCTTACTGCTCTCTAATTGTAATTGTAAATGAACCTATCAGACAGGCTTTCTTAGGTTTAATTAAGAACGATATAAGTTTATTAACCATATAACTCTAACTCTGTTAAAATTACTAAAATATGTGAAGCAACCACGGTAGCATGCATACAAGCTAAACACATACACACAAATAGACAGAGGGGGAGAAAGACTAAAAGGGAGCAGGGGGTTGGAGTAGTAAATGGAATTTAGTTACTGTCTAAGTATAGATGTAAAGTTCTTGATTGGAGTTAGGTTTTGCAGTTCTCGTTGGGGCCCAATGCACACTTTCAAACTTGTTTCTCTGGTACCAGAAGGTTGAAGAGGTCCTCTGTCTTTGGGGCTTAAGTTGCTTCCGTGGGTCCCTGGGACTTTGCTGGAGCGAGAGAGGGAGAGACCGGTGCTTTCTTCTTGAAGTTCAATTGCAGTCTCCCTTTCTGTGTGGCACAATTCAAAAAGTCCCCAGGTTGGCCAGCAGGTTAATCATGTGACCAACTCTTTGTTTGAAATGGCATCAATTGCGAGGATTGTTGATTTTAAAAGTTCTCCAGTCACACTCCGTGAGGGGGAGGGGGGGTGGAGTGCTGGCCTTTACAGAGACAACGGCTCTCAATGTATTTTGATCATCACTATTGTCAAGACCCATTTTGCTAATTGAATCAGTGAGCACTCCCATTGTCTCTCTATTCAACTGTCTCTCAGAATACAAATGTGCAGCCATGTTTTTAGCCATTCAGTTCTGTGGTCTTTTTAAACAAGTTATGTTCAATGTCCAGTAAAAGTTCAAATAGTGTTCCATATGACAAAATTGATATGTTTCTATTTGGCCGGTGTGGTTTCTGTCACAATTTCCTTTTGTCTTGTGCCTGTGCCGAAGGATTTTGGCTGTAATTGTGATTCAGCTGTACATGCACAGCAAATCTGAGCTGGTCCAGTGGCGGGTATGGAAACCTGATTGGGGAGATTCAAACAGGCAGTTGCAAGAAAAGTGGCTGCAAATTTGGGAGGCAGCAACACCTTCAGGGACTTTGGAAAGGAAAGGGAGATTGAAGATGGGGTGACAGTTTGCAAGGACAGAGGGGTTAAAGGTGGATTTTTTTGAGGAGGTGGGTTGATGCCAGCAGGTTTGTAAGGGAGGGGAAGCAGTAGCTGAGGAGAGGGAACCATTTACAATGTCAGATACCAAGGGTATCAACAGTTTAGTGGGAATTCAAAGGGACAGGAGCAAGTCACAGGCAAGACAAGCTTGGAAAGGGCCTGCAGGAACCGATCCAAGTCCACATTTGTGGGTTTTCAAGCAGAAATCACTGGATAACTATCAGGATGAAGAACTCTGGCTGATCTTTATCCTACCTAGCCTGGAGCACTGAAGCAAGCACATCTAGCCACATGCTGATTGAGATCACCTAACGAAGCACAGACTGGGAATATGAACTTTGCACTTCTCTGGTTGGTACGGCAAGGTTCCACACTGAGCTAACTAAAATAAATGAAAAGTGGCTTATTCTGAATGATCCATCAACATCATATTGGAGTAAGGAGACAAGATTAATTGAATATTCAGGAGGATGAGTGATTTAAGAAATTCCTCTATATTAACATTGATGTACAATTTACTATTGCCTTTACTAATAGCTAATGGAGATTTGTTTTTTGTAATCGGAAGTCATTTGAAATTTATTTTCAATCCAAGCAACCTCCAGTTCCAGGTAATAATTTGTGTTTTACAATCCGAATAAAGTAACGGGGCAACCACCCAGCACTAGGACAAACTTAAAATAAATGGAAACAGAACAGAGTGTAGGTTGGGGATTTAAGGATGTAGGAGGTCACAGAGATGTACAAGTGTGCTAGAGAAATTTTTTAGTGTGCTAAATGTGATTAAAAAAACATAAGTATAATTTATACATAGATAGGTGGAAGATTTAATGCTAAAAAAATTTAATAGTAAAACTTTAATTTACAATTATATGGTATTAAAGGTTAAAAACAAAATTCCTAACTTCCAGCAGAAGAAAGGACATAAACATTCATCCAAAATAAATACAAAAATGATTCAACTGGAACTACATTCCTGTCGAATGGGATCTCTACAATGATTATATTTCAGAATTAATTCCCAGGTTTTAATGGAGTGAGGTGTTGAGTTATCATTGTACAAGTCGTGCCAACTGTGACAATTGATCCTGTGATTCATCCCAAGAACTGAAAAGAGCCTGTTTCTTTTTGAAACACAGACACAAGGCTGAATCTTCTTTTTTTCAGCTGGAAATATTCTGAAGATCTTTTATGGATGTAAAAATTGCACATGGGGCACTGAAATCACAAAGTAAGATGAATTAAGAATGGCTTAAAGTGACAAGGTAAAAAACTTAAATGCTGAATGAACACCTGCCTTTTGAAGACAGTCCTAATATTCTTTTACATTTGACCTTGTGAGACCAATCTAATTTTGTTCTGACCAAGTTCTGCAGGGTGAGAAATTGGGCTCATTTCTGCCCATTTTTGAGTGCTATGAGTGCCCTTAGAGCTCCACTATAGCATACAAGGCATGCGCGCACGCTCCTGGAGCAAGCTGCAGTGGACACCTTATTGGTGAGGGCATCAGGGCAGGCAGTGAGCCGGAGGCATACAGAGCAGGCAGATCATGACATCAATCAGCGTGCAATGCTGATTTGATGCCAGCACTGCCATTTTTGAGCTCAATGCTCCAGCTGACACCTTCCCTTAACCTTCAACAGCTGAACATGCATTCAGTGGCTGGTAGGTCCCCCACCAGCGTTATTTAAAGGGACCATCAATTACTTACAGGTTAGTGGCAGGTTGATTTCTACTGCTTGTTGCCATGATTCTATAAGTGTTTGCTGCTTTCTATAATTGTTTAAAGTTGCAAAAGTCTACAGGGAGTGGTGTGGCAGGTGCTGAAGGAGTTTTTGCTAACTTTTAAAGTTTCTGCACAAACCAGTTGTTCCCAGACATGGATGCAGTAATAGGCATTCCCCTTGGTATAAAGCATGACTTGGAGAATGAACAGAGGCCACGCAGAGCAGGAAAAGCTACTGGAAGAAGACGAAGAGGAGGGGGAGAAGGGCTCTACGCAGGAAGCCATATCTGCCAGGGTGTTCAGGGAGCAATTGTCCTACCTGAACCTCAGCGAGGAACAATCTGTCTGACATCTGCATTTCAGTAAGGATGTCCTCACTGAAATCTGCCACCTGTTGCAGCCACAACTGCAACCTCAGAGCAGGGCAAGAACAGCATTGCCAGTGGCTCTGATGGTGACCATGGCCATGAGCTTTTATGCGTCTGGCTCCTTCCAGGCTGGAGCTGGAAATATTTGCAATATCTCGGAGATTGCTGTCCACTGTTATATAAGGGAGATCACTCAGGATCTGTATTCAATGAAAGCTAAATACATTTCAATTTCTCTCACCAGAGAGAAGCAGCAAGAGTGAGCACATGGCTACGCTAGAATTCCAGGCGTCCCCATAGTGCAGGGTACAATTGAATGCACACACATCACTTTGTGGGTGTTGCATGTCAACTCTGTCATGTACTGGAACTGAAAGAAATTCCGTTCCCTCACCTTCCAGCAGTTGTGGGACCACAAGCAGAGAATCATTCAGATAAATGCCCAGTATCTTGGAAGCAGTCATAGGGCTGCATTTTATTGTTGCAACTGGGGTCCTGGCGGAAGGCCAGAAAAGGGGTTGAGGGGGGGAGACCCCCACCTCGGCCCTTCATCAGACCCCCAAAGCCATTTGACGGCAGGCAGGCAATTAACTGCTTGCCATTGGGGATGCCGTCCCTTTAAAACATGAGCACACCCACCTCCAGAGCTGCCGGCCAATTGGAAGGCTGGCAGCTCTGCTGTACCAGTAGTGCCACTGGAAGCAGTGGTGACAGCCAGGACTGCAGGAGGCCCTGCAACATTGAGGATGGCTGGGACCCTGGGAAAGGTGAGTGGGGTCGGGGTCGCCAAGGCCATTCAGGCAGGCCCTGGTGATAGGGTGGGGGTTTGGTGAGGGTGGGCATGTGTCTTCCCAGCGGGGAGGGGGGTGGCGGAGATCACTGCCTTTGGGGACCCTCCGGGGGTGCTAGATTGTGCACAAAGGAGGGACCCCCAACACTGCTAGGAGGCCGCCAGGCTTTACTTGGTGGTGTCTCCCTGCGACGGGAGACCCCTCTGTCTTCAATAAAATTGAGGTGAGGACATGCAGAGGCCTTTAAGTGGTGCCCCCTGTCATTTTGTTCGCTCCCCCTGCCTCTGTGCCCACCTCCAAGGGCAGTACAAAATTCTGCCCAAAATGCTTTCACTGTGCAGCAGTCTGCTATGCCAGTTGCATGATCCACCACTACAAACCAGAGGGTAACTACTGGGCAACAAGGGCTATCCTTTGATGACGTGGCTGATTATTTCAGTGCACAATCCACACACAAGTGTGCAGCATGCATACAATGAAAGTCAAGCTGCCCCATGAAATGTGATAGATCAGAGCATTGGCGTGCTGAAACAACACTTCGGTTGCCTGAATCTCTTCAGAGGAGCCCTGCAATACTCAGCAGAGCAGATGTTAAGATTTGAAGTGATCTGCTGCATGCTGCACAACCTCACCATCATGAGGGTACAGCCCTTGGCATCAGCTGTATGGTGAACAGCTGAGGAGCAGGAGCATGATACGGATCAAAAACCTGGAAATCCCTTCCTAAAACACTGTGGGTGACCTACACTAGATGGACTGCAGCGGTTCAAGAAGGCAGTTCACCACCATCTTCTCAAGGGCAACTAGGGATGGGCAATAAATACTGGCCTAGCCAGCGACGCCCACAAGTCAATAAAGAATACCAAAACAAGTGAGGCTGAATATAGAAAATTCAGAGGGGAATTGAAAAAAGAAATAAGCTGCGGAGAGACAGCTAAAATAAAAAGGAATCCACAAGGCTTCTATAGTCATTTAATTGGAAAAGGGTGTAAAAGGAGGAGTAGGGATGATTGGGGGAGCAAAAAGGAGATTTACACATGGAGGCAGAGGGCATGGTTACTTTACATCTGTCTTTACCAAGGAAGAAGATGCTGCTCAGTTCAGAGTGAAGGAGAAGGTAGTTGAGACACTGGATGAGCTAAAAATTGATAAAGGGAAGGTATTAGAAAGGCTGGCTGTACTTAAAGTTGATGAGTCACCAGGACTAGATCAGATTCAATCGAGGATACTGAGAGAAATAAGGATGGAAATTGTGCAGGCACTGGCCATAACCTTCCAATCTTCCTTAGATACAGGTCTGCCCTTCCAATCTTCCTTAGATACAGGTCAGGCACCAGAGGACTGGAGAACTGCAAATGTTACACACTTGTTCAAAAAAGGGTGTAAGGATAAACCTAGCAATTACAGTCCAATCAGTTTAACTTCATTGTTGGAAAACCTATAGAAATGATAACCCAAGATAAAATTACCACTCACCTGGACAAATATGGATCTGTTAAGGGAAAATTGTGTTTAACTAATTTGATTGAGTTTTTCGATGAGGTAACAGAGAGGGTTGATGAGGGTAATGAAGTTGATGTGGTGTATATGGACTTCTAAAAGGCATTTGTTACAGCAAAGTTGAAACCCATGGAATAAGAGTGACAGTGGCAGTATGGATATGAAATTGGCTGAGTGACAGGAAACAGAGAGTAGTGGTGAACGGTTCCCCAGGGGTTGGTACAAGGACCACTGCTTTTATTGATCTATATTAATGGCCTAGACTTTGGTGCACGGGGCACAGTTTCAGAATTTGTGGATGATACAAAACTTGGAAGTATTGTGAACTGTGTGGAGGATAGTGATAAAGTTCAAGTGGACTTAGACAGACTGGTGGAATGGGTGGACAAGTGGCAGATGAAATTTATTAATGCATAGATGTGTGAAGTGATTCATTTTGGTAGGAAAAACAAGGAGAGGCAATAGAAAATAAAGGATACAATTCTAAAATGGGTGCAGGAGCAGAGGGACCTGGGCTATATGTGCACAAATCATTAAAGGTTGCAAGGCATGTTGAGAAAACAGTTAATAAAGCATATGCGATCCTCAGCTTTATAAATAGACTGAGTACAAAAGCAAGGAGGTTATGTTAAATCTTTATAAAACACTGGTTTGGCCTCAACTGGAGTATTGTGTCCAATTCTGTGCAATACACTTTCGGAAGAACGTGAAGGCACTGGAGAGGGTGCAGAAAAGATTTACGAGAATGGTTGCGGGGATGAAAGACTTTAGTTATGTAGATAGATTGGAGAAGCTGGGGTTGTTCTCCTGAGAGAAGGTTGAGAAGAAATTATTTAGTGGTGTTCAAAATCATGAGGGGGTTGGACAGAGCAGATAGGGGGAAACTGTTCCCATTGGCAGAAGGGTTAAGGTGATTGGCAAAAGAACCAGGGACGATATGAAGAAAAAGTTTATTACGCAGTCAATGGTTAGGATCTGGAATGCACTGCCTGAGAGTGTAGTGGAGGCAGATTCAACCATGGCTTTCAAAAGGGAATTGGATAAGCTCCTGAAAAGAGAAAGATTTGCAGGGCAATGGGGAAAAGGCAGGGGAGTGGGACTAGCTGACCTTCTCTTACCGAGAGTCAGCGCAGACACAACGGGCCGAATGGCCTCCTTCTATGCTGTAATATTCTATCATTCTATAATTCTATGAGGAGGAGGAAGAGGAAGGGAGGGGACAACCTAGATCACCCCTTTCTGCACCGGCTATCTGTGAAGAGCTAACTCAAATGCGATACCAGTCAATACAAACCCAATTCCTCACTCACCAACAGTCCCACACCTTACCTTCCCTCTATTACTGACCATCAAAGTGTCTGTTTGGCCACATTGCAAAAATAAAAGCCACCACAAAATAGACATTCCAAACAAAATTTATAAATGAAACTGTGCCATACTGCATACAAAAGTCTTCCTTGTATGTTCCCTTAGTGCCTGCCTTCCATGTGATTTTGTCCTAGTGCTCCTGAACAGTGGGACTCCACTGGCTGCAGCATGCCTGGTGAAAGAGCAATGACTTTCAGTGGAGGAGACTGCAAATGGCTTTGGAAGACGACCTCACGCAACTCTGACCCTAGAAGGCCCAGCTGCAGAATGTACCATCTCAACACAGGCGACAACAATCTGAGCTGGCTAACTAACAGGCAACAGCAAGGGCACTGGCAGAGTAGCAGGGGTGGGAGTGCAAATGCTGTCTTCCTGAGAATGGACAGCAGATTCGTGCTCCATGGAGCTACTGCCACTCCTCCAGGGTGGCACCTCAGCAATTCTAATAATCTGTTAGAAGTCAGATTGCTGTGCTGCTATGACATGCTGAAAGGCCCTTTGCAAACTATAATCCACAGCCATGATGGCCTCAGTCTGTGCTTTCACTGCAGCTCTCAGTTGTTGGGTGGCTCCTGCTTGTACTGCATTGGAATCTGTAGGACTGGTCATCAGATGCTGAATCATGGTCGGGTCCACAAATGTGTAAGAAAAGTTGGCCACTATTTCCATGCTGGAAAAGATGAGCTCACAACAATACACAAAACCCTGTATCAAGTTGGTGCTGGACTCTTTCATGCTCCTTGACAATGACCAAAGGCTTTCTGGCAGGCTTCCCAATGCATTTCATTGTGTTCTTCTGCAGGCTACCCCATCGAACTGCTCATCTGAGACCTCTGCAACAGAACCTATGTGTGACCTCACCCTCTAACAAGCTGGCACTTGTGCTATCCTTGCCCCCTGCCCTGATTGCAGCCCACTTGTGCTCGGTGTCTTACCACGTTCAAATCCCACCATTAATCTATCCTCTAAGATATGTGCAATGTCAGTATCTGAGCTGATGGTTGTGAGTGTGAAACTAAGTGACAGTGCCGTGCTGTCATTATCACTCTCTTCTTGATATTCATTCACTGACTGGCTAGGTTGCACCTTTTGGACATCTGAAAGGAGAAAGACACAAGTGTAAAGTTGTGGTAAGTGGATGGGGAAAAGCAAAGAGGTGTATGTTTACACCATTTACAGCTTGTGAATCAGAATAGAGTGTTGAATGAGGGAGAAGAGGCATGTGATAAGGACAATTAGTTATCGCTGGCCACGGCCTCAGCATTAGGTGTCCCAATAAAGGGGATTAGGACAGAGGTATGCCTGTCCTCCTTCGGTTAGCTCCTGTCGCTTCAAGTTATGGTCACCTTGTCCTGCAAGAGAGAGGTAAGTTTGTCAGTGAGTGTGATGCAATGTGTTTGGCTGATGTGGCTGTCATGGTTGAATAGCTGGCAGTATGTGAAAGCTGTGAGATGTGGGTGTGAGGCTTGCAGCAGTGATATGTGTGAGGGTACAGTGGAGCATATGAATGTCAGGTCTGAGTCTTGATTGATAGAGACTGTTCTTAGGTGCGTGATGGGACTGTGGTGGCAATTAACAGGATATGGCATTTGAAGATGCATACACTGACCTTAACCACTCGTGTGAGGTCATTAAACTTCTTGTGGCACTGCATCCAGGTCCTCAGGTTTGGCTAGCTTCTCCCACAGCCTTTTTGGTGTGTGCTTGGAGGGACTCCTGCCGCCCCTCACCCACCTCCCCCACTGTGGATACAGGACATCTCTTCTCCTTTCCATCTCCTCCACCAAGGCCTCCAGTGCAGCATCTGCAAACCTTGGAGCCGCTCTCTCTCCCATGTTGTGCCATTCTTCACTGTTGCCCAGGTCACATTCTGTTCCTGCACAACTGTTAGCACCTGCTAAGCCACAATGTACCTCCTCTTTAAAGTGCACGATAGCTTTAAAAGCAGTGTAGACTGGCTTTAACTGGTGCTAGGAAGTAATTATTTTGGGCCCAGGCCTGCTGCCAATGTGTACAGCCAATGAACAGCACAGTTTGAGCTGGCTGCACGCAGCAATCACTCAAAAGAGCAAGCAGCACAAAGTTGGTGTGCTGCCTACATTGCATTAAAGGGGTTCGGGTTAATCGTGTATTGTGATTCCCATGTCCGTATTTGGGGGCTATCCAATTTTGCCTTTGCAATATTCCGTACAGGAGTCAGTCCAGATTTCCCAGAGCTCAGTATATACAGCACCAAGTTCATGGCAATCGTTTACCTCATCATTTAAAGGAGACAGGTGGAAAGGTTTCCCAGTGATTAAGGGCCAGACGCTGGGTTATATGTTTGCAGCACTTACTTCTGAAAATAATTGGATAATAGTTTCAATCATGTGTCACAGACATATCTTAATAGAATGTGAATGCTTTCGATGAATTCAAACATCATAAAAATTGTCCCAGATTTTTCTGTCAAAATAATAAAAAGGCTAATGGTGTTTTCTGTTATTTACGTACAAATGTATCAGTAAATTTAGGTGAGGGGCAGATGCATGGTTAAATGCAAATATCTGAGCTTACTGTCTGAGTTGGTGAAAACAGCTTCTCGCCCGCTGCCTCACCACTGAAATGCACTGGATGATGTGATGCTAGATATGATCTAAACACATCACAGAAAGTCAAATCTTGTCCATTCCAGTCTAAGTACCCTTTTAACAATGTGATCAGCATTAATTGTTGCCAACCTCTTTGTCTCTGAAAATTAACCATTACAAGTGTGGAGTCTCATTCCTTCAGATTTTAATTGTTGTTGGAGATATTAAAAATGTTAAATTTTAAATTATTTTTTCTTCTTTTTCCTTTCAGCATTTTGCTGTCTCTCTTTCTTAAACCAATTTTTCTTTCCCTCTCTTTATTTCTCTTTCTGTACCCGAATTGAGATTGAATTTGTCCACTTTAATTTACACTTCCTTCTCAGTCCCTGCAGTGTTAATTTCAAAACCCTTCAATTTGATTGGTTAAGAAGAGAAACAGTTGCTTGTCCTGTTCACTCAGGTTCCAGATATCTGGTTTCCCTCGCTGCAACACTCACACTTCCAGCAAATGCCACATAAATAAACTTAAAAATCCAAAAATGCAATGGCAAGTCTAACTAATAGCATATCCTGTCATAGCACAATCTGCCCCATTGTGTCTATTCAGTTGTGCGAGTGATAGCTTTAATTTCTTGCTTAGAAATTCAATGCAACTTGGGCAGATCATTACCTGGCTGAGTGGCAGCTTACTTGTGTGTGTTAATTAGGCCGTGTCCTTCACGCCATAATTCCTTTGAAAGGGCTTCAAATTATATCACCACCACCACTGAGTGATTCCAGTGCTGAGTGGATTAAAAGTGGGGAAATGCTCTAATTTTCTGTTACAATGTTAGCAGATATCTGATGTACATTATGACATTAACGGAGGAGACAATACACATTGAGCCATTCATCTCAGATTAGAAGCATAAAGACTGGATGAGTTTCCCATGATGGCTCAGACAGTGTGGACTGAGATCCCGGCTCCCAGCTCTGGTCTGTACTGAATTAGCCTTCAGGAAAGGAGGAGGCAAAAAATTGGGGCTAAAATTAAAAGAGAACGATTTACTCTTGTCCCTTATCTAATGAGATGAGGACTTATTTTTCTGACTTTGTGCTGCTCTTAGAGAGTCTCACTGAGCAGCAGTGTGTATTGGAAACTTGGGCATGTGCTGTATGTGATTTTCTGACTATTAATTTAAATGGTTGGAAAATCATGCACCAGGATCCTCGAGTTTCTGATGCTTGTTTCTAGTGGGTGAGGCTCCCTGCCGACATCACGGATTCAGACGTGTACCCCTATTGTACATAAATAGGTGGGCTACAATGTGGAATCTGAGACATAATGGATTACTTTCATTGACCTACCGATCTGTTCATGCTGAAAAATGAGGCAGTTGGCAGACAGATATAATTTTTAAAACCCCACTGGCCACTGGCTGCCCAAAGTCTGCCCGTCTCTATTTTCAAGCAGGCCTGGAAATGAGTGGTCAGCACTGCCTCCAAAACAGGCTTATTAAAGTATTTAAATCAGAGGTTCTCTGTCTTTTGTGGAACCCAACACAATTTTCAGGAACAAATGAGTAACGTTAGTGCTTGCTTACTTACTTACATAGTGACCCTTAAAGGCCTGCCTGGAAATATTGTAGATCAAATCTATTTAAAGTGATGTTTAAGGGACAACAGCAGTATTTTGTCTTCTGACTAAACACTGGACTTGCTGCCTGCCCCGATCAGTGAGTCGGCGTTCATTGAGTGCTGGCAGCCTACCAAAGTTATGCGAAGGAGGCCCAACAGGGAAATTGGTTCAGGCCTCTTGGCTGGTGCCATTGGGAACATGGTGCGACCGCTCCAGCTCTCAACTGCCTGATGCACACTGATCCCAGAAACTGGTCCCATTGGGTTGATTAGAAGATTAAATTAGCTCAGGGTTCAACCAGCTGTCTAATCTGCAGAGCCAAATCGCTCAAATGCTGATGCATTAATAAAGCCAATGAGACATGAATCATTAACTAGAATATCTCTCACAGAAAGATGGAAGGCACAGTATCCCAAATATCATGGCTAATAGTGCTGAAAACTGCAGGGGCAATTGCAAAGCCTTTAGGCTGACTCTCAGCGTGAAGCTAACTGTATCAGTGACCCTCTTTCCCTCACACTAGTCACTTTCTTTCCTTGCTGACTTTTTGCTGAGCATTTACCTGCTCAGCCCTTGATGCTGTGGGGCTGGTGCGGCACTCGAGTCTTATTGGCTTGCAATCTCTAAGGCCCTGATGTTAAGCCCGGTTATGATGGTTGTGGGGGTGAAATGCAACCCAACCTGCCCCGCATGTCCTTGTGGCCCTTTATACAGCGGCAAATATCAGAGTATCGTGTTGTGGAGAGACAGGTCTTTCATTAACATATTTAAATCAGGCTGACAGCATGCAATTGGGAGCCTGATTTAAAATTCATTGCTCTTCCCAGTTTACCAGGCAGTGAACGATAAGGTGGGAGCTGCCAGCCCCACAAAGTAAGTGCCTTTTCCAGCAGTTCTTGGTGGCCATGAGGAGTGGGATTGCTCCCCAGGCCCCTCTGCTGATCGTGGTGTCTATCTCCCTCTGTTGATTGCGGCACCTCTCTTCATCTCCTGATTGCCAGCCTCCACCCCCAATGTCTTCACTCTCCGCCCAGACGCAATGTCCGATCTTTGCCCCCACCCTCCCCACAGTGATGTCTGATTATTCCTCCCAAAGCCCTAAAGGCTGACCTTTCCCCCTTCTAAGTGACGGGAACTGTCTCCAAGGGTCCCCGGTTGCAGCCTCCTACCGCTTGCTTTTCCTCTCGGTCACCAGCCAGGCTGTGCGTTTGGCTAGCTGCCAGGTAGAAAACAAATTTAAAACTGACAATGAATTCCTGCCATTAACTGCGGCAGGATTTGGCTGTTTTCGGCTTTCCCTACACCCTTCCTGCCTCCCTGTAAAATATTGGGGCCAAAATATTATTCATCTCCAGTGACCCAATACAGGACAAGGTGCCAAATCAAATTAACATTGTCTCAAGACTGTTTATGCAAAATTATTCTATTTGTGCAACAAATCACACTACACACGCAGTGCAGAAATTTGTGAGATTTGTCACTGTACATTACACACAGCAAATTGTTTGAACTACAAATTATTTCATGTCACGTGAGGCCATGTTGAAAGATGATTTTACAGTAATTACAAATATAAATGTGATTTTATCACATAGTATAACATTATCTAACAGAAACACTAACTATTCAAAATATACATGAGGGCCCATAGCTGGACTAAAAGATCCTTGAAACATTTTACATGTTCCAGGGTTGTAATACCAAAGAGTATTTAATTTATTATTTAAAACCACAGTGTAATACATTTTGTAGATAGGATTGTGAAAGGAAAAAGAGTCCAGAATGGCCAGTCACTGCTAAAAGCAAAACAAACTGAACTAAGGTGTAAACAGGTGGTTCCTGCAGAATTCCTCTCCCCCTTCCCAAAGCCGAAATTGAATGGAGGATTAAAGTGATAATAGCATTAGCAACAGTGCTAATAATGGGTGGGTGGGAAGACCTTCCACATTACAGATTCATGCATGTTTTGTTGGGATAGAAGTGACATCTGGCTAAAGTAGTAACAATTGTGGTTTTACACTCAAAATAGCTCCTTTTTCTATTTTCCCCCTTTATTATTTGGCAATCTCACGCACTAAGAAGCCATGAGGATTGCTGATGTGTAGAAGAAAAGAAAGAGGAAAAGACTAACTAAGTAGAATTTATATAGCACCTTTTATGACCTCAGGATGTGCCAAAGCACTTCACAACAATTAAGTATTTTTGAAGTATTGTCATTGTTGTGATGTAGGAAACGTGGCAGCCAATTTGCGCACAGCAAGGTTCCACAACCAGCAATGTGATAATGACCAGGTAATCTGTTTTAGTGATGCTAATTGAGGGATAAGTATGGGTTTGAGAAGTCCCCTGCTCCTCTTCTTCAAATAGTGTCATGGGATCCTTTATGTCCACCTGGGAGGACAGACAGGGTGTTGAATTAAGATGAGATTATGTTACTAGCTAGGGATCCTAATGTGCTCCTACATACAATTATATTTGCCTTAGGTTCAGCTTGGCTCAGAGGGTAGTAGTCTTGCCTCTGAGTCAGAAGGCTTTAGGTTCAGTCACTTTAAAGAACAGGCCTTGGATATAGGATTATATTGCCTTGATTTTGAGTTGTCTTTTTTTTGGGTTGCAAGTTTTCATGGGATTACGCCAGTTAATATGAAGCTGTTCATTAGCTTTTGTGAGTTTTCTAGGTTGGCATGTAGGGCTGTGATTATGCTGTTTGGTATGCCCAGTCTCCAATGGACTGAAATCTAATTATCTTACAGAACTCTAGGATTCCCACATTGACCTCCTAGGCTTTAAAGACCTATGGCCTAAGTGGGCAGAATGACTATTTGTGTTCTCAGCATCCACATTAGAAAATATTACAAGATATTACAAAGTCAGATACAGTCAAAGTAAAATGGCTGAAACTGGGCCAAAATCATCTATTCATGAGTGGCCTTGGAATAATGTCACCAGTTCAATAACTTATAAACTCACTTCACTAGGTTACAAAATCAATTCAACAGGTTATGAAATTAGGCAGCTGGATTACAAAATTTGCATCACCATTCATCTGCAGGTTCTGACTTTCTACCATCACAATCTCACCTGCTTTTGAAACAAATTCTGATTTAGTAGTGAGCAACATTGCATTTTCATGGCCATACATTTTCTGTAGATGCATAAAGCACTTAGGAATCCTAGTAAAACCATATCAATAAAATGAATAATAAGTAAGACAAATTCTACTTATAGCTAATACAATTAGTATAATTGAAAGTCATTTGATAATGTTAAGTGGTTTGAAAATGCAAGTGCATTTTTAGGGAGGACCCTCTCTATTTAAGCATTGTCTTCACTTCTTCTTTCCTGAGTCTCTTTCTTCAAGGCAGGACTCCAAGTGGAATGGAAAGAAGGAATATGGGTGGGAATTTCTTTTTTGCATGCTCACCATTCCACTCTACAATCAACCACTAGAAAATACAAGAGAGAGACCCAGGATAGCCCTTTGATTTCTCCTCTGTTTGGTGCCTTCCAGTTGCAACATGTATGCCAGTGTCCTCTCGCACTTGGGATTTAAGTTCAAATGCAGAGCTGTGTTTTGTGGTCTTATTGTCTTGTCCCTCCCTATCTCTGTAATCTCCTCCAGCCCCACAATCCTCTGAGATATCTGCGCTCCTCTAATTCTGGCCTCCTGTTCATCCCTGATTTTAATTGCTCCACCATTGGTAGCCATGCATTCATCTTCCAAGACTTTAAGCTCTGGAATTTCCTTCCTCCCTCTGTCTCTCTACCTTGCTTTCCCCCTTTAAGACTTTAAAACTTTGATCACACTTTTGATCATCTGCCCTAATATCTCTTTATGTGGCTCAGTGTCGTATTTCGTTTTTATAAAGCCTCTATGAAGCGCCTTGGGACGTTTTATTTTGTTTAAAGATGCTATATAAATACAAGCAATAGTTGTTGTATTGTGTTGTGTGAATCTGCAGTTACTAACAACTGCTGGAAACTGGATTGAGTCTACCCAAATTCATTTTATAGCCAGCAACTTTTTATGCCATCAATTTATAAAGGATTGAAGTTCAAATCCCAAAGATGAAATGACAATGTTGTAACTCCCTGCACCATCCAAATCTTTCCAAAAGTTTCATATTTAAAAAGAAACCTTTTTATTCTTCTAAGTATTTTCTCTTAAAGCAAATAGTAATGTGAAAAAAAGTGATTTGCACTGTAGGTATTAAAACAATAATTAACAAACATTTACAATAAAATCCAGTCATTAAAGTCACAAAGTTTTTGAATAATTGAAATGTTGATTGCAGAGCATACGCATAATATAGATGTTCACTCAAAACCTGGTGATGTTTGGGATGGGACTTTGCACATTTCCTCTATCCGCCCCCCCCCCCACCACCCCCAAAATCCCTCACCAAGACCCCCATCTCCACCTCCACCACCCCCTCCCCCCACAAGCCCATGCCCATCCTCTGTCACACATTACTCTCAGAATTATATAGTGAGTCGAAGATTCCTTTCTGCTGGTTTACCTATAGGTTTTTCTACATACAAATGAATAAATTAGTTGTCTTAATTTCTGCATAATACCATTTAATTATTACCTCTTATTCATTAAATTTATGACAAAGCAGTGATTGTCACTCTTTCAAATTGTATTTTGTGCCATCCTATCATGCTTTATATCACTTTGAATGGTTGCCTTATTAAAATTATGTGCTGTCTGCTGTGAGCACTAGAGGGTGCACACATGCAAGTCATTACATCTGAAATTATGTCCAATGCTGATTCCTTCACCACTATTTGTATTTGCTTTCTTTTTGAAAATGTCTAATTCTAGATTCATCATGTTCTGGGAAAACCCAACGAAGGCAATAGGAAGATGCATTAACACACTGTACAAGTTTAGGCGCCATATGGTTAGCTCAGAAATGTTCTCATTTACTTGGTAGAGACCTATTGATTTTAACATTAGGTAAACGCAGTTAAGGCAAGGAATGATGCTGGTTAATAGATCAAAAGAACAAAGAACACGCCCCCCCCCCCCCCCCCACACACACACTGTAAAGCTGCACACCTCTGTATAGTATCTAATACAATTGCAAAGTACAAACACTTACTTTTCCAAGGCAATGTACAGTTCAAGAAGATACAGACACAGGCAATATATTATGTGTTTTACATTAAAAGTCAACTGATATCATTCAGGTTTACTGTTACTTTACTAGAGGTTAGCAGCAGTCACACTGACAACTGAACAATCTTATTGAAGGGATTTTTGTAACAGTATGTAAATAGAAATAAACCATTATAATGTTTATCATGTTGATATTGTTTTTAATGTTTATTTCTCATTGTGAGCGACTGAGCATTTAATTCTAGACAAAATTGAACAGGAGCAAGGCAGAATTCCAATATATTATTTAAAGGAGTATTCAAAAGGGAATTAGACAGTTATATGAAAAGGACGAATGTGCAGGGTTATGGGGAGAAGGCAGGGGAATGGAACTGAAGGAGTTGCTCTGTCAGAGAGCCGATAGGCCGAATGGCCTCCTTCTGTAACTATTCTGTGATTCTGTGGTTCTGTCAATTGTACTCAAATCCTGATCCACATACATTGCATTCCTGACCAAAGAATGAAATCTCTGGATATTTAATAATTGACTCTAACTGCTGATTACCATCAATTGGATTCTAACTATTCTTTTAGAATGTCACCAATTAATTCTCCTTCAACTCTCTCTGTTTTGCTTTGCCCCATTTTGAATTATTTTCTTTCTCCTTTTTGGCTCCACCAGTCATATGCACTAGCCAGAAACTGCCAGGGACCAGTGTCCTGGCACTTTTCTAATCTTCATCGTTAGCTTGCCTTTAAGCAGCATGCTGAGTTTTGGTAAGCAGTCGTTTCCCACCATGGTGTTACTATAGAGCTTGGGCATGACTGACAGTATATTTGCTGGCTAAACCATTAATATTTTGTTGTGACTGTATGCTAACTTCTAATATATACTTTATTTAAAATTATTGGAGAATAAATGTTCTAGCAAGATTCATTTGTTTATTAAAGTCGTTCGTCTTTGGTGTCTAAACATTAGCTAATTTGCAGATAAAGTAAAAATTACAGCTTTAAATACTCCAATCTGAGGATTATGTTGACTTGTTTATTTAAAGTAGTCTCTATTTATTCTTCACTATAGTAGTAATAGAGACATGAGATTATTTAAGGTTATAGTTGAAGAAACAATTTTAGCCACAAAAAAAAACTCTTGCCACTAGACTGTTGATGGGTGGCCTTAATGTAAGCTTTTATTCTTGGATACAAAAAATAAAAGAACAACATCACTATTTTGGGAATGAAGGCCGCCTAATGGAAGTGCAACAATTTTGTCATGATAATATCATCTATCAACAATTTTGTAACATAGTGACAGTTTACTAATGAATTTTGTTGATGCAATTTGCAACTGAGGCTGATTTTTTAACACCTTCCGCTCCTTATAAAGGAGACAGTAGCAGCTTAAAATAGTGTCTGATCACTTACCATCCTATTTATCCTGCTACCTTGGGTAAGGTCCTGAGCTGGGTGTCTGGAGCGCTAGCTTGTTCAGTTGGGAGGCTTCCTGTGATAGGCACACTAGGGTCCTATGACTCATTACTTGCAGTTTCGAGATACAAATGGATGCAGTCTGTGCAGTGGATGATCTGTCCATTTATATGGGCGCTGAGTGGCCTACCTAGTGGTCATTAAAGGCAGTGCTGGAGGCCACTCAGAAACATGCCTGGAAATTTTAGGCGGACCCAAGGGGAAACAGGAGTGCTCCTCTTTGGCTCACAAAAAAACTCTGGGCAGGTGCCAGTCATCCATGACCTCTCGACACGAACCCCCTCAACCACCCTGTGCACCCCACCCCCCCCCCCATCCCCCACCCACCACTGGGTTGTTTTCCCCACTGGGGCTCAGACTGCTATCTGATTTCCTGCCTGCACTCCCAGAACCAGAAAGCTGCAGTGACACGTCCATTGGTGTCCACAGCTTGCCAGCAGAATATATATGAAACCCCATATACAAAATGGCTTGGCCCTCACAAGGCCAAGGGCATTCTGCCCGTCTGTTTTCTGTCGGTAGTTAAAATTGGCCCTACTATGTCTTATAGTCGGGGATGGGAGTAGAAGCTAACTAAATGTTCTTTAACAGTGCGATTGCCACTTTAATAGCAGTACAGTTAACGCTAGAGAAAGCAATGCAGCCATGTGTGAGATTTTGAGAGCTGGTACATTGCAAGGAGACATGGTTCAGTTCCAACATCATTTTCCATCTTAAACTATCAATAGAATGGTAGATTTCGAGAGAAGCAGGGAAATTTCCTCTACATGCTTCATGTAAACTTGTTCATTAGTAAAGTGTTTGAGTTTCACTACTTGTAATGCACAGAGGAAATCTTCCCTCCTGGTGGTTTAACCCATGGTTTTATGGTACACTGAGTTCATGAGTTTTCATCATTTCTGACCCATACTTGGAAACTAAAATACAGATACTTTGAACAGCATGTATAAAAACAATGTCAAATGCCTTACTGTATTTGTATATTGTGAATGATCCTGAAAGGCACACCCAGCCCAGTCGACACTGCAACGTCCTCCTCATTAACATCTGGGGACTTGTGCCAAAGTTGGGACAACTGTCCCAAAGACGAGTCAAGTAACAGCCTGACATACTCACCGAATCATACCTTACAGCCAATATCCCAGACTCCTCCATCACCTTAATAAAAGCAAAATACTGCGGATGCTGGAAATCTGAAATAAAAACAGAAAGTGCTGGAAATATTCAGCAGGTCTGGCAGCATCAGTGGAGAGAAAAACACAGTTAACATTTCAGGTTGGTGACCTTTCATTAGAACTAGGGGATATGACGAAGGATGAAATGAAACTGTGGAGCAGGACAGCTTTGAGATAGGGTGAGTCGGTGCTGCTGGAAAGAGAGGTCGAGTGTGTACATATGCTGGCGCATGGCACTAAGTGTGGATCTCAGGATGTGGCCAGTTCTGATGAAAGGTCACTGACCTGAAACATTAACTCTGTTTCTCTCTCCACAGATGCTGCCAGACCTGCTGAGTATTTCCAGCACTTTATGTTTTATTCCTCTATCACCATCCCTGGGTATGTCCTGTCCCACCAGCAGGACAGACCCACAGAGGTGGCGGCACACTGGTATGCAGTCGGGAGGGAGTGGCCCTGGGAGCCCTCAACATTGACTCTGGACCGCATAAAGTCTCATGGCATCAGGTCAAACATGGGCAAGGAAACCTCCTGCTGATTATCACCTACTACCCGCCCTCAGCTGATGCTCCTCCATGTTGAACACCACTTGGAAGAGGCACTGGTCGTAGCAGGGGAACAAAATGTATTCTGGGTTGGTCACTTCAATGTCCATCACCAAGAGTGGCTTGGTAGCACCACTACTGACCAAGGTGGCAGAGTCCTGAAGGAGATATCTGCCATACTGGGCCTGAGGGAGGTGATCAGAGAACCAACAAGAGGGAAAAATCTACTTGACCTCATCCTTACAAATCTATCTGTTGCAGATGCATCTGTCCATGACAGTGTTGCTAGGACTCACCACCACAGAGTCCTTGTGGAGACGAAGTCCTGTTTTCACAGTGAGGATACCCTCCATCGTGTTGTGTGGCCCCAACACTGTGCTAAATGGGATAGATTCAGAACAGATCTAGCAGCTCAAAACTGGGCATCCATGAGGTGCTGTGGGCCATCAGCAGCATTGTACTCCACTACAATTTGTAACCACATGGCCATGCATATCCCTCATCCTACCATTACCATCAAGCCAAGGGAACAACCCTGGTTCAATGAGGAGTGTAAGACAGCATGCCAGGAGCAGCACCAGGAATACCTAAAAATGAGGTGGCAACCTCGTGAAGCTACAACACAGGACTAAGTGCATGCCAAACAGCGAAGCAGCATACAATAGACAGAACTAAGTGATCCCATAACCAACAGATCAGATCAAAGCCACATCCAATTGGGAATAGTAGTGGACAATTAAACAATTCAATGATGGTGAAGCCCAGCATATCAGTGCAAAAGGCAAGGCTTAAGCATTTGCAACCATCTTCAGCCAGAAGTGCTGAGTAGAAGATCCATCTCAGCCTCCTCCTGAGGTCCCCAGCATCACAGATCCTAGCCTTCGGTCAATCCAATTCATTCCAAGTGAGTGCGCTGGATACACCAATGGCTATGAGCCTTGACGACATCCAATCTGTAGTGCTGAAGACTTATGCTCCAGAACTAGCTGCATCCCTAGCCAAGCTGTTCCAGTAAAATACTGGCATCTACCCGACAATGTGGAAAATTGCCTAGATATGCACTGTCCACAAAAAGCAGGACAAATTCAATCCAACCCATTACTGCTCCATCAGTCTACTCTCAATCATCAGCAAAATGATGGAGGGTGTTAACCGTGTTATCAAGCGGACTTACTCACCAATAATCTGCTCATCAATGCTCAGTTTGGGTTATGCCAGGACCACTCAGCTCCTGACCTCATTAAAGCCTTGGTCCAAACGGAGACAAATGAGCTGAATTCCAGAGGTGAGGTGAGAGTGGCTGCCCTTGACATCAAGGCAGCATTTGACCGAGTGAGGTATCAAGGGCCCCTAGTAAAATTGAAGTCAATGAGAATTGGGGGAAAGCTCTGCACTGGTTGGAGTCATACCTAGCACAAAGGAAGATGGCTGTGGTTGTTGGAGGCCAATTATCTAAACCCCAGGACATTGCTGCAGGGGTTCCTCAGGGTACTTTAGGGCCAACGATTCTCAGCTGCTTCATCAATGATATTCATATTGGTCAGATATTCACTGATGATTGCACCGTCTTCCGTACCATTTGTAACTCCTTTGAGAATGAGGCAGTCTGCCTGCATGCAGCAAGAACTGGACCACATTCAGGCTTGGGCTGATCAGTGGCAAGTAACATTCATATCACACAAGTGCCAGGCAATGACCATCTCCAACAAGAGAGAATCTAACCATCTCCCCTTGACATTCAATAGCATGACCATCACTGAATCCCCCACCATCAACAACCTGAAAGTTACCATTGTCCAGAAACTTAACTGGCCCATCCATATAAATACTTTGACTACAAGAGCAGGTCAGAGGCGGGGAATGCTGCTTTCCTGACTCCCCAAAGCCTGTCCACCATCTCGAAGGCACAAGTCAGGAGTGTAATGGAATATTTTCCAATTGCCGGGACAAGCACAGGTCCAACAACATTCGAGAAGCTTGACACAATCCAGGACAAAGCAGCCTGCTTGATTGGCACTCTATCCACCGCCTTAAACACTCACTCCCTCCACCACCGATGCACAGTGGCAGCAGTGTGTATACCATCTACCAAATGCATTGCAGCAACTCGTCAAGCCTCCTTCGACAGCACTTTCCAAACCCGCGACCTCTAACAACTAGAAGTACAAGGGCAGCAGGTGCATGGAATCCCACACCCTGCAGGTTCCCCTCCAAGTTGCACACCATCATGACTTGGAACTACATTGCCGCTCCTTCACTGTCGCTGGGTCAATATCCTGGAGCTCCCTCCCTAACAGCACTTTGGGTGTACCTACACCACATGGACTGCAGAGACACAAGAAGGCAGATCACCACTGTCTTCTCCAAGGCAATTGGGGATGGGCAATAAATGTCAGTGATCCATGAACGAATAAAAAAAATCATACCAACATGTCATACTTTATTCCTTATATAGTTATTGCAGAAGAAGAATTTGCATTTATATAGCATCTTATTATGTTGTCAGATCTCCCAAAATGTGTTGTAACCATGAATGATGTTTGAAATACAGTTACTGGTATATAGGAAAATGTGGCAACAATATTTGACATGGCAAGATCCCACTAATAGGAAATGAGAGGAATCACTAGTTAATATATTTTTTGTAGTATTGGTTGAGTGAGGATTGTTGGCCAAGACACCTAAAGATCTCCCTACCTTCCTTCCAATGGTGCGATGGAATTTTTAATATGCACCTGAAAAAGGTAAGCACGCCTCAGTTCAACATCCCACCTGCAAGATAGCACCTCAGACAGTGCGGCACTCCCTTAATACTGCAGTGAATTTGATTAGGTACTCAAGTCTTGGAGTGGTGTTTGAACTTGCAACCTTCCTGACTCAGGTGAGGGTGCTCCCAACTGAGGCAAGCTGAACCTTAGTTTAAAAATATATCAAGATAAAAAGCACTTAGAGACAAAAAGAACAACTGCAAATATTGATATTTTGAAATTAAAACAGAAAATGTCAGAAATACTATCAGTCAACATCAGAAATGAGATGTGATAGATTCATGTCTCAGATACAGAGCTCTGATGAAACGTTGTCCTGTCCTTTCTCTTTTCGGTAGCTATCAGATCTCCAACATTTTGGTGGTGAAATTGGTCTATGCCAGAAGCATGAAACGGGCTTGTAGCAAATCAGCAGCCGATTTTTTTTTTCACCATGCCAGCTTTTGTTTTTCATTGGCATGGAAAATATTGCCAAGATTTTTAAATCAAATAGAAACGACAGTGAGACCAGAAAATGAGTCACCAAAAAGAGTTTGTGAACTTCAGCGGCAAGAAGATTGGATGCAGTGAAAAATCAGTTATCAATTCGCTATGAGCCCATTAAGTGCTTCTGGCATAGACCAGTTTAACCCCCTTTATATTTTTACTTAACTAACATCATACTGCTGTCAAAGATCTGGGTACAATTCATGCTCTATGTTTCTTGAGTTGGAGAGCCACGCCACATGCTATAGTGCCTCAGTTTAACTGTGCAAGTATTGGCATGTTCACACTTTTAAAAGCCACCTAGTGTCAGCTTACAAGCAACTTTAATGTATTTCCGATTGTGCCTGGATCATCTGCCATTTGAAAGTCCAGAGTGGTTTAGGTGGGAACATAGCAGCAGGTTTTTCACCCCCTAAAGCCTGTTTCTTCATTCATTAAGACCAAGGCTGATCTGTAACTTAATTCTACCCACTTGCCTTGGCTCCATATCCCCTTATACTCTTGTTGAGCAAAAACCTATTCATCTCAGATATTAATTGAGCTAGCATCTGCTGCTTTTTTGTGGGAGAGAATTCCACACTTCTAACACAAGGAAGAAAGATGCAACCAGAGGAATGCACCATCCGTGGCTAATTAAGGAAGTTAGGGATGGTATTAAATGGAAAGAAAAAGCATGCAATGCTGTGAAGAATAGTTGTAGGCCGGAACACTGGGAACATTTTAGAAGCCAGCAAAAGATAACTAAAAGAAAAGTCAGAAATTGGGGAATGAGAGAAAACTGGCAAGAAATATAAAAACCAACAGTAAAAGCTTCTACAAATATATAAAAAAGAAAAGCGTAGCTAAAGTGAGCATTGGTCCATTGGAGGGTGAGATTGAGGAATTAATAATGGGGAAAGAGAAAATGGCAGAGGCTTTGAACAAGTGTTTTGTATCTGTCTTCATAGTAGAAGACATAAAAAGCATCCCAGGAATAGCAGAAAATCAGGAGGCAAAAGGGAGGGAGGAACTTAAAACAATCACTAACTCTAGAGAAAAAGTAATGCAAATGCTAATGGGACTAAAAGCTAACAAGTCCCCTGGACCTGATGGCCTGTATCCACAGGTCTTAAGGAAGTGGCTACACAGATAGTGGATGCTTGGTTGTAATCTTGCAAAATTCCCTAGACTCTGGAAAGGTCCCAACGGATTGGAAAACTGCAAATGTAACACCTCTGTTCAAGAAAGGAGGGAGACAGAAACCAGAGTTTCGGCCAGTTAGCCGAATGTCTGTCATTGGGAAAATGTTAGAATCCATTATTAAAAAGGTAGTAGCAGGCCATTTAGAAAATCACAATTCAATTAGGCAGAGTCAACATGGTTTTGTGAAAGGGAAATCGTGTTTGACAAAGTTATTAGAGTTCTTTGAAGATGTAACAAGCAGGGTGGATAAAGGGAAACCAGTAGATGTACTGTATTTGGATTTCCAAAAGGCATTTAATAAGGTGCCACATAAAAGGTTACTAGACAAGATAACAACTCATGGTTTTGGGGGTGATATATTAGCATGGATAGAGGATTGGCTAACTAACAGGAAACAGAGAATCGTGATAAATGGATCATTTTCAGGATGGAAAACTGTAACTAGTGGAGTACCAGAGGGATCAGTGCTAGGGCCTCAACTATTTATGATCTATATTAATGACATGGATGAAGGGACCGACTGTATTGTAGCCAAATTTGCTGATGATACGAAGATAGGTAGGAAAACAAATTGTGAGGAGGATACAAACAGTCTGCAAAGGGATATAGATAGGTTGAGTGAGTGGGCAAAAATTTAGCAGATGGAGTATAATGTAGGAAAATGTGAAGTTGTCCACATTGGCAGAAAGAATAGAAAATCAGAATATTATTTAAATGGATAGAGACTGCAGAATGCTGTGGTACAGAGGGACCTGGCTGTCCTTGTACTTGAGTCACAAAAAGTCAGCATGCAGGTACAGCAAGTAATTAAGAAGGCAAATGGAATGTTGGCTTTATTGCAGGAGGGATGGAGTATAAAAGTAGGGACGAATTGCTACAATTGTACAGGGCATTGATGAGACTGCACCTAGAGTACTGTGTACAGTTTTGGTCACCTTATTTAAGGAGGGTGTCAGGAAAACCCTACATGCCAAAGGGGGCATATTAATTTCATCGATTGGAAACTTACCTTAGACCTTTAATGGAAAAAATCCTACAAGTTAACTTTTTAAAAAACTAGCAGCCAAGATGGCCACTGCAATTTACATTTGAAATACCAGGAGATTGAACTGGAGACAAAAAGTCTAACAAGAAGCCATGACAGAACAATGCTTTGGCAAACTGAGTCAATTAGGCAGATGATCCTTGTTAACGAGCCATTCAAAGTCATCCTGAGGCATTCATGTGGAGCCATCCCTCCAGGGGGGTGAACACTGGCAACCCCACCCATCAGGAGTTTTGGGTTTTAGACTTTGGACCTCATTAAAAACAAAGGGGATTGATAGAACCATGTGACTGCCTGTTCATCTCTGAAGAAATTAGAAGTTTTGTGACACAGACAGCAGTAACTGAGTATATAGCAGCGAAGAAGGTGGCTGCTCCTCTCTCTCCAGAAAAGGACAAGGGAAAAAAATGTCTACGACTGGGGACCTCCAAGCCTACAGACCACTACAGACAGCAGCCAGGGGAAGAGAGCCAACTACCAAGTCTTCTTTCAGGAAAACTCTGAGCAAAGCAAGCAAGCCAAAGTGCACTTTGACCGAGCAGAGACTTCAAGAACACAGCATCAGCCGAGGACTACTGGATCACCCACTTTACAGACTGTATTTAAGTTCCATTTATTCTGGACTTTAATCCAACCACCAAATCTATTTTTTCCTTCTGTAATCTATTTGTGTGTGTGTGATTCTCATGTGAATGTGTGCATGAATGTGTAGCGTATTTTTAGTATTTTTAAATCAGGTTAGAGTGTTAAGTATAATAAACTTACCTATCTTGTTTCAGCTCAAGAAAACCTGTCTGATTGGTTCTTTTGCAATCACATTAAAAGAGAAAGGTAAAACACTCACTGAGGTGGTAAGCACAACCACCGTTTTTAAAAACAAATAAACCCTGTTGCGGTCAAAGAGGAAGGGCGAGAGGGGAGCCTGGGACCCCGTCCTCACCTGGCCGTAACAAGGGACATACTTGCATTGGAAGCAGTTCAGAGAAGGTACACTAGGCTGACTTCTGGGATGAGGGGTTTGTCTTATGAGGAAAGGTTGAGCAAGCTGGGCCTATACTCATTGGAGTTTACAAGAATGAGAGGTGATCTTATTGAAACATATCAGATTCTGAGGGGGCTTGACAGGATAGACGCTGAGAGGATGTTTCCCCTCGTGGGGGAATCTAGAACTAGGGGCTACAATTTCAAATTAAGGGGTCTCCCATTTAAGGAGATGAGCAGGAATTTCTTTTCTCAGAGGATTGTCAGTGTTTGTAATTCTCTTTCCCAGAGAGCAGTGGGAACTGGGTTAATGAATATATTCAAGGCTGAATTAGACAGATTTTTCACTGACAAGGGAATTGAGGGTTATGGGGGGGCAGGCAGGAAAGTGGAATCGAGGCCACAATCAGATCAGTCATTATCTTATTAAATGGCAGAGCAGGCTCGAGGGGCTGAATGGCCTACTCCTGCTCCTATTTCTTATGTTCTTATGTGAAGAAGTGTTTCCTAACTTCTCTTCTGAATTTTTTTTTCATTTCATGGGATGTGAACATCGCTGGCAAGGCCAGCATTTGTTGCCCATCCCTAATTACCCTTGAGAAGGTGGTGGTGAGCTGCCTTCTTGAATTGCTGCAGTCCACTTGGTGTGGGTACACCCATAGTGCTGCTAGGGAGGGAGTTCCAGGATTTTGATCCAGTGACAGTGAAGGAATGGCGATGTAGTTCCAAGTTCCATAGTGTGTGGCTTGGAGAGGAACTTGTAGGTGGTGGTGTTCCCATGCGCCTGCTGTCCTTGTCCTTCTAGTTGGAAGAGGTTGGAGGTTTGGAAGGTGATGACAAAGGAGGTGTGGTGAGTTGCTACAGTGCATCTTTTATATGGTACACACAGTTGCCACCTTGCATCAGTGTGGAGGGAGTGAATGTTTAAGGTGGTGGATGGGTGCTGATCAAATGGGCTGCTTAGTCCTGGATGGTGTCGAACTTCCTGAGTGTTGTTGGAGCTGCACTCATCCAGGCAAGTGGTGAGTATTCCATCAAAATCCTAACTTGTGCCTTGATGGTGAACAGGCTATGGGGAGTCAGGAGGTGGGTTACCCACTGCAGAATTCCCAGCCTCTGACCTGCTCTTGTTGCCACAGCATTTATATGGCTACTCCAGTTCAGTTTCTGGTCAATGGTAACTCCTAGGATGTTGATAGTGAGCGATTCAGCGATGGTAATGCTGTTCAATGTCAAGGGAGATGGTTAGATTCTCTCTTGTTGGAGATGGTCATTGCCTGATACTTGTGTGGTGCAACTGTTACTTGCCACTTATCAGCCCAAGCCTGAATGTTGTCCAGGACTTGCTGCATCTAGGCATGGACTGCTTCAGTAGCTGAGAGTTTTGAATGGTACTGAACATCATACAATCATCAGCGAACATCCCCACTTCTGACCTTATGATGGAGGGAAGGTCATTGATGAAGCAGCTGAAGATGGTTGGGCCTTGGACACTAACCTGAGGAACTCCTGCAGCGATGTCCTCGGACTGAGATAATTGGCCTCCAACAACCACAACCATCTTCCTTTGTGCTAGATATGACTCCAATCAGTGGAGAGTTTTCTCCCTGATTCCCATTGACTTCAATTTGAATGGCCTGACTCTGATTTTAAGGTTATGACCCCTTGTCCTAGCATAAAAACTATCAGCGTCCCCCATCAGCGTAAAAACATCTCTTTATCAACCCCATTAATTCCTTTCAAAATCCTAAAAACCAATGATGTTGCTGGTGCAGCCTTTCCAAGTGTTTCAGAATTTCCATTGAATCATACGACAGTGTTTTATCCATTGGGCCAATTTATGACTTTATAATACTGTCGGGAAAATACAATACAGTCAACTCATTATTAGATCATAACTATGGTAAGTTGATGACATAATGCAGTTGAAACTTAATCAATATGCAACTAGACTGCCAGGAAATGTTACGCTTGGATGAACAGTTCTGTGGACCATTTATTGAGACACCGACCATTTGAAATGTTTGTGTCTAATCACAGTTGATCACTCAGTTACAACTGAATCTGTTTTTAAACATATTCCATGTGGCCAATTGCCCTGATGATGCATAGCTGAGCCAGGACTTCTTCCCATCTATCTGTTAGATTGCTGACCCTACTATCAATCACAGAGTCAGCTTTTTTGCATATCCACGGGGGTTGGTGAAGTGTAACTCCATGCACCATGGGTTCACCGCGCTGGGAGAATGATTCGAAATTTAAAGTGCAACCTTTAAAAAGTCCACAATGGCCAAAGATTTTAGTATCTGGCTGGGGGAGCAGCAGGTAAATATTAAACGTGCTACAAGGCTTTAGTCAGCTGTTGGGTGGCTGCAATAGATGGCTTATATAAGATTTGGTGGCACTTTTAAAGAATGTCTTCAATAGGAGGAATTCCAGGTGGTTATTTACCAGTATGCTGCATACTGAGCTGACTTCCACCCACTGATGCTGCAGAAAGTTGAAATGGTTGAAATGCTAGAAAGGAGAGAAAGGCCTAGAAATTTATTGGTGCTGTCCCTGTTCATCAGGCACCAAATGGGTGCCCAAGCTTCCGATATGGCAGGAGGCATACCCGGCACATTGTGTGCCAGAAATGCACTGCCCGCCATATTAGATCAGGTTGCTGGTCCAGTTGTGAAATTGGGCTGCCTCGGCACCCGACCTGCCATGTGATCAACTTGTTCAGAAATTCATTGTGCAGACAGGTAGGAATGACTCTTCAGCAATGTTATTTAAAGGGCTCATGTCCTTTTAAGCTGCTGGTTAACTTCTGGGCATTTTGTGGGCCTGTTTTATGACTTTTAAAACTTAATTTTGACTCCTGAGAATGTCTGCACTGAGCAGTAATACCTGAGTTGCCTGCATTTCACAAAGGAAGCTCCACCAGGTAAGAGAAATGCTCCCTGATGACAATGGGTACAGCCTCCTCGATAGACCAGTTCCCTCACCACCCCCATTCTCTCACTCTTTGCTTTCCCCTTCTCCATCCCTCCATCCACTCTCCCTCTTCCACCTCCCCTCATCCAGCAGCTTCACTTCATCAATTTCAGATGAGGAATCAGCCCTTTGTATTGTAAGTTAGGAGACTGGTTCATTTTGTGTTTAAAAATGCTTATTACGCTTACCTGCACATTTGGCTGTCCCCAGTTCCCATTTCCTCCCTGCATTTTTGCCTTCCTAATCCACCACTCCTGAAACATCAGCTTTCTCATACCCACCCCCACTTCTCTTCTTACTCACCCTTTTCCCTCTGGCATCTTTTCTTCATTCCCTTACCATGAAACCAGCTGTTTGTATTTAAAAGTGCTTCTTGTAGGCTACAGCTGAAGCATTGTAGGTAAATGCGAAGTGGGGGTGGGGGGGGGGGGGGGGCTGCTGTTCAAGGGGAGGGTAGGCAGTGGGGCTGCCCAGGTCAGAGACTCAAAGGTCAGGGGTGCTCCAGGAAAGCCTGAGAAATAGTGTGGGCCTGTGGAGCTTGTGGAAACCAGTGGAGTGTGAGAGAGCATCCCAGAAATGGGCAAAAAATCCCACAGCAAGAAAATGTGTCTGTTTTGAAGAATTAAAAATATATGTGAAAAGCTAAACAAAACTTACCTGAAGGCTGCAGTAGTATCCGGAAGTTGCCCTGAAACTGGTTGCCACAGTAACATCTAGAGGCAGACCTGGGAAGCAACAGCATCAGAGAAACCAGCATTCAGGCCTCAATTAGTGAGAAGTAAAATCAATTGAAAAACTGCAGAGAATAGCAGATGACCTGATACAAGTGTGACTGTGGTAGGAAAAGCATGGCAGAAAAAGCGTGACAGGGAAGAAGTATTATGTCATTGGAAGTTCCTGAAGATACAAATATTTATAATGTATAATAGATGTATCTTAGATTAACTGGCTTAAAGTTACTTTTTTTTAAAATATCGAAGTTACATTTTCCCAGGAATTATGAGCGCTGACCAATGCTACGCAAATGAGGATAATAGTCACTGTCCTCACTGAGTAGCCCTGAAATAATTTTTAATATGATGGGATATGATAATCTGCTGATCAGCACCCTAGTGCTGCTGTGCTTTCATTTTATGTGACATTTATAAGACTAGTGCACACCATGTATGGACCAGCCTTAATGTGGCTTCAATACATGGCCCCATAATGTGGTTGCAGGATGTAAAATGGGTGCCACATGGTTGGATATTTTGGCCAAATTGATTCTTATTTCTAAAGTGCAGCGTGGGTGGTTGTTGTGTTAAGCAGCTTCAAGTAGGCCCATGAATTTTACTGTTTATTTCATGATGCCCTTGGAGTTTATTTTCATATTCATTCATGGGATGTGGGCATCGCTGGCAAGGCCAGCATTTTTTGCCCATCCCTAATTCCCCTTGAGAAAGTGTTGGTGAGGTTCCAGTTTTGCCACTGGTGTTATCTACACCTTCTTAAAGCAGCACCCAATCTGCCATCAGTGGGTGTTAACTGAAGGAGCAGGATGAAGATGTTTCTAAATAAGATCTATGGGGGTGGAAATTTGTTTGGGCCTGTTTCTGGATCCAAAGTAGGTGAAGGGCTGCAAACATATGCCAGAGGCCTGAGGCGTACTTGAAATTTGGCAAATATTATTGTATAAATGTGTAACATTTTTGTATTAAATACAGCTAATCTGCTATTTCAATGGAGGTACTGACCTGTTAATGATAAATACATACCTCAGTGTTGCTGTGCAGACTAACACAGCTACCTCGCATTGTTAAACTTCATAAATCCTCATTGTATAAACAAAAATATTTAGAACAATTAATAGACATGCAGAAATAAATAGAAGGAGGATAAAATACAGGAAAATTCTTTGCCAATTTTTTAAAGGCACACCAATGGTGAAATGTGCTCTTTAACTGGTTTCGAATGGTGCATCATCCGTTAAAGGAATTACATGTGCTATTATTTGAGGAGATTAAGGTCAAGGCATTTTTGTGCAAATATCTGCTGTTGTTGAAAGTTCCAAACATGTTTGCATCAAGTCCTTATGTTTTTATCCTTCGACCAAAGGCCAGAATATTTCAGCGCTGTAAGACATTGACTGGCTATTTGCCTAGAACTATGAAAAAATAAAATGCAACATATCAATTGTACTTGTATTTTGTAGTCATTAGTATGATTGTTTGCTTAATGTTTCTGAGAGTAGCATTTGTGATTGACATCAATATTATTGAGATGGCTCCATAGGGAAAATCTTGACTCTGTGCAAAAATGTAGAATGAGCAATAGCGAATCAGCTTTCCATTTTAACTCTCCCCCTATTTTTATTTCCAATGAAGTCAATGGAAAAAGAATCAGAAGAGAAATGCAAAATGTGTTGCCGATTCGTTATTGCCCATTTTACAATAACGCAGATAGTTAAAATTATTCCCAGTCACTGTGAAATCCTGTGACTCTTCTGAGTCCTTTTCAGACTAAAAGCTATCCAGTTATGTTATCACACCTAAGGATATAAAATGCCTGAAAAAGTCATAACTACATCACATCATATGCTGATTCTAAAAGCTTTAATGTGCGCAGTGTTGCACTGGAACAGTAAAGGTAGAATAACTGGTTTAAAAAAAAATTGGCTCATTTTGATATCTGCTCTTTGGGAAGTTTAGTTGGAAAATGTATTTATTTTAACTCCTGCAAAAGCATTGAAGTTACTGTTTTCCATATCCAGTAATACCTTAAGAGCTTGAAAGAGGGTCACATTTGCAATCAATCTATCTCTTGTTTATAAGGACTAAAAAAAATCCATATGTTAAACTTTGGACTTTGAAAATTTCCCATTTTCTAAGTGCAAGTTGCAGCATTGGTGCTCTTTCTTAGAGTTATGAAGAGTTTTACTTAACTTTATCCTCTTTCTCTTTATTTCTGTCTGTCTTGCTGACAAATTCGGTAAATACTTTGGTTTAGCCAGTGGAGGAGTTACTGAGCCTAACCATGCGAGGGAACTCAATTACTATACATGATGAAGCTGGCACATCTCCGGGGCTCCTTTATCAGACTGCTGGCATTTGGCCATGTTAAACAGGTCTGTAGTGGGAACTGCACACACTTGATAAAAATTGCACCCCACTTTCAACACCACTCCACTTAACTTACCGTTGTGGTAAATTAAACAGTCTGACTGGAGGCAATTATTTTGGGTGTGCCAGTTTAACAAGCCAAAATGAATCAGTTGCGAATGATGCTGGCAGCAGTAAAGAGCTGTAAACATAGGTGCAGACCTGTTACAGAAGACCATAGGGGCTGGTTTTCATCCCCTTCATTTAGCAGGAATGGGGCGTTGGTGGTTTGAAATAACAGTGCAGCATTTACCACATTACCCTCACCAACATTGGGCTCAGCACCCTTTTGACTGGAGCCTTGAAATGGAGGCCCAGGCACCATTCTCTTCCACTAGATATTGTTGGTGCACGCACCTTGAACAATTACTGACAAGAGTGCTCATGGTGTCGAGTGATGTGATTAGAAAAAATAGTAATATCTGCTGCCTACTTTAATTAGAAAGAAATCATTTTGGTATAGTAATATTCAAAAATGTTCAGCAATATATCTGCAATTAATATTTAGTAAAGACTTGTAAATCCTCAACTGTTCTGTTTCCATAGTCAATGAGTAGTTACTTGTGTTCTGCAAGAATGGACCTCATTGTCCCTTGTACAGGGAGAGGGAAAATTAGCCAAAGTTCCTGCTCCTGGTCATTAGATAGTGACCCTTCCAGGAAAGACTATGGGGGTAATTTTAACCTAATTCTCTGCCCAATATTGACTTCAATCTCATTGAAAGATCTAAGATTCTAAAGGGGCTAGATAGGGCAGACTGAGAGATTATTCTGCTGGTAGGGGAATCTAAAGCATGGGGGTACAGTCTCAGGATAAGGGGCAGATCATTTCGGAGCAAGATGAGGAGAAATTACTTCATTCAAAGGGTTGTGAATCTTTGGAATTCTCTACCCTAGAGATGGATGCTCCATCATTGAATACATTTAAGGCTGGAATTGACAGATTTTTGGTGTCTCGGGGAATCGAGGGATATGGCCAATGGGTGGGAAAATGGAGTTAAATCCTAAGATCCTAATCGTTTTGAATGGCACAGCAGGCTCGATGGGCCATATGGTTCACTCCTGATCCTATTTCTTATATTCTTGTGTTCAAAGTTAACTAGGGTGTAATTTCAGCATTGCACCCAATCCGACCAGTTTCCTAACCGGCGGTTCAGGTTAAAATTGTCCCTATATGTACTGTGGTTGAGAGCGTGAGATTGGGACTCAACTCTGATGCCCCCATAACACTATTAGATTTCCACATTCATTTTCCAGGCTGTTGCTACAAGTCTATAGCTCCCATAGAACAATATCCTAACATAAGTCAGGACAGGTAGAGAGAAATTTAGGAAAACAATATCATAGAAAAGTACATACTAGCAACCTTGCTAATTTTACAGTTTGTTCCCACTAATAAAATAATTAAATACATTTTTTTTCGAAACAAGAAGCAGCAGCAGAGGAGGTCTTTACACACTTGCTCACCATCTGTGTTGTGTAATAAAGTTCATTAAGAAAAACAGGAAACCTTTTAAATGGCCAGGGGACACCTTGAGGGAAGAAAATGACTGGATTCACCAGTTCATTTTACTCAAGTAGCAATAATCTCTGCAGCCATGAAAGATTGTGTGCCCTCACCCAGCTGGGGGTGCCCTCGACCAGTTGGGGGTGCCCTCGCCCAGCTGGGGGAACCCAGCATGGTGGGAAGTCGAGACAACAAAACCTGGCTCTTCATCCAAAGCTAATGGAGAGAAATGCTGCGGAAATTCCTATGCAAGTGCAATTAATTCCTGATTAAAGAATATGCTGTGTGTTTTCTTGATGTGAAGTAAATAGTTAATTAAACAAGTTATAAAGTAATGTTCAGTAATTCTTAGGCTGAATCTTACAGATTTAAACAGCAACTCAAGAATGAGAAACCTTCTTCACAAGAATCTTTCTTTCATTCAACTAAATGTCTGGCATATTCCCAAATTCTATGATATCATTCAATACTTTCATGATGAACACATTGACAAACAGCTCTTCTGTGTGTTAGAAACATGTCTAACTGCCCCAGGTATCCTTTTCCCATTAAGATTTTAGTGGGTCCAATGGATGTCGAGTACAGTATTTTACACCGACAGCTGTTTCACATGTGGATCCTTTGATGTACCTCCGTTACATCATATTAACTATGCACAGGTGAACCTTTGCTGCTTTGGATAGTCTGTTTCTGTCAACTTGCTTCATGACAACTTAAAGCAAGAGTTTTGCAAAAGAAATCAATGCAAAATTATTCAATGTAAATAGAGGAGCTCGCTCCAAGTGTTCCAAACATCACCTAACAAGTTCATTGATTTCTCACTCAGTGAAACTACGTAACACTCTTGTAGTTTGTTCTCATTTCAGGGACCACATTTCCGACAGATATTTGGGGTAGGAATATGCTGTTCCACCTTTTTGGATGTAAAGTTGGGTAACACTTACCAGTTTGGGAGTGGGATGGCCTGCACGCATTCGGTGCCGCCGCTGGTCTCACTGCTTAATTCCTGGAGGCCTTATTTTAGGTGTCCCAGCTCAGAATTCTTCAGTGGCCAATGGTGGATAAGTTGAAAAAGTTTCTTTGGTTTAAAAGCCCATCCCAGGAGTTACAGTCATGCCTCACCACCTCCCCCCACCCCCCCCCCCCCCACACACCACATCACCCCATGCAGCTGCAATCCCTCCTCCGGGGAATTACCTGAGGGCCACTGCTAGCAAGGCAGGCAGCCTGACAGTGATGTCTTCACTCGAGCAAGTTGCCAGCGGAGGCACGACCAGCACCAGTAGCTTGCCACAAGTATGTTAATGAGGCCCGAGGACTAATTTCCATCGATCGTCGGACCTTTCAATTCAGACAGGGGCTGAACTAACTTCAGCACCATCGTGTTATTCCCAATCAATTTAGAAAAATAGTAAATGTTATAGAGGAACATTGATGCCCTGCTGTGATCAGAATTTAGAACAGCCTAAGTTATTGCTAATAGCAACGGCAGTAATCAAACGTGATGGCAAGCTGCAACACCACCAGGATATTTTCAATATCATTTTCAAACAATTGAACTTTCATCTAGAAAGTTTCTGTAACATCACATTCTTTGAACGCTTCCAAATCCATGTGATTGAAAAGTTTGCAACTTTCTTGTGGCCTGCCGCCACAAGGTGCCTTATTTTGCATCAGGAATTATTAGTTTGCATGTCCAAAAATACTCACAGAATATACTACTTTTCCCCTGCTCTAATAAAGGAAATGACAGTCTTGATTTTAAATTTGTCCGAAAGCACGTACATCACTGCCAAGCCTTCCCTTCACGGTAGAATCCAAATGTTTAACCCACTTTGAAATTCTGAACAACTTATTAAAGACCAGCAGAATAGTATTCCTCAGGCTCAGACTTAAACTTGCTTGCAAAGAGATATCGATGATTCATTCCAAGCGAGATTGAAATCTATAAAGTAATTTAGGCAGAAACTTTTTTTTAATTGTCTTTTGAAGCTCATAACTGTGGTAACTACTGCAGGACTGATAGCCTAATTTGTTCAATTTAACAAGATACATTAAAGCAAACAGAAGCAAATGAGGCATGAATAACTCAGTAGAAATAGCAGGTTAAATCCCTAAACTCGTTCTTTTCAGCAATCGTGAGATGAAGCCAGTGTGAGATAATCAGCGAGGGTTTGCACTGTGATATTCAATTAGTCACTTCAATCCAGTTATTAGAAGAGAGGTTATCATGAAAAATGTATTGATACTCATTCACAGCACAGAAAATTGAAGCTTTTGATAAGTAAAGCTAAGTGACTGCTTCTTCTGTGAACAAACTACTATGACAGCTGTATGTTATCAAAGAATAAAATAACATTTGAAAATTAAATCTGAGGTAAAGCTGATCCATTAACATTCAGAAACCACAGTACTCTAGCTTTGTACTTCCTTGTAAAAACTACTCTCACATTCAACTGCAGTACACGTATCTCTATATTTCTGCAATCACCATCTAAAAAATTCCCAATTACATTGACACCTATTTATTTGACCTCATTTTGCTCTGTTAAATATCTTTCACTTTCCATTTCCTAGCCACTAAGTGCCTAACAATGTAACACACCTACATACTGTAGAATTGTATGCATTACTTGCAGAACTTGTGGGCCGAATATCATTTTCACACCGCTGGCAGCAGCGGCGCGTGAAAAGAATGGCGGCCCGCATACATGGGCCACGCGCTGCCACGATCTTCAGCCCGGCGGCTCATTATAATATGCTGAGTGGCCACCAAACACCCCCCCCCACCCCCTCCACCCCCCAATCATGTGGCGGGGGCGGCCCCGGTGATGCCGTCAACTGCGTTGCCCGTTTCTGCGCAGGCGTGGCGCCATTTTTAAAGGGCTGCCAGGCCTGCATTGACAGATGGAAGTTGACCCCATTCCCCACCCCTGCCAACTGCAACAAATATAAAGTTTGATCCCCTTACCCGCCACGGTGGCGCAAGCTTTCCCTGCATGGGAAAGTGAAGGCACGGGAGTGCCACACTTCGCTCGGAAGATCCGGAATTGCTGGTAAGATCGCTCCGGCTTCCATTTAAATGTAGTTAAATAGCTGATTTGAATATTGAAATCGGGTTACGCTGCAGAGTGGCAGATGTACCGCCCCGGAGCTTCTCCACCACCGGGAAGATCGGGCGTGGCATTCCCGGCATCGGGCTCCACGGCGGGCCACTGACGCTTTGATCTTCCACCAGCCCCCCGACCCCCGCCACACAGCCAGACATCGGGAGATCAACAAAATCCAGCCCATATATCTGTAAGCTCTAAAGAAGGGGTGGTAGAATAGAAGGGTCAGATGGGTTTCAGCAGACTTCAAGAGCAGTGATTACAGCTTGTAATGTTATCTTTCAGATTTCTTGTTTATTATAGCATTTCATTTTATATATCATAAATGTCTTCCTGCAATTATCTGTTATTTTTCTGAACCACTACTTTTGTAAAACAATTTTAAAAGCTCCAAGATACTGTCAGTACTACACATAAAATGTTGATTTTTCAGACAGTGATATGACGAAGTGGTAGAAAATCATTGGCCTGCGATCTCATTGTATTTTCACTAACCATTTACATGTTAATCTATTCCAGACTTCAATGCATTTGTCAGTCCTTGGAATTTTGCAAAGCAAAGCATGTCAGATGCCACAGTATTTTCCAAAACATTCCGCATTTACCTATACTCAGCTTTACACTCAGGGATGTTTGTAACATAACTTATTTCCCTTCTTTGTCTCCAAATTAATTGACATCACTCACAATTATCATAGTCTCATTGGTTAAGAGAGTGAGATGGTCCAGCTTTTGGACATCTATGCTGCTAATACTACTCTTTATTTGAGGCACACTAGAGTAATCTGGCAAGGGAGCCACCATTGTCTAGATTTTCCTACATCCAACAATGAACCAGTCACGACTGGAAGACCCTTCTGTTGTGGAGAAGGCCTAAGTGTCAAAGCCTAAAATCCGTGGGGATTCTACTGATTGTCCATGATAAATTTGATGGATGAGCCATGAAAATCCCAGAACAGGATGGCCATGAAGACCATTTAACCCATTTTCCTGGGGGTTCAGCAGTTCTCCCGCTAAAGTAATGGCAGGTGATTGGGAGAACCTGAATGGAAATCCATCTTGCTTGCTACTATCCAGACTGAGGTTTTTGTGGAAAAGGATTCTTGAAAGCATTGTTTGGAAATAATGGCAGACATAGGAGCAATATAATTTACTGCTGATTTGTATGTTCCCTGTGGTTTCTCTCCAACTGTGCTGATGTGTTAGACATTTAATCCAAGGCACACAAAGAACTCTGTGGAGGTCTGTATAATGCGTACTTCACACAAATGAGACAATTGCACAGAATATGTGCAACAAAGCCATGAAAGAGTTATGGGTAGAAGCCAAATAACAATTTCATTTAAAAGCAAAGTAAAATGAAATGGGGATTAATGCAAATGATAATGCCACTGCTTCACAGTCACCTCCTAATATAGAGATTTTTATGCCCACGAAATGCAAGTTTCTGCTAATGAAGTAGCTGCTGTCAGCCTCAGTGCTGTGGGAGAGGTACCTGCAAAAGGAGTTATTAGAATGCAAAAGCACAGGAACAAACATCAACAAGCAAAAATATATCAAAGAAAATATAGATAAGAAGAAAACATTTAACGGTATTCTAAAGCACATTTCAGATTAAAACTTTGAAAGGGCAGAGTAGCAATCCTAGAAACAGCACTGAAAGGGTGAACAGATAAAGAAGCTTACTAATTTACACAAGATTACCTAAAATCCAGACATCTCATGAGACTTAAAGGCATTCTGGCCAAGGGCTCCAAAAAGTTTGAAAGTTTTGCACTCAGTGAAGTTGGTGCCTTTTGAATTAGGCACTTGGGCCTACTTGACTGATTCAGGAAGGCATTTCCAGAACCATCACTGAATTAGCCCTATGGTTTTATTAGAGAATATTTCATTGCTATCCAGCAATAAATATCTCAGTAGCATTCTCCCAGATGATTTTTCAGTGTGCCAGTGCCTCAGCTGAAATTGCCTGGCAGGATTCCCTGGAGGCCCCATTGGTATTAGGATTAAATATTTAACAATTCATTACATATTATTTTCATTAGATAACGGTTCAATGCCAAATGTTTGAATGAATATGAGAGCAATGCACAAATAAATTAAGCACTTGCCCAAAAGGTAGTATTCTTTTATTTGCTGGTTTGGTGGCAGTATTTTAAATTCTATTTGTAGTGCCATTATTTAGACCAAATAAAAAAAAATGCCCTTGTTCCCCTTATGTGGTTGAAGAATTACTCGATAAAAAGGAAATATACAAATTGGTTTGATCTCATCTTCAGTTTTAGATTTTTTGGCCTCCCTATAAAAACTTACATCCGAAACAATGGGACAGTCTATTTGATATTGTCTGTAAATAGTTGTTTTGAAGTGAATTACTATTTGCATTATTTTGTTCAATATGTTTTATTTTATATATCTACCATGAAAATCATAAAAGACAAAATATTAATGTTCTTCTTCTTCTTCTTCTTAGGCAGTCCCTCGGGAATGAGGATGGCTTTCTTTCGCTCCAGGGTTGCGGGTCCTTAGGTGACTGAATAGTCCAATTCTGGATCCGCACACTTTGCCACAGGTGGGGCAGGTGGTGTTTGATGAGGCGAGTGGATGAGATGCTCAAATTTCTGAACACTCCTTTCGTTGTTTGCATTTGGTCACTGCCTGGGCAGGTCGACTTTGTTCGAACTGGCTGGCACCTTCGTAGTTGCTTCTTCTCCATTTTGGGCAGTCTCGGGTAAGAGATTCCCATGAATCAGTGGAGATGTCACATTTTATCAGGGAGGCTTTGTAGGGTTTCCTCTGCCCTCCTGGTAGCCTCTTGATGTGACGGAGATTGGAGTAGAAAGCTTGTTTTGGGAATCTTGTGTCAGGCATGCGGACGATGTGGCCTGCCCAACATAACTGACTAGTCATGACCAGGGTCTCGATACTGGGGATGTTGGCTTGAGAGAGGACACTGATATTGAGGCGCCTGACCTGCCACTGAATTTGCAGGATATTGCAAAGACAATAATAATGTTAATAATTATTAATTAATGTTATTATTAATTAAGTTGTGGCTTGAAAACTGTTGGTTAAAACAAGAAGCTGCAATCTTAGTTTAAGTGATAGATATTTTAGAACATTACAGCGCAGTACAGGCCCTTCGGCCCTCGATGTTGCGCCGACCTGTGAAACCATCTGACCTACACTATTCCATTTTCATCCATATGTCTATCCAATGACCACTTAAATGCCCTTAAAGTTGGCGAGTCTACTACTGTTGCAGGCAAGGTGTTCCACGCCCCTACTACTCTCTGAGTAAAGAAACTACCTCTAACATCTGTCCTATAGCTATCACCCCTCAACTTAAAGCTATGTCGCCTCGTGTTTGCCATCACCATCCGAGGAAAAAGACGCTCACTATCCACCCTATCTAACCCTCTGATTATCTTATATGTCTCTATTAAGTCACCTCTCCTCCTCCTTCTCTCCAACGAAAACAACCTCAAGTCCCTCAGCCTTTCCTCGTAAGACCTCCCCTCCATACCAGGCAACATCCTAGTAAATCTCCTCTGCACCCTTTCCAAAGCTTCCACATCCTTCCTATAATGCGGTGACCAGAACTACACGCAATACTCCAGGTGCGGCCTCACCAGAGTTTTGTACAGCTGCAGCATGACCTCGTGGCTCCGAAACTCGATCCCTCTACTAATAAAGGCTAACACACCATATGCCTTCTTAACAGCCCTATTAACCTGGGTAGCAACTTTCAGGGATCTATGTACCTGGACACCAAGATCTCTCTGTTCATCTACACTACCAAGAATCTTCCCATTAGCCCAGTACTCTGCATTCCTGTTACTCCTTCCAAAGTGAATCACCTCACACTTTTCCGCATTAAACTCCATTTGCCATCTCTCAGCCCAGCTCTGCAGCCTATCTATGTCCCTCTGTACCCTATGACATCCTTCGGCACTATCCACAACTCCACCGACCTTAGTGTCATCCGCAAATTTACTAACCCACCCTGCTACACCCTCTTCCAGGTCATTTATAAAAATGACAAACAGCAGTGGCCCCAAAACAGATCCTTGCGGTACACCACTAGTAACTAAACTCCAGGATGAACATTTGCCATCAACCACCACCCTCTGTCTTCTTTCAGCTAGCCAATTTCTGATGCAAAGCTCTAAATCACCTTCAACCCCATACTTCCGTATTTTCTGCAATAGTCTACTGTGGGGAACCTTATCAAAAGCCTTACTGAAATCCATATACACCACATCCACTGCTTTACCCTCATCCACCTGTTTGGTCACCTTCTCGAAAAACTCAATAAGGTTTGTGAGGCACGACCTACCCTTCACAAAACCGTGCTGACTATCGCTAATGAACTTATTCTTTTCAAGATGATTATAAATCCTATCTCTTATAACCTTTTCCAACATTTTACCCACAAGCGAAGTAAGGCTCACAGGTCTATAATTACCAGGGCTGTCTCTACTCCCCTTCTTGAACAAGGGGACAACATTTGCTATCCTCCAGTCTTCCGGCACTATTCCTGTCGACAATGACGACATAAAGATCAAGGACAAAGGCTCTGCAATCTCCAAAATAAAAGCAAAATACTGCAGATGCTGGAAATCTGAAACAAAAACAAGAAATGCTGGATTCACTCAGCAGGTCTGGCAGCATCTGTGGAAAGAGAAGCAGAGTTAACGTTTCGGGTCAGTGACCCTGACCCGAAACGTTAACTCTGCTTCTCTTTCCACAGATGCTGCCAGACCTGCTGAGTGAATCCAGCATTTCTTGTTTTTGTCTGCAATCTCCTCCCTGGCTTCCCAGAGAATCCTAGGATAAATCCCATCTGGCCCAGGGGACTTATCTATTTTCACACTTTCCAAAATTGCTAACACCTCCTCCTTGTGAACCTCAATCCCATCTAGCCTAGTAGTCTGTATCTCAGTATTCTCCTCCACAACATTTTCTTTCTCTACTGTAAATACTGACGAAAAATATTCATTTAACGCTTCCCCTCTCTCCTCTGATTCCACACACAACTTCCCACTACTATCCTTGATTGGCCCTAATCTAACTCTAGTCATTCTTTTATTCCTGATATACCTATAGAAAGCCTTAGGGTTTTCCTTGATCCTATCCGCCAATGACTTCTCGTGTCCTCTCCTCGCTCTTCTTAGCTCTCCCTTTAGATCCTTCCTGGCTAGCTTGTAACTCTCAAACGCCCTAACTGAGCCTTCACGTCTCATCCTAACATAAGCCTTCTTCTTCCTCTTGACAAGCGCTTCAACTTCTTTAGTAAACCACGGCTCCCTCGCTCGACAACTTCCTCGCTGCCTGACAGGTACATACTTATCAAGGACACGCAGTAGCTGCTCCTTGAATAAGCTCCACATTTCGATTGTGCCCATCCCCTGCAGTTTCCTTCCCCATCCTACGCATCCTAAATCTTGCCTAATCGCATCATAATTTCCTTTCCCCCAGCTATAATTCTTGCCCTGCGATATATATCTGTCCCTGCCCATCGCTAAGGTAAACCTAACCGAATTGTGATCACTATCACCAAAATGCTCACCTACATCTAAATCTAACACCTGGCCGGGTTCATTACCCAGTACCAAATCCAATGTGGCATCGCCCCTGGTTGGCCTGTCTACATACTGTGTCAGAAAACCCTCCTGCACACACTGGACAAAAACTGACCCATCTAAAGTACTCGAACTATAGTATTTCCAGTCAATATTTGGAAAGTTAAAGTCCCCCATAACAACTACCCTGTTACTCTCGCTCCTGTCGAGAATCATCTTCGCTATCCTTTCCTCTACATCTCTGGAACTATTCAGAGGTCTATAGAAAACTCCCAACAGGGTGACCTCTCCTCTCCTGTTTCTAACCTCGGCCCATACTACCTCAGTAGACGAGTCCTCAAACGTCCTTTCTGCCGCTGTAATACTCTCCTTGATTAACAATGCCACACCCCCCCCTCTTTTACCATCTTCTCTGTTCTTACTGAAACATCTAAATCCCGGAACTTGCAATATCCATTCCTGCCCCTGCTCTACCCATGTCTCCGAAATGACCACAACACTGAGATCCCAGGTACCAACCCATGCTGCAAGCTCACCCACCTTATTCCGGATGCTCCTGGCATTGAAGTAGACACACTACTATAAGTTAGACATAGATATTTGTATTCGATTTTATATGACTTTTATTTCTTGAGAATATGTCTATTTACTAAAAAGTCAGCACATTTGAAATAATAACTGACATGATGGACTAGCCTCAATGAAACCATCTAAATGGTTCAATAAAAGTTGTTATTTTAATCTCACTGAGTTGGGTCCTGTGCCTAACTATTGCTTCTCGGCCTTTCGGCTAAGATCAAGTGGAGTATCTGTTCTTATCAGTTTACCAGGCAGGGGAGAGATCATAACCAGTGACCGTTGATCCTGCAAGTGCTGTTTTTGTGCTTTTTTGGGGAGGTTTCAGTGCCGATTTTACGGCATTTCACCCTTTGGGATTGGAGATCTATCGTGGTTATTGTTTTCCTGTTGATTGGGGTTTTAGTACCTCTCCCAGGAAAGCTTCAAGCAAAAAAATGGCTGCAACAAACACCAAAGCTCCAGGCCAGGGGGTACGTAACACCGGTAGGATGGCGGTGAAAGATAGCAAAGGAGGTGCACCCATTGACCGCGCCTTCTTCATTAATAAAATCCTGATTGAATGCAGTGGATTCCAAGCTGCGGACATCTTCTGCCTGCAGGACATCGCCAGCAGTGGATATTTCGACGTAACTTTCAAGAATGTGGGGGGATGCATCAAGTTCCTGCAGGTCTTCAACGAGAGAGGAAACCAGGCGCCGCTGTCCATCCTCACAGTGGAGCCACTCTTCATGCTGCCATCGCAATACAACTGGGTGGTGACAATCCACCTCTACAACCCCATGTTCCTGTCATTGATGTGCTCATCTTCCTCACCAGGTATGTCGCGGTGGCCGGCAGCAGCACTGAGGTCAAGAACCTCTTTGGGATTTGGACTAGCAAGCGGCAGGTCAAGGTCACCTTGAAGGTTGATGCCAATGGAGCCGTCATCCATCCTCCCTCCAGCTTCGCTGGAGTCAAGGCTTCTTGGTCTACACAGGGCAGCCCAGAATTTGCTGGACCTGTGGCAAATCTGGTCATGTGGCGGCCAACTGCAGCACAGTCGTCTGCAAGAACTGCAAGCAGGAAGGCCATCACACAAAGGACTGTAAGCAGAGTAAGTGTTGCAACCTGTATGGTGGGGCAGGCCACCTGTACAAGACCTGCCCCAAATGCTGCCTCAGTTACACACAGGAGGCAAGGTCCAAGGAAAGGCTGGAGGAAGGAACGGTGAATGTGCATCATGTTGCAAAGGAGACTAGAAACCCTCCCCCAGCGAGGAAAATCCTTCTGAGAGGGAGAGGAAAGGGGTGGCAGCTGCAACCAGTGACCCAAAACCTACCCCGTGCCCGGAAACTCCTTCTCAACACACAGAATCCATGGAGGAAAACCACAAAGAAGAAGCCCCCAAAAAAGTAACTGGTCACCATCCAAACCAGTGGCAAGAGGAGGCAACCGTCTGAGACAGACTGTGGCAGCTGCTCTTCATCGGACGAGGAAGGGCCGGAAAGAAGGCGCTTGCAAAAGAAGTGGCAGAACGCAAAGGCTCTGGAAGAGAAAGCCCCCCAGCTCAATGGCACTGGCAGCAGCGATGGCCCCAGCGCACCTCAACCCCTAAGCGCTGAACCCAGCAAGATGCTCAGCGCATTCCAGCTCCGGGAGACCGAAAGCAGTGAAGCATCCAGCGCACTCCAGCTCCAGGAAGCCGAGAGCAGAAAAGTCCTCGAAGAGGAACAGAGGGGAAAGCCACCACCAGCAGAGGACAATCCAAATCTTGCTGCCTGCAAGACCCCCCCCCGATATCACCCCAGCTGAACAAACCCCCCATGAGTCACCAAAAGGGTTTTCTGAGCCCAACGCACGTGCAACAGCTTGTGCACACTATGGGTATGCAGGAACATACCAAAGGACTGGGACTAGCAAAGACACCTGGTATGGTAAACAACACCCAGCTTTAAATGGGTATAAAGATTGCTTCTATTAATGTGTGTAACGTTAAATCCACTACACGATGTGTTTCGACCTTGGGTTACCTTGCCAAGGTCAAAGCCGACCTACTGTTTCTGCAGGAGTGTGGGCTACCGCACCTCAGCACTTACAGGCAATGGTCACGATGGTGGTCCCACGGGCCATCGATCTGGTCGAGGAAAATGATTCCCATTCATCTGGCCTGGGTATTCTGCTGTGGGGAGGCACCTTCACCATCTCCGAAGTTAAGGAGGTGGTGGGCGGTTGCCTCCTCGTAGCAGGCATAATGTACAATAGTGCTCCGCTCCGGTTAATCAATGTGTGCACCCTGGTCCAATACAGCGAGCGGCTGACCGTCCTCGAGCAACTCCCACTGCTGCTAGCGATATCCACACCGGTCATTCTAGGTGGTGACTTCAACTGCATCATTGATGCAGCTGGACGATCCAGCAGTGATGACAGCAAACTGGACGCTACGTCCAGATTCCTCATGGAAACAGTAAAAGATGCCAAGCTGCACGACATCTTCAGCAACCCTGTACCTGGTCAAGACTGGACGGGTCTGCCCATTCCAGGATTGACATCCTGTTTGTGTCCCATGCTTTCACGATCAGATCCACCGATGTCAAGCAGGTGTTCTTCACTGACCACTGCCTCCTACTGGCTGACTGTCATCTACAGGACAACCAGCGGGTTAACAGGGGGACATGGAAACTGAATGTTACACTGCTGACCCCAGAGAACATTGAGGAACTCAAAAGGAATTACAAAGGTTGGAGAACTGTGAAACCCCTCTTTGAGTCTCCAGTTCACTGGTGGGAAGCGATCAAGGTGAACATCAAGAGGTTCTTTATTCTCAAAGATGTTCAGTAGATGAGAGAGTGACAGAGGGAAATGTCCCAACTCCAGAAAAGAATGCATAATCTGCTCCAGCTGCAGTCAATGGGGGTCGAGGTCAAGGAGGATCGCCATGAGGTGAAGAGCCAGCAGGCCTCGCTCTTTGCCACGGAGGCCTGCAAGATCATCTTCTGGTCCAGAGTCCGCTCCGTTGAGCAGGATGAGACGTGCTCGCGTTACTTCTTCCAAAAGGTACACAGAGAGAGCTCTGTGATCAGCAGCCTGAAGGAAGAGGATGGCTCGGTGACGTCATCGCAGTCTGACATACTCAGGATCAGCAAATCCATAAAAGCCGGTCTGTCTCATATTGGGTCAAGTCTGCTCTGGAGCTGGTGATTCATCCTGATCAGACCTGCATTGTACCCGGCAGGAAGATCTCTGATAGTCTCGCGCTACTCAGGGATATAATCGCCTATGTACGGGACAGGGAGGTGGACACCTCGCCTCATCAGCTTGGACCAGGAGAAGGCTTTTGACAGGATATCACACACATACATGACGGACGTGCTCTCCAGAATGGGGTTTGGGGAGGGAATCTGCAATTGGATCAAACTTCTCTACACAAACATCAGTAGCGCAGTCTCAATCAATGGGTGGGAATCAGAAAGTTTCCTGATCCAATCTGGAGTCAGACAGGGCTGTCCTCTCTCCCCTGCCTTGTTTGTTTACTGTATCGAACCTTTTGCTGAGTCCATTAGGAAGGATGCAGGCATAAGAGGAGTGACAATCCCAGGCAGCGGAGGCACACAGGTCATAGCCTCCCTGTACATGGACGACGTCTCCATCTTCTGCTTGGATCAGCTGTCCATTCGCAGGCTGATGAACATCTGCAACCAGTTCGAACTGGCCTCGAGAACCAAAGTAAATCGCGGCAAGAGCGAGGCCATGTTCTTTGGGAACTGGGCTGACCGATCCTTTGTCCCCTTCACTGTCAGGTCAGACTACCTGAAGGTGCTGGGGATATGGTTCAGAGGGGCCGGGGCGTGTGCCACAACCTGGAAGGAACGAGTAGCCATGGTACACCATAAAGTGAGCATGTGGGAGCAGTGTTCTCTCTCCATTACGGGCAAGAACCTGGTCATCAGGTGCGAGGTGCTCACGTTGTTGCTGTACATGGCGCAGGTCTGGACCATACACCACTCCTGCGCTGTGGCGGTCACCCAAGCCATTTTCCGCTTTATCTGGAGATCCAAAATGGGCCGTGTCTGGAGGGACACGCTGTTCAAACCTCTGGATAAAGGGAGAAAAAACGTACCCAACATCGCCCTCATCCTGATGGCCACCTTTGTGTGCGGCTGCATCATGCTATGCGTAGAACCACAGTACTCAAACACCAAGTGTCACTATGTGCTGAGGTTCTATCTGTCCCTGCTGTTGCGAAGGATAGGTCTAGCCACATTGCCGCGGAACACTCCATCCATTTGGACTGTACCAGACCACCTATCCTGCGTGGAAAAGTTTGTGCAGAAAAACACCTTTGACCACCAATCCACCAGGCAGTGGTCTGCATGGAATGTCCTCAAGGCCCTACGGGAGAAGGAGATGGTGGATCCTGTCAGATAGTTCCCCGAGCAGACTGCCAAAGTCATTTGGCAGAATACCTTATGACCAGAACTTTCAAACAAGCACCAAGACGTAACTTGGCTGGCCCTCCCCATCAGATCCTTCCTGCACACCCGGAATCTCACCGCCTCCACACGCTGCCGTTGAGGTGGCTGTGGTGGGGAAGAGACTGTTGCCCACCTCCTTCTGGAATGTGCCTTTGCAAAGCAGGTGTGGAATGAGATGCAGTGGTTTTTGTTGAGGTTCACCCCGAGCAGCTCCGTAACACAGGAGTCTGTGTTCTACCGTCTATTCCCAGGGACGTATACCAAGATAAATATCAACTGTTGATGGAGGACCATCAACTCGGTGAAAGACATTCTTTGGTCTGCCTGAAACTTGCTGGTCGTCCAGTGCAAAGAGTTGTCTACGATCAAGTGTTGCAGACTGGCACATTCCAAGGTCCAGGACTACGTGCTGAAGGACGCACTAAAGCTTGGGCAGCCACCGCAAAGGCTCAATGGGGGAAGGTCACTGAGTAAGATCCTCCCGCCATATTGAACTGAGGGGCTGGAACCTGTGTAAAACCCCTCGGGCTGTATGCACCAAAATATGGTTTTGCTGTGTAATGCAAATGTACATTGCATGTAAAATGGAATGGAAGGGTTGTGAGGCAACTCACGTTCTGTATTGAAGAAAACTGATTTCTTTTGCACTTTCTGGAATGTCAACTTGGAACTGTCTTGTAATGCATTTTTTACAGATTTTTATGAATAAAGTATATTTTTGGGAAACAAGGGTCCTGTGCCTAACTGTAAGAGACAGAGGGAAGCGCTAGTAGACTGAAAATATGTATAAAGAGCTATCCGTCGTTCAGATGAAAGGTTAAACTGAGGTTGTGTTTGCCTTTTCAGATGAATATAAAAGAAGAGCAAGAGAGTTCTCCCCAGTGTCCTGGCCAATATTAATCCCTTCACCAGCATCACTGAAAGCAAATAATCTGGTCATTATCACATTGCTGTTTGTGGAAGCTTGCTGTGCACAAACTGCCTGCCGCATTTCCTACGTTACAAAAGTGACAACACTTCAAATAAGTACTTGAGTGTTTTGGACTTCCTGAGGTCATGACACGCACCATGTAAATGCAAGTTCTTTCTTTACAGAAATACAGCTCAGACTACTTGTGTGGAAGGCCAAATGCCTAGTTTTGAGGTTAAATATTTTCTCCAGGACACATGAACAGGTATATTGATTTTTAGAATTGTGATATGTGACAGGACCAAGTTTATTTTCTTTATTCACACCAAGTGCTTAAGCAAAAACATATTTTATTTATCTTCCAGAAACCAATCGAAAATACAAACCTCATCTCTCTAAGCATATTTATTACAAACCTCTTTCCAATTCTTTCACTGACTTGGGCATCCCACCCATACTCCCACATCCAAACACTCCTCTCTCCCTTTGCGACAGCAAAACTTCTGATTTACCATGAACAACATGGGAGATCCACTCGTGTTCTATTGAAATATACTGGTAATGCCTGGGAAAGCTAAAATTTGTCCAACGAGCAGTGGCATTAAACAAATTATGATAACAATAGTTGAATCAAGTTGAAAAAAATCAAAATTTCCTTTACCATGGTGCTTGTTTTATTTCGGAGATTGATTAAATGTTTACACCATGTGTAATGTGGCAAAAACAGTGGCTTAAACACTAAATACTTTCCAAACATTGAGTAAGCTCCAGAACTGTCTCTGTAATTAGAGTGCATTGCATGCTTGAAGGTCAACATCAGAGCGAGGCTATGTTAACTCACAGTGGGACTGCTAGTCACAAGATCTGATCAGCATCAAAGTTAGCTGAAGAAACTGCGATGTATTTAATGTTTGATTGTCAATGAGGCTGTACACATCCCACCCTTGCTTCTGGTACCTGCTACCCAGTTCTTTTTCATGATATATATATATATATATATATTATGAAACACAATGTCATACAATTAACACAGTGGCGGCGCAGTGGTTAGCACTGCAGCCTCACAGCTCCAGCGACCTGGGTTCAATTCTGGGTACTGCCTGTGTGGAGTTTGCAAGTTCTCCTGGTGTCTGTGTGGGTTTTCTCCGGGTGCCCCGGTTTCCTCCCACAGCCAAAAGACTTGCAGGTTGATAGGTAAATTGGCCATTATAAATTGCCCCTAGTATAGGTAGGTGGTAGGGAAATATAGGGACAGTTGGGGATGTGGTAAGGATATGGGATTAGTGTAGGATTAGTATAAAATGGGTGGTTGATGGTCGGCACAGACTCGGTGGGCCGAAGGGCCTGTTTCAGTGCTGTATCTGTAAACTAAACTAAACACAATGTTTCATTTCCTGTGTTGATGAACCTCAGATTACCATTTAGCTGATGATTTCTTTGCCCAAGGCTTCTTAATTGAGTCAATTAATTAATGGGCTTGCTGAGTAAATGCCTCCAGTCATAGGTGTCATTGAACTTCACAATTCAAGTTGCATCGACCTGTTGTGGCATGAGTGTTTTGTGACAATCTCTTATGTATTAAATTTGGTAGGTGGGGGAATGTGTTTCATTGAAAATTCATTATAATTATCTAAAGTAATTGTAACTCTGTCGATCACATTGTAATAGGCTTTTTCAATGTTAACTGTCATAATTTTTTCTATTCATTCACATGATATGGATATCACTGGCAATGGCAGCAATTATTGTCTGTCCCCAATTGCCCTTGAGAAAGTGGTGGTGAGCCACCTTCTTGAACCACTGCAGTTTGTAGAGATTTTTGCAGTGGTTTGATACAACTGAGTAGCTTGCAAGGCCATTTCACAGTCAACCACCATTGCTGTGAGTCTGGAGTCACATATAGGCCAGACCAGGTAAGGACAGCAGATTTCCTTCCCAAAAGATATTAGTAATCTGGATGAGGTATCTGGTAGTTCATGGTCACCATTACTAATATTAGCTTTTCATTCCAGATTTATTTAATGAACTGAACTTCAATTCCCCAGCTGCTGTGGTGGGATTTAAACTCATGTCTCTGGTTTACTAGTCCAATAATATAACCATTCTGCTACTGTCCCTACTGTTATCTTACAGTGAGAGTATATTACCCTGTGATTGCATAATCTTGCTTTCAGATTCCCACAAAGCACTCAAATCCTTGCTAATGTTTCAATTGCCTTTTTTTTTCTCAGTAACAGAACTTCCTAACATTGAAAATAGGGTTTAAACAAAAAGATGTCAAACTTTTATATTTCACAACAATATGCTCAAGTTTATCAACTAAATTGTATTTTAAGTCTTCAGATCTTTCATTTAAAGTTTCTTCTTGAAGACCTCAGACACTCCCAAAAGCATAGGCTTAGACTTGATATAGTCTAGAGTTGTGACTCTGTGAACTGAATTTGGATTGTTCAGTTTGAACATGTGCAGTGTGCCAAATCTCCCAGGATGCATTAGTACTGTCTAGTCAGACATACTGATTGAATATTTTCTTTAATTCTTAGCACTTTCTGCTCAGTAGTTTTTCTTCAAATAATTCTGAAAAAGCAAGAGGACAAATTTCAAATGCTATAAGGTAAAGTTTATATTGCATGTCTTGTAAAAAAACAAAACTGCATTTGTGTCTTTGCATGAAAGAGAGGGCAGTGTTCTCAATACACACCTGGTATAGCTTTTATGTTCTGTGAACTGTGAAGGGGGCTAGAGAAGGAGGGTGAGGGTAATGATAGGAGAGAGAGAAAGAGAGGCAGAGACAAAGAGTGTCTTCATTTTAATGTTACTACAGTTGTCCAAAAAAATGCTGAAGTTTGAAGTCAGCTGTGCTTTGTTGTTAGTTCGGCAAGATAAATGCTACCATAGGGCTGATAACCCCATCAGAGCCCTGAGTCCAAAGCAGCACTGACAGAGTGCTGGTCAGGAAATTGCGTGCCCACAATACCTGATTTCTATCCATTTTAATTAATGAATGGAAAATCGGGTAATTTGGATTGTATATTCTTAACCAGAGTATCCTGCAAGACCCACCTCACATCAGGAATCAGTCCTGGAATCCCTCAACCGCCATCACTAAAATAGATTGTCCAGTCATTATCACATTGCCGTTTGTGGGAGCGTGCTGTGTGCAAATTGGCTGCCACGTTTCCTACATTTCAACAGTGACTACACTTCAAAAGTACACTTCTTTAGTTGTAAAGCTCTTTGGGACGTGCTGAGGTTGTGAAAAGCGCTATATAAATGCATTTGTTTTAACTTTACAAAAGACACCTATAAGGTTACACATTTCAATTCATGGACGTCTTGGTCTGCTTATGATCTACCTCTTAGACATGAATAGAAGATGTCTGAACTGTAGTATTATGCAAAACTATATTTCTACCAACCACAATTTAAAGTCAAGCACAAACAGTGATAAACAAATTCAGGATCTGTCACAGAAGCTAAACAGAAAGTACCCTGTTTATATTCTTCTTCGCTAAATTCAAGCCAAGAGATTAAGTGGAGATGATTGCAGACCAGTAGCCACCATTCTAAAAAACATTGAAAGAAAGCATAGCTAAAATCCACATAAACACAGTTTTACAACGGTATCTATTACAAGATAAAGAAGGAACTTGGATTTATTTGCATATTATGACATCTCTTAGTCTGCCCCCAAATGAATGCACAATGAATTACTTGGAAGTGCAGCTCCTGTTTCTATGCAGGCAAATGCAGCAGCCATTTTGGACACATCAGGGTCTCACAGATGAATGAGATGAATATCTATTTTGTGGAGATATTTGAGGGAAGAATGTAGTGCAGAAGAATGTTTCTGGGAGAACTCCCTGATCTTCATCAAGCGGTACTAGGGGGATCCTTGCAATCCACCTGAATGATCACAAAAGGCAGATGGAACCCCTGTTTAACATTTCATCAGAACAGTACTTTTGACAACACGGTTTTTCCTCAGTACTAAACTAAAGTACCAGCCTAGATTAGAGGGATCATTTTAAGCTAACTTGTCCATGGGAAATTGACAGGATCAGATTGGCCGGCTGTTTTACAGCTGGTCCAATTTTACTTCCATTGAAGTCATAGAGTTTTACAGCACAGAAACAGGCCCTTCGGCTCATCATGTCTGTGCCAGCCATCAAGCGCCTATCTATTCTAATCCCATTTTCCAGCACTTGGCCCGTAGCCTTGTATGCTATGGCATTTCACGTGCTCATCTAAATACTTCTTAAATGTTGTGAGGGTTCCTGCCTCAACCACCCCTTCAGGCAATGTGTTCCAGATTCCAACCACCCTCTGGGTGAAAATTTTTTTCCTCAAATCCCCTCTAAACCTCATGTCCCTTACCTTAAATCTATGCCCGCTGTTTATTGACATCTGCGCTAAGGGAAAAAGTTTCTTCCTATCTATCCTATCTATGCCCCTCATAATTTTGTACACCTCAATCAGGTCCCCCCCCTCAGCCTGGTGGAGTGTAAATTGTGCAGCTGATCTGATATTGTCAGGTTCCTGGCAGACAGGCTAGATTGAAGTTATAATGGTGCTGGTGCCACCCCAAAAGAATCAATGCAGTCAAGACTACCTCCAAGATATTAAGTCAAAATCAGAGATTAAATTAAAGCTTTTCATTTATGTTTTTTGATGTCATTTAAATGTTAGTTATGTTTCTTGACTCCTCCACTGTTGCTAAATTATCAGATTACCTATCCAACATCAGCACAAATTTCCTCCAATTAAATATTAGGAAGACTGAAGCCATTGTTTTTGGTCTTCACTCCAAACTCCCTTCCCTAGTTATTGACTCCATCCCTCTCCCAGGCAAAGTCTGAGATTAAACCAATCTGTTTGCAACCTTGGTATCATGTTTGATCCAAAGATGAGCTCCCACGACATAGCCAAGCCATCATTAAGACCGCCTATTTCCACCTCCATAACGTCGCCTGACTTCTCCCCTGTCTCAGTTCATCTGCTGCTGAAATCCTCATTCATGCCTTTGTTATCCTAGACTTGAATAACTTGCTCCCGGCTGGTCTCCCACATTCTACCCTCCGTAAACGTGAGATCATCCAAAACACTGCTGCCTGTGTCTTAACTCGCATCAAGTCCCGTTTACCTATCACCTAGTAAGTGCTTCCAAATAATAGTCTAGAAAGTAAAGGCATGCAAGGAACCTCAGCCCCATGGAATGCACATCCTGTGCCAGGTGGGAAATCCTGGTTGCTTCTTGAGGCCTGGATGACCACATGTGCAGGAAATGTTGCCAGCTAGAGCTAACTCGAGCTCTACATCTTGGAGCTTGAGCTGCAGCTGGAGTCACTAAGGGGCATCCACAAATCTGAGAGCTTCTCTCAACAGAGAGAAGACTCCGACCTCAAAACAAGTTGAAGCGTGCACTGGGCCCCAACGAATTGCAAGTCTGATTGGCAGCCAAAGACTTCACAGCAAACTCAAAGGACAGTAAAATAGAAACCCATCTATTGCCTCAAACTTTTCCCCTTTATTCTTTTCTACTTTTCTGTCACTATCTGCTTGTGTGTTTATCGTGTATGCAAGCTATGGTGGTTGTGTCGCATATTCGTAGTGGGTAACCGGATTAGAGTTTAAGATTAATAAGCTTCTACCTTTCTTGTTTAAAATCTAAGAAAACCTGTCTGAATTGATTTCTTTGCCTTACAATTGGAGCAGTGAACAAGGATTCACTGAGGGGGAAGCTAAAAAGACGGTGTTTTTTGAATTAAACCCTGTTACGGTTAAACCAGACAAAGGCTGAGAGGGAACCCCTAGACCTTCTCATCTGGTCGTAACAACTTCTCTTGTCCCTCGCAGTCTCCATCTTCAGATTGCCAGCTCCCACCTCAGCCGATGGGGCTGCCACTCACACACTCACAGAGTGCTGGAGGGCCTCCCCTTTGCCCTTCAGCGTCGGGAGCTTGCCTGCTGTCCCTGATTGAATGGCAAGTCCACTCCCTGGCTGTTAATTGGCTAAAGATTTGAAAATCCCTGTTGGGACCCGGAATCAACCCCCATTTCCAGTTCCCAACCTGGGATTGAAAATCCAGCCAATTGTAGAAAGATCATCTAATGAGGCCATATGGGTTGACGTGAAGAATAAAAAGGAGCAATCACATTACAGGGAGTGTACTATACACCCCCAAACAGTCAGAGGGAGATAGAAGAGCAAATATGTAGGGAAATCTCTGAGAAGTGCAAAAACAATAGGGCAATCATAGTGGGGCATTTCAACTACCCTTATATTAAACTGGGATAGAATTGGTGTGAAAGGCAAGGTAGCAAGGCCAACAAGAGAGGGGATGGTTCTGGACATATAGTTTTAGCGAATGAAGCTGGGCAGCTGGAAGGGGTATTAGTTTGGGAGCACTTTGATGGAAGTGATCATAATTCAGTTAGATTTAGGGTAGTTATGAAAAAGGACAAAGATAGACCAGGAATAAAAGTGTCCAAGTGAGGAAAAGCTAATTTTACTAAGCTGAGATGTGATTTAGCTCAAGTGGACAGGGAACAGTTACTTGAAACTAAATCAGTACCAGATCAGCTTTCAAGAAAGAGATAGCTAGGGTTAGAATCATAAAATCATAGAAAGTTTAAGGCACGGAAAGAGGCCACTTGGCCCATTGTGTCTGTGCTGGCCGAAAAACGATCCACCCATTCTAATCCCACCTTCCAGCATTTGGTCTGTAGCCCTGCAGATTGCAGCACTTGAGGTACATATCCAGACTCCTTTTGAATGAGTTGAGGGTTTCTGCCTCAACTACCCTTTCAGGCAGTGAGTTCCAGGGCATCACCACCCTCTGGGTGAAAAAGCTTTTCCTCATCTCCCCTCTAATCTTTCTACCTATCACTTTAAATCTATGCCCCCTACTCACTGACCCCTCTGCTAAGATGAATAGACCCTTCACCTCCACTCTGTCCAGGCCCCTCAAAATTTTGTACATTTCAATCAGATCTCCCCTCAAACTTCTCTATTTGAAGGAGAACAACCCCAACCTATCCAATCTTTCCTCACAGCTGCATTTTCCAGTCCCGGCAACATCCTCGTAATTCTCCTCTGTACCCTCTCCAGTGCAATTGCATCCTTTCTGTAATGAGGTGACCAGAACTGCACACAGTACTCAAGTTGTGCCCTAACCAATGATGTATATTGTTTCAGCATAGCCTCCCTGCACTTATATTCTATACCTTGGCTAATAAAGGAAAGGATTCCATATGCCTTTTTAACCACCTTATCGACCTGTCCTGCTACCTTGAGGGATCTGTGGACATTCACTCCAAGGTCCCTCATTTCCTCTAAACTTCTCAGTATTTTCCCATTAATCGTGTATTCCTTTGACTTGTTTGACCTCCCCAAATGTATCACCTCACACTTCTCCAAGTTGAATTCCATTTGGCCTGGTTCAGAGCAAGTATGTTCCCTTAAAGAAAAAGGGTGGGACTAACAAATCCAGAGCCCCCTGGATGTCAATGGGCTTAAAGGCGAGGATAAAGAAAAAAAGGGAAGCCTATGACAGATACTGAGGACTCAATATTGCAGAAAACCTAGAGGAGTATAAAAAGTGTAGAGGTGAAATTAAAAAGGAAATTAGGAAAGCAAAGAGAAGGCATGAAAAATATTAGCAAGTAGAACCAAGAAAAACGCAAAGATTTTTATAAATGCATTGTTACAATCAGGTGGGGAGGGGTCACAAGGCTCCCCTCTAGTCTGTCTCCTTCTTTCACCACAACAGGGTTTATTCCTTTTCAAACAGTGGATGTGCTTACCACTTCAGTGAGTGCTTTACCTTTCACTTTTGTGAAAAAAACTAAAATCAGACAGGTTTTCTTGAGTTTAAGCAAGAAAGAGGTGAGTTTATTGTACTTGTTAAGCCAATGTGTTTTTTTGAGTGATTTTCTTTGGTCCACTGACGGGAGACCAGAATTTATATTTTTTAAAGATATTTTAAAAAGACAAGCTGTCGGCAAAGTCATCCCTTCAGCTTAAGATGATCACCCAGTTTGCAGCACTGTATCTGATATTGCAAAGGACTGTGTTGCAGGAGACAACATTTCCCAACAAGAACCAAGACTCAGGAAGTTAGAAGCAACTGTTTGTTCTCTTTCTTTTAGCAAGAAGAAATACCACTAACTGCTATGTTTGAATCACTGAGTGACTGTCATGTGTCAAGCTCCTCCCCATCTGTGGTTTTAAACTGGTGTTTTCTCTGCAGCAGAGGAGAAGCAACTGGACTCTGACATGAGCAGACCCTAAGTGGGGGTCCCTCTCTCTCTCCCTCCATTCCAGCCTGAAAGCTTTCAAATCCGGCTTGTTGACTGAGCACCTTTGCACATTCTGTCTACAATTTGAAACCCCTTTGGAGGAAATCATCTGCATTACTATCTCCAAAAGACCCATCGAACCAGTCATCTATCTCTTCAAACTAAAAGCCTCAGGACCATGGAATTCAGCTAGAAGACAGCCAAATCACCAAACTCCACAGCCTGTATACCTTTTTATGAATTCTAACTCAACCAATCTACCTTTTCCCACTCTGTAATGTATTTGTGTGTGTGTAAACCTTTAGTGTGTGCCTGTGAGTGAAAGTTGGAGCATTATTATTTTATTAGTTCAGTTTAGATACAATAAAGTTAAACTCTTTCTCAACTCAAGAAAACGATTGGTTCTTGTTATGATCATAGCAACGAAGTAATTAAACATCTACAAAATTGGCCAGTACATCCACTTTAAGAAAGAATTAAACCTGTTGTGGTCTAACAAGGATGGGAAAAAGTGGGAAGGCTTCAACCCCTCCTCACTTGACCATACCATACTTAACCAAAAGCCCGATCTAAATAAAATAATAAACTACACGACACTTTCATTTTCTCTATCACTCTCTCACTCTCTCTCTCTCTCTCTCACACTCACTCACATAGATGTCAGAGTGATGAGGAATAGTCTGGGTTGGATTAAATATCAGAACAAATAAAAATAATATGCAGTGTCTGTAAATTCAGTTGTCTTCCGGATGAATCTGGAGTTCTGACACTCTTGGAGACAGTCGAGGGGGTGGTCTTCTTCCCAGGGGTCTTTGTCTTAGACCTTTTCCAGCCAACAGACAAGCTTCGAATGCCCCAAGGTCACCTGGAGAGAGTGGAAGAGGGAGAGAGAGAGAGAGATAGACACCCCCACCCCCCCACCCCCCCCCCCCACCATGGGTTCTGCTTCAAAGTCTCAGGAGCTTGTGTGTTTGTAGCAAAAAGCTGCTAGTTTTTCACAGATGAGGAGGCGGTCACATGATTGTCCAGTGTCCTCGTTTGCAATTTAATTAGATTCAAGTCTAGGAATTCTCAATCTCTCTTGGGCCTCATTGTTTCAATATTTACCCCCAAAGGTATATATCCATTCATGAATGCTTCAAGATGGTTTTGAATGTCCTGATAATGAGAGTGATACTGGATAATCTACTCAGTGATCCAAGCTATTGTCCTGGATGCAGTCTCGTTAGACATGCATTTCCAATTCGATGTCCTGTGAGGTATTTCAATTCTAATTGTTCTGACCATCTTGTCTGGCAGCTTTTTAAAAGTTAAATGTAGGATCCCGGCTTTCCTTTTTAAAAGTTTAATGTAGGTTTCCACCCGATGAATTAAAAATGCTCATTTGGTAGAGCATGTTTTCCTGACAACATAAAGAGTAAGAGGATAACCAAAGGCACAGTGGCGCAGTGGTTAGCACCACAGCTCCAGCGATCCGGGTTCGATTCTGCCTGTGTGGAGTTTGCAAGTTCTCCCTGTGTCTGCGTGGGTTTTCACCGGGTGCTCCGGTTTCCTCCCACAGCCAAAGACTTGCAGGTTGATAGATAAATTGGCCATTGTAAATTGCCCCTAGTGTAGGTAAATGGTAGGGAATATGGGATTATTGCAGGATTAGTATAAATGGGTGGTTGTTGGTCGGCACAGACTTGGTGGGCCGAAGGGCCTGTTTCAGTGCTGTATCTCTAAATAAATAAAAAAGTAGGGCCTATTCGGGACCATAAAGGGTAACGTGGAGGACATTGGTATGGTTCTTAATGAATACTTTGTATCTGTTTTCACAAAAGAGTGGGACGATATAGACATTGCAATCAGAGAGGAGGAGTTGGAAATATTAGAAGAAATTAACATAGTGAAAGAAAGTAATAAGGGGTTTGACATCTTTGAAAGTGGATAAATCCCCTTGCACAGATGAAATGTATCCTTGGCTGTTAAAAGAAGCAAGAGAAGAAATAACAGAGGCTCTGAACATCATTTTCTAATCCTCTCTGACTACAGGGAGAGACTGAGTAATCACAGGCCAGTCAGCCTAACCTTGGTGGTGGGAAAATTATTAGAAAAAATTCTGGGGGACAGGATGAATCTTCATTTAGAAAGACACGGATTAATCAAAGACAGTCAGCATGGATTTGTTAAGGGAAGGTCATGTCTGACTAACATGATTGAATTTTTTGAGGACGTAACAAGGAGGGTCGATGAGAGTAGTGCATTTGACATAGTTTATATGGATTTTAGCAAGCTTTTGTTATGTCCCACATGGCAGACTGATCACAAAAGTAAAAGCCCATGGGATCTAAGACAAAGTGGCAAATTGGATCCAAAATTGGCTCAGAGGCAGGAAGCAAAGTGTAATGGTTGATGGGTGTTTTTGTGACTGGAGGGCTGTTTCCAGTGAGGTTTTGCAGGGCTCAGTACTAGGCCCCTTGCTTTTTGTGATATATGTCAATGATTTGGACTTGAATGTAAGGGCTGTGATTAAGAGGTTTGCAGATGATACAAAAATTGGCCATGTGCTTGATAAGGAAGAAGAAAGCTGTAGACTGCCGGAAGATTTCAATGGGCTAATCAGATGGGCAGAACAATGACAGATGGAGTTCGGAATTTTACACCACCTCAGTGAGCTGGATGGTGGTGGGGGAGTGGCGTAAAATTGAGCAGGAGGTTCTGGGAGGCCTTCCCGGCCTGCTCCCATCTCCACCCCACTTTACATGGGCCGGGGTGGGGGGGAGGGTGGTGGCGAAAAACAGGCGGCCTACCCCAGGACAATCAAGTGGCCACTTAAGGGCCTTCGCGCACCTCCACGGGTATTTTACTCGTGGCAAGCGGGCGTCGGGGGAGGGGGGGTGGTGCTGCCCCTGACAATCGGGCACAGGGTCACACCTGCTTCCCCAACCACCCCCAGAACTCGAGATGCCCCGCTTTCCCCTCCAAACTACCACCCTCACCTCACCAGGCGCGGCCGATCTCCCTAGTGAGGCAACCCTTGCATACCTTCAGTTGTAGCGCCATGTCCTCGGCTAGGATGCAGTCCCAGCAGTGGCCAACACTTCTGGTGGCACTGCTGGGACTAAGGGCTGCCAGCCCGATGATTGGCCGGCAGCTCAATGAGGCAGGAATTCCTCCCTCAAGCAGGTGTAAGTCCCACCTCGGAACAATTAAAGCCCAGGGACCCATTAAATACGGGTCGGATCCCCGGGCTGGGCGGAAGTGGGTTCGCCACTGACTTTTACGTCGGTGGCCAGCTCCCGTCCGTCCGGAGAAAAATCCAGCCCAAGGTTTCAAGTCTGTGACAAGGCATACTGGATACTTGCCTTTATTAGCCCAGGCATAGAATAAATGAGCTAGGATATTATGTTGGAACTGTATAAAACACTATTTAGGCCACAGCTGGAGTATTGCATGCAGTTCTGGTCACTGCAATATAGGAAAGTTGTGATTGCACTAGAGAGGGTACAGAGGATATTTACAATGATGTTGATTTGATTTGATTTAGAGATACAGCACTGAAACAGGCCCTTCGGCCCACCGAGTCTGTGCCGACCATCAATCACCCATTTATACTAATCCTACACTAATCCCATATTCCTACCACATCCTCACCTGTCCCTATATTCCCCTACCACTTACTTATACTAGGGGCAATTTATAATGGCCAATTTACCTATCAACCTGCAAGTCTTTTGGCTGTGGGAGGAAACCAGAGCACCCGGAGGAAACCCAAGCAGACACAGGGAGAACTTGCAAACTCCACACAGGCAGTACCCAGAATTGAACCCGGGTCACTGGAGCTGTAAGGTTGCGGTGCTAACCACTGCGCCACTGTGCCGCCCATGTTGTATGGATTGGAGAATTTTAGTTATGAGGAAGGATTGGATAGGCTAGGGTTTTCTTTGGAACAGAGGAGGCTGAGGGGAGATCTAATGGAAGAGGCAGCACAGTGGCGCAGTGGTTAGCACCACAGCTCCAGGGACCCGGGTTCGATTCTGGGTACTGCCTGTGCGGAGTTTGCAAGTTCTCCCTGTGACCGCGTGGGTTTTCACTTGGTGCTCCAGTTTCCTCCCACAGCCAAAGACTTGCAGGTTGATAGGTAAATTGGCCATTGTAAATTGCCCCTAGTGTAGGTAGGTGGTAGGGAATATGGGATTACTGCAGGGTTAGTATAAATGGGTGGTTGTTGGTCGGCACAGACTCGGTGGGCCGAAGGGCCTGTTTCAGTGTTGTATCTCTAAATAAATAGAGTGGATAGGAAGGCCCTGTTCCTCTTGGTTGAGGGGTCCATAACCAGGAGCATAGATTTAGGGATTTGAGGGGATTTTTTTCACCCAGAGTGTGGTGGAAATTTGGAATTCACTGTCCCAAAGGGTGGTTGATGCAGAAATCCTCATAATATTTAAAATTACTTGGATAAGCACTTGAAGTGCTATAATCTACAAGGCTATGGACCAAGAGCTGGAAAGTGAGATCAGGCTAGATGGCTACTTGTCAGCCAGCACGGACACAATGGGTCAAATGGCCTCCTTCTATGCAGTAAATTTCTACAATACAGCCCTGTGCTCGTTGACCTATATTGGCTCCCAGTCAAGCAACACCTTGATTTTAAAATTCTCATCCTTGTTTTCAAATCCCTCGATGACCTCACCCCTCCCTATCTCTGTTATCTCCTCCAGCTTGAGGTCTCTATGCCCCTCCAATTCTGGCCTCTTGAGAATCCCTGATTTTAATTGCTCCACCATTGATGGCTGTGCCTTCAGTTGCATAGGCCCTAAGCTCTGGAATTCCCTCCCTACGCTTCTCCGCCTCTACACCTTGCTTTCCTCCTTTTAAGACACCCCTTGAAGCCTACCTCTTTGACCAAACTTTTGGTCATCTGACCCAATATCTCATTGTATGGCTTGGTGTCATATTTTGTTTTATAATGCTCCTGTGAAGTGCCTTGAGACATTTTATTACATTAAAGGCGCTATATACATATAAGTTGTTGTTTTGTTCTCACTGCTGAGTAAATGGCTGCTTCAGTATGTTTCCTTCATTCTTTAAAAAAATAATGTTGAAATACTTAGAACATCTCCCTCTACCAATAAGTGTCTTGCATCCTGTGTGCATCTTTTACATTTTAAGAGCCACACTTCAAAGAATCAAAAGTACAAATAAGTCATTTCATGCAGATCTCCTCTTATTAACTTAATCTCTTCAAATGCAGGAGCTGGAGATTTATAAGCAGCTGTCATTCGACCAAAACTTCCCTCAGAACTTAGGCTCTGGTTGACTTCAGATTTTGCCTATTTAGACTACTTTCCCACATGGAAGTATTTAAATGGAAGCCTTCATGAGATAGTCCTAGCTATTGCTAAACATCACAACCAAGCTTCTGACATCAACCTACTGATGAGCTGTTGATCAGCATGTATTTAAGGACCAATTGTAAAGATGGCTGTTAAGGTGGCTTCTATAAATGATTAATTGTCAAGGTTTTATAAATTAACAATCACTAAATATGACAGGCCGAGTACACCAGCCCCACCCAGTACTGCACAATATTAGACTCCACCACAGAGGGAAAAGGAAATTTAAAAATACAAAGTGTTTACTTTCTGGTTTGGGTACGGCATGATAATGAAAACATGTGACACTGGGTGGGTATACTTGGCAACAGCATCCATGCACTGTGGAGCCAGCAGCAACGCCACACTATTGTTACTTCATACATCCTCCCACATGTTTTCGAAAGCTCTTTACAAATAAACAAACCTATAAAGAACTGTGAATCACTATAGTGTGTAATATCAAAATGATCTTTCATAGGAAAAAAAATTCAACTTCTTACTATGAAATAACTTCAATGTTAATATGAGAATGCACAAGCTAACTTTGAAAACCATCTACAGCCAAACCAGGAAGCTGTTTTTTTTAAATCTTCAAGGCCAAATCCAAATAGAAATCACAAGTCATCCTTATTTATAGGTTTACAAGTACTGTCGCAGTTATAGCAATCATCACAGAAGTGAAATGGACACAATATTCTGAGGAGATATACATACAAGAATATTAGAGCTTCACTATGAAATACAAAATTTGAAGGGAATTGAAAAAAGGATTTCTCTCTATTAGGTAATAGCTGCATATACAAACATACAAACTGCTAACAGTAGTCATGGACAATCTGTTCATGCAGAGGGGTATTAAAATAAAGTGTACAATTCTAAAGGAAGTGCAGGAACAAACACACCTGGGGGTATACATGCACAAATTGTTGAAGGTGGCAGAGCAAGTTGAGAAAGTGGTTAAAAAGGGATATGGGACCCTGGGCTTTATAAATAGAGACCTAGAGTACAAAAGCAAGCAAGTTATGACGAACCTTTATAAAACACTGGTTTGGCCTCAATTGGAGTCCTGTGTCCAATTCTGGGCACTGCACTTGAGGAAGGCTTTAGAAAGACTGCAGAAAAGATTTACGAGAATGGTTCCAGGGGTGAGGGACTTCAATTATGTGGATAGATTGGTGAAGCTGTTTTCCTTAGAAAAAAGGTTGAGAGGAGATTTGATAGAGGTATTCCAAATCATGATGGGCCCAGACAGACTAAATAGGGAGAGCTGTGCAGAACGGTTGAGAATCAAAGGACACAGATTTAAGTTGATTGGCTAAAGAAACAAAGGCGACATGAGAAAAACCTTTCTCACGCAGCAAGTGGTTGGGATTTGGAATACACAGCCTGAGAGTGTGGTGAAGGCAGATTCAATCATGGCTTTCAAAATGGCATTGGATAAGCATCTGAAGAGAAAATGTTTGCAGGGCTTCAGGGAAAGGGTGGGGGAGTGGGACAAGCTGAGTTGCTCTTGCCGAGAGCTGGCATGGACACAACATACCGAATGACCTCCTTCTGTGCTGTAACCGTTCTATAATTCTATGATTCTATCCAGAGTTGCTGAGAATCACCAGTGGAGAAGTGAATGCTGGCTGCTTTGTTTGGAGGTGGGCCGCATTCAGGCTTCAGCGGCTTGCCTCATTAACCTTAAACATGGGAGGGTCCAACATGAGTCATGCCGACACAGACTGCTCAGGACTTTGTGGATGGGTGATCTGGTGTCTACAGGTTTTCAAAGCCTGCAATAAGGCATCCATGGGGGTGAGCTTTGTATCATCTGACTTGGAGTTTTGGACAAGGCCATTTTCTGGCTGTAAGTTTGAAAGGGGCAAAATGTTATCACATTGCTGGTCCCAATGCGAGCAGTAGATAATCTCTCCACTGAATCAACATACAGAAGAGTGTGAAGATAAAGCTCTACCTGCCACATAGGTGTCTACACAACATATTGTGAAAAACCCTGAGATTTTCCTCCAAGGTTAGCACAGAAGGAGCCATTCAGCCCATTGTGTAGTTCCGGCTCTTTTGCAACAGCAATCCAAAACTATATCCATTGCCCTGCTCTCGTCCAATATCCCATCTCATCATCGACTTCAAATGTTTATCTACTTTTCCCTTAAAAGATACAATGGCTCTGCCTCAACTATTCCCTTTGGTTAAGTATTCCATGCTGTAACAAGTTCTTGAGGAAAGAAATTTCTCCTAACATCTATCATCGCTATTTTAGTCTCAATTTTCAATTGACCCATTATTGACTCCCCAACCAGAGGAAATATTCTTTCCCATTCACCTTATTAAAACCAATAAAATTAATGACTCAAAAGCCATGTTGTCACTTGACAACTGAGGTTTTCAAAGGATGAGTGTACTATACACTAAGGACTGGCATGCAGAAAGGTATGAAGCTCAAACATTGCCTGCCCAGTGTTTCCTCATTTCTTTGAACAAACTCAAGAGTGTAAAAATAGAGCAGTATTTGTGCATTTCAGCGTGGAGTAAATACCACAAATAAGTAATCGGTGTTAAAAAAAATGTAATTAAAATGTTTTCTTTTTTCACACATTCATTGATGGCCTCAGAGTTCTCTTCATCAGGTGATTAAGTGGTTTCTGAGTCATTGGCTTAATTAACTAATTATAACTGGAAAGGAATGTGTGGTGCAGACACTGGTAGTATAGGTAATAGTTCAAGAGGGTGCTGCTGCTTCTCTGCCAAAGCCACTCAAGAGCTGGCCACAAAAGTACTCATGGGTGGCTTTACCTTTGATTTCCCCATCCCTCCCCTGTAAGGAAGTTGCCTATCCTTGGAAATGCCTGGCTTATGCAGCATGGCTGAGGTCTGAAGTCTTTTGTGTGGCAAACAATGCTGGTGAGTTCACTTCATGCCACCCCAATGCACAACCTGTTGGCACTCTGAAATGTCATGTTACTGCACCACCTTTCAAACCTTAGTTTTTTTCTTATTCAGTGGGTGCAAAATGGAGGCTATTTTTGGTTCAGACAAATTGGAATTATTGGATTATATATTGCCACCAGTAATATCCATAGTGACTGCCATGATTTTGACTGCCAACTTACAGTCATGAAACATTAACGTGTGCTTGTGACAGTTTGCGTGTCTCACTCAACTCACTGAATGACTTACTGGAAATCATAAAAACCTCTCTTCAGGTCAATTCCATAACTGGAAGAAAATTACTACTGTGTGAAAGAAGAGCACTTAAATTTTTAGGCCTTGTTCAACGAAATGCACAGTGAATGAAATAATACTGACCTGGCAGTGGTCCAGCTGTCACTGTGCATCAGATGTTCAATCAGCAAGGCTTTTGATGACACTGGCTCAGTTATGAGGAAAATGAGTCACCCAAGCTTGCCTAAACGTGGGCTGGAGGTTGTTTACTGAGAAAATCCTGTTGCACTGAAACAGCACTTTGCTCCAAGATGTGATGATCGATTTCTTCTCATATTTTCCCACTTCCTATTCTCATTATCATCAAGTGGTGCCCATAGCAACCATGCTGTCGTCATCAGCTTGAAATTAATTCTGCTGAATAAGATTCAATGTGAAATGATTCGGTGGAAATGGACATTTTGACCTTGGTGTAGCCATTGTATTTATTTGTCCACCACTGTTAGTATATCTTAGTAAAGTCCAAATCCACAATTGTGAGGGGTTTATGTGCACAATCTTATTTATATAGCACTTCATAGGGTACTGGATATTTCACCCTGTAACTGTTCAGTACGTATAGCATTCATAAACATGTAGGAAATGGATTTTCATCTTCAAATTAGGCTGTAGTGGATATCCTCGTGTTTCACACACCTTCCCTTATTCATGTCCAATATGATATTTGACAGAAAATGCTGATTAAGAAAAAATGAATCTTGTTACAAGTGCTTCCTTTTTTTTGGTAAATTTTGATGATTTGAGGTTTAAAACCAAAAAGGATTCCATGGATTTTTTTTTTACAAGGCTCACTGAGAGGTCTGGACTGTAAACAGTTACTGGAAGACACCTGTCTTCAAATAATGATCCAGCAGGGGTTGAGTTTGACTTGGGGAAGATGTTTACAGAGAAGTGACAGGTCAAGATTTATAGGGGTCAGGAAGCTTGGCTCCTGACATTGTTTATGGTTTTGCTTTGAACAGTGAGTTGGGATATGGACAAAGGTTTGAAAAGACAGTTGGAGAAAACTTGCCAAGAGAGCAACACCCAGCTCAGTCCCTTCCAGCTCTTTGAAAAATCAATCGGAAAGGATGCTGGCAGAGGCCCTCAAGAGGGGCTGGGGGGGGCACATGGGTGTGATGAGCAGTGGTTGGCAGCAGCTGGTGGTCTATATGTGTACCTGGGAGCAGCTCTCTGCTCCCCTTGGCTTTACAATAAGTTTAGTACAAAACAGTTAACTTGCCTTTTCGGTGGCAGCCTACAGAGATCCATTTAAGGACCACTGGTTTGCTGATCGGCTGATGAAAGTGACTACAGCATGCACGGTGCAAGCTGAGATTATTTTCAAACTAATTTGCCAAATGTGACTGAAACAGGTGTTAGGCGCCCCATTTGCATATGCAATGGGCCAGACAGTTTCAGGCACATGGTCTGCAGGGCTAGTAAGCAGCTCTAACCAATATGGTGGGTGGTGTACAAAACAACAAAGAACAAAGAACAGTACAGCACAGGAACAGGCCATTCGGCCCTCCAAGCCTGCGCCGATCTTGATGCCTGCCTAAACTAAAATCTTCTGCACTTCCGGGGACCGTATCTCTCTATTCCCATCCTATTCATGTATTTGTCAAGATGCCTCTTAAACGTTGCTATCGTACCTGCTTCCACCATCTCCCCCGGCAGCAAGTTCCAGGCACTCACCACCCTCTATGTAAAAAACTTGCCTCGCACATCCCCTCTAAACTTTGCCCCTCGCACCTTAAACCTATGTCACCTAGTAAATGACTCTTCCACCCTTCTGGCTTCTGACTATCCACTCTGACCATGTCGCTCATAACTTTGTAAACCTCGATCATGTCGCCCCTCCACCTCCGTCGTTCCAGTGAAAACAATCCGAGTTTATCCAACCTCTCCTCATAGCTAATGCCCTCCAGACCAGGCAACATCCTAGTAAACCTCTTCTATACCCTCTCCAAAGCCTCCACGTCCTTCTGGTAGTGTGGCGACCAGAATTGCACGCAATATTCTAAGTGTGGCCTAACTAAAGTTCTGTACAGCTGCAGCATGACTTGCCAATTTTTATACTCTATGCCCCGACCGATGAAGGCAAGCATGCCGTATGCCTTCTTGACTACCTTATCCACCTGCGTTGCCACTTTCAGTGACCTGTGGACCTGTACACCCAGATCTCTCTGCCTGTCAATACTCCCAAGGGTTCTGCCATTTACTGTATACTTCCCACCTGCATTAGACCTTCCAAAATGCATTACCTCACATTTGTCCGGATTAAACTCCATCTGCCATTTCTCCGCCCAAGTCTCCAACCGATCTATATCCTGCTGTATCCTCTGACAATCCTCAACACTATTCGCAACTCCACCAACCTTTGTGTCATCCGCAAACTTACTAATCAGACCAGCTACATTTTCCTCCAAATCATCTATATATACTACAAACAGCAAAGGTCCCAGCACTGATCCCTGTGGAACACCACTAGTCACATCCCTCCATTCAGAAAAGCACCCTTCCACTGCTACCCTCTGTCTTCTATGACCGAGCCAGTTCTGTATCCTTCTTGCCAGCTCACCTCTGATCCCGTGTGCCATCACCTTTTGTACCAGTCTGCCATGAGGGACCTTGTCAAAGGCTTTACTGAAGTCCATATAGATAACATCCACTGCCCTTCCTTCATCAATCACCTTTGTCACTTCCTCAAAAAACTCAATCAAATTAGTGAGACATGACCTCCCCTTCACAAAACCATGCTGCCTCTCACTAATAAGTTTGTTTGTTTCCAAATGGGAGTAAATCCTGTCCCGAAGAATCCTCTCCAATAATTTCCCTACCACTGACGTAAGGCTCACCAGCCTATAATTTCCTGGATTATCCTTGCTACCCTTCTTAAACAAAGGAACAACATTGGCTATTCTCCAGTCCTCTGGGACCTCACCTGTAGCCAATGAGGATGCAAAGAGTTCTTCCAGCACAGAATGACCATGTGCATGCCACTCACCGTATCGGCACAAGCTTTATGCCAGTAAAACAGGCAAAGCTCAAGCCAGTTTCTTGTACAAAAGCAAAATACTGTGGATGCTGGAAATCTGAAATAAAAACAAAGTGCTGGAAATATTCAGGTCTGGCAGCATCTTTGGAGAGAGAACCAGAGTTAACGTTTCAGGTCAATGACCCTTCATCAGTACAAGTGAAGGGTCATCAACTTGAAACATTGGGCTGGGTTTTACCAGCCCCCCCGACATCAGGGATTGTGGCGGGGGTGCCCTAGAAAATGCCTCCAGGAGAGGCTCGCCACGGGCCTGCCCAATATTACCAGAGGCAGCGGCGAGGCCTCGTGGCAGTCCCCCCATCGCTTGGTGATGGAACCATCTCTATAATATGTTAATTTATTAAAATCAAGGAATAGTTACCTACCTCGTCACGCTGGCCGTTCCACTTCCGTATTATCGACAGTGGCCAGCACGCCCACGCTGTCCGATCTCCGAATGGAGATCCGATGTGGGACACTGGTGGGGAGGGGGGAGGAGTTAAGTAATTCAGTGTGGGGGGTGGGGGGAGAGGGAAAATCTTACCTGATTGGTCGAGAGGGTGATGGAAAGGAATAAAGGTAAAAGTTTCTGAACTTCGTCATGGTGGGAGGGGTGCCGTGCTGCGGTGGAAGATCAAATACTCAATGTAGGTATTTTGCTGGGGGGTGGGGGGGAAGAGGGCAGGAATGATCTGTTAGGCTATCGGTGGGGTAGGGAGTGGGAGAGGGGCTGGAAAGATTTCTGCGATTATTTTTATTATTTTGTCAGCGGCGCACAGGCCGTGCCTGTGCCGTGCCTTTTTTGAAGGCGTGATTGGCGGCAAGCTTTTAAAATTCAGGCCACTAACTCTATTTCTCACTCCACAGATGCTGCCAGAGCTGCTGAGTATTTCTACTTTCTAGTATGTCAAAGGATAACGGCACCTTTATGAACACCAGAGACTTTAGAAAGTGGAAGAGATTATTAGCCCAACAAGTTCACCACTTTTTGGCTAATCTCAACCCCATCTTCTTGTCATAGGCCGGAGTTTTACGCCACCCCAGTGAGCCGGATGGTGGCAGGGTGGTGGCGTAAAATTGAGTGGGAAGCTCCGGGAGGCCTTTCCAACCAGCTCCTGCCTCCGCCCACTTTACGTGGGCCGGCATTGCGGGGTGGGTGGTGGCGAGAAACGGGCTGCCCACCCCAGGCCAATCAAGGCCCTTAAGTGGCCACAACGGCCACTTGAGGGCCTTCGGCCACCTCCACGGGGATTTTACCTATGGCAAACCGGCGTCCGGGAGACATGAAAGGCCGCCCAGTGAAAGCTGGCGGCCTTTCAGCGCCCCAGGGGTGGGCCCTGACAAACGGGCACAGGATGCCCGATTGAGGACCACCCCGCTTCCCCAACCACCCCCAGGACCCAAGATGCCCCCCCCTTCCCGCCACACAACCACCCTTGCCTCGCCAGGGCGTGACCGATTACCCCGGCGAGGCAACTCTAACTTGCCTGTTGTCCTGGCTCCATGTCCTCGGCTGGGCTGCAGTCCCAGCAGTGGCCACCACTCCCGGTGGCACTGCTGGGACAAAGAGCTGCCGGCTAATCAGGCAGGACTTCCTCCCTCAAGCAGGTGGAAGTCCTGCCTTGGAACAATTAAAGCCCGGGGACTCGTAAAATGTGGGACGGATCCCCGGGCCGGCGAAAGCGGGTTTGCCACCAACTTTTTTACATTGGTGGCCAGCTTCCATCTGCCTGACGTAAAATCCAGCCCATAATCTTTAATCCAATCTTTCTGCAGATTCATTTCTATTCTTTGCTGAACCCATTTTTACTATTTGCTTGAATAGCCTTTGCTCATTTCTCCTTCCATAGATTTGTTGCCCTTAGTGAGAAATAATTCTTCCAAATTCCCCTTTTACTCTTAATTTCACCGTTCGTCAGTGTGATCGATTTATCTGGATCAGTTTTCTCCATCTCCTTCTTAATATCGAATGATTCTATTTGTTCTCCTCAAAGTTCCGTCTTCCCCACTGGGAACAAATGCAACTTTCTTAGTTTACCAGTTGTACGGGTTGATAACTCCTAGTGACATGGCTTGAGCTGAAATAAGCTGTTCTTATGCCGCTGTGGGAGGTGAGGGTGGTGGTGCAGGGGTGGTTAGGGCGTTGATCCTGTAGCCTAGCACAGAATAGATCTACTGTGCTGGCAAGCTGAGTGATATTAATACACTAAATGAAACCTTGTTGATTGATTTTCCTTCAGGGTGGATTTCCTCATTAGAAGCAGCAATTGTTCCCAGTACAGTTCCACATTTTTCCTAAAGGGACACGTTGACAGAATAAGGATTGGATTGTTTTCATTTTCGTTGTTACAAAGAAGATCAAATAGCAAAAGTAAAGATACTGTAGATTTGCTGATGTCTTTGAAGATGAGTTTAGCTCAGAATCACAATCATACAAAGAAGGTTTGGGTAACACAGTCAGCGACTCCCATTCCATCAAGTTTTCTTTGGGCATGCTGGCTTGCACAAGGCTCCGTTTTTACGCTCTTTTTCATTGAATTGATAAACGGAATCCATGTGCTTTTAATGAAATATAAAGCTGCTCGAGAGGGCAGAGGCCTGTGATAGCCTTGATAGTCAGGGTATGTTCACTCTACTCTCAGGCTGAGTTTTTCTACAGAATTTTAATAGTGCAGACAGGAAAACAAAACAACAGACGCACTCTGCTTTAAGAAGATGTGTTTCCCATTGGCCTGGAAACTGGTAGGCACCAGGCAGTAGGAGGCCCTTCCCGTTGTTCATCAGGAAATCCTGTGAAAGTCCTTGCCACGGTTTCTAAATGTGTTGAACATATGAAGAACAAGTTCTTTTTATTTAGCATAACAAGGATCAAAATAATGAGGTTTCACCATAGAGATAATTTAAAGTTAAAAGCGAAGGATCCATGAATATTTTCCATCTCATTAAGTGGCCGCTAAGCTCATTTGCCAGAGGCCGTCCACTTATACACTTTAGAAAAGCTTTTATTAGAATAACTGGAATTAGGGTAACCTCAAGGAAGTGAGGGTACTTTACTGCAGATTAAAGGGTAGGAGATCTTCCATTATATCATTAGTGGTTACAAGGGTTGTTCTATTTTAATCAGATTGGCACTCAGAACTACAGGTCATGCCAGACAGTAACATGGCCTTAAAGTTCAGCCTCACCATTCTGACATTACTGGTTCACAGGAATGCAGCAACCCATCATTACTCAACTAGTTGTTCCTGCACTTCTGCCCTCTGTTAAATCGCTGTTTTTGTACCTAATCTTTAGAAAGGATGTCCAGTACTTAGTGTTTTATTTTGTACTAGGCCAACAAACTGGTGGGTACAACCCCCAGCTAATTACAGAGGCAGAACATTCATAACCACCAGTGACTCTGAAGATTTCTCCTCTTTAACCCTTTGCTTGTAATTATGCTGAGATTCTGAGTACAGCTCATAGAATCATAGGTCTCGATATTAAACCTGTCATGATGGGCAGGAGAGGGTCAAGGGGAGACTTCAAATTTTTAATGGGGAACACGTCCCAAACACGCCATACAAGCACTTGCCACCATTTTCACAGTGTTGGGTTTCGTGGCATCTGAGTGGGCTGCTGTGGAGAAGCAGGCCTCTTCCCATAACATATTAAAATCAGGTTTTCACTGTGAAATTGGCAGGATGATGTAGCAGCTCTTAAAGGGCAACTGCTCACCATTAAAGTGGAATGGACTGTTTTGCAAAGAAACTATTGAACCTGGCAGCAGATGTGGAAGGCGTTCAGCAGCATTAAGAGAAGTGCCAAGTTAGGTGTACCATCCTTTATATACATGCTTAATATTTGGCCATGGCAGACAGCGAAAACATTTAAACATTAAGCTGCTGTGCCCTCAGATTTTAAAGATGAAGCACTGTATCGATGGTGAAAATCCTTGGGTTTAATCTAGGCTCGTAGACCTCCAGCAACCACAGCCATTTTAGGTTGTGCTCGGCAGGACTCCAACCAGTGGGGAGTTTTCCCCCTGATTCCCGTTGACATCAATTTTGATAGGGTTCCTTGATGCCACACTTGGTCAAATGCTGTCTTGATGTCAAGGGCAGTCACTCTCCCCGCCCAATTCCAAAGGGAACTGCATTGAGACAATTGGTCTTCATTGTTTTCCTAAATGATTTGGATGAGAACATTAATGGAACAATTCATAAACTCACAGATGATCCAAAAGTGCAGACAAAGTTTAGCAATTCAGACCACATCATTAAGTTGCATGGTAATGTGGTTAAATTATTTTAATATTTCCATGTAAATGTTCTTCAATGTGGACAAATGCAGTATAATACAAGTATGTTTATATCATGCAGCGATAGCCTGTGAAGGTTAAAGGTGATATAGGTTAAGATAGAGACCTGGGGATAATTGTTCTGAATTCATGAAAAGTGCACAAGCAATGAGGTAGATCTAGAGAAAGCATATAGGCTTTTAGGCTAATTTGCAGGATGACAAACTGAGTTTTGACTGTATAGCTGAAGTCATCGACTATTCAACAAAAAGGACTATCCTTGGGTTACATAATGTTTTGGTACGTCATCACTTGGAGTACTGTGTATCATTTTGGGCCACACTCATGGTGAAGGGTTTTGAGACTCTGAAGGAGAAGGTGAGGAGGACAATCAGAATGACATCTAACTTGAGGGATAAAAACAAGAAATGCTGGAGATGCTCAGCAGGTCTGGCAGCATCTGTGGAGAGAAAAGCAGAGTTAACGTGACCCTTCATCAGAACTGGCAAATGTTAGAAATGTAATAGGTTTTAAGCAAATAAAGCGGGAGTGGGGCAAAAGATAACAAGAGATGCTGCCAGACCTGCTGAGTATTTCCAGCGTTTCTTGTTTTTATTTCAGATTTCCAGCATCTGCAATATTTTGCTTTTATTCTAACTTTAGGGATCTTAGTTATCAGGACAGGCCTAAAGAGTTAAGGCTATTTACTTTGAAAAAATGGTTTCTTAGAGGGGATATGATTAAGCTTTTTATGGATTCGCTATAGTCATTTAAAAGGGAACTTGAGGGAAGAGACATTTCCACTTATAAAGGGTAATTTGCTAGTTAGCTGGGATTTTTAGGAGTTGTGGTTTACAGTGGTGTCCTGCAGCCTTCATTGACTTCTTTATTATTTGTTCTTGGGATGTTGTTGTTGCGGGCAAGGCCGCATTTATCACCCATCCCTAATTGACCAGAGAAGGTAGTGGTTGGCCTTTAGGGAATTAGAGAAGAATTTCCTAAACTGGCTGCAGGCTTTTTTCCCCTCCTCTGGGCTTTTGCCTCTCCCAGGCGATTGCATGCTTAGGGGATGATCCAATGATGTATGTGGTCGGTCTGATGATCTTTTCCTGTCATCCTGTTCATGTTTATATAAATGCAAGTAACTGTTGGAGGAAAAATTGGGGTTTGAGACCATACATTTAAGTTGACTCCTGCTGTGAGTGAAAGGTACCTATTTCCTGGGCTCTTAAAGTGCATGCAAGACTGTGTTATAAATAATAAACATGTGTGATTTCACTGGACCTCTTATTGATGGTGTGACCCTAACACAAATATTCCTATTTATTCTGTCTGTGAATGAATGCAGGAAAAAATGTACATGTTTACACCAGCTTGCTTCTATAAGAACAGATACAACGGCTGATGTTCCACGAGTGGAACTGTGGAAGGTATTTTCATGGATTATTTCCCACATCAGTGGTTCGAGTTTAGAACATTGTCTGACTAGTGTGTAATGTGAAAACTATTTCCTTGATTAGCATGAGCTGATAACTCATAAGAGTGATTTACAGACAGCATCTCTGTATGCCACTTTACTTTCATGACAGCTTCACTGAGCAATTGGGTGCAGGTTTGCTGAGAAACTTTACATGATGAGAAATTTGGTTTTGTTTTACCCTGGATCGTGGATGCATGGAGCAGCTCCCAACAAAAGCAATTGGTGCTGGATTGATTAACTCATTCATAAAGAGCCAAATAATTGTCTGGTTGGGAATTATCAGGATAAACACAGATAGAGATGATCAAATACTCCACAAGATACAATGCTTTCTGTATTGCTAGGGCAGAGCCTTGGGAGAAGAGAACTTGTCAGATGACAGCCAGCAATATTTGGTTAGCGGAGACATAGAGATGAATAAAAATTCTGGTATTTCATTTGAGTACCTACTGAGATCAAGGCATATTTATGGTTTCCTGTTGAGAGTCAGTGATTGGGGTATATTTTACGTGGTATATGGAAAGAATGGGTCTAGTAGGTAAGTGCATCCAGAATTGCTGGAGGTTCTTCTAATCTCCTGCCATAACTGGAATAACTGCCATAATTGATGGAAGCCCTGGTTACACTACATAAGCTCACTATTTTCATTTTCATAGTAACAAATGTAATATTTGAGTATCCAGCCTTCTTTGCATTATTAATTTACTGACCAGCCAGACTGTAGAAGACCACTGCATTACAAATATAAACACCCAGATAAAATATCAAAACAATCAACTCTAACTTGTACTGGATATAAATAGCTGTTGGACGATCAGTCCTGTTCGCGAAAGAATTAGTAGAAAGTATATTTTAAAATGGTGTGAATCTCTATTCTTTCAATCCATTTCTCTCTATTACTGATTACTATTGAGTTCCAAATGGGTGCCTTTTCTATTTGTGATAACCATCCACAAATAATCCATTGCCAGTACAGACATGCCACTTGCAGATTTCAACACTCCAAGATGCCAATGTAGTTACTATTAATGGCACAAGCCTGGATCTTCCTCTGCTGGCAGTATCTCTACCTCCTGAATACTTGTTCCATTTTCCACTGGCTTAAACATTCAAATGACAGCCTGGCAGTTTCTACCTGTGATTAGGCCAGAAAACCACAACCGTCCATGGTAAGAAGAAAGTGGTAAGTTTTCTCAAGAGCTTAATAGGGATCGGTTACAAACACAGTAATTACTTTGTTCTATCTTCCCTCAAATAGAACATGGCTGAATCTTCACTAAAGTCAGGGGCCTTGAGAGTCTGCTAGCACAATTTGCCTGAAATCGATCAAATAATTGAGGGATTTTCAAGTGCAAGCATAATTTGGGTTTCTGTAAACTTTAACGCTGTCTTTAAAAACATTGGACCAGAAGCTGGCCCTACCCACAAAACTGATCCCGTCCTCAGATCAAAATAATGAGTGTGGTGAGTTTCCACCAACTGCGACTGTTTGAGAAGGCTCTTCAAGTTAAACTTGTTTCTTTAGGGAATAGGCACTAGTACGCACCTTTTAAAATATTTTAAATATTAGGAAATATTCAATTTACTAAAAAAACTGTCTAGTGTACACCAATGAAACTAGTCAATGGTTCAGTATAGTGTTTTTGCAGTCATTTGCAGTGTATTAAAATCACGTTACTCACAGGTAACTCACTGGGGCGGCACAGTGGTTAGCACTGTAGCCTCACAGCTCCAGTGTCCCGGGTTCAGTTCTGTGCGGTACTGCCTGTGCGGAGTTTGCAAGTTCTCCCTGTGACCGTGTGGGTTTCTGCCGGGTTCTCCGGTTTTCTCCCACAGCTAAAGACTTGCAGGTTGATAGGTAAATTGGCCATTGTAAATTGCCCCTAGTGTAGGTAGGTGGTAGGAGAATGGTGGGGATGTGGTATGGAATTAACGCAGGATTAGTATAAATGGGTGGTTGTTGGTCGGCACAGACGCGATGGGCCAAAGGGCCTGTTTCAGTGCTGTATCTCTAAATTAAAAAAAACAGGTGATGGACTAGACACTCTTATTAAAAATGCTTAATTTTTGTAAGAAATCAATTTTCAGCTGTATTAATAAAACTGCACCAGGTTATCACTCCTATATAGGAGTACCTTTTATGCAATGGAAAAAAAAACAATTACACTGCCTGATTGTGATGGTTCAAGGAAGATTTTACGTTTGTGATTATACAATGAATTTAAGCAGAATCTTGTACCATTAACTTCATTTCAGAAAACCAGTGAAATTTCAGGTGCAATTGACACCCAGATTGCTAGTTGTGCCCAAAGCAGAAACTCTACCACTCCACATACCACACCCCACCCAGGTTTCGGCCGTACCGGACATGAGATGAACCTTATGACAAAAACACCCTTTAATTGGCCTTATCTCTATCTATGTTTAAAAATGTTAAATTATCAGGTTCTGCCAAATCATTCTGGTCTATCCAATTGCATGCCACTGGCAATAACCAATCACCACCAGCATTATTGATAGCAGACTCTCAACAGCAATGTTAACCTTACCCCTCAGAGGAAATCTCAGGCCCAAAACAATGCTTGGAATATTGATATTAGGCAGCTAACTGAAAATAACATTAAGCTTGGCCTATTTGTGTCTGGGTGCAAAAGTACTTCCTTTGAATGTATATGAATAATGGGACCTATGCAATCTGAAGATTAGCCTTGTTTGTGTAATTGAACAAAGGCTGAAATCCATTTGATAACCTTTGTTTTTCAGATGATAATCTCTAACCCTGTGTTGTACACCCTATGGGTTGTACTGCAAATGAAGTATGAGTCATTTGCAAACCTTGGAATCTGTTTACAAGATTATAGTGTTCAGTGCTGTCCCTCCCAATAACCAGTTTTGCCACGTCAAAGATGGTGTTGACTCACTACCTTGTACTTCTTTATTCCTCTTAATTTCACAAGGTTTAATATAGCACAAAAATAGTACAAAGCAGCTTGTTGCTTTATAATTGAAACCAACATGGGAGGGAGAAAAACTTTCAATACTCTGTCAATCGAACTATATTTTCATGGATAAATGTTCACTCAGTAAAGGGTTTTGGACTTCATTCCACTCAATTAATTTCTATGAATTAAGAAAGACAACAAGGTCACGGAGAAATCTTCAATTATTGAAATAGTACTTTGTGTTCTCAAATGTTTTTCTTAAGTTATTGACGATACATGGATGGACAAAGAGAGCTAATGGTCAGATTCTCGCACACACACTGCACTTGGCGAGGGCATGTGCCCAATGAGAATATGGAGGCTTACATACCTTCAACGAGGAAAATAATTCCTCTCTTTCATTTGTCTATCCTTTCCATGTGCATTGATTGGGTTATACTTACATGCAATGCTATAAACAAGCAAATTCTTCACTGTATTCAGTGTCCTTAACATATTTTGGCAAACCTGAAAAGTATAGTATAGATTCACAATCCCTGAGAATTATATGAAATATTGAACCTTATTTTCAAAACATTACTGTAAGTATATGTGCACAGCTTGCTACCTCGGATAGACAGTAGGTTTGCATTTGTTGATGAGAGTTAACTGAGTTATATGGCAAACTAGAAGGTTGTACCAAATCTGTTTAAACCATTGGGATCATAGGAGCATTAGGAACAGGAGTGGGTTATTCAGTCCCTCTTAATTCCATCAACTATACTTAGTTTTTACCTGAATGTTACAGATAAAAATGAAATCTAAACATAAAACGTACATGAGAACTGAATTCAATTATAACTGCTGATGGGTCTACATGATGTAAAGGATAAGTAACAATATTATTTTATGAATATATCAGATCCAAAGTATTAATGACTCAAATTTTTCAATAGGGATAATGGTGATGCTATCAGCACTCACCGTTATTAATGAGTAAATCAGACAGCAACTTCTGGCATCCACACATGCGCAGTTAAACATGGAAGTCAGGAAGTTGCTGACTGTGTTGCCTTGCTCCCCGGCAAGCTTTGCTATAATAATACCTCACCGAGGGACTCTGCATTGAAACACATGAAGGGCGTAAAGTTCCAGAACTTACCCACTAGACACCCACTAAACAAACAAGAAAAATTTAGGGCTTGTTGATTCAAGTGTAAACAAATTCTAAGCTGCTGATAAGTCTTAATTACTACCAAATAACCTCTCACTGGTACTGACTATTTACTTTTACAAGTGTCGAGTTGCATTCCTTTATATTTTAATTACTGTTAGATATTTTTAAAAAATCATTAAAAATTAATTGCTTTTTTACTTTACCTTTGGCTCTTTTATCTCTCACTTAATCCCATCTTTCTTTACTTCTCTTTATTTTGCTTTCTGTATATGATTTTACATTGAATTCAATATTCTAACTTACACTTCCTGGTTTAGATTCTGTGTGCCTCAGTAAGGATTATTCAATCTGATTGGTTTCAGAGACATGTTGTTGCTCACCCTACTCACACAGGTCCCGGATCCCCTGTAGAGGGTGGCATGCTGAAATGTCTCTCTAATTACCCTGAGTTACCACAAGAAAAGCCCATGAAAAGTCTGTGTTTTTGAATGTCTATATTTGTGAATAAAAGATTTTTATGAAAAAATTTACATTTTATATATTGGTAGATATGATTGTCCATGTATTAATGTGTTCATACGGGTACAGTAACAGAAAGTTGAGAATAGACCAGGAATGTTCAATATTCTCAAAAATCCCCTGTGTGTTATTTGACACAAAAGCATCAATACCTTCTGATCTGAGTAACTCCATCAGAGGCAAGGAGAAAACAGGAACATAGGTGAGAAAATTAGGAATGAAAACAATCGTGTTTGCTAACAAATTAAAAAGGAAACATACAGAACCACACTTCAGCCACATTGGGTGAACATGGCCTTTTTAATACTAGCATTCAGCTGAAGATCTTACTGTTTTTCATTCGGCTAAGGATAGTCTGCCAGGGAAAAGCATGACCAGCATGCATGTATTATCTCATTGATTCTTTCAGTATGAATGAACAGTTTAGACACAGTCACGTGACAGCAGCAGCAGGCTGCAGCAGCAGACTTGGACGAAGGCCCAGCATCATTATGTAGCAATCAAGTTACTGGGGAGGGAGGGCGGTTTCACAGGAAGTACGCTCTGCTAGAGATAAGATGGATTTAACAGAAACAGGATCAAACTGGTTTTAACCTGTGAGGTTTCAGCGTTCAGGGGCTGGTTACATGACATATGTAAGAAGTAAAATGGGCAGGAAACTCAAAAAGGTTCATTCTAAACAAATAACTGTAGGACTCTTTTACATTCACATTGCAAATGCAACACAAATGTAGCAGCAACTAAAATTTCAATCATTCCTGTATAGTTTACATAGTACTCAGACAAGACAAGAAGTATGAAACACAATAGGAGCCAGTTGGGAATTTTCTGGGTATTAACGAGCACAAAAGTTTGTCAGGTCAAAGGCAGGGGATTACAATTACTTCTCAGACTGGTGGGTATATTTAGAGAATATAGTACAGAATGATGCATGTAGCTACAGAACCTCCCTAAATCAACAGCATTGACCAAAGGCTCTGAATTGAACCTATGATCCTCTGCAATGAAGTCATGGAAGAAACAACGCCAAGAGTGGCAAGGGTTGACAGTTACACAACTTTTCTAAAATAAGTCTAAAATCCGTGAAACATTCTTTGTGTCAAGCTCCAAGTTAGTTAGTAACTAAGGATCTGCTACATATCTGATTAAGTTCCAAAATTCAGCTGAATTTGATAACTCAAATGTGAAAATAGGATCAATTTGTCATTTTTTTCCATTGGATTTCTCTTTCTATCTTTTCATAATTGCCGCATGTTACAAATTGCTTTATATTTATATTTCATTTTCTTCCTCTCTTTAGGCCTGTTTACCAATATAGAACCAATTCCAGACAGAACTGTACCAGTTCACTCTCCACTTTTCCGTCCCTTTTTATTTGTTTTTGTGATGTGGGCATCGCTGGCTAGGCCAGCATTTATTGCCCATCCCTAATAGCCCTTGAACTGAATGGTTTCCTCGGCCATTTCAGAAGGCATTTTAAGAGTCAACCACATTGCTCTGGGTCTGGAGTCACATGTAGGCCAGATCAGGTAAGGACAGCAGATTTCCTTCCCTAAGGTTAGTGAACTAGATGGGTTTTTACAACAATCGGCAATGGTTCCATGGTCAGCATTAGATTAGTTTTTTTAATTGATTTCAGATTTCAAATTTCACCATCTGCTGTGGTGGGATTCTAACCCATGTCCCCAGAGCATTAGCCTGGGCTCTAGATTACTAGTCCAGTGACACTACCACTACACCACAGCCTAGCTTTCTTAAATGATGTGAGGAATTGCAAAAGACAATCTACATCCTATCAGCCTCTGGTGCACTTCTGCAGTCTTGTGGATAGACTTGTGCAGTTTTGCCATTGAATTGTCTGTGGGTTTATCGGTGATGTCTAATGTACAAGAAAAAGTTTGTGGGCTGGATTTTGTTCTCTCCCAGGAGTTGGAGTCCGTGGTGGGCGGTGGGGGCCTAAAGATGCTTACGGGAGAGGGCTGCCGTTTACACCGACGCCGGGAGGGCCCGGGCTGATATTACTGGTCGCAGCGAGGCCTCGTGGCGCCCCCCCTGCCACCCTGCCTCTTGGCAACGAGACCCCCATTTGAATATTTAAATCAATTAAAATTAATGAATTAATGATACTTACGCCGCCGCCTGATATCCCGCTGCACTCTTCGGGCCGGTGGCCAGCACTCCTGTGCCTTTGGATCCCCTTCCAGGGAAGTGAGGCACCACACTGGTGAGGAGGGGGGAGGAGGTAAGTTTATCAGTGTGGGAGGAGGGGGAACAGGGTCAAAGGAACATGATTGGTGCAGGGGATGGTGGGAAGTGTTTGAGGTTAAGGTTTATGCAGTTTGGGGGTTGGGAGAGAAGGTCAGATGGACAAGGTCAGTGTTTTGGGGGTGGGAGAGGGCAAATAATTAATCACATTGTTATTGGGGGATTGGGATTGGGGCAAAAGAAATTTTTTTAAAAAAATTTACTTTATCTTTAAATATTTTAATTTACCGGTAGGGCTCAAAGCCGTTTAAAAATGCTTCAGCGTCTGTGGACAGGCAGCTGATGTCATTGCCGGGGACAGACAGCCAGCTCTGTCCATGTGACTGGGGGTGGGTGGGGGGGTGGGTGGGGGGGTGGGGGGAGGAGGTGCCCACCCTCGGCTATTTAAATGAGCCACCGCACGGAAGATTGCGGTGGTTCCGTGACATGCGGCCCGCACAGGCAGGCTACTGTTCTATTCGCCCACTACCGACATCAGCGGTGAGCTCAGAAGATTCAGCCCTGTGTTTCACTATAGACATTTACCCTTATCATATAATAGAAACTAGAGACAGTGGTTAGTTTAATGTTTTCAGTAAACTGAATGTTATGTGTTCCTTTATAGATGCACCGTTAACATGGCTATTGTACTCTTGCCATTGACATAAATCTACTTTGCTACACTAATATCAATTTGCTGTTTTCATGCACAAGATAAAATGATTTCATGCTGTGTAAAGCCACTTGCTAATGTGAATAGGTTTCAACAGAAATTTTACTTGGGCATAAAGTTCAGTTGTTCCAAACCAATTCTTTCAAAATGTCAGAGATAAAACCTATGGGGTTTTCATTCTTATTTTCTGTTGCTTACAAAAAGAGCTGAATTGATTGCTAACCATGTTTTGCTGATGGCCCCCTGTGATTAAGCCATGTAGTTGTTATTAACTTTGCAATGAGGAAATCCAGTTTTTTGCAAAATTTATGTGGTTGGCAGCTGTGGTTTTACAATAAACACCGATCTTTCCTTTCACCTGCTATCCAAGATGCGTGTTTCACCAATAACATCTTAGCCCATGTTAAAACCTACCTCTGTGGTTTGAGTGAATTCCCAGGTCTTGCTGGGAATTTGTGGACCACCAGCTTGCTTATTTTGCTGGGAAGGATGGGTTGCTGCAATTTGTTGACAGTAGGTCAGAAGGTTCTAAGTGGTCATAATCTACACTGTACATGAACTGTGAATATGAACTGGACAATATTGTATCTGGTCGAGCATTATAGTGACTTAGACAACAGGACTGTGTTGTTGTACTTGAGGTAATGTTAAATGTCACACTTGAATAATGTGGTTCTATTTCTATCATGAGAAAATATTTGAACTGGATATATCCAGCCATTAACATGCCACTTTTTCAGATTGGTTTCACTGGTTTGATCAGTAAACGTAGCTGCATTTGTGATGTTCCCTAGTAGCCTGCTTTACAATGTTGTCCATCAACATCAATAATTCTCATGAGCAGCATCATCGCACATTACCTTCCACATCATCAGTGTTGCATAATGTTCTCTTAATATTAAGATGGGAAGTTAAAATTCTGTATCATTTAGCAGTTAATTATCATTGAACACCATAACATAAATTTTCAGTCTGTAGAAAAATTAGAAAACCATGCAGCAAAAAAGCCAATCACTGCACAAGGTTTTGAAGTCAATTATCATCCTGAAAAAATGAAGAAGCTGTTATTTGTTGCTGTTATAAAACTAGATCCAAAAAAGAGTACATAAATGCGAATACCACCAAACGTCTGCCAAAGTTACAGTGGTGAAGTGAGTGGAACCTTGATTCACGCCCCACTGGTTTAAGTAAATTATGACAATGGGCTGAAAGGTATTTTAATCAGCATTGGTCATTCTTTAATTGTTTTCTAATAGTGGAGATTGCCTTTAAGGGTTTTCCTTACAGCAGAGAAGATGACATAGCCCAGTTTGGACAGCTCTCCATGGCTGTTATCAACAGCGTTCTCTAAACAGCACTATCTAGGTTAAGAAATTTAATCACATTGTGCATTGATGTATGAACATATTTTGCTTTGGAGAGGTGGAAGACCAAGTCGCCAACCTCAGACAGGCCTTCAGTGGGAGCCAACAATGGGACTCCTGTATGCTCTTTCCATATTTTCTCCCTCTGCTGCAAGTGACTGATTACAGAAAGGCATGTGCCTGGAAACAGCTTAGTTAGCTAATCTCTTGGGTGGGGAATTGTAAGTGGTGCATGGGTGTGGGTATTTATTACCAGACTAAGACTAAACAATTACCTGAAATGCTGAGAACAACATTGCCAAAGGAAAAGATTCTTTGGAATGTAGTAATTACCAGCCTAATTTACTCATTAATTCTTGCTATAAATTATGATAAAGATGCTTTCCTCAAGGCTGGATATATTGGTTAGTCCATCCACAATAGGTAGGGTTTTGTAAAAGGAGAAAAGTATCTGTGAATAACACTATGAGGATCTTGGATATTGTCCTAGCATATGTTCTTGGTACTATTGTTCCCTCCATATCAAAAAAACATTTAACTAAATAAAATGACAGATCGCAAAGAGATTTGGATTTGGCTAATCCTTTCTTGGATGGACCCAAATGCTGTATCATAAACATTTGCATTTTTATCAGAGTAAAGGTAATTTAATATCCCTTTGGATTGGAGTTAGCTATCTTGCTGTTTCACGTTGGAGCTACTGGGATTAACCTTTCTTTTGGGCCTCCTTGTCTCGAGAGACAATGGATACGCGCCTGGAGGTGGTCAGTGGTTTGTGAAGCAGCGCCTGGAGTGGCTATAAAGGCCAATTCTGGAGTGACAGGCTCTTCCACAGGTGCTGCAGAGAAATTTGTTTGTTGGGGCTGTTGCACAGTTGGCTCTCCCCTTGCGCCTCTGTCTTTTTTCCTGCCAACTACTAAATCTCTTCGACTCGCCACAATTTAGCCCTGTCTTTATGGCTGCCCGCCAGCTCTGGCGAATGCTGGCAACTGACTCCCACGACTTGTGATCAATTTCACACGATTTCATGTCGCGTTTGCAGACGTCTTTATAACGGAGACATGGACGGCCGGTGGGTCTGATACCAGTGGCGAGCTCGCTGTACAATGTGTCTTTGGGGATCCTGCCATCTTCCATGCGGCTCACATGGCCAAGCCATCTCAAGCGCCGCTGACTCAGTAGTGTGTATAAGCTGGGGGTGTTGGCCGCTTCAAGGACTTCTGTGTTGGAGATATAGTCCTGCCACCTGATGCCAAGTATTCTCCGAAGGCAGCGAAGATGGAATGAATTGAGACGTCGCTCTTGGCTGGCATACGTTGTCCAGGCCTCGCTGCCGTAGAGCAAGGTACTGAGGACACAGGCCTGATACACTCGGACTTTTGTGTTCCTAGTCCATCTCAAATAGCCCCAAGATCTCCCTATATCTAGGTAATCTTCCATTCCTTTCTGATCATAAGGAATTTATAGAGAACTCTTTGCAGGTGATGAAATCTGGATGAATTTCAAGACAGGGAATTCATTGAAGTCCGTTCGCCAAACATGCATGAACCTTTTCTATGTAATCCTTTAAATTAAATGGCTCAAGGATGTCTGCTCAATTCCAGTGTAGTCATTAACCAGTTTATATTTTAAATAAAAGAATGACTAATTAAAATAGAATAACCAAACTGGAATTTCCAGCATTGTCGCAACTAGTGAGCTAAAAAATAAAGCACAGAGAAAATTAAATTCCTATACCTGGAAGGAGAGAAGATTTGGCCATCTGAACTTTACTGCTAGGTACTGGCCCATTCTAATACTGATTTGGCAGGAGACTCCTTCCTCTTGTCCTTTAAGACCACCCTGGTTGCCTGCAAATGGAAAAAGTAACAGTGAAAGGAAAGGGAGGTGCTGGAACATGAGGAAATTGATTCAATTAAGGATCTAGTTTTCATAGTGTTCTGCCTTGATGTTCAGCCAATTCATAAGTTTACTTCGCACTGTGAGATGAGTAGTCAATGTACAATAAAAAACAACTAATCAATGTATTGCAGATTATATTAAGATAGAGGGCTCACTGATAAGTATTGAGAAAAATAAGAGGGCATGCACTGCTGACTCTTACTGAGAAAACTTTCATGGCCTTTAAATCAGCAAATGAAAAATAAGAGCTATGAAGAAGGTCCTTAGTTATAGTACCTGCAACCAAGAATTTGTGGGGTTCTGTACTGGAGAATAAAGGCCTGCTACCTGACTGGAACCCGATGGGACCCGGCGACATGTGTCGGGTTCGGGCTTGGGTCGGGTTGCACTTCGGGTCCGGCATTCGGGCTTGGGTCTGGACAGGTCGGACACACTCTATCACAAGTAAGTGGCTCCAATGTTAATTTAATTATTGGACTAGAAAGGTGTTTTTGTTACAGTTTCCTTAAGCTTGTGCAGATCAGCAACAAAATGAAAAAGGAAGGTAAGTTAACTGATGGTCGGGTTGGGTCGGGCGCGGGAAAAAATGGATGGACTCGGGCCGGATCGGGCTTGGGTCGGATGTAGTTCTGTCAGGCTCGGGTCAGGTTTTCTTTTTGCAGACCCAAGCAGGCTTTTACTGGAGAAGACTGAAGAGCTTTGGATGGTCCCTGATGTCTCCTAGTCCAGAAAAAGATTGCAAGAGCTGTTGGTAGCAGTCTGGGAGGAACCCAGGTGTTTTCCTCTTGGCACCCGGTGTTAGACTTAGCAGTTGAAGAATGAAATATGAAAATATGAAAAGAGGGGAAATTACTTTAATAGCTCCCATAAAAAATTTTAAAAAGCTATTAAATAAGTTCTAATTCATTTCCAAATGATTTGTATACATAGGGGTATTAGACAGCTCAGAGTCTGAGATATGAAATGAGATAGGCATGCCAATGGCCGGAATTTTACACCACCCCAATGAGCCAGATGGTGGCGGGGGTGGCATAAAATGGAGTGGGAGGCTCCAGGAGGCCTTCCCGACCCACTCCCACCTCCACCCACTTTACGTAGGGCGGTTGGGGGGGGGGTGGGTGGCGGGGAACGGGTCGCCTGCCCCAGGCCAATCAAGGCCCTTAAGTGGCCAATTATGGCCACTTAAGGGCCTTTACCCACCTCCACGTGGAATTTATGCATGGCAAGTGGGCGTCCTGGAGCCGGGAAAAGCTGCCAGGTAAAAGCTGGCGGCCTCTCAGTGCCCCAGGGGTGGGCCCTGAAAATCGGGCACAGCGTGACCAATTGAGGGCTGCCCCAGCTTCCCCAATCACCACCAGGACCCAACACAGCCCCCTTCCCCCCAAATGACCACCCTTGCCTCGCTGGGGCCCGACCGATTATCCCCGGCGAGGCAACCAAAACTCACCTGAAATCCTGGCTCCGTGTCTTTATCTGCCGACGGCTGGGCTGCAGTCCCAGCAGTGTCCACCGCTCCCAGTGGAGCTGCTGGGACTAAGAGCAGCCGGCCCGCTGATTGGCCAGCAGCTCAATAAGGCGTGACTTCATCCCTCAAGAGGGTGGAAGTCCCGCCTCGGAACAATTAAAGTCTGGGGACCCGTAAAATGTGGGACGGATCCCCAGGCTAGGTGGAAGCGGATGCGTCACCGACTTTTACATCAGTGGCCAGCTCCCATCCGCCCAACGTAGAATCCAGCCCAATGTCCTGCTGAATGCTCCAGAATCACCAGGTTCTTAGAGGAGATACTGACATTTCTATAGAAGAATATCAGGATTTAGTGCCCATTAAATTTTGAGGAATGAGCCCTTGCCAAAATTAAAATGATATTCTTGGATATACTGGTTGCCATAAGATGGATTCTTTTATGTGGAAGAACACAACACTCACTTGCTAGTAGTCTGGTGAATGAGATAGTTAAAATTCTGGAGCATGAATGGATCTGCTGTTTTGCAAGAGACTTAGTGATAATTACAATGTGCACTCAAAGAGATTTAAATGTACCCTACTGAGAGTAGGAATCATAAAGAAATTATAACATGGTACAACTCCAAACACAGAGAGTTTGGGTTACTGTTGGCATAGCAAAAAACAACCCTGGCCTATTCAATGATGGTTATTGCTGTCGGGGAAGATGCTTCAACCTACCAATTTAGGGTTAATTTCTGTACAAATATTTTGCTGACAAGGTTTTAGAATCGACTGTTGTCAACTGTTGACCTCAAAACAACCCTGATGATCAGATAAAAATCTTTCTTTTGTAAGGCTTAGTGATTGACGATATAAGTTCTTGAGCTGAGATAAAATCATAGACTAATAGAATTTGACCACATAGGAGGAGGCCATTTGGTCCTTCGTCCCTGTGAAAGGCTCCTGAAAGACCTATTCACCTGTTCCACTTCTCTGGTCCTGCTTACAACAATGCATAGCCTAGCTGCTAATTTTTCATGGTACATATTAAAATATTTTTTAAATAGTATATGGTCTTCGTTAGACCTTTAATTAGACAGCACTTTCCAAACCCGCGACTTCTACCACCTAGACGGACAAGGGCAGCAGTCGTATGGGAGCACCACCACCTGCAAGTTCCCCTCCAAGTCACACACCATCCTGACTTGGAACTATATTGCCATTTTTTCACCGTCATGGGTCAAAGTCCTGGAACTCCCTTCCTAACAGCTCTGGCGGTGTACCTACCCCACATGGATTGCAGCAGTTCAAGGTGGCAGCTTACACCATCACCTTCCCAAGGGCAATTAGGGATAGGTGATAAATGCTGACTTAGACAGTGACGCCCACATCCCAGGAATGAATAAAAAAAAGTTTGCCTGTGGAACGGCTTTGTTTTTATCTTGATAAGCTAAAAAGAGGATTTTACATGTTATTTTTAAAAGTTTTAATTTTATTGTCAAAATTCAAAGCAGAAGTTAGAAGAAGTTATTTTAACATCCAGAACACCCAGAAGAATTACATCGGAATACATAAACAGGGCTTTTGGCCTAACTGGTCTCTGCTGGTTTTTATGCTGTATACAAGTCTCCTCCAGCCCTATTTCAACTAACCCAATTAGTATAACCTATTCTTTTCACTCTCATGTGCTTATCTAACTTCTCCTTAAATGCATCTATGATGTGCTCCTCAACTACATCATATGGTACTGTGTTCCACAGTCTCATCACAGACTGGATAACAAAGTTTCTCCTGAACTCTGCATTGGACCCATTAGTGACTATGCTATATATATAGCCCTTGTTTAGGTAGAAATTGAGGGAGAGAAAATAGAATGTACATCATAATGGTCATGGCAGTTTAAGTAAATCTATTGCAACAGTAAAAGGTCAAGGAAATCTATTGCAACAGTAAAAGTGATGCAAAATGTGAGCTGAACGTAGAAGAGGAAGATGATTGAGGAAGGAAGAGAGCTACAGATATCTTGTTGAAGGCCTACCACAGAGGCTGAAACCAATATATTGCAGAGAAAAACAGAACTCTTTCCATGTAGCAGTTAAACTGTTACCAGGTCAAAGAGGTCAGAAATTAATATAGTCCAAGATGAAAAAGTCGGAGTACAAATGTTAATAGTTACTTCTCTATAAATGGTGAAAATGTAGCCTCAAAGCCAAATATTGTTGATATCAGTGAATTCAATTAAAGCTGTGATATTGTAATTCTGAACTAAGATATGCAAAAGTGTACATAGTTAATGTTATGGTAATATAATACACAAAATAAGCTGTTCTGTTTGTGGTGATTAAAATGGCAATCATCATATCTTCTACACGGAAGTAAAATAATTGATTGCACAGTGAACTGCCTCATTCAGTCCAAAATATCTTGGTGAGCCAAGATTTAAATGGGCCCTTTTAATTGCGCCAAATTAGGTCACACTTAAAAACCGAAGACACCAATCTGAATCTCAATCCATTATTGCTAAATAAACATCCATAAGTGTAATGTGAAGTGTTTTTATGCTGATATGTGATTTTTCTTTTTATAGTCTGCATAATGTGGCTCAGTTGGTGGCACTGAGTCAGAAGGTTGTGGATTCAAGTTCCACTCCAAGAAATGAGCAGAAAAATCCAGTGTAATACTGAGGGAGTGCTGCACTGCCAGAGGTGCCATCTTTTGGATGAGACATTAAAACAAGGTGCCGTCTGCCCTCTCAGGTGGATATAAAAGATCCTATGGCACTATTTCAAAGAAGTGGTATCCTGGTCAATATTTATCCCTCAATCAACTTCACAAAAACAGATTATCTGGTCATTATCACATTGCTGTTGTGGAAGTTTACTGTGTGTAAGTTGGCTGCCGTGTTTCCTACATTACAACAGTGACTACACTTCAAAAATACTTAACTAACTTTAAAGCGCTTTGGGATGTCTGTTGGTTGTGGAAGACACTATATAAATGAAAGTCTTTTTTAACTGTTTAATAGTTTGTAATAGCTTACAAAATAAGCAGACAAAGTTAATCTCTGCATTCTTCCTTTCAGTGAGGAATGCATCATATTAAAGCAGATCGATTAATAGTTTCCTAGTTGCAGGTTTCTTGTTTCATTATCCTTCAATACATGGCCCACTAAAATACTACCAAAAAAAATTCATCCGCATACTTCAAATGAAATTTGATAAATGGTCATTTCTTTGTTAAGCATATGTGTAAGCATTCAGTGTCTCTCACCTCAGTTGACCCAAACTTTCTCCTGATGCCCAGTGCTATTTGCTTTTGTTCCCAAATGCTTTCACAGAAGCCCTAATGTAAAGCTTTAGTCTCAGCTGCTTCCAGAATGTGGCTCACATTTCCCTTCTTGGTCCAACTTTCACCAGGATAAAGAATGAAGCATGAGGTCTGAAATACAATTAGATTCCAAATCTTTCTTTTATTCCTCTCCAAAGAAGTGGTGTTGATTTGTAAAGATGATGCAGAGTCTGTACTTTCCGCTCTTAAATCAATCTCTCTGTTTCATACACCATTTTCTTCACTGATACATTTGTACCTCAATCCACTTGTACTATCATTGCGCTGTGGGGCTTCATGATACCCTTTGACTTGTTTAAAAGACTTCTAAAGGCATATAAATAGTACGTAGGTTGTGGTTGTTGGAGGTCAATCATCTGCGCTCCAGGACATCACTGCAGGAGTTCTTCAGGGTAGTGTCCTAGGCCCAAACATCTTCAGCTGCTTCATCAATGACCTTCCTTCAATCATAAGGTCAGAAGTGGGGATGTTTGCTGATGATTGCACAATGTTCAGCACCATTCGTGACTCCTCAGATACTGAAGCAGTCCATGTAGAAATGCAGCAAGACCTGGACAATATCCAGACTTGGGCTGATAAGTGGTAAGTAACATTCATGCCACACAAGTGCCAGGCAATGACCATCTCCAACAAGAGAGAATCTAACCATCCCCCTTTGACATTCAACGGCATTACCATCGCTGAATCCCCCACTATCAACATCGTAGGGGCTACCATTGACCAGAAACTGAACTGCAGTAGCCATATAAATAGGGTGGCTACAAGAGCAGGTCAGAGGCTAGGAATCCTGAGGCGGGTAACTCACCTTCTGACTCCCCAAAGCCTGTCCACCATCTACAAGGCACAAGTCAGGAATGTGATGGAATACTCTCCACTTGCCTGGATGGGTGCAGCTCCAACAACACTCAAGAAGCTCGACACCATCCAAGATAAAGCAGCCCGCTTGATTGGCACCCCATCTACAAACATTCACTCCCTCCACCACCGACGCACAGTGGCAGCAGTGTGTACCATCTACAAGATGCACTGCAGCAATGCACCAAGGCTCCTTCGACAGCACCTTCCAAACCTGCGACCTCTACCAACTAGAAGCACAAGGGCAGCAAATGCATGGGAACACCACCACCACCTGCAAGTTCCCCTCCAAATCACACACTATCCTGATTTGGAACTATATCGCCGTTCCTTCACTGTCGCTGGGTCAAAATCCTGGAACTCCCTTCCTAACAGCACAGTGGGTGTACCTACCCCACATGGACTGCAGCGGTTCAAGAAGGCAGCTCACCACCACCTTCTCAAGTGCAATTAGGGATGGGCAATAAATGCTAGCCTGGCCAGCGACGTCCACATCCCATGAATGAATTAAAAATAAGGATAATAAGATGAAGGGTGGGGCCGATTAGGAACCAAAAAGGAGATGCACACATGGAAGCAGAGGGCATGGCTGAAGTGCTAAATGAGCACTTAGCATCTGTCTTTACGGCAGCAGATGCTGCCAAAGTCACAATGATAGAGGAGGTAGTTAAGATACTGGATGGGTTAAAATTTGACAAAGAGGTTTAGAAAGGCTGTCTGCACATAAAGTTAATAAATCACCAGGACTGAATAGAATGCATCCGAGGATGCTGAGGGAAGTAAGGGAGGAGGTTGCAATGGTACGGGCCACAATCTTCCAATCCTCCTTAAAGACAGAGGTGGTTCCAGAGGACTGGAGAATTGCAAATGTTACACCATTGTTCAAAAAAGGGTGTGAGAATAAGCCCAGCAACTAAAGATCAGACAGTTTAACCTTGGTGGTGCAAAAGTTTTTAAAATGAAATCTGGAACAAAATTAACAATCATCAGGATGGTGTGTATTAATTAAGGAAAGCCAAGACTGATCTAGTAAAGGCAAATCATTGTTAAATAACATGATTGAGTCTTTTGATGAGGTAACAGTCAGGGCTGAAGAGGGTAATGTGGTAGATATGGTGTATGTGGACTTTCAAAAGGAGTCTGATAACAGGCTTGTCAGCAAAGTTGAAGCCCATTTATTAAGTTCTTTGAGGATGTAACAAGCAGGGTGGATAAAGGGGAACCAGTAGATGTAGTGTATTTGGATTTCTGAAAGTCATTCAATAAGGTGCCATATAAAAAGTTACTACACCAGATATGAGCTCATGGCGTTTGGGGTAATATATTAGCATGGATAGAGAATTGGCTAACTAACAGGAAACAGAGAGTTGGCAGAAATAGGTCATTTTCATGTTGGCAAACTAGTGGAGTGCCACAGGGTCAGTGCTGGGGCCTCAACCATTTCCGATCTATATTAATGACTTGGATGAAGGGAGCGAGTGTATTGTAGCCGAATTTGCTGATGATATAAAGATAGGTAGGGAAGCAAGTTGTGAGAAGGACACAAAGATTGTGCAAAGGGATATAAATAAGGTTAAGTGAGTGGGAAAAAATTTGGCAGAGGGAGTATAATGTGGGAAAATGTGAGGTTGTGCACTTTGGTGGGAAGAATACAAAAACAGAATATTATTTACATGGAGAAAGACTGCACAATGCTGCAGTACAGAGGGATCTGGGTGTCCTTGTACATGAATCACTAAAAGTTAGCATGCAGGTGCCTCAAGTAATTTGGAAGGCAAGTAGAGTGTTGGCATTTATTGCAAGGGGGATGGAGTATAAAAATAGGGAAGTCTTGCTATAACTGTACTGGGCATTGGTGAGACTGCACCTAGAAATAATGGGTCATTAATGGGCATGGGTTGCCTCCCAGTCCCGGACCCAAGTATTCAACCTTCATGTGTGAGCCAGGTAGTCAGTGTCAGAAGGCTATTCAAAGTTAGTCCAGTTCAATCCAGATTGGACCCAATTCCACATGTATGCACCTTCCAGCAAGGATTACTGAACATCAGTCAAGAGTGGGAACTTGGCAAATTTGATCCTACTTAACCAAACTGCACTGAGGCCAATTATAGTATCCAGTTAAAATGAGTTAACACAGCACAGACTGCAGATCCAGCCTGGGACACTCTTCAAACATCTGCCTCATTTCCTAAATCTCTGAGTGACCGAGGAGCCCGAAGCTATGTTCAAGAGGTATTTTTTGGTAATCATCGGTCATAAACCAGGAATCTAGGACAAAGGTAATCTCCACCCACCCACCCCCAAAGTTATACACAGAACAATAACTCTTTCTTACATTTCACATGGGTGGTCTACTTACGCAAAATCCGCCTTTGGCAGTTCCAGTTAATATTATGTCTTTGCTTATTTTGCTACTTTTTTCAGCACCACTGGATTTCCCTGATATGGACACTCTCTAAACCACGAGCTAAAAAATAGTGTGATTGAACAAACCTAACCTGATGTTATTTAGTTTGAACTAATTTCCTGAACAATCCTTCTGCACAGAGCTATTCAATAGCTGTAAAAATATATTTTATGCAACATCCTGTTCCACATCCTTTTAGTCTTCTTGCAAACATCCTGTTTAAAATTTTTTAGATACTGTAACTCAGGTTCAGTGGCCTGATAGACTAATGTCATGGTCACCTGAACCTTGCATGTTGTGGTTTAATTTCAGAGTCTGTCATCTTTAAATAAAAGTTTGGCATTTACTACGTTTGACACACTTCAGGCACCACACTTCAAAATGTCTCATTTTTTTACTTTTATAAAGATTGTTTAGCATTTGTATCAAAACAGGAAAAGGAAACTAATCATTTCCTCCTGGTTTTTTGGCTTGGGGATGAGCCAGGGATTTACTAACAAAGGAGCAATTCCTCCTTAAATGGCCACAGCCTTGAGCCCCTTTGACAAGAAAGAATGACCAGCCAACCGATCGGATGGAGTCATGGAACGGGTGTTGAAAGGCACTTTACAGGCAATGAAATACTTTTGAGGGGCAGTACTCATTGTAATATAGGAAAATGCAGCAAGAACATGTCTAGGATACAGGGGTGGTCTCCCAGGTTGGTCTCGTACCCTCCAGTGAACAGGTCTGTTTGCTTTGTTTCTCCCTGAATATCAGCAGCTTGCCAAGGCCAAGGTCCCAATGTTACATAGGGGGCCATATTGGCAGGATGTTTGTTCCACTCCAAATGGGTTCACCTGCCCCCCTCCCGCCCCCCACTCCCCCCAAGGTATTCAATGATGAGACTAGCACAGGCATATATCAGTCCCAACCTAACTCCCAACTTCCATTGCACTCCTGGTAGGATGATGCCAGGACTTTGAAAAGAAACCCTGGGTATTTGGGACCAATTCTTCTTCCTGAATGGCTTATTGAATAAGTTCACTACCTAGTCTGCCATTAAGCCATACAGGCCAGATAGGTCCATGGTTCAATCATAGTTGGTATACTGTTATTGCCCTCACTGTCCTTGCACTAGGGTCAGGAGAAAATGCAGTTAAGATTATCACTTCTGTGATACCAATCATGAGAGAATAGCCTACCAGTGTTTGGTGTCAGACAGAAGGAACATTTAATTAATGCCTCAGAGGACTAATGGTGCTCCTGAAAGTGTGTCTCAACATGTACATCTTCAGGAGATGACGGGGGCAAACTGGAGAGGAATGGGCAATAAATAATGACTGACAGGGTAAGCTCACTGTTTGGTGTGGTAATGATTCAAAGAACCAGGTTAAGTATATCATGCAGAAACAATAGCATAGTTTAAACCTATCTTTATGTAACTGAGAATTTCTCAATGTATTTAACCCTTATAATGGCATCACCAACTAACATATTAGACTCTGGGATGGCACGTATCTCACTGGGTTCTTAGGACAGCCAGCAGCACACAAGTTGAAATTAGGCATTTGATTGGGCGAGATCAGTTTTAAAATATGTTTTTCAGCCAATCCATAGAAGATTTAACAAGGTTTGACCTGGTCACATTCAGTGGCACAATAAACTTTCTGACATGATATTTGTGAGCCGTGAGGATGTGAAGAAAGCAGAGTTAAACAACAGGTCAGTGACCCGGACAGATTGTTTCATCAAGCTGAGTTATCTCAACTTGCTGGAAGGACTAGGAGAGAACAATGTACTCATTCAGAAATTCATTAGAAGTTCAACTGGCTGTGTAAAGTAGGATGAGATTGAGTCTTGCACTTTGTAAAATAAGCATCCATTTTGTGATCTATACTTTATTCAGAGCAAGAGCTCCACTTCCTAACCATACGGCTGGAGCATTGAGCTTCTAATTAATAGCTACTTTAATTGGCTACATGGTTTGAAACAAAAGCTCACAGTGTTGCTTCTGGTGTGTGTGTTGCAGGTTGGTGCACCCCCTAACCTCTGGGCTGAAGTAAGATGCAGATAGTGTGAGGGTCTTGTAATGGGTTCTTTATGTTTTCAGATGCAACATAAATGAGATGCGTGGAGTCCAATTAAGCTGAAGATCTCAAACAGCTTTATTACAGCTAAACTATTATGTACAGTACAGAGAAAACTATTTTCAGAACCATCGTTTAGGTGTTACAGTCGCAGAATGACTCTGGCTTGTAGTCACACGACTGCATCCTGATACGTAGCTCATTAGCATACTAAGATCTCAAAGGACATCACTCTTAAAGGTAATTATAGGCACTCTTAAATACAATGAACATCCCATTTCTTTCCAAAGATAAGTCTTGTATGCTAAAACACAAAACATTAGAAAACATCAAAACTAGTTATACAGGATAGAGATTATAAAATTTATAGGTATGAGGAAAGGGATTGTGAAATTTACAAGTGCAGAGGCTCATAAGTCCATATATTGTTTCACTGGGTTGATAACTCTTGTTTGCAGAATTTGCATCTCATCTGTTGTTTTTCTCTGAAGTTTCTCCCTCTCTACATTCAGTTTCTGTTGCTTTACCTTCAGCTTGCTAATATACTCTGTTACTTTTCTTAAGATGACTTCTTCATTCTTTTGGTGTGGCATCTTCAATAAGGGGCTGATACTTTCCAAACCAGAAATACTGAGATCCTGGAGGAACTGTGACTCAATGCAGATACCATTGGTCTCTTCTACTTTAATTGGTACTTTGGTGACCTCGTGAATAGTTAGGACATTGAGATCCTTACACGCTGGTAGTCCTGCCACTGCCACTGCTGCTCTGCTCGTGTCTGCCAGGTAACATATTTGTGATTTCCATGCTCCTTGCCATAGCTGCATTGCACTGTCAGTGTGCCACTGCACGGGATGGGTGACCCATTACACACAGATAACTTGGCAGTTGTCAGTTGTATCACTGATTTACAACGATTCTGGTACATATCCTTCAGGATTCGGATTGGTAGGATATTTGCACTAGTGCCAGTGTCAATTTTAATCCTGAGTGTACGTTTGCCAGCTTTCTAGGGCACATGATGCTAATTGGAGCAAAAGCTTCCAGTTGTTTGACTTCATCAATATGATGTGTCAGGGTCACAATGTGAAACGCCTGTTCATCTTCTGACTGAGAATTACTTCTCTCTGAATCTTGCCTCAGGTCTGTTTCACTGTGGACTTTGTGTATCGGCTTGCGTTTATGCTGGTCTTTGGATCTCTCATTGCTGCTGCTGCCCTGTTGCTGCGCCTGTCTTCTGTTTGTTTGTTTTCTACTGTGACTTCTGGCTGCATCTTCAGAGCCAGATTTCATGCATAGGTAGGCCCAGTGTCCTTTTGCACTGCATGCCTTGCACAGGCCTTGAAATGCAAGACAACTTTGTAGTGAGTAGGACAAGCCACACTTACCACATAGCTTGCTTGCTCTTTTCAACCTGGTTATCATGCCGATACTGTTGGCTGCACTTTGTGCGTGCAGATGTTGTTGTCCAACTACAATGGCTTCATATTTCCTGCCATCTTCTAGCAGCACATCAATGCTCTGACCTTTCTCCCCAAGAGGTCTTTCTCAAACGTTTCAATGGACGTTGAGATGATCACCAGCTCCACTATTCGGTCCGACAGCTCAGCTTCTGAGAAGTCGCATTCGTTGCCCTTACTATGGCAACTACTGATGAACTGTCTATTGATTCCTGTAGCTCATCAATGCCAGGTGGTGAGTTCTAAAATTCACTCGTAACCGGAGTTGATCTCCCAGCATTTTCCATATCTTTGCAGGATATTTCTGGTCCTCTTCAGGTAAGCCAGAGGTATTGATTCTGTATAATCCCTCTTTTCCAACAGCTATTAGTATTTTCACAGCCTATTTCTCTGGTTCTACTGTCGCTTGGTCAGTGAAGCATAACAGCATTCTTTGTTTGAAAAGTTTGAATTCAGATAGGATATCAATGGCCTTCCAGTTCACGCTGGAAAATTTGGTATCCATCTTCCTGCTGTTCTTTTACTTAAAACTTGCTTTAAGACTTGTGCTATGACTCTGTACTGTTTCCCCTTTAAGAAACTCTCTGTTGTTTAAGCTAGCTGCTTGGATTGAGAGGAGCAGGTGTTTGATAGTGCTCTGTGTATATCTTGCTTGCAGCACTTAAGTCTGTCTGTTTACACAGCTGTTCACTGGGCAGTTCAATTGCTTTTTTTAGAGTTTGTTTATGTTCATGCTTGAGTGGTTTAATGGTATTTTTAAATCTGTGGCTATGTGAACAAAGAACAAAGAACGGTCCAACACAGGAACAGGCCATTCGGCCCTCCAAGCCTGCGCCGATCTTGATGCCTGCCTAAACTAAAACCTTCTGCACTTCAGGCGTCCGTATCCTTCTATTCCCATCCTATTCATGTATTTGTCAAGATGCCTCTTAAACGTCGCTATCATATCTGCTTCCACCACCTCCCCTGGCAGAAAGTTCCAGGCACTCACCACCCTCTGTGTAAAAAACTTGCCTCGCACATCCCCTCTAAACTTTGCCCCTCGCACGTTAAATCTATGTCCCCTAGTAACTGACTCTTCCACCCTGGGAAAAAGCTTCTGACTATCCACTCTGTCCATGCCGCTCATAACTTTGTAAACCTCTATCATGTCGCCCCTCCACCTCCGTCGTTCCAGTGAAAACAATCCGAGTTTTTCCAACCTCTCCTCATAGCTAATGCCCTCCAGACCAGGCAACATCCTGGTAAACCTCCTCTGTACCCTCTCCAAAGCCTCCACGTCCTTCTGGTAGTGTGGCGACCAAAATTGCACCCAATATTCTAAGTGTGGCCTAACTAAGGTTCTGTACAGCTGCAACATGACTTGCCAATTTTTATACTCTATGCCCTGACCGATGAAGGCAAGCATGCCGTATGCCTTCTTGACTACCTTATCCACCTGCGTTACCACTTTCAGTGACCTGTGGACCTGTACGCCCAGATCTCTCTGCCTGTCAATACTCCTAAGGGTTCTGCCATTTACTGTATACCTCCCACCTGTATTAGACCTTCCAAATGCATTACCTCACATTTGTCCGGATTAAACTCCATCTGCCATTTCTCCGCCCAAGTCTCCAACCGATCTATATCCTGCTGTATCCTCTGACAATCCTTATCATTATCTGCAACTCCACCAACCTTTGTGTCGTCCGCAAACTTACTAATCAGACCAGCTACATTTTCCTCCAAATCATTTATATATACTACAAACAGCAAAGGTCCCAGCACTGATCCCTGTGGAACACCACTAGTCACATCCCTCCATTCAGAAAAACACCCATCCACTGATACCCTCTGTCTTCTATGACTGAGCCAGTTCTGTATCCATCTTGCCAGCTCACCTCTGATCCCGTGTGACTTCACCTTTTGTACCAGTCTGCCATGAGGGACCTTGTTAAAGGCTTTACTGAAGTCCATATAGATAACATCCACTGCCCTTCCTTCATCAATCATCTTCGTCACTTCCTCAAAAAACTCAATCAAATTAGTAAGAGACGACCTCCCCTTCACAAAACCATGCTGTCTCTCGCTAATAAGTTCGTTTGTTTCCAAATGGGAGTAAATCCTGTCCTGAATAATCCTCTCTAATAGTTTCCCTACCACTGACGTGAGGCTCACCGGCCTATAATTTCCTGGATTATCCTTGCCACCCTTCTTAAACAAAGGAACAACATTGGCTATTCTCCAGTCCTCTGGGACCTCACCTGTAGCCAATGAGGATGCAAAGATTTCTGTCACGACCCCAGCAATTTCCTCCCTTGCCTCCCTCAGTATTCTAGGTTAGAGCCCATGTGAATGGAAGCTCTTCTTCACACTCAAGTGATTTAATGAATTTTTTAAACTTTGGCTGCATGGATAAAGTCACTGCAGTGATCAGGGTTTTCTTGTGCCTTTTGAAATTGGATATCTCCTGTAATGGCACTGACCTCAATCAACCTGGGGGAGGAGTTGGGTCTTCCCCATTTTTTCACGGAGTCTTAAGAAAAAAATCAATTTTTTAAGCACTTGAAAGCTTGTTTTTTTTAAAAAACAATATCCCGTGACCGTTGACATAATGACTCACCCGATTTACTTGCAGCCTGTCATTCTGTAATCTGCCTTCTACAGCTGGAGGCAGGTTCTTTCTTCTTTCCGCTTTTTGGGCCTGTATATCTTTTGAATTTTCTTTCTAGTGCCTGTAGGAAAGGTTGTTCTCAAAGCTGTTTGACCTATGGTCTTCAACTTAGACTTTGTCTTCTCATCACTGCTGCCATCATGTAATGGATTCCTTCTGTTGTCTGATGCAATATAAATAAGATGTGTGTAGTCCAAACATGCTGAAGATCTCAAACAGCTTTATTACAGCTAAACTATTATTTACAGTACAGAGAAAACTATTTACACAACATTTATCTAGGTGTTACAGTTGCAGAGTGACTCTGGCTTGCAGTCGCATGACTACATCCTGGTACGTAGCTTATTCGCATGCTAAGATCTTCAAGGGACATCACTCTTAAAGGCAATCAGGCCTTGCGGAGGGAAAAGAACGGAAATGTTTATAGGTTAGCACATTTTTCCAGTCAGGTTTTATCAAGATAGATTCACGGATACATATACACCCACATTCCAGCAGAAAAAGAGCATACACTCAAAACTTGATGATAAATTACTTGGTGCAATTATGCTGACAGACCATTCAGTGAATGATGCTTTTCTACAGTTTATACAAATCTGGCAAAGGGTCGACACTTGAAACATTAACCTGTCTTTTCTCTTTACAGATGCTGTCAGTTCAGCCTTGTGCTTCCACCTTTTTCTATGTTTTATTTCAGATTCCAAGTTTTTACCTTGTCTCAATTATTTACATAGCATAGCATCTTAAGCTGGTAAATGCTTGAAAATTTAACTCACAGACCAGAGTATTTCCAGTACACTTGAGCAGGGGGTGCAAAATCGTGAATGGCTAGCATGAGTTCAAGCTAGCCTGCAGTACTTAAAGCCAGCTTGCACCTCTTAAGGATGGTGGTCGGGGGTGGGTGGTGTTGGGGGAAGTGCATTTTGACTGGAATAGGTGCTGGAAGTGGCTGGGGAAGAGTGTCTGACCTGCAAGAAGAGTGACTATTCCACAGCAGGGGAGACAGCAGGCTCTAAGGTTCTCCGACGCAGCTTTGGAGTCCTTGGTGCAGGTGGTGGATAGGAGGAGAGAGGTCCTCAATGCACAGGGGACCAGGAGGCCCTCCAGACAGACACTGCGAATGCGATGTGAGCAGAAAGCCATGCAGGTTATTAGCAGCAGGGTCCAAGGTCCTGGACACAGTGCCTTAAGCAGTTCAATGACCTCCACACAAGTGGTCAAGACCAGTGAATGCATCTTCAAATGCCATATCCTACCAACTGCACCACTAGCCTCACACTGCTCAATGCACCACACCCATATCACTCACCTACCAACAATCTTCAGCAATCACGGCTCACATCATATTCATAACTTCACCTCACTCACACACACTTAGCATTGCTGCAAGCCTCACACTCACATCTCACAGCTTGCACACACTGACAGCTATTCGACCAAGACAACCACATCATCCAAACAAGTTGCACCACACTCACTGACACACTTCCCTCTCCCCTACAGGACTAGGTAGCGCACAACCGGAGGCAACAGGAATTAACCAGTGGGGGCAGCCATGGCTGCATGGTCCTTATCCCGAAGGAGGAGACAGTGCTCTTCATCATTGGAATGGCTATGACTGAGGTGGCGACCAACGGCGTGGCTGAAAGTATTGAAAATGACGGTATGCTCTACCTACTCCTTTTTCTCACATCCCACTTCCCCCTCATCCCATAATCTCTTCTGATATACAAACTGCAGATGGTGTAAGCATGCACCTCCACTGCAATGCCCCACCTCCCGTCACTACAACTCGACACTTGTGCCTTTCTCCTTTCACATATCTAAGAACTATCACCTGGCCAGGGACTGATGAAAGAGAAAGTGGTAGAAGAGTACGAGGACAGTGATAAAGATGAAACACTGTCACTCTGCCTCACACTTGCAGCCGCCAGCTCAAATACTGACACTGTGTGTACTTTTGGAGGCTATCTTTGAGGCAGGATCTGTATGTGGTTAGACAGTGGGCATGAGTGTCCTGCAGCCAAGGCTGGGGAAAGGTTAACACAGTTGCCACCTTGCCAGAGGTCACAATTTCTGCGCCAGAGGACCCAGATGAGCACTTCAATAGGGCGGCCGACAGAAAAAGGCTGATGGGTATGCATGCAGAAATTCTTGGTGCTGTGTCAGGCCTACCAAAAAGCCTGTGGTTAATGTATTTTATTATTCTCTCATGGGGTGTGAGCATCGCTGGCTAGGCCAGTATTTATTGCCCATCTCTAATTGCTCTTGAGAAGGTGCTGGTGAGCCGTCTTCTTGAACCGCTGTAGTTCATGTGGTGCAGGTACACCCACAGTAACGTTGGGAAGTGAGTTCCAGGTTCTTGACAATGAAGGAACGGCAATATAGTTTCAAATCAGGATGGTATGTGTCTCGGAGGGGAACTTGCAGGTGGTGGTGTTTCCATGCTCCTGTTGACCTTGTTCTTCTGGGCAGTAGAGGTCGCGGGTTTGGAAGTTGCTGCCTTAGGAGGCTTGGCAAGTTGCTGCAATGCATCTTGTAGATGGTACACACTGCTGCTACTGTGCGCTAGTGGTGGAAAGAGGGAAATGACACGCAGATCAGCACCCAATCTTTGGAATGACCCAGCTGCGAAGAAGTTCAGAGCCACTGTGACTTTTATGCCCATGAGACCTCTAAGCTTGAAGTGATCTTCAAGGCGGGCACACTGGTCTGAGACCAATTGCCTGGATAGCTGCATCCTCCTGCAGCACTGATGCTCTGACATTTGTGGGAAACTTATTCTTAATCAGTACATCCTGTTGTGAGGGTATCACCTTTGTTGTCTTCCAGCCACTGGTTCCTCACCCTTGTGACCCTCATGGCCCAAGGGATTGCATTTGCTGCTGAGGCGGCTCCTCATCGCTGCTTGTTTCCAATTCAGAGTAGTTGATCCTTATTTGCAGGAATGGCCTTACCTGCCTCCAGGTGGATTAATACAACCTCCTGGTCTCCCCTGCTTTGTCCCCACGACCCCTGCAGGCTCTCTGCTCTTCCCACCCACCCCTCCCACCCTCAACAGTCCCAGCGCTCACTAATCAAACTCTCAGGGAGCACTGATAACATGATGGCCACTGTGTGCCAATGAAGTAATTCCTCAGCCTTCCCCTACTGCATTTTTCTGACTAACAGCTTTATCTACGACTGGCTCTCCACTGCGATGCCACCTCCTCCTCATGGATGGGCTGGAGACCCTCGGTGTTTCCCATACCTCTTCTCAAAAATTGCAAACTTCCCTTCAACAACTGACAATTAGCTTGTTTGCATGCCAAATTACAGACCCGCCATTTTCGGTTGCTTTGCCGCTTCCCAGCTCTATTTCCAAAATCGCAGCACGTCAAACTGCGTCAGGAAACAATGTGATTTTCCAGGTTCGCTCACCTCCATTTCTGCCTCTGCCGCCCTATGAAAATTCTGCCCAGGGGGTTTCAGTTTAACATCTCATCTGAAAGATGACATTTTTGACAATATAGCAATATCTCAATAATTCACTGAAGTGTCAGCCTGGATTGTGTGCTCAAATCTCTGGAATGAGGCAAATACCCACAACCCTCTAAGTCATACATAATGGTGACACCACTCAGCCAAGGCTTTATAAAAAAATTGTCTGCAAAATTCAGTTGCACAGCCACTACTGGTGCCGGCAGCGCCGAACACCATTTTGGTGAGATCATTAGCGAGGACGCTGGGAATGTTACCGGAGTATGCAGCGTAGCCAGATTGTGGCATCAGTCAGCGTGTAATGCTGATTTGATTCTAGTTGTGCTATTTTCAACCTCAATGCTCCAGCTAACACCGTCTCTTAATCTCACACAGCTGACCATGCGTTCAGCAGCAGGAAGGAAACCCCCAGCAGCACTATTTAAAGGGATCATCAAACACTTTCATAAGATCATGAGAAATAGAAGTAGGAGTAGGCCATTTGGTTCATTGAGTCTGCTCTGCCTTTTAATAAGATCATGGCTAATCTGATCATGGCCTCAACTCCACTTTCCCGCCTGCCCCACAATAACTTTTGACTCCCTTGATCAAAAATCTGTCTAACTCAGCCTCGAATATATTCAATGACCCAGCCTCCAGTGCTCTCTGGGGAAGAGATTTCCAAAGATTAACAACCCTCAGAGAGAAGAAACTGCTCCTCATCTCTGTCTTAAGTGGGAGACCCCTTATTTTTAAACTGTGTCGTCTAGTTCTAGATTCCCCCACGAGCCAACATCTTCTCAGCATCTACCGTGTCAAGCCACCTCTGAATCTTATATGTTTCAATACGATCACCTCTCATTCTTCGAAACTCCAATGAATATAGGCCTGCTCAACCTTTCCTCATAAGACAACCCCTTCATCCCAGGAATCAGCCTAGTGAATCTTCCATGAACTGCTTTCAATGCAAGTATATGCTCCTTAAATAATGAGACCAAAACTGTTCAAAGTACTTTATGTGCAGTCTCACCAATGCCCTGTAAAGCTGTAGCAAGACTTCCTTACTTTTATATGCCATCCTCCTTGCAATATAGGCCAACATTCCATTTGCCTTCCTAATTACTTGCTGTACCTGCATGCTAACTTTTTGTGATTCATGTACAAGGACATCCCTCTGTACTGCAGCATTGTACAGTCTCGCTCCATTTAAATAATATTCTGCTTTTTGATTCTTCCCGCCAAAATGTGCAAGCTTACATTTTCCTGCATTGTACTCCATCTGCCAGATTTTTGCCCACTCACTTAATCTTACTTATATTCCTTTGCAGTATCTTTGTGTCCTCCTCACAGCTTGCTTTCCTCTCTATCTTTGTACTGTTTGCAGATTTGGCCACAAATTGGCTGTGGCAAATGGAATTTAATCCTGAGAAGTGTGAGGTGATACATTTTGGGAAGACTAACAAGGCAAGGGAATATACAATGGATGGTAGGACCCTAGGAAGTACAATGGGTCAGAGGGACCTTGGTGTACTTATCTATAGATCACTGAAGGCAGCAGCACAGGTAGATAAGGTGGTTAGGAAAGCAAATGGGATACTTGCCTTTATTAGCCAAGGCAAAGAATATAAGAGCAGGGAGGTTATGATGGAGCTGTATAAAATGCTAGTTAGGCCACAGCTGGAGTACTGTGTACAATTCTGGGCACCACACTATAGGAAGAATGTGTTTGCACTGCAGAGGAGATTCACCAGGATGTTTCCTGGGCTGGAGCATTTCAGCAATGAAGAGAGACTGGATAGGCTGGGTTGTTTTCCTTAGAGTAGAGAAGGCTGAGGGGAGATATGATTGAGGTATACAAAATTATGAGGGGTATTGATAGGTTAGATAAGAAGAAACATTTTCCCTTAGCGGAGGGGTCAATAACCAGGGGGCATAGATTTAAGGTAAGGTGCAGGAGGTTTTGAGGGGATTTGAGGAAAAATGTTTTCACCCAGAGGGTGGTTGGAATCTGGAACGCACTGACTGAAGAGGTGATAGAGGCAGGAACCCTCACAACATTTAAGAAGTATTTAGATGAGCACTTGAAATGTCATAACATACAAAGCTACGGGCCAAGAGCTGGAAAATGGGATTAGAATAATTAGGTGCTTGATGGCCAGCACAGACATAATGGGCTGAAGAGCCTGTTTCTGTGCTGTATAACTCTATGACTCTAATACACTTCATCCTTCATGATCCTACAATACCCTTCATCCAGGTCATTAATATAGATTGTAAACGGTTGAGGCCCCAGCACTGATCCCTGTGGCACTCCATTAGTTACAGTTTGCCAACCTGAAAATGCCCCATTTACCCCAACTCTCTGTTCCCTGTTAGTTAGCCAGTTCTCTATCCATGCTAACATATTACCCCAAACACTATGAGGTCTTATTTTGTGTAGTAACCTTTTATGTAGCACCTTATTGAATGCCTTTTGGAAATCTAAATACATTACATCTACTGGTTCCCCTTTATCCATCCTACTTGTTACATCCTCAAAGAACTCTAATAAATTTGTCAAACATGATTTCCCTTTCGTACAATCAGGTTGAGTCAACATGGTTTTATTATGATTTTCTAAATGTCCTGCTACTGCTTCCTTAAATATGGATTCTAGCATTTTCCCAATGACAGATGTTAGGCTAACTGGCCTATAGTTTCCTGTTTTCTGTCTCCCTCCTTTCTTGAATTGGGATGCTACATTTAGGGCGGCACAGTGGCGCAGTGGTTAGCACTGCAGCCTCACAGCTCCAGTGACCCGGGTTCAATTCTGGGTACTGCCTGTGTGGAGTTTGCAAGTTCTCCTTGTGTCTGCATGGGTTCCCTCTGGGTGCTCTGGTTTCCTCCCACATGCCAAAGACTTGCAGGGTGATAGGTTAATTGGCCATTATAAATTGCCCCTAGTATAGGTAGGTGGTAGGGAAATATAGGGACAGGTGGGATGTGGTAGGAATATGGAATTAGGGTAGGATTAGTATAAATGGGTGGTTGATGGTCGGCACAGACTCGATGGGCCGAAGGGCCTGTTTCAGTGCTGTATCTCTAAAAACTAAAAAAAAATTTTACTGTTGTTCAATCCGCTGGGACTTTTCCAGAATCTAGGGAATTTTGGAAGATTACAACCAATGCATCCACTATCTCTGTAGCCACTTCTTTTAAGATCCCAGGACACAGGCCATGAGGCCTCGGGGACTTGTCAGCCTTTAGTCCCATTAGTTTTTCAAATTTGTTTCTGATGAGCTCTACTGGCTGTTGCTGAGTTAACAGAAATGTTTGGAGATTTGCACTGCTATTGAAAGTTAGTGAAATATACAGGGAGTGATGTGGCACATGGTGAAGGCCTTCGTTCTGTTCACACCACTTGCTTCCAGTCTATGACAGATGCTGTAGTTTCTATGCCCCTTGGCCTTTAGCATGAGAAGGAGAAAGAGCAGAGGTGACATAAAGGAGGACAAGCTGTTAGAAGAGGAAGAAAGACTCTCAGCAGGAGGCCATATCCACCCAGACTCTTCAAAGAGAAATTCTCCTATCTCAATGCAAGTGAGGAACAGTATGTGATATCTCTGATTTATGAAAGAGATTTTTTTTAAATTTCCAAAATATGCTTTATTCATAAAAATCTGTAAAAATTACATTACCAGTTTCAAACAGCACCAAGTCAAAAAATACAAACAGTGCAAAGGAGGTCTGTTTGCTTCATTACAATCATGAGTTGCCTCACAACCCTTCCATTTCACATTTGTCATGCCAATTACATTTTTACATTTTACAGCAAATGAAAATTTTCCCGATACAGTTCGAAGGGTTTCCCATGGATCCAGCCCCTCAGTTCAGCTTGGTGGGGGGACCTTACACTGTGGTCTTTCCCCATTGAGCCTTTGCTGCGGCTGCCCCAAGCTTTAGTGCGTCCCTCAGCATGTAGTCCTGGACCTTGGAATGTGCCAGTCTACAACATTCAGTGGTGGACAACGCTTTGCGCTGGAAGACCAGCAAGTTTCGGGCAGACCAAAGGGCGTCTTTCACCGAATTGATAGTCCTCCAGTTGCAGTTGATGTTTGTCTCGGTGTGCGTCCCTGGGAACAGCCCGTAGAGCACAGACTCCTGTGTTACAGAGCTGCTTGGGATGAACCTCGACAAAAGCCACTGCATCTCTTTCTACACCTGCTTTGCAAATACACATTCCAGGAGGAGGTGGGCAACCATCTCTTCCCCACCACAGCCACCGCGGGGGCATTGCGCGGAGGGGGCGAGAATTCGGGCGTGCAGGAAGGATCTGGCGGGGAGGGCTCTTCTCACCACCCGCCAAGCTACATCTTGGTGCTTGTTTGAAAGTTCTGGTGATGAGGCATTCCGCCAAATGACTTTGGCAGTCTGCTCGGGGAACCATCCGATAGGATCCACCTTTTCCCGTAGGACCTTGAGGACATTCCGTGCAGACCACTGCCTGATGGATCGGTGGTCAAAGGTGTTTTCCTGCAGAAACTACTCCACGAAGGATAGGTGGTACGGCACGGTCCAACTGAATGGAGCGTTCCGCGGCAATGTGACCAGGCCCATCCTTCGCAACACCGGGGACAGATAGAACCTCAGCACGTAGTGACACTTGGAGTTTGCGTACTGGGGGTCTACACACAGCTTGATGCAGCTGCACACAAAGGTGGTCATGCTCTTGCCGTTGTTAACTTTGGCTGCCGAGATCTCCCACCTGTTGCAGGCAGACCTGCAGCCTCAGTGCAAGGTAAGGTGATGGTGACCTTGAACTTCTTTGTATTGGGCTCCTTCCAGTCTGGAGTAGGCAACACCTCCAACATTTTGAAGTACGCCAACCAATATTGTTCATGGGAGGTCACTGATGCTTTGTATGCAGAGGGAAATCATTTTTTTATACATTTGTACATGGAATGAGAGCATTGCTGGCTAGGCCAGCACTTATTGCCCATCCCAAATTGCTCTTGCGAAACCCTTGAACTGCCTTCTTGAACCACTGCAGTCCATGTGCTGTAGGTATACCCACAGTGCTGTTAGTGAGGGAGTTCCGAGTTTTTGACCTAGCGACAGTGAAGGAATGGCGATATAGTTCCAAGTAGGATGGTGTGTGGCTTGGATGGAAACTTGTAGTGTTACCATTGTTATGACCAAGCTGGGAGTAATGCACTATTAATTCAGTCCCACTACTCCACAGGTCACAACATATCAAGAAGGTTCTCCACCTACCAAAGAATAGCCAAATTAGGCACTCTATTTGTCCCCCAGAATAAAGCACACCAAACCAGGTTTCTTTAAACAACAACAACGTTAACTATTTATTCAAAAATAAATAATAAGTCTTAACTACTAACGAGATAAATCTGTAAATATGAAAAACATCTTTCCTTAATCCTCATGCACACACATACATTTAGGGAAAAAAAGGTTAACCAGGGTAAAAGGATTTTTTTGGTTTACAGTTGTTTCCTAGGAATAAAAAGGAAAAAATAAAATGATCGAGTTTATCAAGTTCTGGTAGGATGTTTTTGGTATGGTGAGGTGCCCCAGAGTCGAATAGTCAGATGCCACTCCAGGCGAGGTTGTTGAACAGTCTGTGATGGTTAGGCATTCAACGCAATTTATCTGAACCAGGCGTCACACAGGTCTTTCAGCAAAGGTGTAGCAACAGGTCTGCTTGGGTTTTGAAGCAGCAGTCTAGCAGTAGAAGCTTTCTTGAGATTTCAGGATCTCCCAAAACACAGGAGGCAGCAGGAACCACTCTTGAGGCAGGGATTCTACAAATACAGGAGGTAATAGGAATCTGTCACCTTTCAAATATAGGGTTTCTTCTCAAGAGATGTAGGGTTCCTTTTCAGAGAAAGGTAACACTTTTCTGGGTCTTCCTTTCTTGCTCCAGGCAGGTCAAAGCAAAGATTTCAAATGCCTGCTCTTTGTCCAACTCACTGGCTTTTTAAAGGGTCCAAAGTGAAAAAACCTTCCTGAACATGGTCACATGTCCAGACATAGAGTCTACCTTGTCATTCGAAAGATTTGCTCTAAGGAATGATAAACCCCTATGGTTTCCTTGAAATTGCTGGCTTTCCTGTCCTTGTACAAGTTCAACTTCCTTTCAAAGCACCCATAATGTTCAGCTTTTTTTAAATGAAATTCCAAGTATTTGCAGGTATCTTAGTTGTCTATTGAACATCCTTTTTTCAGTTTTTTTTAAAACACACAGAATTCTAAGTTTTTAATACAAAAACAAAACCTTGTAACACCATGCATCTGGTGCCTTTGTTCTTCTAGGTGGTAGAGGTCACGGGTTTGGAAGGTGCTGTTGAAGAAGCCTTGGCAAGTTGCTGCAGTGCATCTTGAGAATGGTACACACCCACTGTGCACAGTGGTGGAGGGATTGAATTTTTAAGGTGGTGTTTGGGGTGACGATCAAGCAGGCTACTTTGTCCTGGATGGTGTAGAGTTTCTTAAGTGTTGTTGGAGCTGCACTCATCCAGGCAAGTGGGGAGTATTATATCACGCTCCTGAATGTGCCTTGTAGATGGTGGACAGGCTTTGGGGAGTCAGGAGGTGAGTTATTTGCTGCAGAATTCCCAGCCTCTGACCTGCTCTTGTAGCCATAGTATTTATATGGTTGGTCCAGTTAAGTTTTTGGTCACTGGTAGCCCCCAGGATGGTGGGGAAAATCAGCGATGGTAATGTGATTGAATGTCAAGGGAAAATGGTTAGATTCTCTTTTGTTTGAGATGGTCATTACCTGGCACTTGCCTGGCGCGAATGTTACTTGCTATATATCAGCCTAAGTCTAAATGTTGTCCAGATCTTGCTGCATGCAGGCATGGACTGTTTCAGTATCTGGGGAGTTGCGAATGGTGCTGAACACTATGTAATCATCAGTAAACATCCCCACTTCTGACCTTATGATGGAGGGAAGGTCATTGATGAAGCAGCTGGAGATGGATGGGCCTAGGACACTACCCTGAGGAACTCCTTCAGTGATGTCCTGGGGCTGAGATGATTGGCCTCCAACAACCACAATCATCTTCCTTTGTGCTAGGTATGACTCCAACCAGTGGAGGTTTTTTCCCCTGACTCCCATTGACTTCATTTTGGTGGGACTCCTTGATGCCATACTTGGTCATACACTGCCTTGATGTTGAGGGCAGTCACTCTCACCTCACCTCTGGAATTCTGCCATGTTTGGACCAAGGCTATAATGAGGTCTGGAACCGAGCGGCCCTGGAGGAACTCCAAACTCAGCATCAGTGAGCACGTTATTGGTGAGTAGGTGCCACTTGATAGCACTGTCAATGCCACCTTCCATCACTTTGCAGATGATTGAGAGTAGACTGATGGGGTGACAATTGGCCGGATTGGATTTGTCCTGCTTTTTGTGGACAGGACATACCTGGGCAATTTTTCACATTGTTGAGTAGATGCCAGTGTTGTAACACTACTGGAACAGCTTGGCTTGGGGCACGGCTAGTCCGAAGCACAAGTCTTCAGTACTACAGCTGGGATGTTGTCAGGGCCCATAGCCTATGCTGTATCCAGTGCCTTCAACTGTTTCTTGATATCACGTGGAGTGAATCAAATTAGTTGAAGACTGGCATCTGTGATGCTGGAGACCTCAGGAGTAGGCTGAAATGGATCATCCACTCGGCAATTCTGGCTGAAGATGGCTACAAATACTTCAGCCTTGTCTTTTGCACTGATGTGCTGGACTCCCCCATCATCAAGGATGGGGATATTTGTGGAGATTCCTCCTCCTGTTTAATTGTCCACCGCCATTCACGACTGGATGTGGCAGGACTGCAGAGCGTTGATCTGATCCGTTGGTTATGGGATCACTGTTTACCATGTGACTTCTCACCATTCCTTTTCCAAATATGAGGGGGGATAGGTTGATTAGCCCCCATCCTGGTTTATTCTGAGGAGGGTTAAGACAATCACCTTCTTTGTTTCAGGAGTAAACCATTCAATTCAGGAATGTCTCCTGATGGTTGCAGGATGGGCGTTGATGACACTTCTTAGTCTGGAAGGTATTCTTTTGCCCTTTCAGACAGTGAGTCAGTTCTTGAATACTCAAGTAAAGGTCAGATGACCTTCAGTGGCCAGCTTTGCAGCCCATGTCCACTTTTAATATCCATTGTGGTTCATTTCAAACAAAAGGAAAATTCACTTCCAGAAGATGCTATGCTGAATATAGTCCATGCTTAAAGTTATGAATAGGACATGCCTGTACTGGACATGACACTCAATATCACCCACCAGGTGAGGCGACCTGAATTGTACACAGTATTCTAACTGAGATAAAAACAAGAAATGCTGGAACCACTCAGCAGGTCTGGCAGCATCTGTGGAAAGAGAAGCAGAGTTAACGTTTCGGGTCAGTGACCCTTCTTCGGACCCTTATTCTAACTGAGGCCTAACCAAGGTCTTGTACAAGGACAAAATGGTAGGGTTTGTTTTGTAATGGATAGTCCTGTGGATCCAATGTTTATTTTATTTGTTCATGGCATCATTGAAGGCCAGCATTGATTGCCCATCCTTAATTGCTCTTGAGAAGCTGGTGGTGAGCCAACTTCTTGAACAGCTGCAGTTCTGTTAGGGAGGGAGCTCCTGACCCAGCGACATAGAAGGAACAGCAATATAATTCCAAGTCAGGATGATGTGTGACTTGAAGGGGAACTTGCAGGCGATGGTGTTCTCACATGCCTACTGCCCTTGTTCTTCTAGGTGGTAGAAGTCACAGGTTTGGAAGGTGCTGTCAAAGAAGCCTTGCCAAGTTGCTACAGTATATCTTGTAGATGGTACACACTGCTGCCACAGTGCGCCAGTGATGGAGGGAGTGAATGTTTAAGGTGGTGAATGTGGTGCCAATAATCCATTCAAGTACTCTATTTGCTTTAGCCAGACCTTCGCTGCATTGTCCGTGAACATTTAGGGAGTATAAATGATGATAACAAGTTCTTTTTCTCACACCACAGGCTTCAATTCGGTTGCTTGTAAGGCACAAGTGTACATAGCATAGGTCCTGCCCACATGCATAACACTGTACTCCAAGATATCTGTGCCCATCTAATTCTGGTCTCTTGAGCATCCCCGATTTTAATTGCTCCACCGTTGGTGGGTATGGCATCAGTTGCCTAGGTCCTAAGCTCTGGAATACCCTCCCTACTTCTCTCTGCCTGTCTACCTCACTTTCCTTCTTTAAGACACTCCTTAAAGCCTACCTCTTTGACCAAGCTTTTGGTCATCTGACCTTATATCTCCTATGTGTGTCAGTGTCATGTTTTGTTTTATAATGTTCCTGTGAAGCACCTTGGGATGTTTTGTGTTAAAGGCACTATATAAATGTAAGTTTTTGTTGTAATTGTCTGCGCACGCAGAGCTTCAGCAAGAGGGGAAGGTCATTGTGAAGGATGTAACAGGTCCTCTGTGTGTAAGTGCAAACTAAAGGAGGTGGAGTGAAGGGCCCTGCTGTGTTTGGAGGAGCAGCTGAGGTAACGATTGCTTATGCTGAGTTAAAGTAGAGTGGTGCAGAGCTGTGCAGACAGCAAGAAAGATGCAAATCTTACTTAAAAGCTCTGGTAAGGTTGTTAAATTACTCTCTGCATTGTTGTGAGGTCCTGGGAACAATCCATGTTGCATCTACCTCTCTCCATTGCTGATGAGAAATTTTCCTGGGTATCCAGTGCCCACCATAGGGGTGCAGAATCTCCTTCCTGATGCTCAATTAGCATCTCCAACACCCCACCCGAAGATCAGGGGACCTTGGCTACAGTCACCTGGTTAACAAGGCACAAGTCAGGAGAGTGATGGAATATTCTCCACTTGCCTGGATGGGTGCAGCTCCAACAACACTCAAGAAGCTTGACACCATCCAGAACAAAGCAGCCCGCTTGATTGACACACCATCCACAAACATTCACTCCCTCCACCACCGACGTACAGTGGCAGCAGTGTGTACCATCTACAAGATGCACTGCAGCAACGCACCAAGACTCCTTAGACAGCACCTTCCAAACCCGCGACCTCTACCACCTCGAAGGACAAGAGCAGCAGATGCATGGGAACACCACCACCTGCAAGTTCCCCTCCAAGTCACACACCATCCTGACTTGGAACTATATCGCCGTTCCTTCACTGTCGCTGGGTCAAAATCCTGGAACTCCCTTCCGAACAGCATTGTGGGTCTACCTACCCCACATGGACTGCAGCGGTTCAAGAAGGTAGCTCACCACCACCTTCTCAAGCGCAATTAGGGATGGGCAATAAATGCTGGCCTGGCCAGTGACACCCACATCCCATGAATGAATAAAAAAAAAAGATTCTGAAAAATGAGTGCCAGTCACCAGCGTATGAAAAGTGCACCTCCCTGTTAAGAGGTACTTGCTGCCTTTAAATAAGTGTAGCCTCGCCTGATTTCCTGCTTTTCCAATCCGTGAACTGCTTATAGAGGATATAGATATAGCAAGCAGGTCATTGATTATATTATAATAAGGCCCATTCATGTAAATGAGTCAAACCACCTGACCACATCATTGCGCAGGCAGAGTAGACCCATCACTAGTCCAGTTTGCACAATGTATGAGAATCACCGCCAAAAGTCTCTAGTGTTATGCCAATGCATCTTAAATTGGGACGATGATTCAAATAAAGCAGCTGAGAAAGAATTGCAGCTTCCAGTAGATCAAATATCTATTACAGTATGAAATGAATACAAAGAATGAGGGCGGAGAAAGGGCCCACTCTCATGTTCTCAGCACTTTAATGAGTCCTTTGTCCTAACATTCCACACAGAACATGTTGACTCTATCCACCGACACAATTAAATGGATGCAAATTGTTCTTTGCATGTGAACATAGAAGGACTTTGAATCGTGTTGTGCCTCTGAAAATATCTGTTATTGTTGTAATTAGTGTCAATGTTGACACCAACACAAATAATGGCCCATACTCTGTAAATGTTAATACATATAAGCAATTATTTCTTATCGGCCGTTTTATTTATCGACATCTTTTCGGTTGTGCAATACTATGCAAGGCACCTGAGACATTGGCTCCATTCATATACGTTCCCAGAGCACAGAATATGCTTTAGCAGTATTGTGGTATTGCAGCTAGCTATCAGCTGTTAATGTGGCCTTCTGGTGCTTTAAATTCATGTTTAAAAATAGCAGCCTAAAAGCAAAAATAGACATTTCTCTCCTTAATGGCCTTCACTTTACAGAGATTGAGAAATGATGGTCCAATTCTGCTATGTGAAAAGGCACTGTAAAATACAGGGTTTATATGAATGGGTTATGTTACAGAGAAAGAGAAACGATACGTTATGGATGGTGTTCATTGTTATCGTGGGATGCATTCAATGTCAAATCAAGGCTAAATGCACCCTGGTATGTCTAAAAAAAGCTACACCACTCATTATATAAATTGATTATTTCTAGAAAAAGAGCAGCGAGATTGTCAAGAAAAACAAATGACTCCATGTGAAAGCTGTGTACTGTTTTGTCTTGAATTTCTACTCAGATATCTAACAATTGGATTTTTCCTATTGTCAGTTCAATGTGTCAGGAAAAGACAATTTTCCTACAAGCCTTCCATTCAGGGGCATCTTTCAAACTACTTTAAATGTTCCAAAATGTATGCAGGTGAGAATTATAAAATAAATTGTTCCTCAAAAAATTTTTTTCAATCAACAACCTCAGTCAGTTGGATAATTCTTTACATCCTCCAGTTGCTTCCCACAGCTGGGCTAGGCCTCGCTACAATTGGATAAGTCAATAATATCAAACTGCTCTGACATAAACTTGCTTTGCTCCAGTTCAAGCCTGAAGCATGTTGGGTTAACAGTCCAGCAAATCTAACATTTAAAAGGGCCAAGTTGTCTGGCAGGAACAAGATGGTAGGTGCCCTAATATTTGAAGTGCTGTACTTGCTGTCCCATTCCTGCTTAAATCCCACTCATTGCCATTTTGCTTGGGGCCTTCACAAGGGAGGCCCAGGCATCAGCCTGAAGTAGGCAGGTGCTTCATTAAAGTATGTAAATTGAGATGTTATGATGTCAATAGGACCCCGACACCATTCTTACTACTGGATGACACCGACATGAAATGGCAAATTGGAACTAGTATTTAAAGGAGCACTCACTTGCAAGCTCTCAGATCATGGGTGTCTGTGTGCAATTAAGCTGCCTGAATTTCTTCAGGAGTCTTTGCTTTGGAATTTGCTGCATTTTATTATTCTGCTTCTGCACCTTCAAGAGGCATAGGGTCAAGGTGGTGGGGGGGGGGGGTCATCAGAAGAAGCAACAGGAAATGCAGCAGGGTGAGGAACCAAAAGGAGCTAACATTGTGGCTCACAGGATATTTTGAGGGCTGCTCGCAGGCATCCTTACTCACCCCATGGGATCTATAGGCCCAGAGTGAATTACCTTTAATTGCCTGAGGAGCAGTGCATCAGGAGGCTATGCTTTTCCCTTCTCTCAAAACCTCTTACAAGACCTGTAATGAACTCTTCCCACTGGTCACGCATTGCCTACAGCAGGCAGAGTAACTGCACCTTGAGTTTTGTTTTTGCCCTGGGCTCATGCTAGGCTGCAGCAGATGTCAACAGATGTCACATAAGGCAATCTTCCATACAATATCTACAACAAGCACGTCACTGATGCCCTCTTTGACAATTACAGTATATGAATGCCAGCAAAACGACTGTAAGCTTTGCTGCAAAGGCAAGCTTCCCACGAACACAGTTTGTCATTAACTGGATGCATGTCGCCTTGAGGGCACCTCCCACTGAGCAGGCTGGCTTCATGAATAGGAGAGGTTACTACTCAATCGATGTTCAGGTGAGTAAATACATCCACCAAATCACACAGCTCTGAGCTCAGTTACTTGTCAGCTGTCACGATGCATTCATACTGCACCAGTCCAATATGCCCCATTATTCGACCTAGTTCAGCACGTCAGAGGCTGGTTGCTAGGCAAGAAGGTTTACCCTCTACACACATTGCTCATGATATCTCCACATAATCTATGCCTGCAGAACTGAGATAGAACAAAAGCCCTGGGACTACTAGAACCGGCATAGAGTGCACAATCAGATTATCAAACTATGATTCTGTTACCTGAACAGTTCTGGGGCTCTCTCTGCAGTATAGCCCCCAGAGACTGAGAGGCACCAGTTTGAACATCAATCAAAGTTGCAAAAGCTGTTGACACAGACTGATGGTGGGAGGTCTCTGCAGCACTCATAGAGATGACCACAAACTTCATGCCAGACTGCAGAGTGCTGTAGACTTGCACCAGAGAGCACACAATCTGGAAACAGACACCGCTACACTCTAGATATGGTTCGAAAGCTTCTAGGCAGAGTTTCCAATATCTCATACAATTGCATTTGTGCAGAAAGTTGCTTTCTTCTGAAGGCTGGACCATTGAAATCAGTACCTTTGTCCTCCTCAGCAGAGCTAGGATATGTGCTTGCCCTCTGACAAGCCATCTCCTAAGATGTCCTTTCCACTGACCTCTTCCCTACTCACTTGTAATTTACCAAGGACAGACCCTTTTAACAATGCACCCTACTCGCGGTGCCAATTGTTGTACTGGTGCTTGGGAGAGACGGAGCGAGTGTCTGTTATCTCATTGAAGCATACAAAATTCTTACAAGGTTGATGCAGGAAGGTTGTTTTCCCTGGCTGTGGGGTCTAAAACCAGAGGACACAGTCTCAGAATAGGAGGTAGGCCATTTAGGACTGAGATGAGGAGGAATTTCTATAGTCAGAAGGTGGTGAATCTTTGAATTCTCGACCCAGAGGGTTGTGGAGGCTCAGTCATTGAGTATATTCAAGACAGAGATCGATAGATTTCTAGATATTAAAGGTATCACAGGATATGGAGTTAGAGCAGGAAAATGGCACTGAGGTAGAAGATCAACCATAATCTAGTTGATTGACAGAACAGGCTCGAAGGACTGAATGGCCTACTTTTGCTCCTATTTCCTCTGTTCCATTGTTCAGAAGGAATGCCCCTCCATTGTTCTTCAGGTCTTCAAGAGAAAGGGAAAAAGGATAAGAGTTTGCATAGTATGGAAAGGCGAGGCAATAACAGATGGTTGACAGCACAATGTAGCACTAAGCTGCCATGCTATCTGATTGAATAATTGCCTGAGGAAAAGGAAAGGGTACAAGTAGTAGGTAGACACCCTGCTGAGTATAGCTGCCAGCTTTGTCATTGCTGAGGCTTCTTGTTCTGCCCACCCCAACTTTCCTATGGCCTCCACCTCCATCTAGATGAAGGACTGACTGGGTGGGGGGGGGGGGGGGTCTGCTCTCCTTCGATTCTGATCCCCTCCTTATTATTGTAAGATAGCTTCTCCAGCTGAAAGGGAAGTAGAGAGTTAGTGACTGGCTGTTGAAAAGGGATGTGCAGATTTGTGGATCAGCTTCATATAGTGTATATGCTGAGAGGGAGAAGCAGTAAATTGCAAGCAGAATGGGGCGGTGATGATTGTGTTACTGTTATATTTACGTGGCAGGTTTGATCAAATGTACGATGATACCTGATATTACAAAACCTGGCCTTCAAATTACCAAAGTTATTTTTTAGTTCTCAGGATGTAGGCGATTTGAAGTGGTCACATTTATCTCTGGTTACCCAGAGAAGGTGGTGGTGATTCTTCATCTTAAACCACTGCTAGTGGTAATGCTGCTCTCATAATGGTGTTTGATAGAGAAGTCAAGGACTTTGCTTCATCAACAATGGAGAAATTATGTTATATGTCCAAATCAGGATTGTACATGACTTGGGGGAAACTAGGTGGTGATGGTGGTAGAGATCATAAGGCTGGGGTTATGTTATCATAATAAGATTGGTGACAAACACATTCCCTAGTTCAATATTTAAAAGGTGCAGCTTTAGGGGATTGTTGTGTAAGAGAAAGTTTTCAATGTTGGACTGACACTGCTTTATTTGGATAACGTTAAGAAACTTGGAGCTGCTGTTGGACCTGAACGATACTGAAAGATCTTCCACATGGCCATTGAATGTAAGCTAATAAAAGGTTTTGACTCACCATGCTGTCATCCTCCCTCCCCTCCCACATGCGCACACGCAGCTGAGTAAGGATACAAACCAAGTCCTCCTACGCTTTTTGTTACCTCTTATATATCCTGTCAAATACACAAGGAATCCTGCTTGTAAAAATGAATAACATTCTATAAACAAACCAAGGCATTTTCCATTAATAGCTTGGTGACACACCAATGAGTGTTGCATTTCTTTGCTAAAAATCAGTTGGAGATTGTTGTTAGGCTGTACAAACAGAACTTATTTCGGTTTCTGAATTCATATTCACAGCAGTTATGATATGACCTAAATTAACACCAAAATTGTAAATGTACAATGCAAAATTAATTGATGACAGTGATTCCTCGTAACAGTTATTAAGTTGAACGAAAGCTGGAGAACGCGTTCTTGCTAAGTATGATATTTTTCATAATTTTGCATTTCAAAAAAGTGACATGGTTATGCAAATTCAGGTCCTCGACAGTGATTGGTTTAAGTCGTATTAATATTTAAAAATGCAATTCTTGCTAAGATATAATTTGAAGTGTTTGAGTTTTGCTTGTGTTAAATTAAGCTCTTCAAAATGTGAGAATGTTTGGCAGATACAACTCTCACACTTGGGAGCTTAAAATGTATTTGTTTGTTTAATTGAAAACTTGTAAGCTACAAACCAATAAACATCTTTTTTTCCTGTTATATGAATTTGATTTTCATTATAATGATGGATGGCTAAATGAATATGCAGCTACATGGGATATATGCAAAGAGAGTGCCCGATAAGACATTCAAGGCAACTTCTCCAGTGGACATCAATGCACCATTTCCAGCAGCAGGTGGTAAGCTGGGTCAATGCTCTGCACAGTACCTGCAGAACCTGCGAAAGGAGCCCACTTATGGGAACCTGGCAAAGAAACACTACCCGCCATTATCATGCATATCATCAATAGGTCAAAAACTATTTGTCACAAAGTTTTACCAGTTCCAACAATAGTCCTTGCCTATTCCTAGCTCTTAAATGACTTTACAGATAGTGTTTTACATCTCATCATATTCCATCTTCAGGAAGACTCTGCCTTCAAGATGAAAAATTCAAGTTGAAAGCTTTGCTGCCCAGATCTTCCAAGGCCGTAGCACCTTAAATCATTGCAAATCCACCTAGCTTGTGAAGCATAGCTACTTACTGACCCCAGGTTGCTGTGCATTTTGAAACACATGTCTACACCATGATGTACAACTGTTTTTACAGCTGTCTAGCAATAATGCAGTCTTCTAATTGTCCCCATTTGCATTGTTTTTGATTTCTCATGAGGCTTGCACATTTATTGTATTTGGGCTGCTTGGTTCCCCAGAGTTGCCCAATCGGAAAATACCTGGTAGCTTTGCTTTGGTGCTGCTCAGACCTTTCCTTCAGTTTTCCCTCAATTTCCACCCATCACTGCCCCACTCCTAAAATTACTGCTGACTGACAAAAATGACAGTGCACAAGAGTTTAAAATATGCTCTGATGTGACTACAGTGGGGGAGCAAGCAAAATTCAGAGACCATGGAATAGAGCAGCATAAACAGCTGAATTATTAGGAAACATCTCTCACTGTTCCTAGATAACTCATGTTGCCTCCCTTTAGTGTCTGACCACTAAAAGGTAAAGGATGGCTAAGTGCAATGCATGTTATTTCCACAAGTTCCAGGAATATTGAGACAGTTGAGAAATACACACTGGGGGTCATTTTGACTTTTGGTGATAGTGTAACATGCCCCACATCAGATCAGACACCTGTTAAACGCCTCTACTGAAGAAGGGGAGAAGTGTTTGAAAGGCAGCTGAGCTGATATTAGAACCATAGAACAATTACGGCACAGAAGGAGGCCATTCAGCCCATCGTGTCCGTGCCAGCCAAGAAAACTAGCCACCCAATCTAATCCCACCTTCCAGCACGTGGTCCATAGCCTTGCAGGTTACAGCACTTCAGGTACATGTCCAGGTATCTTTTAAAGGAATTGAGGGTTTCTGCCTCCACCACTGTTCCTGGCAGCAAATTCCAGACACACACCACCCTCTGGGTGAAAAAATATTTCCTTATGTCCCCTCGAATCCTTCTACCAATTACCTTAAATCTGTTTTTCCTAGTAACTGACTTCCCCGCCAGGGGATCAGGTCCTTCCTGTCCACTCTTGGCCCCTCATAATTTTGTACACCTCAATTAAGTCTCCCCTCAGCATCCTCAGTTCCAGGGAAAACAACCCTAGCCTATCCAATCTTTCCTCATAGCTGCACTTTCAAGCCCTGCCACCATTCTTGTAAATCTCCACTGTACTTTCTCCAGAGCAATTATGTCCTTTCTGTAATGTGGTGACCAGAACTGTACACAATACTCCATCTATGGCCTAACCAGCACTCTTTACAGCTCCAGCATCACCTCCCTGCTTTTGTACTCTATACCTCGGCCAATAAAGGAAAGCAATCCATATGCCTTCTTCACCACTCTATCCACCTGTCCTGCCACCTTCAGGGACCTGTGGACATGCATTCCAAGGTCTTTCACTTCTTCTACCTCTCTCAATATTCTCCTGTTTATTGTGTATTTCCTCGCTTTATTTGCCCTCCCCAAATGCATTACCTCACACTTCTCTGGATTGAATTACAGTTTCCACTTTTCCACCCATTCAACCAAACCATTCATATCATTCTAGAGTCTACGGCTATCCCCTTCACTATTAACTACATGGCCAATTTTTGTGTCATCAGCAATTTCCCAATCATGCCTCCCACATTTAAGTCCAAATCATTAACATATACCACAAACAGCGAGGGATCCAACACTGAGCCCTGTGGAATGCCACTGGAAACCGCTTTCCATTCGCAAAAACATCCATCAACTACTACCCTTTGTTTCCTGTCCCTGAGCCAATTCAGGATCTGACCTGCCACGTTCCCCTGTATCCCATGGGCTTTCACTTTACCGACCAGTCTGCCATGTGGGACCTTGTCAAATGCCTTACTAAAATCCATGCAGACCACATCCATTGCACTGCCCTCATCAATCCTCCCTATTACTTCCTCAAAAAACTCAATTAAGTTAATAAGACATGACCTTCCCCCAACAAATCCATGCTGACTGTCCCTGATTAATCCGTGCCTTTCCAAGTGGCAGTTTATCCTGTCCATCAGAATTGATTCTAACAATTTACCCACCACCGAGATCAGACTGACTGGTCTATAATTATTTGGCCTATCCCTCGCACCTTTTTTAAACAATGGTGCAATGTTCACAGACCTCCAATCAATATTGTGTGTCTTTACTTTATTGCCAAAAGTCAGTGAGACTTATCAACTGAGAATAATGGCAGAATCATTTCTTGACCCGCTGCCGGGATATGGGTGTCACTGGCAAGGCTGACATTTATTGCCCATTCCCAGTTCGTCTTGAGCAGGTGGCAATGGAAGTGAATGCAAGCCAAAAGAGAAATAAAGGGTTGAATTTTCCTCAATTGTTGGGAACCTGACATTGGGACCATTTGCGGGACCAAGCCCATGCATCCACCAGCGCAACTTTACATGAGGCTGCCTCCGTGTTGGCCATCCAATTAAGGATGGTGCGTGGAACAGGGATGTGGAAGGCCCAAGAGAAGGCCTGCAGGACTGGCTGGCTGGCAGCACCACTGGAAGAGGTGGGCCATACTGAGTCAGAGGGTGATACTCTTGAAAGGCTGCTAAAGGTTCCATAACAAAGAAGGCCCAGAGCTGTTAGGGCCATCAGTGTGGAGGGTGAACCCCTCCACCAGAATGATTTTGGCCGCAGCTGTGGCCATTTCAGCCTTGCAGCTCCATCATAGGAGCATGGAGGGTAGGCACCAATGGCTCTCCAACCTCCCATCGGGAGACCCCACCTCCAAATTGTTGCTGGGCTCCAGTCTCGGGGTCTGGGGGTGGGGGGGGGGTGGGTCCCGTACAATGCTGGGAAAGTTCCATCAGCATGGGAAAATGGCTTGTAAGTGGGGCCTTAATTGCAAAGAATGGCTGCACATCTCTGTGGAGCGGGAAGCCAATTCCCCGGCAGCCAACCCCTGGGAAACTCGCCCAGAGGTGGGACAGCATGAGGGAGAGGTCACAGTGGGGTTTTCACTACTTCCCCAGACCCTTGCCTCCAAAGCCGCCTCCAAGGGGCCAGGAAGATTCTGGTCAATGTTAAATGGAGGTTGGTGGATCTGAAACAAAACCCATGGGGGTGGGGAGTCCACAAAGCATTAAAAACTGCTTTGCAGATAAATTAATTGAACTCTCTTAACTGATTGTGACTAAACCACTTCACACAGTGTTTAGTTTAGATAAGTGCTGTGAGAGGACATTGAGAAGAAAACATTTTTGATCAGTTTGTCAGGTCACCAAACACGTCAACATTTGCAACTAGTCGAAGCGAAATTTTTAACTGGTGATAACATAGAATGGTGCCAAAATAGTGGCAGCTATGACGTGCTAGATATATATCATACAAAAACAACTGCTGGTAGGGTCACACTGATGACAGATGATAGCAGAAACACCTTTATACAAAGTGTATAGCCTGTGATTTTTAGCATACCTGCATTAAGCTCAGGTTAAAGTTTAATGAATGATCTGACGAGCTTTCACAATCTTTCAATCTTTGCTCTGCTATATCTGAATTTACAAGCATTGGATATATGTTCACATAACATATGCTATATCATTTGGTTCCATACTTCTGTTTTATATATCCAGCTACACATTATTACATTATATTACACATTATATTAAACTCATATACAATGTTTCGTTGAGGAGAACTCTTCACTATTTGAGATGTTGACAGCAAGTTGCAATACAATACCATTTACATCCATCTTGTGCAGCAAGGGACATTACATTATATTAAGAAAAAAAAATGTGTGCCTTGCAAGGAGTCTCTGGTGACTGCATTAAATGCTGCACTTTATTCATAATTGAATAAAGCAAATATCTCCCAGGTACATAGACGTATGTGTCAATGTCAACAAGGTGAAAAAAAAGCACCAGTTGTGTTGGGTAATCGTCAGAAAGAAGTGTGAGAAAAGAATAAAGCAATTAATCCATTGACCTGAAATGGGTATTGCATGCTATTAGTGAACTTTTAAACCTCCAGCTGCAAAGAAAGACTGTGAAACCTTTGTCAGAAATAATGCCATAAATCTGTCTAGACTTAATTTCTGCACTTACTAATGACTGTTAAAACATTAATGCAGATTTCCGCTTTTTCCAAGCTGTGATTAATTAACAAGCCGTCTTATCTTCCTGGGAAAGTCTAAAGCCTACCTGAATTGGTGGCATGGAACCATGGGAATTCTGGAATACCTTAATACTTAAGTAGGAAAAATGATTTTGTTGAAAGAGCTTTAGGTAGAATTAATTACTCAGGACAATGTCTGATTTCCTAATTGCAACAATCTGCAATAGGAGCTGTGAAAGTGTTCATTGTTAAAATAATTCAAAACATGCAACGTCTCTGCCAAACAGTTGGCTCTGACAACAGACTGTTCTGTGCCCTTCAGTTGTACCATGCCATTTACTGTGTGCAGGTAATGGTTTCCATAACAATTCCAATTCTCAGTTTGCATCCATTCAACTGTTCAACTTTTCTTTTAGGTTTAGTGGTGGGTTTACCTCCTACAACTGGGACACAAATGGAAATGCATTTAATTAGAAAAGTTAGTTGGCTTTGAAAAAATTCAGGATGCTGGCCCATGGAAAAAAAAATTACATGTGAAGATGCCGAAACAAACAGTGAAGTGTGAAACGGCCCTGGTTCTCTTAACCTGAACCAATTGTATTCCTGATCCACAGAGGGCATGAATACATACTAACCAGATACCTTATGTATGGAGATATTTATTTTATAAAGTTGGTGGCTTTTAGGATTGGAACTGAAAAATTAATTCAAATTAATTCTTGTCAATGAAAATCAATTGAGGATGCCTTGTGATATGATTTTCTAATTACAATCACGTATAATTTTAATTCCAGTCGTGTTTATTCAAATACTGCAAATGATGCTCTTGTAGATATTAGAATGTCAGAATAAATAGAGACAGAACAATAACATTCAGTCCTTTCACCTCAGAGATCTGAGGTTGAAGCCAGACAGATGGGACAAACATCTCTCCTCTCACTGACCTGTTAAAAGTTCCAAATGAAGTGTTCTTCCTTCAATTCCAACTGGACGTAAGCCATGGCACAAAACTCCCCACAAGTTCATCACTGATTGTTAATGATTTAGTAGTCTTGTTTAAACAAGATATCAAGATAAAGCATAGGAAATAATATTGGGAGTGGAGATATGATGGCAAGTTTGAGGACCACAGACTTATAAAGTCAAATAATAGTGAATTCCAGTTGAGTCCTTAAACTAAATTATGGTTCCAAAACATCAACAGTAGAACTAATCATTTTTTCCCTTACATGTAGATATTTAGATTTTAACTGCTTAGATTTTTCACTTTGTTTTATCCTGCCTTTTTTTCCCTCCTTCGTTCAGGGCACCATGAATATGTTTTATAAAGCTGGAAGCAGGAGATTCTGGCTGCCACTGATTATCAATAATGAACTGACAGCAGGTATGAATCATGTAGTGAGGCTCTGCTTCCAATACTTTTTGCCTTGTCCCCTTCTAACCTCTCCTCAATCTAAACTAAGGATGAATTCCTTAACTTGGCAAATTCATCCAACACTAAAAGCGTCTTTGCTTAAATGAGGTTACTCAAACTTCAATCTCCCAACTGTTGATCGGGAATTTAGCAGTCAACTATTTTAGACAACCAGCCATTGGGATGAACCTCAGAATAGGTTGTGTGCCAGGTTTATTGGATGGCAAATGGTGTGCAGTACAGGGAAGCTGCAGGGAAAAAAAATCTGTGTTCTAGTTAGGTCTTTCAATTTTTCACAATGATAAGGCTGGGATGGCCTGTAGCGTCATGTACAGGATCATATGCAAATCTCATTAGATTTGTTATTGTTCCACTGATCAAAGTGCAGTGAATAAATTGATGAACTTAATTTGTTTATTCAGTGTTGAGCTAGTTCATACTACACGAATTATGTATGATCACAATTGATGGCCTGTAGGCCAGAAGTGTGTTAAAGGTACTACTACTTCTTTGTGTAATAAATGTTGGAACATTCCACTTTGAGTGGTAAGGCTAGTACAATGAGATTCAGAGTAAAATTTCTTCCAGTCTGCCCTTAAAATGTGATGCTGCCTTAACCTCAGAAAAGTAGCCCTTACTGCACACTAGTGTATCATTTTGCTGTTTCTTCACCAGCCATTCTGTGGCCACGCTGAGTGAGACTGCCAGTTAGTGCTGAATTAGGAGCAGCTTTGTGATGTGATCCCATGTCAACCATGAATTTGACTTGAGATTGTCCAAAGCCATTTCACATAGGATGCTTACAAGCAGCAAGCAGAGAAGATTTTTGTCCGATCAGTTTGGTCCCAGAGATGGTGTCTAACCCATTGCCCTGCCCAGTCTCCAGAATATTGCTTTAATAGGGATAGAATTTCCACAAGAGTTCGCTAATCTCCCACTATGAATTCAATGAAAAATCAGCAAAACCCAAGAAAAGTGTCAGTAAATGGGAAATTTCAGAGTCATTGTGGGATATCAGAAAAACCTAACAGGTTATAGTCTTTATCTCATGTGATGACAACACCTCTGGCTATTAAATGAACATCTGTATTGCACTGTGAACTCATTCTATTACCTTAAATCTCAGTTTTCTGGTTTTTTTTGTTGCTTCTTTTAAATCAGGCTGAATTTTACCAACCGCTCGATGCCATGGGTTGCAGTGCGGGGGCCAGTAAAATTCTGCAGGGAGAGGCCGGCCCAGGCCCGCGATGTCGAGAAGGGCTCGCCGCATGTTACCAGTGGCGGGGCGACCTCGGTGTGGTCCCGCCCCCACCCCCCCGGCCACCTGGCAGCGGGTCCTTCATCAGCATATGCGAATTAACACAAAAGAGATGCAAATAAACTTACCTGCAGGTGGCAGCCATTCCACGCCGATTTTACGGCCTGTGTTCGCATTCCATGTGCCTTTGGAACACTATACAGAGTTCCAAGGTGAGAACCTAGTGGGGAGGGGGTAGGAATAAAAATTTCAGGGAGTGGAGGAGTGGGGAAAACAATTTTGATTGGATGTGCGGATGGTGGGAAGGGGTTGAAGGGCAAAAGTTTGAAGGTTTGGGGGGAAAGTTCGGGTAGGGAAAAAAGCAAGTGTTGGTCATTTTGGGCAATGAAATGACCATTGGGAGGGTTGGTTGGGGAAGGGCCTCCACATCTTCATTAATTCTTAATAAAAAATTGCACTTATGTACCTTTAAATTTTGAAATTAATTGTAAGGGCTTAAAGCCCTTTAAAAATGGCGCTGGTGCCAGTACGGTGGCGTGGACACTCCACCCCCTCTATTTAAATGAGCACCCACGTGTAATAGCGTGTGGGCTCCTCAGCGGCTCTTCCGTGTCGGAAGGCCGCCGAGTTCAAAGCACGCCTCAGCCGCAGCACACGATTAAAATTCAGCCCATTATTTCCTTCCCAATTCGGATCAAACTGCTCCTTTATGGGAAGAAAAGAAACAGGAAGTGCTGGAAATGCAGTTTATTCTGATCAACATCTGAAAAGTGAAAAATCAGGTTGGCGTTTGAATGGAAAGTCAAAAAAAAACTAAATCTTTTCTCTTTCCAGCTGTTGAATGTCCTGATGTCTATTGCCAGCATTTTCTGTGTTTTTTTGGTTTCTTTCTCTCAATTAAGTAAAACTAAAAGCTTAAAACTGCAGTCACTCTGCTGCATGCTAGAAAAGCAGCATTTGTTTAAATTTTCCTCTGCTTCTGGAGGCAAAGAGATGGATTTCTAATTACATGAGTAATTTGTGAGTCAACTCTGTTATTTGTAGAATGAACAATCTTTAGAAGCATTCCTTTAGGACTATTCATTCGCTGAGTGAAAGGAAAAGAGCTGCCATCACACTTGCTGGATACGTGTTAACGGAATGGTAAGTTGTGTACATTTAGAGGTGTTTTCCTTAATGGTTTTTTATGAATAATAAGCTATGATTTTGATCAATGATGTAATATTCTGACAGTCTTATTACCAGTCTCATTATATATTATCTATTGATTCTCCAGAATGGAATAAAGCTAAAATTTGTGGATAAAGATGTTACATTTCATACCTAAATATATTTGTAGTTTGAATGAATTATCCTTTATATATGCAAAAAAAGTGGCTTTGTATAAAAATTCTGGGAATTGTTGCATTTTTTAAAACTTAGGCACATTATGTGGTAGCTCTCTTGATCAATACCAGATTCTTCTACAGTCTCTAACATATGCCAGCATCAGTCTATATAATTTAAAGACTAATAATAGCTAATATTGCAGGTGACTTAGTTCTAATCATGGGCCTTTAACACATGAACAATACGTTGACACCCAGTTTGAAAGATGTATGTTTCCTTTCCCCAGTGGTAATCAAAGGTCATGAATGAACTGGTAGTTTTGGGAATGTAGTATATCAGAGAAGTTACAAAATATTGACCAGAAATATTCAATCACTATGCTGAATGCCTAGTTCTATTTAAAAGGGTCTTCAAATCCAATTTTCAGAGCCAAATTACTTGGTTAAAGTGCCCCATTGTAATCTCCATTGATCGGATGTCAGTTCATAGAACTAGATAGAACCTCATTAATCAAACTTCAACCATTTTTCATTCTTCATAAATATCCAGTTTTGGATCACTGTCATGTCATAAGGATGCCATACTGCACATATGGAAAATCCAATTCCCGGTAGTTTGTTTTTGATTGTATAGAGGTAGAGTTTCTGCTCCAGGCACAATCAGGAGATTGGCGCAAATTGCACTTGAAATTGCACTGGTTAGGTTACAGTTCAAATTTCTTCTAAAATTCAGTTGCATAATCACACACACAAAATCTTCCATTAGACAGCTCAGTCAATCAGTGTAGTCTGCTGGTGATGTATATTTGGCTTTGAACTTTATGAAGATATGTATTTTCCAAAATTGGAGTCAGTAAAAGTCCAAAACCTCAACTCTAGTCTCCTGTGTACTAGATTCCACAGAAAAGGGCTGCTTTATTCACTAACTATTCACCTGAGAATCCTTGGCTGAGAGAACAGAGAAGAAAATCCAGTTACGTGGCTCGAAAAATCTTCATGCAAGTCCAGAGGGGAAATATATTCAAGAACATAAATAAGCTAAGGTAGAGGGCAGAGGAAGTGCTTTCATCAATACTGATTTCAATATAAACAGGAAGATTACAACTCTATCCGTGGCCTTGCAAAAAGCCTACAGCAAGGAAGTTATCATTAAATTGAGCTAATTTAAGATACCAATTTGTAAACATTGGAAACAAAGGCTTTCACTTTTTAAAGACATGAACTACAAATTACAGTAGGAAACCAGAAGCCAAATTAATCTGACCAAACAGTGTGTATGGTTTTATGGAGGGATGATTTCCTGCAGAATTGTTCGCAGGTCTGTAAGACATAAGGAAATAATTAATTTAATCTTAATGAAAAGACATTTCTAAGTACATTTTTCACTAATAAGAAAGCAAAATACTGCAGATGCTGGAAATCTGTCTTAACAGAATTTTAAATTGCCAGTGCTAAGAATATTTTTATCTAGGGCTTATAGAAGAAAGGAATGATGAGGTAAGTACTTTTAGTAAATACTTCTCACATGTATATATTTGAAAACATAATATTAAAAATTTCTGCTTCACAGAAAATATTGCCATTGCAGCGTCAATTCACCAGCCTGTGGAGATCAGCTGTTTGAGAGCTCCCTTCTCACCAGGCAACCAGCAAAAGCATCAGTGTCTTCATAGAAGATCCTTCGATTGGCATTTTATATGAATGTATATTCATCTGCTGTTGAATTTAGCTGGCTGGGGCCAGCTCCCAAGATCAGCTCAGGTTTTGATCGACAGGATTTGCTGCAGAGATAACGACTAACATTTGTGGGAACTGACATTAACAGAATGACTCCCTGGTGAGCAGGGAGTTCCAAGATGGCAGATTTCTACAGCTTGGAAAACATAATATTTGACAGGAATTTCAATGGTGTTAGGTTTTAGTTTTACCGTTACATGCACCCTTTATATGCCAGAGCTTCAGAACACACCAACTCAATTGTTATTCTTGTATGAATGATAACTTGGAGGAACACTGATACTTGAAAATAGGCAGGGCAATCTGGCCTTTGTTCCATTAATATTGCTGTTGGTCACATCAGTGTCTGAAGAAATGTACAGATTGACAGGAGTGTAGATGATTCAGCAGGTAATATCCCAAACTGCATTATCATCAGTTCCATTTCAGAAATAATGCACATACCAGAAGGCCTAGCTGAAGAACATACATCTCCAGTTTATATCTGGCAGCAGCACTGAGATGAGATTAAATTCTAGACCATGCACCAGAGCCTCAAATGAACAAAATTCAATGAATATCATTGTACATTTAGATTTGGGAGAGGAATTCCAGGTCATAAAGCATTTTGATGGGGTAAATAAGGGGAAACTTATCACTGGCAGGAGGGTCAGTAATCAAAGGACACAGAGGGGAGCTGAGGAGAATTTTATTTACTCCAAATTGTTGTGATTTGGAATGCATTGCCTGAAAGGGCGGTGGAAGACGATTGAATAATAACTTTCAAAAGGTAATTGGATAAATACTTGAAGTGGAAAAAATTGCTAGAATATGCGGAGAAAGTAGAGGTGTGGGACTAATTGGATGGCTTTTTCAAAGAGCTAGCACAGGCAGGATGGGCTGAATGGCTGCCTCCTGTGCTGTAACATTTTATGATTCTATGATTATTTAAAAATTCGCATTTATAACTTTCACTGCTAATGAGAGGAAAGATCTATATGAATTATGTACAACCAATAAAATATCCAAGTGTTAATGCAAAGTGAGATAAAAGCAAAATTTAAATCCTCACTGAAAGCACGGGATTGTAGATACATTCCAGTTCTAGATAGGTGAGTTGAAAATTACATTCTTTTTTATAGAGTTTGCCACAGATTCAGAATTTTATTGATTGCAAATATAGAGAAATGAGTGGCAAAACCTTCCTTGTCCTTTTACTAGAGGAAGAAAGCGGATACTGGGAGATGGGAGGGTGTCGGAAAATATAAGGGAAATTAATCTTAACTGATTCTCATTTACTAATTATCATGAAATTGCTTTTAAGGTCACAATTTCCTCATGTAATATAGAAACAGGGCCAGAAATCACAGGAGTCCTGCTCTGTCACCATAACTAATGGGGTTCCCTTTCACTGGCTGCTGCACCTCTAAAAATGCATGAATTCAGGGGGTTGGGGGTCAGGCCATTTACATAAAGTGGGCAAGTTCAGCTGGGTTAAGTGAGGGGGGTTGGGGAGGTGGGGGGACCGAAGTGGAAGAGAATTTGAATAGCAAGGCTACCACTGAGGCAGACTACCAACATGGCTAGACAAAGGTGCTGCTGGATAAAAAGAAAGTCCCTCCTAAAAATCTTATGACAGCCAGAAACTTTGAGACTGGTTGCCTGAAGCAGACTGGCCTTTCAAATGATCATGGACCCCACATTTGCTAGGATGTGATCCTGGGAAATAATTGTTGGATGAAGAAATAAAATTGGCAGGAATTTTGGTTAAGTAACATCTTCCTCTATTTCTGTTTCTTTCTCTGAAGTGGATAGGTGCAGGAAGTGCCTGCTCCTGTGCACGAAAACCCCCAGAACTTAAAAGCAGAGTGGAGACTTGTCTTAACTGGGTCCCATCCCAAAGTCCACCCACCTAAAGAATAAAATTGATTTTCAGCCCAATTATTATTTTGTTCAAAATAGCCCGCACAATTTAAAATAAACCTGTTTCTAAGATGTAACGTGATATAAAACATACGGAAGTGATCATGTTCCACATATTAATCAAAGGGCGATTAATTCGAGCAAGAAAACAAGCATCTCATATTGAAACCTTTTCCTTAAAACACAACTAAGCACACGTGAAAAGGCAGCTGTCTTCTTGCTGTGATTGTGAGAGTGTTGTATGTCCTAAGGAGCTTAAAACTTGCATTCTGTTCAGTGTTTCACCAAAAACATACCAAACATATGAAATGCTAATAGATTTTTTAAGGGAGCTTAATCTTCGCAGAACTTTGGCACAAACGTGAAGAATTGATTTAATACTACTATATGCTCCTCAAGAGTTACTTAAATCAATACCTGCACTTAATCAATGCAGTGTCAACTAAGAGATATTTAACCAATAAAAGAGTGCATTGATTTCTAATAAAATACAAACATCTTCTCATGTGAAAACACCATGTTATTTTCAAACAAAATTCCTGAAGTTTGTGGAGTTGAGTTGCCATAACTTGGCAGAGGGAAATAGGGCAGAGGATGCAATATTGACTGCTGACCCACGAAAAGAAGGAATTGCTGCCAAGCCAGGACAAGAGAATGCCTTCCGTTCAGGAGGACAGAATGTAGAAGCAACTGCTGAGTCAGGCAGACTGGCAATAGCAACAGACAGAACTGCCCCTGCCATGAAGCCAAGAGGACAGAGAAGTGCCGTGGTGGTGAAGTCAAGGGAAGAAAGTGCTGTGAAAACATGCCCAGAACTAGAAACCGGAATCTTGCAAAGGCAATGTAATGTCACTGAAAGAACCTGGAAAGAATCATAGAATGGTGACAGCACAGAAGGAGGCCATTCAGCCCATTGTGTCCATGTTGACTCTTTGCAAGAGTGACTCAGCTGGTCCCACTTCCCGGCCCTTTCCCCTTAGCCCTGCAATTTTTTTTCTCTTCCGGTGCTTATCAAATTCCCTTTTGAAAGCCACGATTGAAGTCGGTGAGAGTTGTAACAAGAAATGGTAAAGTAAGAGAATTGCAGTAATGTGCTTGGTGATAAGTCAGGGGAATTTGAACTATTCAAGACTTGTGTATAGTGCTAAAATATTTTTTTGATTGGCTGAAATTTTGAACCAAGCAGGTTACTGAATAGTTGTGGAATTTTAACATTCAGACCTGCTCGCAGTCAGGGAGGCCAGCAGTGGGTCAAGAACCCACAAGTTAGAGGAGGGAGTTTTTCAGTGGCTTTTTAACTGAGTCACAGCTTTAGCATCCTGCTTTCGGGTTTCCTGACCAATTCGGGTGGGATAACGGCCCACACCTGATTGTTGAAGCTTCACTATTTAAAGAGGCCCTGCGAGGCTCAGAATGAAGCCATTGTGCAACTGTCAAGAGAGAACCAGCTACTCGCGTGAGGGAGATTCAAAATGAGGGCAGGCTGCCCCACGGTTCTCTGATGCATCACTGGATATCATGCTGCAGGATGTAAGAGGCCACAGAGAGATTCTGTTCCCAGCAGATGGAGGAAGACGCCTGCCTCAAGACTGAGCAGGCGTGGCTGGAAGTGACAGAGGAGGTGAGCAGCAAGAGTGTGGTGCCTCACTCCAGGATAGAGTGCCACAAGACATTCAATAATCTCATCAGGACACAAAAGGTGAGTGGCATACCACATTCAAGTACCAACCCCCTTACTCTGACTTTCCCAACATTCTCCTGCTCAGCACTCTTCAGATCAACACACCTTGCAGCTCCTCCTCACATTCCTCAATTCAAGGCACGTCCTCGCATCCCCATCTTATCAGCCACCACTGACACTCACTCTGTCTCTTCTTACGGTTATTTTACACCTACCCCACACAGTGGCTGGAATTTTATGGCCCCCCACATGACCGGGCTGGTGGTGGGGGAGCAGCCATTGAGTGGGAGGTGGGGGTGCCGTTTAGACGCCTTCCCGCCCTGATGTAATTTTTCGCGGTGCAGCGGTGGCGAGAAACAGCCTGCCCACCCCAGGCCAATCAAGGCCCTTAAATGGCCAATTAATAGCCATTTAAGAGCCTCCTTCTGCTCAGAGGCAGCCAGGCAGCAAAGGCTCCCCTTCTTGCAGGCTGTGGGGGAGCCATCATGATTGGGCACCCTGTGCCCCATGGAGGGCCCCCCACGAAGCGCTAACCGCCCCAACTAAAATAAAGACCCCCCATAATCGACCACCCCCCTCCCTCCTTGTCTTGCTGGGGTCCACCCGATTGTTCTCAGCGAGGCCCCAAAACTTACCTTGTTTCCAGGCCAGCAACCCTCTTGCTTCTGTTGGCTGAGTGCAGTTCCAGCAGTGGCCACTGCTCCTGGTGGTGCTGCTGGGACTAAGAGTTGCCGGCCTGCTGATTGGCTGGCAGCTCTATTAGGCCGGACATCTTGCCTCAAGGAGGTGCAAGTCCCACCCAAAGCCAATTAAGGGCCTGGGGAGTGAAAAATCCCGGTATCGCTCCCCAGGCCTAGCGGAGGCGGGCTCACCCTGACTTTTCTCCCGCTCAACGTAAAATTCCGGCCAGTGACTCTCCACAAATGAGTCCTTTCATCCTCCATACGGTAGCATAGTGGTTATGTTACCAGACTAATATTCCAGAGGCCTGGATTAATGATCCACCAACATTTCAAATCTCACCTTGGCAGCTGGGAAATTTAAATGCAATTAATTAAATAAATCTGGAATAAAAAGCTAGTATCAGTGATGGTGACCATGAAACTACCAGACTGTTATAAAAACCCATCTTATTCACTTATATCCTTTAGGGTAGGTAATCTGCCATCCTTACCTGGTCTGGTCTACGTATGACTCCAGATCCACAGCAATGCTGTTAACTCTTAACTACCCTCTGAAATGGCCTAGCAAGCCACTCAGTTGGATTCAAGAAGATGGCTCACCACCACCCTCTCAAAGGCAATTAGGATGAGCAATAAATACTGGCCTTGCCAGGAACGGCTCCATCCCATGGATGAATAAACCAAAAACACAAGCCATTTCTCACACTCATTACTCTTTTCTTTCTCTCCTTGCAGAAGAAAGTGCAAAACTCCAGGGAGAGGAAGAGTACCGGGGATGACCCTCCAGTTATTGTGGCCCTAATTGTTGCGGAGGAGGTTGCAATGAAGATAAGCAGGATCTTGGTGTTCATAGCCAATGGCAATGGAGGGATGTGGCTCTCCCAGATACCTTATGACTGAATAAGGTATCACGCTGCCACATGCACACAACACTCACTCGTTGTGTTGATATCAGCAGACAATGAAAAATGATGATCTGCACAATGTTAACTTTGAACACCTTTACCTTGTCAGTTTTAATTCATATCTTTCATCTCTCTCAGGTCCTCCAATATTCCCTCAGGAGCTGGTATTGGAGGAGGATGAAGACCTCTCAGAAGAGGTCATGCAGTCTGGGAAAGCATCATCACACAACTCATGCGCACCCTCCACCACCTCAGATGCACACACCTTGGCAGGGCCTCCAAGGCAGGTAGTTGGGTTGTCACATGGTGAGTCACACATCACAAGTGAGCAGGTGCTGGAGACAGGGACAGCAATGGAGAGTCCCCGTCGGAGGCCACAGGACCCTCCTAGCTCTGCTCAGCTGGTCTCAGATTCTGAACCTTGGTGTTGATCGACTAAAAGGACAATTCTGGAGCAGCAGCAGAAAATGTGTGAGGTTCTGTCAGCATTTCCAGAGACTGTGTGCATCATTGAGAGAGATTGGAGAAGTCCAGCTCCACCACGAGTGCCACGATGTCTGAAGCTTTTACGTTGATGTCTACTCCATATAAAGAGTGGCCGCCTGCATGGAGCATCAGACAGCGCAGGCAGCTGAATGCATGCTGGCTCTCACCAATGGCCTACACACTCAGTCTGCCACCTTAAGCAGGATGGAGGAAAGCCTCGCTTTGGCCATTTAGTGCCTCACTGAAATGCAGCAATCTCCAGCTCTGGGCTAGCAGGGAAGTGCGGGTGAGAGAGAAGATGAAGAAAGGGCACATGGAAGTCAGGACTCTTCTCAAAGCACTTCCACTTCTAATCCCCTGCCTGCCCCCCAAATCCTGGGGGAGTCCCACATGCTGCTGCCTGCCCCAATGGCTGAGTTTGCCCCTGCTAAGTGTCGGTGAGGTAGTCTTTAGTGGGGCTCTCATGGTCTCCACAACCCAGAGGATGTCTGCCACAAGCATCTGAGCAGTCAGAGCATAGAACCAAGCAGCCTTCCTCGAGCTCTGCTGAAGCCACAAGGATATCACCATATTGGATTAATAGAAAAAGGAAGAGAAAGAATTTGTAGTTGCACAAGGGTTATTTATCACTTGGGTGTTTAATACATTGTCAATTTTATGTTCAATGTTCATGCACCATATACTTTATTTCAAAGTTTCATTGTCCAGTAATCACCATTGTTGCTTGTTGCCTGTCAAGTGGCCTTCAACATTGAGGAAAATGGCCTGACGAGTTTAGAAGATGAGCAATGGCTGTCTGTGAGAGGATGGATTGTTAACTATAGGACTATTTTGTGCTGGGGGCTAGGGGTGGGCATAGTGGGTTCACAATTGGTGTGCCAGATGGCTGATGTACTGCCTCAGATTAGCTGAAGTACGGCCCTGGCAGCTAAATGAGCAGCTGCAGTTACCCTGCCCACATCAGGTTCCTCCTCCTCCTCCTGTAGCTCCTCCTCCTCCTCCAAAGATGCAGAACAGTCACCACCTTCCTCTTCTTGCAAAATCCTGGAATTTCCTCCCAAACAACACTGCAGTGGTTCAAGAGGTAGCTCACCACCACCTTCTCAAGAGCAATTACTGATGGGCAACAGATGCTGGCCTTGCCAGCAACACTCATATTCCATGAACGAATGAAAAAAAAAGCTCCAGTCCTCTCTGCTGCACTGTGTTGTGCAAGGCACAGTGCAGCACTATCATTCTGCACAGTCTTACTGGTGCATACTGAAGGGTGCCCCAGATCTGTCCAGGCACTGGAATCACGTCTTCAGCATCCCGATGGCTTGCTCAATGACCACGCTTGAACTCATGTGACTTCTGTTGTACCTTTCCTGTGGCAGAGCTCCTCACAGGTGTTATCAGGCAGTCCAAAGAACATAGTCCTTGTCTCTAAGGAGTCATCTGCTGACTCAGCTTAGATGTGCAAATATCTGTGGGAGGCTTGACTGACACAGAATAAGGGCATCAAGGCAGATTTCTGGGTATCTTGCACTGACATGCATGATAATCTTTTAGTGGTTTCCTGCCAACTGAACATTAATGGAGTGGAATCCCTTCCGATTGACGAATACTCGTGATCTGAGGGTGCCTTGATTGCCACATGGGTGCAATTTATGACTCACTGGACCTGTGGAATCCAGTCAGAGCAGCAAATTCAAGCGCACACTCATTCTGACTGAGCCCATCAGTAATGAGTCGGATGTAAGTGGTGACCCTGGCAAACATGGCATCTGTCACCAGGGAGATGCACTTATGGGAAGCAGATTGTGAGTGTCTACAGATATCACCAGCAGATCACTGGATGGAGCCGGAGACAAGGAAAGTAAAGGCTGTGGTGACTTTAACCACCACTGACAGCGCGTGCCCACTCGGTCCAGTTGGAAGGAAGTCTTCTTCTAGGAGGCTGCATATGTCAGCCATCACCTGATGGGAAAGTCTGAGCCTCCTGAAACACTGATGTTCAGTCATGTCCAGAAAGTGACTCCTCTGATCATTTACTCTGTGCTGGGGATATCGCCTCCTGCAAGCTGCAGCTCTATGTTCATCCACTCTGTTCTATGGAAGAGCAAGTGGCTGAGGAGAAAGAAGATGCTGCTGCTGCTCCTCTTGTTCCTCATCAGAAGAACCAGGGAGAGCTCCATAAGCTGCTCCCAAGCTGCTGTGCAGTCTGACAGCAGGGAACTGCAGATCAAAGTCAAAAGATCCCAAAGTAGCAGAAATGACTGCCAATGTCTTGAAAATCCCTTCCAAAGCAGTGAAAGCACACTCTCAGAACAAGTCCTGTGAACAAAAGCCTTTCACATAAGCAAAAAAGTAGCTGTTATATCTCTGTATTTAAAGGCTTTCCAGCTTGTCAATTGCTCGGCCCTGTTAATCCCCACTGTCCCCTCACCTTGATCGACCTGGCAAGTTCCAGGAAGTGCAGGAAACCCATGCGTTCGGAGTTAAAGCCAGAATCCAGGGTTAAAGATGCAGTCAGTTGGCTTTTAGCATATGTTAATAGCAGGCCAGCCTGTCTCACGAGAGTTTGCTATGCCATCATGAATGCACTCAAGTTAAATGCAAAAGTTGGCACATTTCTGCCAGTTTCCTGGCACGCTGGCATTTTTTGATGTTTTAACCTCCCACACGCTCGGACACACGCAGGTTCAAATTCCCCCAATTGATCAGCAACAAACCCTACCAATAAAAACAGAAGCCAATGAGATTGGTTCAGATCATCTTTGACAATCCTTTCGGTCACAATCTTTAACTCTCAATAGCTGAGATACTTAGTACTGGAGAATAAGGAAAGAAAGGAAGGAAAAAAGAAAGGAACTGCATTTACGTATCACCTAATAAGTTCCTCCAGGAAGTATTTTACAATCAATGGTTTATTTTTGAGGTGCAGTCACTATTGTTAGGTAGGCAAATACAGCAGGCAGTTTTCTCACAGTAAAGTTCAGTAAAATGAATGACCAATTAAACCATTTGTGGTGATTTGGTTAGGGAGAAGTGTTGGCAAAGACAGCAGGAGAGCTGCCTACAATTCTTTGAATAGTGCTATGAAATAATTTATGTCCAAGTAAGCAGGTAGATAGGACCCTTGTTTACTGTCTCATCCAAAAGGTAGCATCTCCATCAATGCAACATTCCATCAGTATTGCACTAAAGTGCCAGCCTAGATTAAGACATTAAGAAATAGACATAAAAGTTTTTAAAATACAACAAGAATGACTAAATTTACCTATAGAATACTATTTTCTGTATTTAAAATTAGTCTTATAATGATTTCCATTGGTTCTGTGACTGATGCTTGAGTTCATGGGGCTGTGCAGATTGATCATTATCATCTGAAAGGCCTTTACAAAGTAGCAGGAAACAACTCCCAGTATTGATGTTAAGGACTGGCTGTTTTTTTTTATTTCCAAAATATACTTTATTCATAAAAATCTGCAAAAATTACATTGCCAAACAGTTTCAAACAGCACCAAAAAATACAAACATTGCAAGGGAGATCAGTTTCCTTCTATACTATCATGAGTTTCTTCACAACCCTTCCATTTCACTATTGTCATGCCAATTACAGTTTCACATTTACAGCAAATGAAAATATCAACGATACAGTTCGAGAGGTTTCCCATGGATCCAGCCCCTGAGTTCAGCTTGGTGGGGGTCCTTACACTGTGGTCTTTCCCCATTGAGCCTTTGCTGCGGCTGCCCCAAGCTTTAGTGCGTCCCTCAGCACGTAGTCCTGGACCTTGGAATGTGTCAGTCTGCAACATTCGGTGGTGGACAACTCTTTGCGCTGGAAGACCAGCAAGTTTCGGGCAGACCAAAGGGCGTCTTTTATCGAATTGATAGTCCTCCAGCAGCAGTTGATGTTTGTCTCGGTGTGCGTCCCTGGGAACAGCCCGTAGAGCACAGACTCCTGTGTTACAGAGCTGCTTGGGATGAACCTCGACAAAAACCACTGCATCTCTTTCCACACCTGCTTTGCAAAGACACATTCCAGGAGGAGGTGGGCGACCGTCTCTTCCCCACCACAGCCAACACGGGGGCAATGTGCGGAGGGGGCGAGACTTCGGGTGTGCATGAAGGATCTGACGGGGAGGGCCCTTCTCACCACCAGCCAAGCTACGTCTTGGTGCTTGTTTGAAAGTTCTGGTGATGAGGCATTCTGCCAAATGCGTATATGGTCTTTTTTCCATCCCCTTTTCTTGTTATGATCCTTCTTATAAGCTTTAATATCTTCTAGTTCTGATGAAGGACTACGGATGACACATCAACATTTTGCCTTTCTTTACTGTGTCTTCCGGATGTAATGAGTGTTTCCCACATTTTCAGTTCTTGTTTCTAATTTCCAGTATCAGCAGTATCTTTGATTTTTGTGAACATAGGCTACCAGTCCCATTTTCATCCCTCTCTTCCCTTTGATTCAAGCTGGTATAACTAGGTATTGTTCACAACTGGCTAGAGCTGTCACTCAAAATAGTTATCAAAGTCTGAAAGCCTTAGAATGTAAGAATAGGCCATCCGGCGCATAATGATTAAGCTTTTAATCAAGAACACCATCCTGAACTGAAAAGACATGAATGACTAATTGGCTGACCTCTACACAAAAACACAAGAAATGGGAGCAGAAATAGACCATATGGCCCATCGAGCCTGCTCCACCATTCAATACAATCGTGCTTGATCTTAGGCTTCAACTCCACTTTCCCGCCTGTTCATTCCCCATATCCCTTTATTCCCTGCATGACCAAAAATCTGTCTATCCCAACCTCAAATGTATTCAACGCTGGAACATCCATGAACCTCTGTGGTAGAGAATTTCAAAGATTTACAACACTTTGAGTGAAGTAACTTCTCCTCATCTCATTCCTAAACGATTGGCCCCTTATCCTGAGACTGAGCCCCTATATTTTAGATTCCCCGACCAACGGACACAATCTCTGTGTCTATCCTATCCAGCCCCTTCAAAATCTCATATGTTTCAATAAGATCACCTCTGATTCTTCTAAACTGCAGAGAATATAGGTCCAATTTACTTAGCCTCTCATCATAGGAAAACTCCCTCATCCCTCAGACCAATTTAATAAATCTTCGCTGTTCTGCCTCCAATGCAAATATATCCTTTCTTAAATGTGGAGACCAAAACTGCACGCAGTACTCCAGATGTGGTCTCACCAAAACCCTGTACAATTGTTGCAAGGCTTCTTTATTCCTGTACTCCAATTCCCTCGCAATAAAGACCAACAAGCCATTTGTCTTCCTAACTGCTTGCTGTACCTGCATGCTAACTTTCTACATTCCTTGTACGAGCACACCCAAGTCAATACATACTTCTTGTACACCTTTTAAAAAATATTCTACTTTTCTATTCTTATGACCAAAGTGAATAACTTCACACTTCCCTACATTATACTCCATTTGTAATCTTGTTTCCTACTCACTTAACCTGTCCATATCTCTTTGCAGCCTCTCTGTGTTCTTTCCACAGCTTACCTTTCCACCTACTTTTGTATCATCAGTAAAATTAAATACATTACTCTCTGTCTCTTCATCTAAGTCATTAATATGGACTGGATATAGCTGAGGCCCCAGCACTGATCCTTGCGGCACTCCACTATTTATTACCTGCCAACTTGAAAATGCCCTGTCTATGCCCACTCTTTGCTTCCTGTCCATTAAACAATCTTCTATCCATGCTAATATATTACCCTCAATTCTGTGAGCCCTTATCTTGTCTATTAACCTTTTGTGTGGCACCTTATGGAAATCCAGGTATACTACATCTATCGGTTCCCCTTTATCTACCCTACCTCTATTCTCTTATCTGATTAATTATCAGGACAGAAAACCTGGCCTGGTTAATACAGACCAACTGTCTCCAACATAATTTTATAACAAAGACTGTGAGAAAACTTCTATTTCACATAGCCAATCCACGTCACAGATATTTCCGCAGATTTTATAAAAGGAAGGAAAACCAACGGTAGAGTATTTGAAAAGTTACGGTTATGGATTCTGTATTTCACAACTTCTCTCACACAGAGAAATACAGAAGCAAGCACTGAAGCCAGCTTTAGCATTGTTACAACACTGGGAACCTCTAAATTCCTAATAAAATAATATATGTGAGTAAGATACTTATGATCTGAAAGAAGACAGATGGGTCTGTCACAAATCTGTAAAGGAAAGTGTTTTACCTTTGGTTCAGGTAACCCCTTCCCCAGCTGCCACAAGATCTGCTTTGGATCTCTGGCTGAGATCAGCAATCCACAATATTGTGATTGTGAGGAAAATCCTGCATCCTACTACTCCATAATGTAGCATTATACTGCTACCCTGATCTTTAGAGAAAATATTGTCTCAAAATTCCAGGAGCCTAGGACAGGAGGAGTCCATTATGTCAAGTTCCTACTCATTCCACATATCAGATATTTGAATTGATGTTTGGAGGGGGAGGGGAGGGGAGGTGCATGGACAAATTATGGAAAAGGGCATATTAGCATAATGGATGGATTTACATCTTCACTACTTGGGTAATAATCTAATGGATAATCTTCACTTTCTCAGACCCGCCAGATTTTCATTCCATTGATTTCAGTGGAATGAAGTTCAGGTTGGTTCCACAAAGGGTCAGTGACTGGCCCTGTCAGATTACTGTAGAGCTACTGAAGGCGAATATCTACCTCAATGTATGTTTGTACATTAGTCTTTTAATTATTCATCTAAATGGTCATGTTTTGTATCTGAATATTCATTCATCAGCAGTCCAGTCAAGTTAATCTTATATTCTTCCTCTCATTTAGGTTTCTCAGCACCATTTTCTGGTTTAAGAGGGGCAGGCAAGCCTCCTGCTGTCACGTTACCTGGTAACTGTTCCCAAGGAAGTGTTTCAGCCTGGCCTGAAGTAGCTCTTCCTTTTATTTTCCATCCAAAATTTGGAAAAGTCCCTGTTTTTTTCCTTAGGCCCTTAACATTATGTAAAGATCAAGGTCTCACTGCAAGGGCACACAGTCTATCAGCACTCCAGTATAGACCAACAAGAACTCCTTTCAATTAATCAATGACATTGATTCTAAAGTAACTTTCAATTCTGCACGGTACTTTGTATGTGCTGTATTTACTTCTATACCCCAAATAAATATGTAAACATTACCAAAACATCAGTTATGTACTTTACATTAAGGACACTGTACACAATGAAATCCCTCAATATTTATCTCAGTTATTCTATTGAATATAAATTAAACAGAATACAAATTCTGACAAAATTGAAATGAATTGTGGAGATGATGTTTACAGTTCCTGTGAATATCCATTTTTATTTGGCTGCTTCGTTATGTTACATGAAGGAGCTATTTGAGTTGAACAGCTGAGGAGCATTTACAATTAGTCTTGTGAACTAGTTGATTTGAAACTACCACACATTATTGGAACAGAGCCAACCTTGCTTTCTTTACTGAAAAGAAAGTGGTATATGATCTAGCACTTAAAATGCTGAATTAAAAAAAGAGCTGGATAATGTGAATGTAAGCAGGTTAGTTAACCTGGACTGAGAACTAAACTAGAGGAGTTGAGTATAAAGGTAACAAGCTTCAAATGGGACTACCAATTAAACCTGATGATTAGTGGAATAGGCTCTTAGTAAAGAGGTTAATGCTGAGAATGCTTGATTAACTTATTTACAAAAGCACTGGGCGAATGCATGTTTCTGAATGATTGCTCCTTTAATGGCTCAGTGGAGAAAAGATCATCCTGTGCGACTATCAGCCACATAACTATCGCCTCAAAAGTTTTACATTTGGCTGATTGCCCCCTCCCCTAGGAGATTGGCTGAGTTGACAAAGCCAGTGATGGGCAAATGGTGTCATGGGTTGTGGAAGGGAAGCCTTAATGGGCCATATGTGCTTTTTGATTCATACACTTTTTAATGTGACAACTCTGCTCTAACATCTTTCTCTCTATATCTGTCCACACACATACACAAAGCAGTTTTGTGCAATATGTGCTTACAAAGTTGCTTCATGGTTGCAAAAGAAACTAAAACTGGAAGGTTGTCAAGAGGAAATTAAATAGCAGTTCTGGTGGTTGACATAGCATGACAGCTATCGCCTCCACAGGCAAAGTGAGAAGGATGTGGTTTTCTGGTGGTGAATAGGTAGTTCAGTGGAATACATGAGCCAACTATGGAGAAGGTGAGTCAGCTGTGAGCTGTCTGTGCCTGACTTCAGTTTAAGTAGCAAACTATTTGAAAACATTTTGATTTTTGCCAGATTTGAGGGTAATGATGGTGGACAAAGTAGGCTCCTAAGGTCATTATCCATTAAAATGGGCATATAACATTTAAAAAAAATCCATGGTTACTTTATTATCAGACCATCGAAAACCCACTGCGTTGTCACTGAGAGCCAAACATTTCTCATGTTGCAACAAGAGCCACACTATAGCAAATGTAGCATAAAATCAAGCTGGAAATTTTGGAAACAGAAGCCCAGCATCTTTATAAAACGATTCAGTGTTATAAATGAGGGTGGGGTGGATTGTATATAGTTTCAGTATTAATTGTACAAGCAGTTTGCATTACTCAGACATGTTGTTATAATCCACACATTACTCAAGTTCTGTGTGTGCCTTGGCTACATACCAATGTAGCCTGATTTAACCCAGGCTGTGGTTCTCTGACAAAATGTCCACTAACCCTTTGTTATCTAAACTTTATTCAATCTTGCAACTTATGGAGCATAAGGGATTCAAAATACATCAATCAAAAGACTAAATGTGAGATGTGCAATTCTTGAAACACAGTGAGCCCTCTTTAACGTACAAAACAAGTACAAGTATGACTCAGGCCTGCAGCTATTCTCCTGTGGTGGCTGTACTGTTGGGACGGTCTACATCTGAACTGTGCTGGGGCAGGTATTCTAGCGAGCCACATAACTAGGGAAGTAGAGAGGGTTTTAAACTGAATCGTGGGGGCAAGGGATCAAATTTGGGAAGATATGGTAAATCAAGGAGTAGAGACAAGGCAAGAGCGAAAGGTATTAATATGGGAAATGATAAACAGGCTGTGATAGGAAGGGACAGAGCGTACAAATCTAAGAGTCAATCAACAGGTAAGGCTAGAGTTTACAAAAATAATAAAAGGACAAAACTAAAGGCTCTCTATCTGAATGCACGTAGCATTTGTCATGCAGGCCCCCACCTGCCAAGAATGAGACAAATCAGTTTCGCCACATGGACATAGATTTTTTAAACTGTTACTGGAGTAAAGAAAGAACTTGTTTTTAAAAAAACCTACCAGCCCCTTGACTGGAAAGACATTTTTGCATAGTAACAGACAGTACTTGGAAAGAACAAGGGGGCCACTCCCTGCTCCAATTTAATCCACAATGGACTTTTGATTACCAGACGTTGAAGGTGGAGAGGCTAGCATTCCAGGTCAACTGCCAAGATGGCCGAATACACAAACAGATGTGGTCAGACCAGTTTAATCACACGACTAACTGGCTGTTGGAGTTTTTTTGAATTTGAACTTGCCACAGAATTTAAAAAACTCAGAAAGCTCTTTGCTCCTGAATTGAGAACATCTCTCTCCTGTCTGCTCCCATCTCTTTCTCACGGAAATGAAGACCCATTGAAGACACATGAACCCCAAAAGAGAAAAGTCTCCTACAGTGAACAAGGTTTAAGAAGAATACTGGCCCCCAACGAAATGTAAGACTACCTACAAAAGGACTACAGTAAGCTCGAAGCACAGTAACAAGAAACTCCTCTGATATTGCCTCAAACCTCTCTACTTTATTTTTTCTTCTGCTCTTTTCTGTCTCTATTTGCATGTGCGTATTGCATATGTATGCTAGCACGGGAGGCGGCATGTATCAGTAGGCGTTAACCAAATTACAGTTTGTTTACTAAAATTTCACTTTTCTTCTTTGAACCTGAGAAAGCCCTGTTTATGCTCATTTCTTTGCCTTATAATTGGAAAGTGGTGAACAAGGATTCACCAAGGGGGAGCTCAAAACACAGTGTGTTTAAAATTAAATCCTGTTACAATAAGACCAGGTGAAGGCTGAAAGAGACCACTAGACACCTTTCTCACCTGGTCATAACACATTCGAAACAAAACAGATGAACTGAGGGCGCAAATAGAAATAAATAAGTATGATCTGATAGTCATTATGGAGACATGGCTGGAGGATGACATAAATTGGAACCTGAATATTGAAGGATACATGGCATTTAGAAAGGATAGGAAGCTAGGAAAAGGTGGAGGGGTAGCTCTGTTAATTAATGATGGCAATAGAGAGGAATGACCTAAATTCAGGAGACCAGGATGTAGAAACAGTTTGGATAGAGATGACAAATCATAAAGGCAAGAAGTCACTTGTGGGAGTGGTGTACAGGCCACCTAACATTAACCTAACACTGTAGGACGGGGTATAAAGGAAGAAATAATGGCAGCTTATCAGAAAGATACAGCGATAATTATGGGGGATTTTAACCTACATATAGACTGGAAAAATTAGATGGGCAGAGGTAGCCTAGATGAGAAGTACATAGAATGTTTTTGGGATAATTTATTGGACCAGGTTTTACTAGACCTGGTATTGTGCAACGAGATAGGATTAATTAATGAACTCATAGTTGAGGCACCCCTAGGTAGCAGCGATCATAGTATGATTGAATTTTACATTCAGTTTGAGGGAGAGAAAAGTGGGTCCAAGACTAGTATTTTAAACTTAAATAACGGCAATTATGAGGGCATGAAAGCAGAGCTAGCTAAAGTGAACTGGCAAATCAGGTTCAGGGATAGGATAATAGAGATGCAGTGGGAGAGATTTAAGGAGATATTTCAGAATACACAGAATAGATACATTTCAACGAGAAAGAAAAATTCCAAGGGTGAGACCTAGCATCCATGGTTAACTAAAACAGTTAATGATAGTATCAAACTTAAAGAAAAAGTGTATAATTGCGCAAAGATGGGAGGCAGGTCAGAGGATTGGACAGAATATAAAAAACAGCAAAGAATGACTACAAGATTGATGAGGAAGGTAAAATTAGAGTATGAGAGAAAGCTAGCTAGAAATATAAAGACAGATAGTAAGATTTTCTATAGATATTTAAAAAAGAAAAGAGTTAATAAGGTGAGCGTTGATCCTATAAAAAGTGAGTCTGGGGAATTAATAATGGACAATAAGGAGATGGCAGATGAATTGAACAGATATTTTGCATTGGTCTTCACTATTGTGGATGTAAGTAACATCCCAGTATAAGCTGAAGTCAGGAAATGAAAGTGAGGGAGGAACTCAAGAAAATGACAATCACCAGGGAAGTGGTACTGAACAAATTGTTGGAGCTGTGGGCTGACAAGTCCTCGGGTCCTGATGGACTTCATCCTTGGGTGTTAAAGGAAGTGGCTAGTGAGATAGTTGATGCGTTAGTTTTAATTTTCCAAAATTCCCGTGATTCGGGGAAGGCTCAGCTAGATTGGAAAAGAGCGATGTAACTCCTTTATTCAAAAAGGGAGGGAGACAGAAAGCAGGAAACTACAGGCCAGTTAGCTTAACATCTGTCTTAGGGAAAATGTTAGAAGCTATTAGTAAAGACTTTATAGCAGGGCATTCAGAAAAATGCAAGGTAATCAGGCAGAGTCAATATGGTTTTGTGAAAGGGAAATCATGTTTAACCAATCATGTTTATTATAGTTCTTTGAGGGAGTTACATGTGCTGTGGATAAAGGAGAACTGGTGGATGTATTGTACTTAGATTTCCAGAAGGCATTTGATAAGTTGAGACATCAAAGTTTATTGCAGAAAATAAAAGCTCATGGTGTAGGAGGTAACATATTGGTATGGATAGAAGATTGGCTAGCTAACAGGAAACAGAGAGTAGGCATAAATGGGTCATTTTCTGGTTGGCATGATGTAATGAGTGGTGTGCCACAGGGATCTGTGCTGAGGCCTCAACTTTTTACAATTTATATAAATGACTTAGATGAAGGGACCAAAGGTATGGTTGCTAAATTTGCTGATGACACAAAGATAGGTAGGAAAATAACTTCTAAAGAGAACATAAGGAGGCTACAAAGGGATAGAAGTAGGTTAAGTGAATGGGTAAAGACCTGGCAATTAGAGTATAATGTGGGAAAGTGTGAAATTGTCTACTTTGGCAGAAAGAATAACAAAGTATATTATCTAAATGGTGAGAGTTTGGAGAGCTCTGAGATACAGAGGGGTCTGGGTATCTGGGTGTCCTAGTGCATGAATCACAAAAGGTTAGTATGCAGGTACAGCACGTAATTAGGAAAGCTAATAGAATGTTATTGTTTATCTTAAGGGGAATTGAATACAAAAGTAGGGAGGTTATGCTTCAGCTATACAGGACATTGGTGAGACCACATCTGAAGTACTGTGTACAATACTGGTCTCCTTTTTTAAGGAAGGATGTAAATGCGTTGGAGGCAATACAGAGAAGTTTACTGGACTAATACCTGGAATGGGCGGGCTGTCTTACGAGGAAAGATTGGACAGGCTAGGCTTGTATCCACTGGAATTTAGAAGAGTAAGAGGTGACTTGATTGAAACATATAAGATCCTGAGGGATCTTGACAGGGTGGATGTGGAAAGGATGTTTCCCCTTGTGGGAGAATTTCGACCTAGGGGGTCACTGTTTAAAAATAAGGGGTCGCCCATTTAAGACAGAGATGAGGAGAAACTTTTTCTCTCAGAGGGTCGTGTGTCTTTGGAATTCTTTTCCTCTAAAGGCGGTGGAAGTAGAATCTTTGAATATTTTTAAGGCAGAGGTAGATAGATTCTTGATAAGCAAGGGGGTGGAAGGTTATCGGGGGTAGGTGGAAATGTGGAATAATCAGTTCAGTCATAAACTTATTGAATGGCAGAGCAGGCTTGAAGGGCCGAGTGGCCTACTTCTGCTCTTAATTCGTATGTTCGTATGTTCCTGTCTCCTCTTCCCAGTGCAAGGCCCTGCCAGGATCCAAGCTTGCACCAGGAGCTCACCTACTAATGGCAAAAGCCAGAATATTTAGGCATTCTGTTCCCTTCATAGGCACAATATACCACATAGCCCCACAGGCTGGGGCAGAAGAGGAAAATTGACCCTCATTTCTCCCCTTCCTGTAGTTCGGTTTTCCCTGCTACCCATGTGCAACAATAAGTCACAGACGTCACAATCCCTCAATGGACTAATGCAGATCTATTCCCTGAAATGCTGGCCAACCCACATTTAAGCTACTTGGGAAATTTCTTCAAGAACCTGGTCAACCAGATCCTTGACCACATGAATGGAAACATCCCCAAGAACACCCCCTGAGTTGATGGATGAAGATCGTCACTTTCACCAACAAGATTTCTCGTGCAAATTTACCTTGTTCCACCTCTGCCAAAAGTTCCACGCCTTAGTCTCTCATTCCATTCCCTCTCCCTGACAGCTCACTCAGCTTGGGTCTAATAGTGCATAATCTTGGTATCCTATCTAGCCTGAAGTTGATGTTTAAGTCCCACATGCCAGCCACAGTCTGCTTTTACCTCTGCAATATTGACTGCCTCTGGGTTAACCTCATACCCACTGCTGCTTATCATGTCTTCGTCACCTCCAGGCTTGATTACACCAACACTCTGTTTGCAGGATTCTTGAGTTCCTCCCTTCACAAATTGCAACTTGTCCAAACATCTGCTGCCTACATCCTGTCCTGCCCTGTACCAGCCCAATGATATCTCTCCCTTTACTGATTTAGCTTCTCTCTGTCCAATATTATCAATTAACACAAGCTTCAAGATATGGGGATACGGATTAAAGGTTAGCCAAGAAAAGGTGACTACACAGTTAAGATATAACTTCTTCATGAGCATGTGAAATATTCTGCCTAGGAAATGAGTGGAACCAAAAAATGCCATGAAGATAAAATTGATTTACGCCACTCTTTGGACCTAAAATGGGCAGCGCAAACGAAGTGAGTGGCCTTAACCAGGAGGCTTGAGACCGGGCCACATTAATATTATTTGGGTGAACTGCCAATGCTTGTCACACCCCGACAGGTGCGCGTTCATTTTAAATTGACGAATTTTAAATTGATGAATTGCCTTGCCAACATCATCCCAGTGGCAAGTCCTGGGATGGTGGCTGGATGGTAGTGGGGGACCACAGCTAGCAATTGGGATCTGTGGAGTTCAGGGACACTCCGACTCCATTTAAACCCACAGGAGCAATTTTTTAAATGGATATTTTTGTAAACTGACATTTTGGTGGCAGCTGCGCTTAGGGCTCAACAGCCGCTGAAGAATCCTCCAGCGCTTGCTCTGCTCTGTACTGTCAAATTTTGCAGGACAAACCTAAAACAGGTGCTAGGCCCTTCATTTGCATATGTAAGGGACCTAACACCTATTTCAGGTGGCTGTCAGGGGATCTACAAAAATTGTCAATTCAATTTTGCGCCAGGCATCTTTCAGACGTCTTTGGTGTGCAGGAAATGGGCCCTCAAACAAATTCAAAATCTAAAAACCTATCAACAATTCACAAGTCCATATATAATGTGCTGCAGTACAAAAATCAACAACAAAAAGTTAATTAACAGTTTATTTTTAGCATTGTTGTTTGCAGGATGCAGGTGGGGTAAAATGGCTGCCATGTTTGCCTACATAGCAACAGCCATTGCATTTTAAAGGTAATTGAATTTATTTGAGATGTTTCAATATGATAAAGCACCATTACCTCTGGTCTCTCCCAAGGATCTATCCTTGGCCCCATTCTATTTCCCATCTACATGCTGCCTCTTTGAGACATCATCCGAAGGCACAGTGTCAGTTTCCACATGTGCACTGACGATATGCAGCTCTACCTCACCTCCACCTCCCTTGACCCCTCCACTGTCTCTAAATTGTCAGACTGCTTGTCTGACATCCGGCATTGGATGAGCAGACATTTCCTCACCTAAATATATGGAAGACAGAAATCATTGATTTTGGTTCCTACCAGAAACTTCATTCCCTAGTCACTGACTCCATCCCTCGCCCTGGCAACTGTCTGAGGCCGAATCAGACTGTTCACCATATTTGATCCTGAAATGAGCTTCCAGCCAAATATCCATAACATCACTAAGACCACCTACTTCCACCTCCATAACATCACCCAACTACACGCTTGCCTCAGCTTATTTCCTGCTGAGACTCTGATCTATACCTTTGTTACTCTAAACTTGACTATTCCAACGCTGTCCTGACTGGCCTTCCTAGTTCTACCGTCCGCAAACTTGAAGTTGTGCAGAACACTGCTGCCCTTGTCCTAAATCATGCCACCGGTGTGCTTGGCGTCAAATTTTGCTTTATAACGTTCTTGTAGAGCACCTTGGGACATTTTATTACATTATAGGCGCTATATAAATGCAAGTCTTTTATATATATTTATGCAAACTGTGGTGTAACAATTTTACATTTGCATTAAATTAGACGGTCTGGTCATGCTTAAAAGCATAGAGTATAAATTTTACAATAGATCACACATAAATGAATAATTTATTGATTAGCATTTGTGCTGGTAAGAATGAGCAAGGAATTTACAACTCTAATTTATGGTCCTTTCTTATTAATGACAGGCTTCCACAGAAAATTGATGGTGGGAAACTTAGCCATTTAAACGCACTTTGGGAGAAAAAAAAACAACTTAGAGTTAAGTGGAGTAAAATGTATAAATAAGGACATGATTTTTCACCAATTATTTCTGTTTATATCTCATTTCAATTAGAGCTGCCTGCACGGAAAAAAAATAGATCTACCAGCATCATCTCACCATATGGGCTGTTACTTGGCAGCTGAAAACATTCCAACAGAAGGGAAAATTACTAATACTTTTTTTTCAATTTGAGCATGTGTTAATAAAATTGTATTTTGATCAGTACAAAACATTGCCATGTTTTTATTGAAGTATTAACATGGCTTAGAATAAATGAGTGGTGCTTGTTTCTGGTGGTGGCTGCATTGTAGCTGGTCGAGGACTTAATGTGACAAAAACCATGGGCTGAATTTTATTAGCTCGCGCGAGCTTCAAAAAGTGCGCGGTGTACATGCGAGATGTGGGCTGTGGAGCTGCCGTGATATTTCACGCAACGGCTTATTAACATAGAGGGGGTGGAGCGCCTGCCCCAATGATATAGAGGAGGCAAGTGCTCCATCCATGGCAACGGAGTCCGGCGTCACCGCACAGGCGCCGGCGCCATTTTTAATAGGCTTCAAGCTCTGACAGCCAACTTAAATTTTTAAAGAGTACTACACTTGGAATTTAAATTTAAATAGTCAATTAAAAATCGAAGCCCCAGTAAAATGGGGCAGGGTCTTCCCAGCATTGAGGCCCATCATGGGCCTCTCCCGGAAGGATTTTCCAGCCCCCCCCCCCATCATAATCCCTGACGTCGGCCGGGTCAGTAGAATTCAGCCCCATATGTTTGGATGGTGTGGTGATCCACGGCATGATGCCACTGAGTTGAATTATGTGGGTTAATAACTCCAGTTCCAGAAGGAGTTCTCTATCCAAACAATAGAATCCAAACTTCATCATCTGTCGTGCTGGATTGAGACTTACATTGCAAAAGGACTTTGGGAGTTGGGGAGGCTGGGGTTGCTCAACAGGTAAGTTGCTCGGGGAATGGTGTATGGCACGGGAAGACTAAAGAGATGGAAAAATTTGTTACAGCCACGTGGTGAGAGTTGGGTGGTTCCCACTGTTCAGCTCCCACCTGACCACAGCAAGCGTGTTTAGTTATTAGGGTTTGGTGTTTTATTTGTCAATAAACAGACAGTGACAGGTTTTCTTGTGGGTTTAAAACAGAAAATCAATTATTTATTGATCAATACGCCCTAACCCAAAATTGTCGCAATCACATCTACTCACGCATTCGCTCGGAAATACACACACACAGATACACATATACACACACAAGAAATGGATACAGAGGGAGAAGGGGAGTAGGCAATTATAAGTGGGGGGTAGGTTTCGGGGGGGGTCACAGTAAACCTTGGAAAACAAGTTCTCGTTGGTTGCAGGCCTGAGGTGTTTGTAGATTTATCTCTTGGTTGAAAGTTCAGTTGAGGACAGTGGATCACTTCTAGTTCACTGCTGTATAAAGTGTAGGTACAGAATTCTACAGCAGTGTGTGTCCCTTATGGTTTGCTGGAAACAAGCTTCTTGGATGCTGCTTTCTGCATGTCTCTTCTCTCTCTCTCTCTCTCTCTCTCTCTCTCTAAGCAGCTTTTTAAGGTAAAGATGTGTCACATCTCGCCTCTGTTGAAAAGACAGGTATTTTTTCTTCCTGTAGTGATCAACAATGGCCTAGGATGTGGTACTTCACACTTTCTTTGCTTTAGAATAACCCATTCAATTCAAGAGTGTCTCTTGATGGGTTCAGGATGAGAATAATCCAGTTATGATATTTCCACTTCACGCCTTCTTTGTTTCAGAAGAACCCATTCAGTTCGGGAAAATTTCAGGAGGGGTGTAGGATGGGTGCAATTGACACCTCTTAGCTTTGAAGATTTTACTGTCCCTGTCAGACCATTTGAATATACAAAGGCCAAGTCCTTTTCCTTCGGTGGCCATTGTTCACTTTTTTTTTAAGAAAGGTCCTTTTTAAAAAGACAAAGTGAATTTTTATAACTCTTCAGTTTTTGTCCATAATTTTTCATTGTCGCACTTCTTGGACATGTGACAAAATAAATTAGCCAGGAAGTTTTAAAAAAATATCTCCCATTGGCATTTAAACACTGAAAAGAGTAGTCTGAGGAAAGAATACATATTATCGTCCAGTTTTCCTGCACCAGCAGAGTAGTTCAGAGTTCAAATGGGTATAAGCCTAACTACAAGTAGGCTGGTGTATGAATCCTATGTGGTTGACCTATAATTTGCTGAACCTATACAAATTTCTGGGGTTAGCCTAAGTTTGATATTGTGCATGAGTTCCAGACATGGAAAATGCTTGTCTTTCAGAGCTGACCCATCAGTGAGCAGGAAAATGCAAGTTGCTGCAGGATTTGTAGACTGCAGCAGCTTTTCCCACTGGAAATCACTAAGCTCTGTGCAAATGCCATTTCTGGAAGGAGCAGAGTAGGCTACAAAAAGGTCAGCATCTCTGAGGGGGCCTTGGAGATTCTTCAGTAGAAGTGACACTGTGAGGGAGATCACCTTTTGGCAGTGACTGCCACAGGCCAAGAAAAGAAGACTAGGAGAATACCACTGTCACTACATACATACCTAGAAAGAGTGTTGATAAAGTCCAATGACTTTACCAGGTTAGCCAAAGTAAGAGAATCTACTATGACCCTCCATTAATGCTAAGGATGCATGACTCTTACAATTACCTTTCCCCCACGCTGTTTTAAAGTGCTTTGAAACCTTACCAAGAATGACAATGAAGCCACAGTGTGTCCTTTACCCTTTCAACCATTACTTGACGGTATTCCTTCACTCACATCATTCTTAATGTTAGAATCTTCCCACCTAATGAAGCTAAATTTTGCATGTCATCACACCCATTGTAAGGTGCATGCTAACATGTGGGTAAATTGCAGGTCATAGAAACATAGAAAATAGGAGCAGGAGTAAGCTGGATCAAGGCTGGTCGTCTAATTCAGTACCCTGTTCCCGCTTTCTCCCCATTTCCCTTGATCCCTTTGGCATGAAGAAATATATCTATCTCCTTCCTGAATATATTTAATGACTTGGGCCTCCACTGCCTTCTGCGGTAGAGAATTCCACAGGTTCACCACCCTCTGAGTGAAGAAATTTCTTCTCATCTCGGTTCTAAATGGCATACCCCGTATCCTGAGACTGTGACCCCTGGTTCTGGATTCCCCAGCCATCGGGAACATCTTCCCTGCATCTAGCCTGTCTAGTCCTGTTAGAATTTTATAGGTTTCAATGAGATCCCATCTCATTCTTCTAAACTCTAGTGAATAGAGGCCTAGTCAATCTCTCCTCATACGTCAATCCTGCCATCCCAAGAATCAGCCTAGTAAATCTTCTTTGCGCTCCCTCCATGGCAAGAATATCCTTCCTCAGATAAGGAGAACAAACTGCACAAAATACTCCAGATGTGGTCTCACCAAGGCCCTGTATAACTGCAGTAAGACATCCTTGCTCCTGTACTCAAACCCTCTTGCAATGAAGGCCAACATACCATTCGCCTTCCTAATTATTTGCTGCACCGGAATGCTTGCTTTCAGCGACTGGTGTACAAGGACATGCAGGTCTCGTTGTACCTCCCCCTTTCCCAATCTATCACCATTCAGATAATAATCTGCCTTTCTGTTTTTACAACCAAAGTGGATAACCTCACATTTATCCATGTTATACTGCATCTGCCATGCATTTGCCCATTCACCCAACTTGTCCAAATCACATTGGAGCCCCTTTGCATCCTCCTCACAGCTCACATTCCTCCCCAGCTTTGTGTCATCTGCAAACTTGGAAATGTTACATTTAGTTCCCTTACCCAAATCATTAATATATAATGTGACTAGCTGGGGTCCAAGCACTGATCCCTGTGGTACCCCACTAGTCACTGCCTGCCACCCGGAAAATGACCTGTTTATTCCTACTATCTGTTTCTTGTCTGTCAACCAATTCTCAATCCATGTCAGTATATTACCCCCAATCCCATGTGCTTTAATTTTGCACACTAATCTCATATGTGGGACCTTATCAAAAGCCTTCTAAAAATCCAAATACACTACATCCACTGGTTCTCCCTTATCTATTCTACTAGTTACATCCTCAAAAAACTCCAGTAGATTTGTTAAGCATCATTTCCCTTTCATAAACCTATGCTGACTTTGTCCAATCCTGTATATGCTTTCTAAGTGTTCTGCAATCACATCCTTTAGAATAGACTCGAGCATTTTCCCCACTACTGATGTAAGGCTAACTGGTCTGTAATTCCCTGTTTTTTCTCTCTCTCTTTTTTTAAATAGTGGGGTTACATTTGTCACCCTCCAATCTGTAGGAACTGCTCCAGAGTCTATAGAATTTTGGAAAATGACCACCAATGCATCCACTATTTCCAGGGCCACTTCCTTTAGTACTCTGGGATGTAGATTATCAGGCCCTGGGAATTTGTCAACCTTTAACCCCATTAATTTCCCTCGCACTATTTTTTTTAATAATACTGATTTCCTTCAGTTCCTCCCTCTCATTCGACCTTTGGTTCCCTCACATTTCTGGGAGGTTATTTGTGTCCTCCTTTGTGAAGACAGGACCAAAGTATGTGTTTAATTGTTCTGCCATTTCTTTGTTTCCCATTATAATTTCCCCCGTTTCTGACTGTAAGAGACCTACATTTGTCCTCACTAATCTTTTTCTCTTCACATATTTATAGGAGCTGTTAGTCAGTTTTTATGTTTCCCGCGAGTTTACTCTCATACTCTCTTTGTCCTCCTTTGCTGAATTCTAAACTGCTCCCAATCCTCAGACTCGCTGCTTTTTCTGGCAATGTTATATGCCTCCTCTTTGGATTTAATACTATCCCTAATTCCTTTTGTGAGCCACAGTTGAGCCACCTTTCTGGTTTTATTTTTGCGCCAGACAGGAATGAATAATTCAGGTCATCTTAATGGCAACTACTCACTGTTTTTACTATACTTGTAAAGTACAGCCCATAGCAACCCTAAGAGAACACCTAGAGGAGGAGGAACCTAAGTTCTCTATTCCCTTATGAGGATTCATAGAGGAGATGAGGAAAATGGAAGTTTGTTGGCAACTCAGTAGTTACTATAAACTCCTCCTGTTCTTCCCTATCATCCTATTTTCTAAATCTTTTAACAGCCAGAAAAACACAGTTAAATTATTCACCATTTCTTTCCTACTGAAAGTGCATCTGAATACCACTGTAATCTGTTTCGCTCTTTCCTTTTGGTGTGCTATAAAAAGTGAGCCAGGCTCATTGCATCCAGCCATAATGAAGCTTCACAGCACACATCATCACTCACTCTGTCCTTCCCAGGCAGCAACTCTATTACATTTACCCTGGAATTTAGAGATTGAGCCAGAGGAAAAGGCACTGTGTGAAATATGCAGCATGAGTCAGCAGACGCAAGTGCTTTGTGGTGGCAGAGGAGGAAGAGGTGGAACCTGGTGTTTGGACGGCCAGTGTGCATTCCACATTAGTTGCTGTGTTTGGGGATCTGAACCTCATGGGATCTGTCTGAAAAAAAGAATACTCTCTGAGCATCAAGCAACGAGGCAGTCATGAGGAACCATGCCAAGCAGCAGATGATGGTTCAGGTGATGAAGTCTACTAACTGTATGCACACAGCTTTGCAGATGGTTTCACTACATTACAGCCCACTGCGACGAGTGTGACAACTCCAGGGGCATTTGCATTGGAGCCCTATCTATGTCAGAGCTCTAAGGGCAGTCAGTACCGTTCTCATGTTTTCATAGAGGATGCCATTTTGGAATGGGCTGCTGCTTCAATGGGCTTGGGGATCAATTAGAGAGAACACTGAAGCAGAGTTTCAGTGATCTTAATGGTGCAATTGGGTCTGCTGTTATATAAATCAGTGAGCATGATGAGACAGTGCCCAGGAACAGTGGTGTTGTTGGAATGGACATGGATGATATGCTAGCTCTCAGAATCTTAGCACATCCGGATCCTTCTACTAGCTCTCACTAACACCTGCACAGGTGTCAAAAAGCATGCATTTTCAGACTGCCCAAGCAGTGGCAGAAGTTTTACTGCCTCATGATCCAGCTGAAGGGAGACAAAAGCCAACAGCCTCGTGTGAACAGAAATAAAGGAAGAACTTTCTTATGGACACACAGCAGCCAGCCATCACACACACTCTTTCCACTGAGGTAACTTCAGTGTATCAATGGTATGCTTGATTATCTCTGGGATAAAAGTAGGATTAGAAATTACAAGAAGTAGATAAGTGCAGTAATCGCACAAAATTATTGAAGGAGTCTTAAAAATTTAGGTCAGGGCAATCATAGTATTATGTACTTTTTTTTATCAACGAACATTTTGTGAGACCCATCACTACCAATAGGGCCTCCCATGCAGTGAGTGCATATCAGAAGACCATGAATATGCTGCCCACAATTTACCATCTATGTACTTCAATGTGTCTGTGATTCTCTAGTGTGTGCTGACTGTGTGAAATGCCCTACCAAGGGCACAATACCTCACAAAATATATCCAGCTGAATTCTGATGAAGAGCCTGCACCTGAAGCCTGAATCCTCCTTCTCTCTTTACGTGTGCTGGTGAACCTGTTTTGTAGTTCCAGCACTTTCTGTTTATATATTTATAACATATTACCATTTTAATCAAACCCCATATCACAAGTTAGTATTCTCTATTGCCCTACAGAAGAGATGGTGATACTTTTTTCTCACTGTGGCTTTTAGCTCAAAATGGAGATTCACATCTATTATTGCTCAAGAGCAGGCCAATTTTCTGAACCACAAGATTGTAGGCCCAGATGTTGCGGCGTATAGGTATGCAAAATATGTTAATTGTGCATCATTTTCCGATACAAGTCCTTAAACACATGCCTCCTGGCCTTAGATGAGCAGTTGTACTGTTTATCTGTTTTTCAAACCTAAGCAGTTATTAAAATAGGATTAAGCAAGTTATGTTTCATCATTTTCTGCTGGGGAAGTTTGTTCATAATAAAAGAAAAAGGGGAACTGGAACTGAACAGCATCCCACCCTATTTATGTGTATTTTAGCCCGCTGGCATTAATACTATGCTTGGGTGATCACCCAGATTGCAAAACATCTAAACCAGATAGACTTATTGAGACAGAAGAACACTTGCAATGCATTTGGGGTAGAGAAATTGCCTTTCAGATAGCTTGTAATCAAGCCTAAAAAGTATTGGGATGTTTTCATAGAAACATAGAAAATAGGAGCAGGAGTAGGCCATTCGGCCCTTCGAGCCTACTCCGCCATTCATTATGATCATGGCTGATCATCCAACTCAGTAACCTGTTCCCACTTTCTCCCCATACCCTTTGATCCCTTTCGCCCCAAGAGCTATATCTAACTCCTTCTTGAAAACATACAATGTTTTGGCCTCAACTGTTTTCTGTGGTAGCGAATTCCACAGGTTCACCACTCTCTGGGTGAAGTAATTTCTCCTCATCTCAGTCCTGAAAGGTTTACCCCGTGTCCTTAGACTATGACCCCTGGTTCTGGACTCCCCCACCATTGGGAACATCCTTTCTGCATCTACCCTGTCAAGTCCTGTTAGAATTTTATAGGTTTCTATGAGATCCCCCCTCACTCTTCTGAACTCCAGTGAATATAATCCTAACCGACTCAATCGCTCCTTATAAGTCAGTCCCGCCATTCCAGGAATCAGTCTGGTAAACCTTCGCTGCACTTCCTCTATAGCAAGAACATCCTTCCTCAGGTAAGGAGACTAAAACTGCACACAATATTTCAGGTGTGGCCTCACCTAGGCCCTGTATAATTGCAGCAAGACATCCCTGCTCCTGTACTCGAATCCTCTCGCCTTGAAGGCCAACATACCATTTGCCTTTTTTACCGCCTGTTGCACCTGCATGCTTACCTTCAGCGACTGATGTATGAGAACACCCAGGTCTCGCTGCATATTCCCCTCTCTCAGTTTATAGCCATTCAGATAATAATCTGCCTTCCTGTTTTTGCTACCAAAGTGGATAACCTCACATTTATCCACATCATACCGCATCTGCCATGCATTAGCCCACTCACTCAACTTGTCCAAATCACTCTGAAGCCTCTCTGCATCCTCCTCACAACTCACCCTCCCACCCAGTTTTGTATCATCTGCAAATCTGGAGATATTACATTTAGTTCCCTCATCTAAATCATTAATATATATTGTGAATAGCTGGGGTCCTAGCACCGATCCCTGCAGTACCCCACTAGTCACTGCCTGCCATTTGGAAAAAGACCCGTTTATTTCTACTCTTTGTTTCCATCTGCCAACCAATTTTCTATCCATCGCTATACACTACCCCCAATCCCATGCGGTTTAATTTTACACGCTAATCTCTTATGTGGGACTTTGTCGAAAGCCTTCTGAAAGTCCAAATAAACCACATCCACTGGCTCCCCCTCATCAACTCTACTAGTTACATCCTCGAAGAATTCTAGTAGATTTGTCAAGCATGATTTCCCTTTCGTAAATCCAAGCTGACACTGTCCAATTCTACCACTGTTCTCCAAGTGCTCTGCTATAAAATCTTTTATAATGGACTGTAGAATTTTCCCCACTACCGACGTCAGGCTGACTGATCTTTAATTCCGTTTTCTCTCTACCTCCTTTTTTAAATAGTGGGGTTACATTAGCTATCCTCCAATCTGTAGGAACTGTTCCAGAGTCTATAGAATCTTGGAAGATGACCACCAATGCATCCACTATTTCTAGGGCCACTTCCTTAACTACTCTGAGATTTAGGTTTTCAGGCCCTGGATGGTGAAATTGTGTTCTTGCATGGCTTATCTCCCCTTTTAATTATAATCAAACTTAAATTGACTAAACTAAGTTATTCAATTGGACGTGATGGGGCTACAAAGCTTTACTGTGATCTGTTGATTGTATGACCAATTAGCTCTGTCTATAACTTGTTGCTTTTAGTCTTTAACATGCAGATAGCCCTGTGTTACAGCTCCACCAAGTTGGTGCCATGGGAACACACACTGTATGATGGCAGTAATGACCACTTATGCTTAAGCGGCCAAGAAATCCCAGGATCCACATAGTTGAGAAAATGATTATAAAACACCACAAGTAAAGAAAGGGCTTTTAAATTGAAGCTGCAACATGCTGGTTGTCCCTTTAACTAGCAACTGTCAATATCCAATTTATATTAGCAGGAAAGTGACATTGTACTGCCATAAGGGCTGGAAAAAAATATGGGTGTCACTTCTAGACTATTATAATATTATCATGAAGCTCCTGTCTGTCCTCAGTTAAACTGGGAATGCATGAGTTACAAATCTTGGTGTGTTATCGATGCCTTTTCAAATTCAGTGGAGTCAGTGGCTGTCATAATTGGAATCCATGGGGGTGAAAATGGTCAATGCAGTAGCACAAAACGGGCTGATCACAAATCAAAAGCCTGCTTTACACTGCGCTCAATTTGCTTTTCCTTTGACAAGATGTTAGCCCTACTGGTATTGACCAATTTCGTCACCCATGTTCCTTACAGTCCAGAGTTAGTTTATATTTCCCATTATCTACTAATATGATAGCATAACCCAGAGGATGTAACAATGTGTCCCTCCTGACAAACAAACTGGATTTGTCCTGGTCCAACTTTTTCAGTTTGTGGATTGTTTGCACTTTAGTGAGACAAGGCTAGAATGGAACATTAAACTATTTTATTCCTTAGACATCAAGTGAACATTCAGAGCAATAGCAGGTATGATTGGACTCACTTAATTCAATCAGTACACCTTGCTTTCTGTTATTAAACAAAATAATGAGCATATTGCGCTTCCCAAATTAGTGGGTTGTCATACTTGACTTAAACAAAATTAACTACCCTCCTGCATCCTAATCTTCTGAGTCTTTAGTAGCAGCTCTCTGGTTAAAAGACTGATTTTGTGTGTGCGTGTGTCCTTACTTGATCTCCCTGTGCTCATGTACCAAGGGAAGGGCCTTTGCCAGACAAGCCTGCCTGGACTCCCGGAACCCTTCTGACACAATGGTGGTAATTGTAACCTAACTCAGCAGGTAGAAAATCCATTGGATTGGGTGGAACGCCATTTTTACATCTCGCCCAATATAACTCTGCATTGACTTCACCCGATCCCGTCAGTTTCCCGATGAGCAGGTAAAGTTAAGACATCCCCAGTAAGTGAAAGGTGTTTATCAATTATCATGACAAGCTAATGAATTGTCCATTTTCTTCAATCTTTGAATGCCTAGTTCATCAGCAATTCATTACATGTGTGCGTTTGGGCTGAATTTTATAAGCTCGTTCTCGGCGGTGAGCTTTGTAGAATGCAAATGCGCACTTGTGTGCCACTGAGCCCCCGCAATATTTCTTGCAGGGGCTCATTTAATTAGAGGGAGCAGAGTGGCGGCACCATTTTTAAAGGTCTTCAAGCCCTTTAGGTGCATTTGCATTTTTAAAATCAAAGAATGTGGTAAAGTGCAGTTGAACATAGAATTACATTTTCACTCCTCTCACCCACACCCCCAAGGAAGAATCAATTCATTAATTGGACATTCCCCCCCCAAAAAACTTTTATGCCGATCCCAACCTTCCCCCCCTCCCCACCGACCTTTAACAACTTTAAACCTTAACCCCTTCCTACCGACCCCCCACCAATCAAAAGAGTTTCCCCCACTCCCCCCACCAACCATCCTGAGAATTACACTCCTCCCCCCCTCCCCACCAGTGTCTCACCTCAGATTCCCAAACAGGGATCCGAAGGCACGCCGCCTGGTCCAGGTAAGTTAATTAACATTTATTGGCATTAATTTTATTACACAAATGAAATCTTCGCCACTTTACGGTGGGGGGTGCCGCATCGAGGTCTCGCCGCCCCCATTAAAATGCAGCAGGGCCTTCACGGCATCGGGGGTCAAGGCAGGCCTCTCCCAGAAGAATTTTGGGCCTGCCCGCCATGACCCCTAATGTCGGGGGGCTGGTAAAATTGAGCCCATGCGTTAAATGCCCACCTTTTAAATACAGCCCTTTTCCAAATCCTTTCTGTGGAAACATGGTCCAAAAAAATTCCACGGCGTGACAGTACAAATGCAGTGGCAACCTGACATTACTGGAACACGTGGTGCATAACTGACATGAAAATCAGTGCCATACTTTCTCACAACTGTTGTCTTTGTCGAATCTAACCAAAGGAATTACTTAAAAGGTGAAATTATGAAGGTGTTTCATTTGTGTAAAATTCAGCTGAATGCAACAAAATGCAGCTAGGCCACACAACACATGTTGGCTCTGCTGATGACATCATACACAGATTGCACTTTAGACAGAAGTAACTATATCCCTGCAGCAATGTGAGAATCCAACTAAAGATTGGATTTTTTCACATCGCAGATCTGAAAACTTGGAAAAGATTTGTTTTTAAGTAAACATTCTTGACTTTGTCCAATTTTTCTAACAGGCTACAGCTACCCTTGTGAAATAATAGATATATAGCAGCCCTTGAACCACAGGGTGGTGCGGCTGCCCGAGCTTCCTCTTGGCATCAAAAATGATTTTTTTCTTGAAACGATGAGCAATAGTATTGAAATGTATCAGCTCTTGCTAATGCTAAAATACTGTATTGGGCCATATTTCACTTAATTTTTGTGAAAAAATAAAGGTGCATAAACAGTAGCAAAATGGCGTTAAAAATAGATGACAAACTATTTGTATTCAGTGCTGCTTGGAGTATCGACCCTATAAATCATGATAATTAGAAAACAGATAAAGAGCACTTGTGTTAGGGAGGAGGGGAACACAAACATCTCGGCTGACACCCCAGTGCAGTACTGAGGATGCACTGCACAGTCGGAGGTGCTGTCTTTCAGATGAGACATTAAAATGCGACCCTGTCTGCCTTCTCAGGTGGATGTAAAAGATTCCATGGCACAATTTCAAAGAAGACCAGGGGAGTCATCCGCTGGCGTCCTGGCCATTATTTATCCCTCAATCACCATCACTTAAGCAGATTATCTGGTCATTATCACATTGCTGTTTGTGGGAGCTTACTGTGTGCAAATTGGCTGCTGCATTTCCTACATTACAACAGCGACTACACTCCAAGAGTGCTTCATTGGCTGTAAAGCACTTTGGGACACCCTGAGGTCGTTAAAGATGCAATGTAAATACAAGTCTTTCTTTCTTCTTTCAGATAGTCAAATGTAAACATTTAACTCCAGATCAAACCTGGGGCAGGGTTTTCTTGAGGGCTCAGCTTCAAATGGGAGTCAGAAGTCCTGCACTGTGTGGAAACAGTCACTCACCTGTGATTGCCCTGAACCAGAGGGCAGCTCGCTGTCCAATTAAGGAAGGCCGGGGGGGGGGCTTTCGAAGCTGGAGGGCTTGCGGGTGGGTAGCTCTGCCGCCTCCACTCACCCCATCCCATGTCTGGGAAAGTACCCAGGGGCAGGATGGAGCTTGGGAACCAGCACGCTGGCTGGCCGTGGTATTTTTAGCACCTATGCCCCTCTGTTCCTGGCCCCAGTAGGGGCTAAAATGACTGCCCCTATTAGGAGTGGTCCAGAAATTTGGGAGCGCCCATTTTTGGGAGCCCGGGGGCAGGAGCAAGTGAAGAATAAGTACCCAGTGCCAGAATGATGAGGTCCTAAACTCCCCAGATATTGGGCCTTGGATCTGCTTGGACTAGAAACGACACAGAACAAAAGCCCATTGGCGAAGATTAGAGAAATATTGAGCCACAATTACTGTGATAGCATCCCTCCAATAAGCAAGCCAGGGTTCTGCAATCTGAGGTCAGTAGAGGCAGGGATTCGGAATGGGTTAAGTGTGGGATTGGGCTCCTCCTGTCTCCATGTTTAAGTAAGTTACTTACCTTCTTTGTTGCAGGTGTTCTCAAGGACTGGTTCAGGGCAAACCACACTTGGAGAGGGTACCTCAAGCAAGCATTAAACCCCTTATCTATATATACAAAGGAACTAATGCATGCTTCAGGTCTGGGTAAAGGAAGCCACTTGACTGTCCTTACCCAATGTAGCGTTTGGCATGCTTCCTGCCCACGATTTTTGGGACCTTAGGTGTCCAAGCAGTCCCTGAAAAATGAGCACCAGGCCAGTGAGTTTATCACCACAATTATAGAAACAGTGCAAAGATAAGCAGCCAGAAGGGAGTAATCAATTCCATGCCATTCTGAATGATTCCCAATCTTAAAAATCTAGTTATGAGGATAAGCAGGAGAAACTTAGGCCACAAAATAGGACTCCATAGTGCCCGTGCTACCAAAATTTCATCCGCAAAGCGCACACACACTTCTGGTGTGGCCCACGTCGAATGCCATCTTGGTGAAGGTGTTAGCGTGGGTGTTTGGGGTGTCCGCCAGATGTATGCAGACAAGGCAGATTATGACACCAGTCAGCATTTGTTGGGTGGATGCTGTTTGATTTCTATTGGCTCTGTTCAAGTTTATAGAAATGCTTTGTGGTTTGCAGAATTGGTGAAAGTTGGTGAGGTCTGTAAGGAGTGGTGCTACACATGGAGAAGACTTTGGCTGGAACTGGCAGTTCTGATGAAAGGTTACAGACCTGAAACTCGAACCCGGTTTCTTTCTCTGCAGATGCTGCCAGACCTGCTGAGTATTTGCAGCATTTTCTGTTTTTATTTCAGATTTCCAGCATTCGCAAAATATTGTAATGGAAAGATTGTCGCAGTGGTTTTATGAGTCCCGCGGCATTTCCGACTGCAGAACCAGAAGTTGGCAGAACTACCGCTTTGATCCTTTTTCCCATTTCTCCCGCAATTTTACATGCAAATTAACAGTGCAGCGACGGGCATGGGAGACACGTGCAATCATGTCGTGGGGACAGGCTTTCATTGGTGGAACCTGCCATCACTCAATGAAGCACCATGAGCCATACGTCAATAAATCGTTCTGTGTTGCAAGCATAAGGATCAGCAGCCTTCGGAAGTATATGCTGATTGTGGCCACAGAATAAGCTTGCTATAATTTTCACCCCAGCACCACCTCCCCCTCAATTATTTTTTGCATGTGACTGTTCCCTCTACCAGCCAGTACCCTGATGTTGCCCCCAGGACCCCGACATGGATAGCACTCATCCCTTCCTTTAGGCCCCTCATGACCATCTGTTTACTATCATGCACACATCAACTCACCAACTCCCTGTAACCACCCACAGCCAGCTTCAGCATCAATAAGAACCACTGCACACCCTGAACGCTGCCCTCCTCCCTCGTCTGTTCCTCCATCCTGTCTTGCCCATGTACCCTCCCTGCTCCTCCATGCAACCAATAACCCCCCCACTGTGTCCTCACCGGCTACCCTCCCCTGCGCCTCCATGTACCCTGTCCCTTCCCCCTACCCCATATTGCCTTCCCCGCCATCACCTGAGACGATTCGCCCTTGCTGGTGCTTAGCCTGGAGCCAAACATCCATTCCAACATTGGCCTTCCTCGTGCCGATGAGTTCAAGACCTGAAACCACTGACCTCAGACACAACTGCACAAAGCCGACTGGTGTACGCCAGCTTTAAACAAATGTGAATGGGATGCCATGGGAATACCGCTCGCTGCTAACTTAATCTGGCAGGTAGGACGTAATTTGAACTAAACGTAGGGTAATGAGTATTCATGGTATGGAAATGCATGCATAGCTGCAATTCGTCACCGTGCGGGGGGATCCCCGGATCGGCGTAAACACGCTGCTGACTTAATTGCAATATAAAAACACACTGCTGGAAATCCGAAATGAACGAATCAAGCCTAATTAAATCACTCTGCCTACCACCAAAGCTGCAATTGCAAGGCCCAAAAAATTTCCCCTGTGAGTTTTATTGTGGGTGGATGAATTAAGATAGATTGAATGACCATCCTCCTTTGTATTTATCTTGTGAATATATCTATTTAAGTGCCAGTGTTTTAAAGATTTCCGTGAAAGGCTGAGCGACTGAATTAAAGGAATTAAAAAGTAAATCCTTCCCTTTTTACTGAAATTCATTTATATGATAGAGATCATGTGAGATGGGGCCCTTCTTGATGCAGCTGAATTAATTCATTATCTAAGATAATCCTACGTCTTCAGTTGGTGCAATGGAGCACCACGGGAAAGAAAGATTCATGATCCTTACCCTAGGTCTGCAGGAAATGTTTAGGTTTCCCAGCTTTGTTACGACCAGGTGAGAAAGAGGTCCAGGGTTCCCTTTCAGCCTTCACCTGGTCTTTCTGCAACAGGGTTTTTTATTTATTTAGAGATACAGCACTGAAACAGGCCCTTCGGCCCACCTGAGTCTGTGCTGACCATCAACCACCCATTTATACTAATCCTACATTAATCCCATATTCCTACCACGTCCCCACAATTCCCCTACCTATACTAGGGGCAATTTATAATGGCCAATTTACCTATCAATCTGCAAGTCTTTGGCTGTGGGAGGAAACCGGAGCACCCAACGAAAACCCACGTGGTCACAGGGAGAACTTGCAAACTCCGCACAGGCTTTACCCAGAATTGAACCCGGGTCGCTGGAGCTGCGAGACTGCGGTGCTAACCACTGCACCACTGTGCCGCCCCACTGTGTTTTATTTTAAACACACATGTTTTTAGCTCCCCCTTGGTGAATCCTTGTTCACCGCTTTCCAATTATAAAGCAAAGAAACCAGCACAAACAGGTTTTCTTAGGTTTAAAGAAGAGAAGTTGAAATTTAGTAAACTTAAACTCTAACTCTAATTCGATTAATGCCTACGGATACATGCCGCACCCCATGCTAGCATGCATACGCAATACACACATGCAAATAGAGACAGAAAAGAGAAGAAAAATAAAGTGGAAAGGTTTGAGGCACTATCTGAAGAGTTGTTGGCACGGTTCTTCAAGCTCACTGTAGAGTCCTTGATTGTAGGTATATCTTGCTTTTCGTTGGGGCCCAGTATTCTTCTTAAACCTTGTTCGCAGTAGAAGATTTTTCTCTCTTGGGTTCATGTGTCTTCAGTGGAATCAGAGGCTTGTGAGAAAGAGATGGGAGCAGACAGACAGGAGAAAGATCTTCTCAGTCCAGGGGCAAACACTCTGCTCAAACTGTGCAAATTCAAAAAAACTCAGGTTGCCCAACAGGTTAGTCAGTGACTAGCTGGTTTGACCATGTCTGTTTGTGTATTCGGCCATCTTAGCAGTCAACCTGGAATGTGAGCTCCCCCACCTTCAACATCTGATGATCTAAAGTCCATTGTGGATTAAATGTCAGGGAATGGTTGCTTTGTCCTTCCAAACACCGTCTGTTAATATGCAAATGTTTTTTTCCAGTCATGGCTGATCTGTTCAACAAGTCCTCCCCTCACTCCAGTAACAGTTTAAAATCAATGTTCATAACAAAATTAATGTGCCTCATTCTTGGCAGGTAGGGGCATCGCATGACAACTTCTTTAATATGCCAATGAAATTGAATTATTTTGAACACTCATCAGTTTGCACTGTTGCATTATGTTTTAGCTCAGGCTTTTTGATTGGCATCTGAAGCACAATCAAAGCTGATTTATTGAGTGGTAGAGACCCAGGTGTCCTCTTCAGCACAGGAGCTTTTTCAGGCAGTGAACTCTCTCAACACCACCAGCATCTGAAGGTTGTTCATATCCATCTCTTTTCCAAAAGCAACTCTGCAGAATTTATTTTCTTTTCTGTCATTTTAAGGTTCTAAGAAGTTTAAAACTTTGCCATTTCCATACTTTAAATCCATGAAGAAAAGGCAAGATCAACATCCAGTATCAATAGGCAGAGTGACTTTAATGTAGAATTCACTTTTCTACACACAACTGACTCAAGAATGTCTGTAATTCCACTGTATCTTTGCTAGCAACACAAATATTAAGCTGACTACCAAAAATCATTGATCTGATTAAGGATTTTGTACGATCCAGTTTTATGTGTAGATACATGAAAAACACACAGATAATTACATCTAAAAAGCACATACTAGGCCACCAAATTCCACATGCAGCTGTATTTTAATGTGGCATGCTCCATACCCTTACTTGTTGAACTAAACGAGTATAGCAGATTGCTATAGTTACACAGAAAATTCTATAAGTAAAGGCTAATTAGGAACCAAGTTATATTTTATCTCAACAGATTATTTATTATTTTGATTTTTTATAATTTTTCCACAAAATGAAGTAAACAATACACAGAATAATGATAGTCAATGCATTCAGAAAAACCTTGCCAGCAATGACAAAAGAGAAGATACTCGTATGTGGATAAAACAAGCTTTCACTACTTCCTGCTTAGCCATCACTCCTGAATTTTGCACTGTCCCCAGTTGAATTATCAACCTGCCACTGCTTCATATTGATTAAGTGATTTGTTAACTACTTCAGGAATGTTAAGGTATCCCATGACTTGCTGGTTTTCGCCATTCCTAGAATTGCACTATGCAAAATTGCCTGCTTCAAAGCCTTGTTCACTCATCAATTTGTTAACAGGTCATAAAAAATCTGATGAACTTTTATCTGAAATTAAGATATATCTCTGCATGGCCATATGTAGTACGATTGAATTTATTTCCATATGTCCTACATTTTTCTCCTTGTCTCATTATGGGAAAATCTGTTAATGATTGAATTTTCATATTGCGTACTTAAACCTATCTGCACTACAATATGTTTCCTTATCATACTTTGACAGGAAAAGCTTTAAAATATTTTAGTTTTACTTTATTGTATGTGATGTATCGACTTTGAACTGCAATTCCTCGGGGTGCAGTTAGATTTGTCAATCAAAGCAAGATTAAAACCATATGATACAGGTTGCTTTCTTTGTAATCATGCACTTTATTCAGTTTATAAAGCATCTGGTCTAGATTCCTGAATTCACACCCCAATGCCTGTGTGAGCACATAATAAAATTAAGGTTTCCATAGTTACACGTTTTCCCCCCAAAGGGAGTGTATTATATGGTAAAATGGGAGATTAACCTAATGGCACAAATAAGGCTTGTATCTCATCTATAATCGACTTGATAAAGTCCTCAATTTGAAAGTATGTTCAATTTTCACAGGATACAGATGAAACAATGGAAGTAAAAGAAATTCTTTGCATTTTGAGAAATGACCATTATGTTTTGTCTATAGGCAGATGTGAGTTTATCTTCTTAAAAGGATCAATTAACTGACAGGTTTTCACTTCAGACAGATGCTTGTCTTAAATTACTAACATCAGGCTGAAAATGAATGCAGACATGTCCAAGCAAGGCTTTTTCCTTTCAACCCAAGATTGTTTCACAATGCAATCAAACGGCACCTGGACAAAAGTTGGTTGCACAATTCTGTTGCTTAGCTACAGAAGTGTGTGCTTCTCCTACATTCACAGAAAACGGTGTAAAGATAGATTAAAGCACTCCTGTGGTCTGGCAACTGTAGAAATAAAAGTCATAATTCCACAGTTGCCATGACAACAGCCAGCCTACTAGCTCTAATTCTCCACAAGACAGCCTATCCAGTAATTGAAGATTCATACAACTGCTCTTCCATTTGTATGCTCTGCAGTAATATTACACTTGTGTGCTGTCCTAGCAGATTGACATGATACAGGAGCCAATGACAGTTCACTGCAAACAATTCTTATTAGCTCCATGACCCACTAGTGAACAAACACTGTTTAGAGCCAAAGTGCCCCTGTGAATTCAGCATTCCATCTCCATTAAAAGAGTGGCAGTAATTTTTGGAGCAGATACCTGGGAATATTAGAGTATCACTAAGTAAAATAATTAACGAGTTCAGAAAACCAAGATTAATAGGGCCAAAGTAACTTACGCTTTGTTCCTCAGCAGTGCTGAATGTTGCTTGTAGCAGTGACAAGAGGAAGGAAAAGCAAGATGAGATTGCCCACTCAGTTAAGTAACGACCCATTTAGATAAAGTGGGCATCTGTCAATAACAAGGACATTGAAACTCTGCATTCAGAACATTTCTTGAGCTATGTTTGAGTCAGAGGCTTCAAACTCCGATGGATGTGATGGGATGCAGTTGTGTTAAGTTGCAGTCGACATTTGACCCAATGCTCCTGTAACCGATTCAGGCACATCTCCAGCAGGAAGGGATTTCAATCCACTCTGAGATGACCTGCTGACGCCATCGTTGGGGTCGTTAACATATGGGAAGTGGGTTCCCTGGCTTTTATGAGAGTGTCAGGTGATTCTGGGGTGGGTTGGGGGGCGCTTTGCTGCAGCAGGAAAAAGAGATGAAGAGCAGGCTGCCTATTCAAAATAAAATGGCTAACTTTGTTAATGTGTGCACAGCAATGCTCTGACCAAACTTGCACAGGCCCCACTTCAATTTTTGCTTTGGGGTCCCCTCTGATGATCTCTGAACCCTAGACACTTGTGCCTAACAGGCACTGGCTCCTGCATCTAGCATTCCAACTGGTGCAAAACACAGCAATCTGCCCTGATGGGATTGATCCATGGAGAGCAGCAGGTAGGTCAAGATCCATGCATGCACAAGTTGAGGCAGAAAGCCTAGGTTGTGACTATTAAAAAAAACATCCTTATAGTGACTTCTATGGTGGCATTTGAAATATCTCTGTGCCAATCAAATTGCTGCTAGGTCCTCCTTAAAGGGGAGGGCCAGGACAACAACGGTGGTGGTGGTGGTGGGAATGGAGGGGGTTAGTTGGGGAGGGAATCAAGTGGCAAGGTGACAGAAAATGAGGCAATGTTTGGCAGTATTTTTGTGGAGGGGAAGGAACAGCAATTATACTCATCCAGCCCCCAGAAAATGTGCCAAAAACTATTCAGCAACAGTTTTGCAAGCTGCCTCCAACAATTCCTTTAAGGGAGCCTGATTTGGCCATATTTTTCCCAGTGTCAGTGGGCAGAGCTTGAGTAATGTGGACACTGCATGTTCACTGATGAAAATGGCTTCTGGATCCTATGTATGTCATATGATCCCGCTTTGCAAACAGTAATGAATCTGTCCCCAACGGAAGTCCTGGTTGCCAATTCCAAGGCACCAGGCTGGACGGCAGAGGGATTTTTAAAAATCAATTTTGTTTCATTATTGCTCTGTTTTCACCAGCAAGTGAGATGATAGACAGACCAAAATCAACCCCCGTGATCTGGAACTTCATAGATGACAAACTGGCAAATCTGCTGACAGTGGAAGATAAGCAGAATGAACACCCATCTTTGTTGCTTGCTTATATAAGGACACCCGAGAAAGAAAGCTCATGTTAATTCAAATCTGTGAGATAAAAAGTGCTCCATGGCTTCATTGAACACACTGGAGTTGGCTGGTGGGATTTGAATGAGGCTCACCGTTAAAATCTGCTGGAACTCATTCCACCACACCGTGGCAGGAAATTAACTCCCACCAGAAACTCGCTGGCCTCATCCGATCATTGAGTTATTCTAATTTAAGTATCCCATCATATTACTTTCTGGAGGCTCTGTAATCATAGTCGACACAGCAGATCCCAAATGCTGTAACAATAGGATTCAAGTGAAGCATTCAAAAGGGAATTAGACTGTTATATGAAAGGGAAGAATGTGCAGGGTTATGGGGAGAAGGCAGGGGACTGGAACTGAGTGAATTGCTCTTTCGGAGAGCCGGTGCAGACACGATGGGCTGAATGGCCTCCTTCTGCACTGTAACAATTCTGTGATTCTGTGACTTGCACAAATATTTTTCTTTGCCCATTTTGGTGAAAAAGTAAATGTGAGTACAAAGCCACGTCCACATATTAGTGGAAAAAGGAAAGGAAAATGCAACACTCTTTGTGGCTTCTGGATGTTCCACAAATGCCTTACATGCTTTGAAAATTTAGTTGCTGTTGCCATGCAGGCAAATGCAGCAATCAATTCGTGCACAGCAAGGCCCACCAATCAGCAGTGAGATTAAACAACCAGATAATCTGCTTTAATGGTCTTGGATGATTGATAAATGTTCAGAAGATAACAGCTGAACTCCCCTGCTCTTTATGGAATACTGTTATGACCTCCTGAGATTGCGCACGAGTCTGCATTTCATCCAAAAGAGGATACCTCCAACAGTGCAGCATTGCTTCACATTCACAACTGCACTGAAATGTCAGCCTAGATTATGTGCTCAAGACTCTGGAATTATCTGGTGGCTTGAACTTGTAACTTTCTGACTCAGAGTTGGGAGTGCTACCTACTGAGCCAAGGCTGACAGAAAACATAGTCCTTGGTATTTTGAAATTTAATTGCATTAAATAGTTTGCAACACAAAATTAAATGGTATATAGTTTTTTCTTATTCATAATATGATTTCTTTAGATTATGTAAGAGAAACTATTCAATACTGTAGGAACTAAATAATGCAACTTTGGAATTTTGCCACAGTCTGTTGAAGCTAAAGGCCCATTTTTCAAACCTCTGCAACAGTTAACACTGAAACTGAGCTGGTTCAAGTGTAATAAGTCTCATTAGGTTTTAGCTAGTAAGCTAGAAGGAGTGTCAGCAGCTGATTTAAAAAATCCTGATGGCCCACTTATTGATCCACAGGACTGAATTTTACCGGACCCTCAACGCCATGGGTTACAGTGGGGGAGGGGCCCGTAAAATTCTGTGGGGAGAGGCCCGTCTCGACCCACGACATCGAGAAGGGCCCACCACATGTTACCGGCGGTGGGGGGATCTCAGCGTGGTCCCCCGCCGCTTAGCAGCGATGCCCCAATTACCATATTCAAAACGGTACTTACTTCTCCTGATTATGCAGTCCACCGCCTCTCGATGCACACTTCCACATTTTACGTTGAACGGGCAGCCGACACGTGCTGTCCCGTTCACGAACAGAAAAGCTGGCGGGTCATCAAAAGCAGAAGTAATCGCCAGTGAAGGTAAGTCCACATATTCAGGGATCTCACTCTGCATACTGGAAGGGAGGAAGGGGGAGATATTCGGGGGTCTCACTCTGCAGACGTGTAGGGAGCCACTGCAGTTTCGCCCTCCATAATGGTTGGCACCTCTGTGCCATTGATTGCCTCTGTCAGTGAAGGAGCATTGGCACTCGAGTCATCCTGTATGTGGGGAGAGTGCCAGAGACAGTAGGTGTGTGAAGCTTGTACAATCTTTATTTAGTCATGCGGTGCCACTCATAGTGGGAGCTAAGAAGGACAATGCCATGCCACATCGCTGCATGAAAGCACCTGATGTACCATCAATCCCTGCCCTGTCAGGAACCTTTGAAGCATTGAAGGAATTGAGTTGAATTGCAACTTGAAGATGGGGATGGTTCACCCTGTATTCGTTGATGCACTTCTTGAGTGGATCCATATGCGCCGCAGGCAAAACCAACAGCATTTGCAGTCCACGTAGTGGACCCGGTCGTGAGCAGCAGCACCCAAGGAGAGCTCGCCACTACAGATCGCCGTGCATCTACAGGTCCCGCATGACATACCTGCAGATGTCAGAGTGCCAGTGTCAGAGGCGACTGCGAATGTCAAGAGAGGTGGCGACACATCTCTGTGCCCTGCTGAATGATGATCTGCAGCCCAGGGGTTTCGGGGGACATCCTATGCCTTTGGCCCTCAAAGTGACACCTCTGCATCATCTCAGAGGCCCATCGGAGACCTTTGTGGGGTCACACAGTCAGCAGTGCACCGCTGCATCAGGGAGGTCACAGATGCCCAGTTCTGGAGGGCTGGTGATTGTATCTGCTTCACAACGGACCCTGAAAGCCAAGCCGAGAGGGCCACCGGTTTCGGTTCCATCACGGGATTTCCACAGGTGCGAGGGGTCATATACTGCACCCATGTTGCCATCAAGGCTTCCGCCAGGTGACCAGCTAAATACAATAACCGTGAGGGCTTCCACACAAATAATGTGCATCTCGTATGTGATCACCGGAAACGATTCATGCAAATCTGTGCCCACTTTCCAGGCAGCTGCCATGATGCCTTCATCCTGCGCCCGTCCCAGCTGTCGTTGCTGTTCTTTGAACTGGTTCAGATGGAGGAGTGGCTTCTTGGAGACAAGGGCTACCCCTTGCAGCCATGGCTCCTGACACCAGTGAGACACCCCACCACTGCTGCAGAAGAGCAGTACAACACCAGCCATGGAGCTACAAGAGCCACCACTGAGCAGGCGATCGGCATGCTGAAAATGTGATTCTGCTGCCTGGATAGATCGGGTGGTGCCCTGCCGTACGAGGTTGCTTGCATAGTTGCTGTCTGCTGTGCTCTTTACAATTACACACTGAATAGGGGTGAGGCCTTGCAGGATGAGGAGAGACGTCAGCAAGACTCATCCTGGGATGATGAGGATGCTGAGGACTTATAGCAGGAAAGGCACATGGGAGGAGAGAGAGCATCCATGCTCCGCAAGCAGGGCGAGCAGCGAGTTAGGGATGCACGGCAGCGCCACATTGATCAAAGGTTCTCCACGCCATAGAAACCACCGTGGGCTCTGCGAGCCACACAGCACCCTCGTTCACCTGTTGTGCAGCAGTCCACATCTGCAACATCTTTGCGTCCACTATTACTGGCAGCAGCAGATTGAGCCATTGTCCATGTTAATGCATCCGTGGAGTCGCACATGAGTGATACTGGTGTGTCAATGATGTTATTCCACATAGCGACAGTTCTGAAAGGCCAATAGTGTAATGGGAGGATCGGTACATGCTGGCACACTTCATTCACACAGTAAAAGAAAGCACATGTTAGTGAAGATGATTTTGATTTTGGCCTTTCTACATTGTTGTGCCACCCATGCAGATCCATTTGTGTCACAGTGCTTTTTGGAAATGCTTGTGTATGCTCCTATGCAGTGCCACTTCTGCGCTAGTAGCCTGACTGGAGGAAGGCTGCTGATATGATTGCCTTTTGGCTGTGGATGACTTTGGCAGTCGTACCCTGTGTGCATGAGGACTAGAGGGCCCCGGCTGGCTGGGGCAGTGATCATTCATCCTCTTCCAGCATTGGACCCTTTGACGCCAGATGGCCCCACTGCCATCTCCAGCCATGCTGGTTTGGTCAGGCAGGAGAGCCTCTTCTTACCATCGCTGAGGAAAAGGACCTCCCGCCTTGCCTGCACAGCATGGAGGAGAGTGACCAGTGAGGCTTCACTGAACTGTGGGGCCACCCTAGAGCACCCCTCTGCCATCCTTGGCTTTTGGTCTGGTCCTTTAAATGCAAAGGTGACTCCACCGTTTAACTGCTCTAACTTCTGGTTGCGAGATTTGTCTTGCACATATTTGAAAGCCAATGCAGGACTAGTGAGGAAATCTGTGCTGTTGTCATGGTTTTTCATCTATTACACATCAACACATGTTCACGAACACTTTGCTTGTGCAGCAGCTGATCATAATTATTGGTGTAATATTTCTAGTTGGCAATACAGCTAGAATATGAACATATTTTCCTGTTTTTTACAAAGATAGTTTAATTGCAGTTACATGTCTTTTCACATTACAGTTAGCAAAGAAATGAATACAGATTCCAAATGCATATTAGTCTGTGGCTTTTCACTGTCAGAGGCTCATAGTATGTAAATCTTCTTCAATTATGGTTTTATTTCTGTTGTGTATTTGCCTTTGATGGTACATTTAAGTCTCACATCCTGAAATGTGTAAAATTAAGATTATTCACCCAGGTGCGGCACGCCTACAAGAAGCAATGTTACACTTGAGTGAAAGAAGAAGATTGCAATTTTACAGGACACTGCGACACAGCAGGGTAAGTATGTGGCAGCAAAGCAGAAAGTGCTGGAGAAACTCAGCAGGTCAGGCAGCATCTGTGGAGAGAGAAGCAGAGTTAACTGTTAACTTTCAGGTTTGTGAACTTGGTCACGGACCTGAAAGTTAACTCTGCTTCTCTCGCCTGCGCCTGCGCAGAGACAGCTGGCACCGTTCATGACGTCGCCAAGGCCACCTCCTCCATGTGTTTGGGGGGAGCCTCTGCCCTGCATATTTAGATGAGCTGCTACGTTCAAGATCATGGTGATGTGGTGGTGCGCTGCCTGCACATTTTTTTGCCCGCCACCGCAGGCGACGGCACGAAAATAAAATCCAGCCGTGAGGGTGAATTACTATACAGGGAAAGTAAGGGAGAGGGAAAGTAAGGGAAAGGGAAATTAGGGAATCAATTAATTGAATGCTATTTTGAAATTAAACTTTTCAGACACGCTAAACAAAGAGTTGTTAAATTTAAGAAAAAACAATTGGTTCAAAATGATGAAGTACAAAGCTATGGTACCCTTTCTATTCCAAATGTATGATTTGCCTCAAGTATAATCACTGGTATTCTGATAGCCCCCAGTGAACAAATATTTGTAATGCATGACCATTGTTAAAATGCAGAGTAACACTTTCTTCCTCTTCCATCAAGCTTACCTTTTGGCTGGAAAAACTCCTTACTTTCATCAATGGTAGCTTGTTAAACTTGACATATTCTCATAAAATTCCTCATTTCCTCTCACAGGAACTGTTCATCAATACAGGGTTTTCTTTGGCTAAAAATGCAGCGTAGTCTAGACTACGGATTCTCTATGGCTGGTGCCAATTCCATTGTAAATTTGGCTCACAGCAGGAGTGCTGTGGTAAGGCAAGAGATGCCATTTGGTTTTTCCATCCCCCAGGTCATATGCTCCACCTACACGTGGTATACAGTACAGTTAAATAGAAAAAGTTCAATTTAGGTTCAGGTTTGGACTTGGATTTAGGTCACTCAGACTCAGATCATCCAAATCGGATTTGATTTAAAAACTTTTCTTTTAAGAGAAAAAATATTTATCCTCTGGCCTTTATGATTCTAACTCTGAGATTAGACCTATCATCAGGTCCACTGGTTTAGAGTGACTGAATAAATCAAATTCTGGTTTTATTACATGGGGGTTTTATCAGTGCTTTGGGGATCACATTCTGCGATTTTGCCGGTTTTCGCTGAAGATTGAAAACAGGTGTCCTTTCTAAGAAATGCTCTATTTTCATAGAATTTTTGTTCCTTCCATGACTATCACACAATATACTAAACATGTTTCTAGGCCCTGCAGAGCATCACACACTAAACAATCATTCACTCAGTGAGTTAAACGCCACCACTGAAGCCTAAAGACTGAGGATGACATTAATAGACTAGCACTTAACACATTTGTATTCTGTTCACTGTTTAGATGCAGCCAGAACATAATTACTTAAATGGTTTAATTCTTCTGTTCAAATAGTGGATAGAAAAATGAAAAAAAAATCATTTTTAATGCACTTTATATCTCTCAGGAATAACCCAAAGTTCTTCACATAAATTACCATTTTTTGAAGAGTAATGACTATGCAAACAAACATGGCAGACATTTTGAACACAGCACAACCCCTGACAATGTAGCACTTCTTCATTACAATGATGACAATATTACACATGATGATTTCCAACCTGCTATCTGAAAACCAGCAGCAGGAGTGGCCCCGCAAGATGATCCCTGTGATTTCTTTCTCCTTTGACGTTGAAAAATGCCACAGTCTTCATTCCATACCAATCCCCATAAGATAGCCCTTAAAAACCCGACTGGCAATCTTCTAACCTGTGGCTACATAATGCAATCAAATAAAATCCCGAGCTGAAACAAAACAATAAACAAAACTAAAAGCAGAAGAGTATTCTTAATGTATAAATATCACCAGATTTAATATTACCAACAATAATTTCTAGTTTAGTGATCAATAATAATCTAACACTAGCCCAGAAATCACTCAGTGACAACTAGTGTACTTATTGATGTCTCCTATAATGTTTTAAGTCTGTACATATAACATAACCTGTTGGTGCAGGAAGTTTGCTTTAATAATAGTATTGTTTCTTATACAGTAAATCCATATTTTTGCTTACCCAGACCTAGATACTACATTTTGTATCATCCTACCTAGATATTATACTTATTCACTCCTGAGATACTTTTTGTCATGTGTATGTTTGGTTTACCAGGTCGATAAGGTGTTGGTCATTTAGGATTGAGGTGTGGAAATGTTCCTTCACTCAGAGGGTTGTGAATCTTTGGAATTCTCTACCCCAGTGGGCTGTGGATGCCCACTCAGTGGCATTCAAGATTGATATAGATAGATTTTTGGATGCTAAGAGAATTAAAGTATATGGGGATAGGGCAGTAAAGTGGAGCTGAGGTAGAAGATCAGCCATGATCTTATTGAATGGCGGAGCAGGTTCGAGGCACCATGTGTCCTACTCCTGCTCACATTTCTTCTGTTCTTACAGTCAGTTCTCACATCCACTTGTAGGTCCCAGACATGCAGGATTCCACCAATGCAGCTACAGAAAATCCATGGCAACATAACGCCATATGAGGGGAATTGCTGAAGCAACTGACAACTGACTCATAACCTGTGCCTTAAAAGGTATTGATCATTGATCATGTTGAGAATTAGGTGTAGTGCCTAAGCCAGAAAAGGCTCTTGTGAAATAACGTGCTCCTATTTGGAAATAAAAGCACTGACTTCTTCTTGATGATATACAGAATCATACAGGTAAAACTGACTCTTTTAGCAGTAGCAATATGGACCAGACATTGACAGACTGAGTAATGCACTGCAGCATTTAAGTAGATTGGAGGATATAACAGTATATGCATAGGTTCTGAAGTACAACATAGTGAATGCAAAGTCCAGGAAATATAGCACAGTACATGCAGAGATTGGAGAATATTCAATGCAGTACATGTACAGACTGAGGACTATAGCACAGTCCATGCATACACTGAGGAATACAACACAATACGTTTAGCGGACGCAGACGGATTGTGCAGTGTGTGCACAGGCTCGAAACTAAAACATTGTTGACACAAGCCAAGGAGCAAAGCACCTCAACATGTAAAGCGAATATTTCTAATCCACATCGATTTGAGTGCAAACTTTCAGATTGTTTATAGTTTAACTTAAAGTCTTATTTCAGACAGATTTTAATATCTAATTTAACCTGGATGGGAACCAAACAAAATCTGTCTCATCTGAGAACAGGCTCTCATAGCAGAATCCCCTAGGGATTCATTATAATGCTGATCCAGGGCTTTTAAAGCTGGGATGAGCAATTTAAAATGTCAGAAAAGAGACGTGGTTTTTGCAGCAGAGGATAATTTATTCCCCACTAACAGGAAGGTAACAAGATATTCAGTCAACTATTAGTGCAGAAAATCTATGGATAATTGATTCTTTACACAATGAAACCATCTAGATTTGTTTGAAGGCTGATTTCCAGCAGTCAGTCATCTGTGAATTGTAAGATAACCATCACAAAACCCCTGGTTACAGTGTTATGTGGGTGGATTATGAAATGCGATATGGCATCCTTAATCAAACTGCTTGTTCAATCATTTAAAAAATTTCTCCTCGACAAAATCTTTGGACCATTTTTAAGCTGATCAGCTCAAGGGTGTGGCTCAATAGCTGTTTCCATGGAAAACTACAATTTGTATTTACACTGTTAACATTGAGATTTCTATCAATGCAGGAAATCCTGTTTTGCCAAACAAACATTTGTCTACATGAAAGTGGCCAACATGCTGCGTAGTTCCTAGGAAGAGGAATTATACTGTAGGATTTTTCAGGGAAAGGAAATGCTACGTGATTCATGCCTGTAACTCTTGGAATGAATGCAATTTTCTTGCAATTGTATTCCATTAGAGTACCATCAGCTTTATTTTACATTGTAGTTGTCTTCAATTCTTGGATCATGGCTCAATGAAAATATCTATATTTGATATCTTTTGTTCAAATGAAGGTATCAGCATTTAAAATATTTGGGTTGTATCTAATTTATACATAGCAAAAGCACTGTAGTTCTACTTGTGTTTTCCCAAGTGTCATGACATTAAAATATGTCCAACTTGGAACTATGTAAATTGGCAAAAGTATGAGGCTTTTTTTATTGCTCAGCTTAAGTCCTGCTTTATGAAAAAAACATGGCCTGTGTAGTGCAAAGTTTAGAAACATTGTGCACACAAGAAATTTAAAATAGCATAAAACCAATGAGCACTCTGCTGACAGAAAATATTGGTTGCTCCTTACTCTCTTAAAGAGAACTCATGTTTTAACTATACATTAAAAGAGTAAATCTGAAATATCACTTCCACCATAGAATACATCTGTTTCCAACTGGAGAAGTAAGATCTGTAGAAATCCCAACTAATGAATAACTCACGTATGGATTTATTCCCCCCATTCAAGACAATTCAGTGCCAAATGATGATCTTGGAACCTAGCAGCAGTGATAGAAAGGTTAAATCTTAGTGAGAATAGTTTTGATTAAAAGCAACTTTTGTGTTGGAAAATTTTATTTATTCCCAAGAAAAATTGAATGAATTTCAACTGAAGTCGGATTCAAGTAATGTCACATCCTATGGGAGCATAAAGAATGCACTGCTTGAAGTTAGCTTGTTCTGGGGTTTAAATGTCAAATGTCTGCAGATTTGTTCATGGTGTATCAGAACTATTTACACTGATCATGCTCAGAAGACTTTTATATCCAAAGAATGGCGATTGTGTATCCTTGAAGCTTTTACAGTGGCTGGTTTTCATGCTCATGCTAGCTAGTCTGAACATAATCCATACAAGTTAAAAAGATCTTTGTCTCAAAATGCAGCTGGGCCGAACGAAACATCTTTCCGTGGGTGGATTTGCTAACTGATCTGTCACGGTCTGATGTGGTTACAGTTAGTCTGCTGGATGCAAGCTATAACTCATTGCTGTTAAACAAAAGATAAGTGGCTTGTACATTAAACATACCGGCCCAATAGCTGCTTTGTTGATCTACATCAGTTGGATTTTCTAACTGTCAGATATCAAACCTAAAAATCATTCTGTTCATGACCTGATCGGTTAGATGTCAGCTGCCATTCTCCTTTTACATGACTATATAGAAACCAAGTCCTGTCTTCTGTGTCTGTGAATTTCTCAAACTCCTTGCAAGCTCTCATGCATTCCCATTTGATGTATTTTCAATCTCCAGAGAGCTGTATAATGATACTGTACAAATGTCGACATTCCTCAGTTGTGGAAACAATAAGCTGTCAATGGGAGCATCTGGGATTCTACGTAGAAATTCCTTAATAGTGCAATACCAATGCAGAAAAAAAAACTTTTTCAAATACTGCAGTACATCTAAACACAATATCAGATGCTGTAGGGAATATTTCCTCCATCAGCTATAAAGTCATTTTAGTTTTAACAATCCGCCATACCTACTCCTGTATTGTGATACAAAGCCTATTATTAAGTGAACAAATTCTGGCAATGGCTATTGACGATATTAGTGGACATGCCACATTCGTATATCACTTCTCTGTCCACTATTTTAATAGAGGCAGCAAACCATTTGAAATAAACAGATTAAAACAGCAGTCAGAGGCTTATAACACCATCTTGTCAAGTGTTCATTCACCCCTAATAATTTCTGGTAAATGTATCCTTCCAATTTTTCCATGAATGCTAAAACAATCAGTAGTTTTCTTCCATCCATTTTTTTCCTATTTTCCTCCTGCCCATCCTAAATCACTCACCACAGTGTTACAAGAGTGCTTCTATTTTTTGTAAAATACGTTTTAAGGACTTATAATTGTATTATGGACATTGATTCATCTGGAAGCTTGAGGAGATGCTGAATTTTGTGTTCTTTTAAAAAGAAGTCACCAGAAGGTTCCTGGACTTGGCTTGTAAACAAGCCCTTACTGGAAGGCATCTGTTTTCAGATAAAATACCAGAAGGAAGCTTGTTGTTTTGACTTAGAGAAGATGTTTACAGAGAAGTGACAGGTCAAGATATATAGAGATCAGGCAGCTTGACTTCTGGAATGCTTTTGGTTTCACTTTGAATTGTTAAAAAAGACAGTTGGGTTTTGCCTGCCAAGAAAACCCAGCTCATCTCTCTCTCTTGGAAAGAAACCCTGCATATCCAGTGTGCCCGTCTCCTCTTTCCTCCTGTATTTGAATAAACCCTGCATATCAAATGTGTGGGAACTGAAACCCCTGTTGCTACATTTATACTGTAAGGCCTATCTGAAACCTCTGTAACTGTATTTCTGGAAAAGCCTACCCAAACTGATCTTCAACATCGCCTGGGAAGAACTGTTCTAGGAAGATCCCAGTGACAGCCATCTATAAGCATTTGGGGCACCAAACCAAAACAAAGGATATCTTTCTATATCTTCTCTTTTTCTTCAAGAATGAGCAAGTATTCAGCCTGTGGGTTTTTTGTCTGTATTTCTTTTTGTCACAGAGCTCTAAACAACTATCCCTTTTATTTTTCCGGTTAACCAGTATATGTGTGTGTGTGAGTTTGAGGGGCTAAGGTAAAAAGGGAACTTTAATATATCAATCTGTGTGTTTATGCTTTGCTTGATTACTGGTTAAGACTTGTTTTCTAATAAACTGATAATTTTGTTGTTCATTAAAGAAATCTGGTTGGTGTGTTTTATTCTAGGATAAAGATAGAAACTATGATTGACCATATCGGTAAGTGGGAAAAAATTTAAATCTATGTTGTGACTCGTGGAGAACTAGAACAAACAGTGCACCCCTTCAGCTTTGGTCACAACAACAGTTACTGTTCTTCAATTACAACAGTGAAACTGTACACCTACCAGAATAATTTCCCACATAGTCAAGCCTCCAGGGACAAATATTCCTATTTTAGGGGATGGTAGCATAGTGGTAATGTTACAGAACTAATGCTCCAGAGACCTAGATGAAGACATAAGTTCAAATACCACCATCACAGCAGCTGGGGAATTTAAATTCAATTAATTAATAAATCTGGAATAAAATGCTAGTCTTATTAAGGTACGGCAATACACACCACTGGCAGTGAGATTCTTAAAAGGCTGCTTTCTGTGTGCACAAAGTACAGATCAAGTTGTGAACATATTAATCGTCAACAAGATGTAAAAATAATTAGAAAATTCAACCCACTTCTATTTTGCTCATTGCAGGTGTCTCCAGGCAAAATAAAAAAAGTTGCCATCAATCTACAGATCTTACGTATGATGGAAGTTGCAATGTGGCATCTTCTGAGTTATGCAGATAAAAGGTGTGCGTTTCTCTGTGGTTATTTATGGACCTATTACACCAATGGAGAAAAAGATTTGACTCCACCAGAGAAGTATTAGCTCAAGGCTTTTCACCTATGAGTTCCTGCATAGCCCTCCTGACCCATATTCCTGAATCCCCAGCCCCTCCAACTCACCCTTGCATCATTTGCCTCTTCACTTTCATGCACCTGTTCAGATATCTTCAACTGGGGAACAATTGGATAGGGTTAGCACGGATGTGCCACCAGATGGTTCACGGAGCATGAGGGAGTTGGAGGAGTGGGTGAGTATGCACTGCCTTCTCAGCAGAGGCTGAGGAGAAGGCTCTGGGTTTGGAATAGTGGGACCCGGTATGCATGGACATTTACTGAAACAAAGGAGCAATATTGTACCACAAGCTGTAGGCTCTGAGGTCACTCTGAGGATGTGCAGCAACTGACAGGTTTGATTGTCAAGCACACGGCTCTCATTTTCAGCAACATTAGGAAAGCTTTCTCTTTAGTGCAGGCACCAACAGAGTGTGCGGTAGCTTCTTAAGAAGCAGCCAGCGGCCAGTGACCAGCAACCAGCTGTACTTCCACCTCTATGAAAGCACAATCTCCAGCTCTCTGCTGGCAATAAAGGAGATTATAGAGAGTAGTCTACATAATGCAGTCCAGATAATGCCTGCTCTGATACATGCTGCTGCCATTCAGGGTTTCCAGGATCAGTTTGGGGTCTGAAAATCGGCCATTGGTTTGATCCTGCTAGAAGCAGTGAGAAGCAAGTCCAGATGTCTGTAGGCAGAATGGAAAAAATTAAATCACTGCAGAAAGGATTTCTTGGCTGAAGATTCTACAGGCTCAGGAACTCCTCAAGTCCGCTTAACTGATCCAGACTACAGCTACAATGTGTATAATCACCCTGAGTGCATTGCAAATGTAATAGCAGGAATTTTTAAGCAGCAGCATTACTGGGTCTCATTATTATATATTTAAATGGGGAAACCCAGGACTCAGCAGGTGGATTACGGGAAGTGCCAAAAAGTGTGAAGGAACTCGGGGAAACAAGCAAATGGCAGAAATGCATTCTGCTCAATTTTTCTGCCGCAAATATTTCTCACCCTGATTATGCATCAGAAATATACTGAACAGCAAGGAAATCTATGCAATAGGATCAGCCAATTGCTCAGGCCAGTATTTATGGAAACACCAAGGGCACTTTCATTGGCCTTTCAAATGAATTATTGTATGAAGGAGGCCTTCACATAAGTTGTAACTTTTAATAAAGGATTGCTTTTGAATATCCATTTTGTCATTGCTATTGACTGATAAAACATGCTTACTACAAGTTTGCAAGAGTGCAGACATTTTCCTACATGTAGGCTGATGGAGAAAGTGAAGTCGCATGGGATCCAGGGTGTACTAGCTAGATGGATAAAGAACTGGCTGGGCAACAGGAGACAGGGAGTAGCAGTGGAAGGGAGTTTCTCAAAATGGAGACGTGTGACCAGTGGTGTTCCCCAGGGATCCGTGCTGGGACCACTGTTGTTTGTGATATACATAAATGATTTGGAGGAAAGTATGGGTGGTCTGATTAGCAAGTTTGCAGACGACACTAAGATTGGTGGAGTAGCAGATAGTGAAGGGGACTGTCAGAGAATACAGCAGAATATAGATAGATTGGAGAGTTGGGCTGAGAAATGGCAGATGGAGTTCAATCAGGGCAAATGCGAGGTGATGCATTTTGGAAGATCCAATTCAAGAGTGAACTATACAGTAAATGGAAAAGTCCTGGGGAAGATTGATGTGCAGAGAGATTTGGGTGTTCAGGTCCATTGTTCCCTGAAGGTGGCAACGCAGGTCAATAGAGTGGTCAAGAAGGCATACGGCATGCTTTCCTTCATCGGACGGGGTACTGTGTACAAGAGTTGGCAGGTCATGTTACAGTTGTATAGGACTTTGGTTCGGCCACATTTGGAATACTGCGTGCAGTTCTGGTCACCACATTACCAAAAGGATGTGGATGCTTTGGAGAGGGTGCAGAGGAGGTTCACCAGGATGTTGCCTGGTATGGAGGGCACTAGCTATGAAGAGAGGTTGAGTAAATTAGGATTATTTTCATTAGAAAGGCGGAGGTTGAGGGGAGACCTGATTGAGGTGTACAAAATCATGAAAGGTATAGACAGGTTGGATAGCAAGAAGCTTTTTCCCAGAGTGGGGGATTCAATTACTAGGGGTCACGAGTTCAAAGTGAGAGGGGAAAAGTTTAGGGGGGATATGCGTGGAAAGTTCTTTACGCAGAGGGTGGTGGGTGCCTGGAACGCGTTGCCAGCGGAGGTGGTAGATGCGAACACAATAGCGTCTTTTAAGATGTATCTAGACAGATACATGAATGGGCAGGCAGCAAAGAGATACAGACCCTTAGAAAATAGGCGACATGTTTAGATAGAGGATCTGGATCGGCGCAGGCTTGGAGGGCCGAAGGGCCTGTTCCTGTGCTGTAATTTTCTTTTGTTCTAATTTTTAACATTGAGACACTGTGTGATGGTTTGCCTTAAAATGATGCTATCTCTTTGTGCAACTTTAAACTATTTCAACCTGAATGTTATTAGAATACGCTTTCAGTTTTGCTATTAAATATATTGAAGAATGATAAGATCAGGTCAAAGGAGAAAGAACAACTTGATGTTACCCACTCACATTTTTAAGGTTGCATCTTGCTTCTGTTGCAAATGCTAAATTCCTTAGATTGGTCATTACATCTGCTTGATTCTAAGGTAATCTAGCGATGAAGGTTGATTATGGAAAGGTGGGATGTTCTAGCAAACTCTGACAAATCATTGGAAACTTTAGTATTCTTCAAAGCCCATATTCACCCACAATAGAATATTGGCAAGCTCCAGGAAAAAAAAATCACAGATCACAGACACTTACAACATAGAAGGAGGCCATTTTGTCCAACATGCCTGTGCCAGCTCTTTGAAAGAGCTGTCCAGTTTAGTCCCATGCTCCAGATTTTTCTTCCTAACCATGCAAATTAGTCCTTTTCAAATACATGTCCAGTAAATAGCTCCTGAATTCACTGCAGCTCCAAGGCGTGTAGCTCTGTGAGCTTCATGATGATGCCTACCCAATGCCAAAGTTCACACAATGCAGAATCAAGCAGACTTTTGGGCAGGCTACCAGTGCCCAATGAGACTATGACTACAGTAACACAACAGGATTTGGTGGCGCTTAAACCTGGTGAATATTTATGGCAGAAGCAGATGCATTTATCCATTTTGGATTAATCCAGAACTCTGCAAGGACCACCATGGTTCATGCATTGGTTCTTTGAAACCCCATTTATTCCTCGATCTTATGTCAGAAATTCTAAACATTGTTTGCTGAATGAGGCTTGCTGAAACCTACAGTGCGCTACAGGGAATCTGTAACTTGCTTGTTGCTACCCCAGTGTGTTCTCAACAACAAACTAGATTAAGTTTATGACCCATCTGTCCTTGTGACTGATATCTTGAAATATGCCTCATTACTATGTCACAGAAAAATACTATAAAACATCTTGTAAACATAAGGCTGGAAAATCATTGCAGCTTTATAGAAGGAATTCAACACAAAAAAAAATGTTTACCTTGGAGATCAACATGCCTTAACATAAGATACTCAACCATTGTTATGCAATTATGAGATTTATCTTAGCAGAGAGGAAATACTTAGCTCCAACTGGGATGGGCATGAATAGGTTTATCCCACTGGTACTTTGTCAAAGACGGATAACAAGAGAGCTTCAGGGAATAAACACAGTGGCAGGAAAGAAGTAAATTCCTTGATGAATACATGTAAAATCATGTTAGACTAGGCACTGCACCTGTACTGCTGCATTTTATAACCCATCTTTGTGTTGGAGGGGACTCACCATTGTTACCTTTCCCAGAAAACACGCAAGAAGTCACATTTTGGAAATGCCAGTCATATTAGAACTAGAATTAAGCAATGTTAGTCTACACTTGCTGATCCAAGGTATCATTGATCCTGTGCGCTTAGATTTACAGGGGTGAACCTGGACCTCATTTTAACCCTTTTCTGGGTGGAAAATGGGCACAAAGGTCCAGCCTCCCATGCCTAAACAGCCTCAGAAACACATCCAATGTCATGCTGGTTTGGGAGCTCTGCAAGCATCCATGGTATCAGCCTAAAACAGGCATTAAACTCCTTGAATATGCTAGTAATAACAGTTTTAGGACCCCTTTTCCAAATTGGTCAGAAATTAGGTGAAGCTTTCAACACGCAAGCTGCAACTAGTTGTTCCAGTTGTACAGTGACTTTAGCAGTCTTAAAGGAGCCACTAAGGGCCACCAAAGCCCCTGTAAGTTTCCACTTTCAACCTTTTAATAACTCATTTTAATAAAGATCCAAGAGAGGCAGGATCACGCCCCCTACATGCTCAGATCAGGACCTAGCTGAGCACCATTGCCAGTGTTACAACAACCTGAAATACATCTCTGCTTTGCCATAAAGCTGCCTGGGGATGTGGAGTAGGTTTCCACAGTTCTCGAGACTTATTAACAATAGGCCTGAGGCCCAATATCAATTAGGCCTTGGATCTATCTGTTCTGATGCAATGACTGATCCCTGCTCTCAGTTCACGCTGGCCTAGAGACATGAACAAACTTCTACCTCATCCTTCTAAACTGTTCCATTTGTCTACTACTGAAGTATTATTGATCAACCCCAGTTAATTTTTTGAAGCCATTCTTTCAATTTCTTTGAATGTGAACTATTGTAAGATTCACAGGACTGCAAGTAATATCCAAAGAATACATTTGTTTTTATTATAACTTAAACTAGAACAGATATATATACAGCTAGTACAGGAGTGCATCTACACATGTCTCACTTTGTTGGGCTACAACCACAACTCCCTGGCCATGTGTGATGTGACATCACTTCCTCTAGTGACCCTCACTTACAGCCTCTTAAGGTGGTCCCACATCAAACCCCAGTTAATTTGCTGAAGTCGTTCTCTCAATTTCTTTGAACGTAGCCCTTTTAAAATGATACGCTTAGTTGTTGGTCCTTCTTATTTCTGAATCTCATATCTAATCAAACTTGATCATTCTGTGGTCACTGTTCTACAAGTGTGCTACAATTTCCATGAATTGGATGTTGTCTGGATCACTTACCATTATTGAATGAAGATTTGCATTACTTGTACGTCCTCCCTGACAGGTCATTTACCTGTCAGGCACTATATTTATCAACCTGTATCCTTACAAGAATGCCATTCAGCCTGGGTAGCCAGCTAATGGGTGTATTGGAAAACACCTCCAGCAACTCTGTTCAATTGTTCTCGCCCTAAATCCTTTCTCATGAAAAAGTCAGCAATCCGCCCGAACCCTTTCAATTATGCTTACTATCCTCTCCATTACATTATTTAGATTTTGTTCTTCTTATCTCCAACTTAAAAATAAAATCTCCTTATCCATACTTCTACAAATTCCAAATCTCATACTCTTCGCACAATCATGAATTGTTCGCAATTATTTACTTAAACAAAAAAAAATTCATTTGTTGAAGAGCTGTCACCATTTAGCAGCTATTTTCCAAACTACTGTACATTGTTGACAACTCTTTACTAATTAAAAGATTTTAGCTACTCAATGGCTAACAACATTTTGAATCTTCCATTATTTCAGATTTCCTTGAAAACACAAACTGTGGAAGCAGTATGAGAGAGAACTCAAATATCTCAATTAGACAGTTAATTAATTGTGTAAAACTGGTAGGTAATTAGAATTGTATAAAATACAAATTACTGCTGAAAACAAAAAATAGCAATCACTTACTGTGCTTTTATCTTGGTAATCATGTTAGCTAAAAAGGCAGTCAAGAATGCATAACTTGGAAAATTTTATCTTCAGCAATACTCTTTATGTTAGAACGTACGCAGGCAAGAGGATTAGGGGGTCATTTTAACTTTCGGTAAAATAGACGAGATCAGATTGACTGCTTATTATTCATTCTACCTGATTTAGCTTTCCATTGAAGTTAATGAAAAGGAAAATCACCGGCAGAGGTGTATAATCACAGTGGTTGATCCAACATCATCTGTTTTACACTCAGCAAAAGTTAAAATAATCTCCATTACTGTTCTAAAAGGAGAAATTGAAATTTTCATGTCAAAAATATTGTACCAAGATCTTGATTGCACTGTAGTAAATGTTGATATGCTGAATACATAGTGACTAAAATCATCAAATACTCCAGGAATAGTGAACGACGCTGACTGTATCTTTGCTGTCAAGTTTCATTCTGCCTTAGTTGCTGGATCACACTCTGGGTCGTGATATGTAAAGTTCAAATGGGAATAGTTGTTACTGAGGCTCCAGAACATGTGTGAAATGACTCCATATGGCTCATAGATCATTCTCATCTGAGCCAAGAAGCACACAAATTGCTCATTGTTACGACCCAGTGAGAAAGGGGTCTAGGGTTCCCTTTCAGCCTTCACCTGGTCTTACCATAACAGGGTTTAATTTTAAACACACCCTGTTTTTAGCTCCCCCTTGGTGAATCCTTGTTCACCGCTTTCCAATTATAAGGTAAAGAAACCAGCACAAACAGTTTTTCTTAGGATTAAAGAAGAAAGATTGAAATTTATTAAACTTAAACTCTAATTCGGTTGATGCCTACGGATACACGATGTGCTCACACTAGGATGCATATGCAATACACATGTGCAAATAGAGTTAGAAAAGAGCAAAAGAAAAAAATAAAGTGAAAAGTTTGAGGCAATATCTGAAGGGTTTTTGTTACGGTTCTTCGAGCTCACTGTAGAGTCCTTGATTGTAGGTAGTTCTTGCATTTCGTTGGGGCCCAGTATTCTTCTTAAACCTTGTGCGCGGTCGGAGACTTTTCTCTCTTGGGGTTCATGTGTCTTCAGTGGATTCAGAGGCTTGTGAGAAAGAGATGGGAGCAGACAGGAGAGATCTTCTCAGTCCAGGAGCAAACAGACACTCTGAGTTCAAACTGTTTGTACAATTCAGAAAAAGCCCAGGTTGCCAAGCAGGTTAGTCATGTGACTAACTGGTCTGACCACGTCTTGGATTGTATCACCTTAGCAGTCTCTGGAATGCTCCTCTTACACACAATCCCTAGTATCAAGGTCCATTGTGGGTTGAATGTGTCAGGGAATGGTCCTTTGTTCGTCCAATCACTATCTGTTAATATGCAAATGTCTTTTCCAGCCACGGCTGATCTGTTTAACAAATCCTTTCTTCACTCCAGTAACAGTTTAAAATCAATGTTCATGACAAAATTAATGTGCCTCATTCTTGGCAGGTGGGGGCCTAGCATGACACTCATGAAAATGCTGCTTCTTCTTACCCATTCTCCTAATTGGGACAGAAATTTCTAGAAAAGACTTATAGAGAAGTTGCACCTCCCATAAGGAGATTGGTTAAGAAATGTCAACAAAAAGTGTTCAAAATGAAAGCAAGAAAGATTTGCACTTTACAGGCACTGAAGTACTTTTGCAGTGTAGTCACTTGTAATGTAGGAAATGTGGCAACCAGTTTGCACACAGCTGGCTCCCACAAGCTGCAATATGATAATGACCAGATTATCTGTTAGAGTAATGTTGGTTGAGGGATAAATATTAGCCAGGAATAACTCACTTAGTCTTCTTTGAATAGTGTCTTTATAGAGGGATTTTCTTGTACACCCAAAGAGCCTCAGTTTAACATCTCATCTGAAAGACAGCACACCTTCAATATTGCACTGTGATGTCAGGATTAATTCTTGTGCTCAAGACTGTGAAGGGGACTTGAACCTACAAGCTTCTAACTCAGAGACAGCAATGCTACCACTGAGCCACAGCTGAGACAAATGAAGCAATGAAGGGCAGTACGATAAATAAAAGTGATAAATTAACTAAACCAGCAATAAGTCAAAAATGGAACAAATTAAAATAGAAAAGGAGAGTACTGATTGATTTTTTTTAAACGGAGATGTTGAGAACAGAGACCACAGGACCATTTTGCCAGGTTGGTCTGGGCCAGAGTATTATCTACAGATCAGTAAATTTGAAATAATGGAAGGCAAACTTTAGTCACTGCAACTTTTAAACTCATGAGCCAGCTCTACAAAATTTTATTTCTGATTCCTCCAGTTCTCATTTCATTTTCTTCCTTTTAAGCGCTTCATTCTGTGTCCCCCCACCTCCACCCCTATTCCACCCCCTTTCCTCTTTCAACTAATTTCTTGTTGCCTACACAGATTAGTAAGTCAGCTTGTGACATAGTTGACAGCAATGCAACTGGCAGCACATCACACTCAGTGAAGAGTGGGACAGAGAGAGGAAGAAAGAAACAGAAAGAGAGCACAAGCTCTCAGGTACAGTAAGTGCAGCGACCATGGGAACCGTTGCCAGGTTAGTCTGAACCACAGTATTGTCCACGGAACAGTAATTTTGAGGTAATGGAAAGCAATCTTTAGTCACTGCTGCTGTTAAGCTACTGTCAGTTGGTCTGAACATGAAGTTTAGAAAGCACAGAACGGGAATAAAAAAGGATGCAGTAAGTTTTGGAAAAATAATCCAAAGGAGTACAAAAGTGAAAATGTTTAATGTTACAATTATTTTTTTTATTGAAAATGAAAGAAGATAGGATGTGCTCACTCAACACTACACTCCTCCACCAGTGTCATTAAGTGGTTTGCCAGCTGACTATTAACCTATTAGATGTTGGGTTTTAATTTTAATTAGGTATAATTGTCTTGACCTTTGTCCCCTTGGGGAAAGTTCATTTCCTGGTAGCAAAAATCAGGAAAAACTGGTGGGCGGCTGGTTTTCTGGATTTCTGCCACCTTAAAGTTGTCCTAGGATTTCTGGGAATTTCCAGAAGCAGGATGGTTGTAACTGGGTCAGCACCTGCCAACAGGTGAATGCAATTGGGGGGCATTGTCAGTCGCACACTTCACTTTGCTCCACACCAACCCACTGGGTGCCCAATTAGAGGGACGTCTGGAGAAACAGGTAATGAAACTAGTGCTTGTGACCCTGGCTGGCCAATGAAACAGAATAAAGGCAAAGGTTATTTATATTAGACCCCACCCCACCCCTAGGAAGATCTCAGGCTGTCAGGGCCTTTGGTTGCTGCTCTCCGGCAATAGCCGGTTGGGGTAGATTGGCCTTATGGAAAATCAGTAGATTTCCCAAGTGCTCCCATGCATGGTTCCATACAGCTGTATTATTTGTGTCCCTCCTTTTCTGTGAAAATCCCAAAGAATGAGGAAAACCTTTTTTACGCAACAAGTGGTTAGGATTTGGAATGCACTGCCCGAGAGTGTGGTGGAGGTAGATTCAATCGAGGCTTTGAAAGAGAACTGGATAATTATCAGAACAGAAAAAAATGGCAGGGCTACGGGGAAAAGGCAGGGGAGTGGCACTAGGTGAGTTACTGTTCCAGAGAACCAGCAGGAACATGACAGGCTGAACGGCCTCCTTCTGTGCTGTAACCATTCTATGAATCCCATGCCTTTTCAGGAAAGACAGTTTGCTGCTGGTTGGAGGCTGGTATCTTGTGCTAGTGCCTCTTTCCTCTATTGCCAGTACTAGGCCAGGTAGCAGGCCTCCTCCATGAGTGGGAAATAGGCCCTTGGGTCTGGACATTTGCAATGGACCAGATATGCTGCTCCTGTCCAATGCCTGGCCAAAGGGAAGCCAGGAAAATCAGCCACTACATTTCTGTTGTCATTTACTTATATTATTCTCCCCTCCCTTCTTCATTTTTGTCAATGCGTTGACTTACTTTTCTTTTAGTTCTGATGAAGGATATCTACCTGAAGCATTACCTATTTTCCCCCTTCTCAGGAGTTGATATATTCACAGTATTTTTTCTTTTTTTTTAAACAGACTTTCATAATCTGTGGCTTCATTCTTTTATCTCTAGCAGAAATAAACCTACAAGTCTTTCAGAGGACCCAAATTAAACCTTGAAATAGGGCAAGATACTGTCCTCGTTATCAAACCCTTTGAGGATCTCAGAACATTTCTGTACTACTTAAACTGTATCACTTCCTTTCATATCCAAATACAAAGACTTTTTCTGAGAAATAGTGGAAAACCAAACGCTGGATCAAGCACAATGTGCTTTGTGTTTTCATTTCCATTTTGACCCAGAATAATTCAGCACAGTTTATTGAAGTATATCTTTCATGTGGTAACACATTAATAACACTAAACTGCATACAAGTGATGTGGAAGCCCAAAGTTCATTAAATAAAAAATTTTGGAAAATATGTGAGGTCAGGCCAAGTAAAGGTCAGAGGAAGAACCTGACCTCCTAAAGGGTTAACTAAGAAAAAAGGACTTGCATTTGTATAGCGCTTTTCACCAGCTCAGGACATCTCAAAGTGTTTTACAGCCAATTAAATACTTTCGAAGTGCAGTCACTGTTGTAATGTAGGAAATGTGGCAGTCAATTTGCACACAAGTTCCCACAAACAGCAATGTGATAATGAGCAGATAATCTGATTTCGTGATGTTGATTGAGAGATAAATATTGGCCAGGACATTGGGGATAACTCCTTTGCTCTTATTTGAAGTAATAAATTATATGGGATATAAATAACGGAATCCTTTACGTCCACCGGAGAGAACAAATGAAGCCTTGGTTTATCATCTCATCTGAAAGATGACACCTCCGACAGTGTAGCATTCCCTCACTACTCCACTGGAGTGTCAGTCTCAATTTTTTGTGCTAAAATCTCTGGAGTGGGACTTAAACTCACAATCTTCTAATTCTGAGGCAAAAGAGCTACCAACTGAACCATAGATGCTACTTTATGACATAATCTACAAGATGTACTGCAGCAACACACCAAGGCTGCTTCAACAGCACCTTCCGAATCTGCAACCTCTACCACCTAGAAGGACAAGAGCAGCAGATGCATGGGAACACCAGCACTTGCAAGTTCCCCTCCAAGCCACACACCATCCTGACTTGGAACTATGTCGCCGTTCCTTCATTGCCGCTGGGTCAAAATCCTCGAACTCCCTTCCTAACAGCACTGTCGGTGTACCTACACCCCAAGGACTGCTGTGGATCAATAAAGTGGCTCACCACTACCTTCTCAAGGGAAATTAGGGATGGGCAATAAATGCTGGCCTAGCCAGCGATGCCCACATCCCATGAAAGAATAAAAAAAAGTCGACACTGAAATATTTTGGAAAAAACAACCTGCACTTGTATGAAAGAGAATTTGTTGAGATATTCTCTCTTAAAGTAAGATTATTGTCCAAATGGAGGAGAATGGGCCTTTCCCCCCTGCAATTTTCTCCTCTCTTCTCTCTCATGACGCCATTGATTCCTATTAGGATACAGTTCCACAGGTGTCATCCAGTTTCTCATCCAAGTAATGGTTGTTTGTGTGTGAACCTACATAGTGAATATTGGCAAGCTATTTAACTGTGTTTAGGAGTGGGTTTTATCCTCACCTAATATATACTCATACACAATGTTCAGGAGAAGTTAGTGAATAACTCAGGGAGAGGAATTTCTATTACAGCCTCCAATGGCAACAAACTCAGCACAGACCAAGAATCAAAACTGGGACCTTCTGGTCCATATGGCTCAGTTCTTTTGCCAACTGAGCCATTATGCAAACCCAAAGGCTGGAGTTGACTGCCTAGTGCAGTAAAGTAGTACCTTCAAAATAAGAGGGAAATTACCAGGTAAAGTCCCATGAAATAAACTGGTGCAGACCAGTCCCTACCAATTTGACCTCAGCGCTTTGAAGATCAAAGTCGTCTTTATTTCAACTGTCATGGTAGCTTCTAAGACAGCAAGATATCATAATGGGCAATGAGGCAAAGGTCAGCAGTCATGCATGGTTTACTTTAATATGAGTGAAGCCAACTGTTGGCAAAACAGATCTGTCCCATGCATTGTGAAAGTTAATCAATAATGCTTTCCTTAATACATTTGGTAACATATGTCTGTGGGTTTTCTCCGGGTGCTCCGGTTTCCTCCCACAAGCCAAAAGACTTGCAGGTTGGTAGGTAAATTGGCCATTATAAATTGTCACCAGTATAGGTAGGTGGTAGGGAAATATAGGGACAGATGGGGATGTTTGGTAGGAATATGGGATTAGTGTAGGATTAGTATAAATGGGTGGTTGCTGGTCGGCACAGACTCGGTGGGCCGAAGGGCCTGTTTCAGTGCTGTATCTCTAATCTAATCTAATCTAGATGGAAATTCCATTAAGGTGCATAGTAAAAAGGCCATTCAATCAAGCCAATAAAGACAGCAATCAATATTAATGTAAACAGTAAACACATCTGGCAACATAATTGACACATATATTGAGTATGAGAGAATATTGTTAAATATGGAAAATCTAATATTGTAAGACAAGGATATACAATTAGGTTTTGATGAGGTCGAGTAATTAAGATCATCTATGAAAATCCAAGGTCCACTAGTGTTCCATATTACAGCTTTGTCACAGAATTATTTATTAATCAGTTCCTTAAAACACAATACTACATTCAATTCAGGAATTAGAATGTATTATCCATTCATGCTGCATTGGTTATATAAACATATCATGGCTTTAGGCTTAGATGCTAAGTAGCTCCTGTGAGGGGTCAGAGGGGAAATAGTGTCTCTTAGAGTTCAAAGGATAAATAATGGTTTATTGGGTCAGCCCTGGCTCAGTTCATTCTGACTGACAACTGCCAGGTCCCTCATCCTCAGCTTACCTTTCACAGTTTGATTGACAGCCCCTTTATTCATCACTCCATCTATTTGTGGTTGTGATAGGTAAATTAAATGTATGAGTTAATGAGAAGTATAATTTAAGTCCATCAAAGATTGATACAGAAAAGATCCTAACTAATCCTTTAGAGAGAATAAAAATGTGGAAAGTTGAAGTTTTAGTGCTTTACGTAGATCTCCTGTAAAACAGCACCATGAGTTGTTAGTTATAAAGTAACTTGTCACTGTCATTGAGACAAACCACAGGATTGAGAGGTTGGGATCCTCAATGTGTGGACCAAAGACATGCCTAATCCCTTAGAGGCCCTTACAATCAATCACTATTCTTGTACGTCCTTTACCAAAGAGCTGATTGGGATCAAATGGTCAGATGAGAGTGATGAGCACCTAGAAAGCCATGTACACTAACCCACAGACGCTGCAGGGCAGCCTGCAATCAATAGAAAATACATTGTTTCTTCAAATGCAGAACCACAGAAGCAAAGGGCATTCTTCAGAAATGTGTTGTTCCCCTTAAAACAGTTTTATTTCCATTACCAGGCTTCAGCTGGAGACACTGACTTCAGGCATTTGCTCCAAACCAAACAGGGAAAACAAATAGCACTTAGAGCACATTTTGATCTGACATACACCCTCATTATTGCACTCAGAGCTCAAAACACAATGTCTTTGCTTGGTTTACAATCAATGCAGCACTGAGAGGAGACAATACAATGACCATAAACTGATATGAAAATAGGTCTACGTTAGCATAGATTGTATTTCTGCCACATACATATGGTTAAAACTTCCATACAAACCAATTGTGAAGAAAAAAATTGAGTTTCAAATTATAGAATCGAATCATAGAACAATTCAGCCCATTAGGGCTGTGCTGGCTCTCCAGTAGAGTAATGCAGTTTGTCACACTCCCCTGCTCTTTCACCATATCCCTGAAATTATTTTCTCCTTCAAGTGTTTATCCACTTCCCTTTTGAAGGCTACTCCATTGGACAGTGCATTCCAAATTCTAACTACTCGTTGCATAAAGAAGTTTTTCCTCATGTCACCTCTGGTTCTTTTGCCAATCACCTAAATCTGTGCCCTCTGCTTATCGACTCTTCAGCCATTACTCGATCTAAATTCTTCATGATTCCAAACACTTCTATCAAAGCATCTCTTAGCCTTCTCTGTTCTAAGGTGAACTACCCCGACTACCCCAGTCTATTCATGTAGCTGTAATCCCTGGAACCATTCTAGTAAGTCTCTTCTGTACCCTCTGCAAAGCCTTCACATCCTTCCTAAAGTAGGTTCTATTTCCATGCTGCCCATTAGCAGGTGTTCATTTGCATAGGATTCATGGTACTCTTAGAATCCAGCTCTTCCACACTGACCGACATATCACAAAGTATGGTAGGAAAGTTCAACACATCCAGTAGAAATTAAAACATTTGCTGGCCTGTGTGCTTTTGCAGTAAGTTAGACGCTGGCCTTTCTCAGGCTGCAGTTTAAGTTCAGTCCACATTCGTTGGATCAAGGCCTCCTCAAGATCCAACATGAAATGAATTTAGGCACATTTTATTCTGTTCCTAGTGGGCTTGGACTTGCAGGTCAAAGTGGCACTGAATTGGCAATTCCACTTAGAGATGCCAGGTGTGGTAAAAGAAAAATGTCATCCTTGTGCAATAGGGATCCTCTCCTGAAGTTGAAGTCGAGACACAATGGAGGCAGAAGAGGAGTAGCTGTGCTCTGCATTTAACCATGCTGTGTCTGACTTGGAAGAAATTAACGCTGACACTGAGGGGTGAAATTTTAACTTAAGCTGCCCATCAGGAAACTGACAGGATTGGGTTCGATGTTGGCAGCCAGCCTGGTCATTTTTATCTGGTGTTATCGCATATCCTAACAGATTTGTTAAAAAAATAAACCAATTCCATTGCTTGTCATGGTGGGTTTGAACATCTGGTTTACTAAGCTACTAGCATAGACATTTAGGCTATTATATGTTGGCTGAAGCTGCTCAGCGTTACACTTAAGGCAGGGATCACTTGCTGTCTCTTTTTCTTTTCTGCTTTGTTCAGACTGTTGCCCATTTTTAGGGTAGATGGGAAACCACCTTCATTCTTGGCCCTACTGCAGCTCTCTTTGCTCCAGCGATTTGCCTTTCAAACTGCCAATCAAACCTGCCCCAGACCTCCAAGGACTGGACTCCTCACAGCTGACTGCCACTTAGTTCACATGAATGAAGTCATTGAAATATATCATTTGTGAATCTGGAATGGATTTAACAAACCTCCATTGTCTTGAGCTGGTGTGGGAAGCAGATAGACACTTCATCTGAATCTACTCTGCATTCCTGGGAGCTGTGAATTGTGGATTTACTATCTTGTGAGCCAAATTTAACTTAACAGTGTCATTTAATGCAAATCTTTCCAAAATTCTTTCTCAGCCAGAGAATGAAAAATCCCAAAAAGGAACAGTGTCCAAATTGGAAAAGTATTCCATTCCATTTCCCAGTGCTACTATCCCTTGGATGAGCACAAAGTTTACAAAAAAAAACAAAATTCATAACTCCCCACATGGTGCACATGATGTTATGTAATATAATGCAATACTATTTAAAATGTGGGGCTGAATTTTGCTTTGGGTTTCAGGGCCCCGACGCTGAACCAAATGGGGGTCCCAAGCCTGCACTTGCTGGGAGCCAGACCAGCGGAGCTATTTTCCCAGAGGCAGCCTCCTAATTGGCCGTCTCCGAACTCGCTGTCACCATCACCAGCAGAGGTGGGTACTGCTGAGGCAGGTCGGGGATTGAGAGGGTGCCTCAAGATGGAGGTCCCCTCAGAGAGGTTAGAAAAATAAACATTCAGAGGGGCCAAGCAGGCAGGCCCCTCCAATTGGAGGGGAAACCCCTCCGCACAGTCCATTAGGGCCACGGCCTTCCCCGCCGTGGCCCTCTTTTTGAGGGATGGCGCCTCCTGCTCCGATAGCCCCTCGGACTGCTGCTGGGAGGCTGACTCCATGAAGCTGGCTGCCTCTGCACGCGACAGGGGGCCACTCTATTCGCAAAACACCGGTGAGCACAAAAAAAATCACCCTTAATTGGGGCCTTAATTACTTGAACTGGCTACCCACCACTGTTGTGCGGTCAGCCTATCTGCCTGCCGTCCCACCCCCGAGAAACATCCCTGGCAGTGAGAATGCATGGGCAGCCATCCTGACATGGCTCTCCACTATTTTCTCAGAGCCCCTCCACCTCCCCACCCGCCACACCGGGGCCAAGAAAATCCTGCCTGCAACGTAATACCGGCATCTCTTTGGAGTATTCTACTTGACATCACTAGCATCTTTCTAAGTTCTTGAGTCAATTCAGTTCCTATTTAAAAGAATAATTTGGATCCAACTTTTAGCATTTTAACTTGAATAACAACTTGTGGCATAAACATGTGATATAGAATGTGGAATATGACTGACCACAATTTACTCCTGCTACTCATGAATTATCACTTAATGAATTACGTTGCATCCATAAATTCCTTTACCATATGTTTTCTTTTTTCACCTCAGAAAGTAAAGGAAACTCACCACGGACTTTCAATAGGTTTGACAATTTATTCTGGATTGATTAAAAAAGTCTTTAAATGCTTTGGTCATGCACTTTCTTACTCATATGAACAGGATGTTAATCATCTCAATACACATTAGTACAAGCTGCGATGTAATTCAAATCTGGCATGCACAGTTTGTAAAGGTAATCCCTCATCTACAGTGGAATCAGGATATATGATGCAGGAGGTTTAAGGGGCCATTTCCTTTCTGTTTGCTGAAAATAAAAGGGGGAAAAAATGTTCAGATATGGTTTGGAGGCCAATTGGAATGTGGCCCATTTGTGGTCAGGGCCTGCAGGTACATAGGAATGTTAGCAGTGGCGCAGAGCTCAGATGCTTGTTCAGAGGTGGAATGAATTTATTTTTAAAGTCAGTTGAAGCTTGAAGGATTATATTAATAGTGACAGTGAAGCAGAGAGGAAATCCTATGTGGGTGCAACTGAGGAAGTTAACTCCAGTGTTATTTCAGTGTACTGTTATATAATGTGTTACTTTTACCATTGCCACATTAATAAGTAGCCATTGGGCTCTGGGAGCACAGCTGTTGTCCAAATGCAGGCTGATTACTCTGGGTCTTTTATCTGATGCAGCCGCCTGGTGGAAGGCCCATTGCACATAATCAGATGCTGCCAGCAGCGACGGGTAATCCCTTCATGTGGCATCAGGGCCTCTGGTGTTATTTGATGATGTGTTTGTTAAATAAAGAGAAGTTTTCAGTTAAAAAGAAATCTATTTCAGTTTTCTTTCTGCTCCTTGTTAAATTGAAAACATATGACACATTTGTGGCTCATGGTTATGTGTGGGTTTGTGCTTTCATCCCAGTTGTGAGTAAGACCCACGTAACTCACGGTGACTACTAAGTACATTGCATGTGGCTGATTTTGTTTTGGTCTAAGATTTCATACAAAACTATCAAGTGGGGCTAGAATCAAACTTAGGCATTGCTGCAATCTGTGTGATTATCCCAATATTGCCCTCACAGCTGAAGGTATTCCAGGAATTTTGTCATAAGGATAGTAGTTAATCTAAGCATTGAGGACTCAATAATTTAATGAAAATCATAACCAATACCACATTTGACTGGATACAAGATAGGATTTGTATTCCCATTACCATGGGAGAGTGACTGTTAGTCATTTTTATATGGCTTTGGCACTGCAATTGGAAAACAGCTGTTTGTTAACAGTGGGCGAGTGAGGCTCCATCATCAACCTCGATGGAATATCCTTACTCTGAGATTTCCTTGCATTGTAATGTGGAAACTGTTGAGTGCCAATGGCTTCATGTGGGTTTACTTGGAAGTCATTTTGTTCTTCGTGCAGCCAACTTGCTTGTCTTCCAACAGATATACCTCCATTAATACATTCCACCATTACGTGGATCACAAAGCAAAGTCTGTGTACAAGGTACACGTAATGCTAAAATGATTATAAGCTTGGCAGCTTTAGCCGAGAGGTGAACAACAATGTTGATTTTCTTAACATCAAAGTTTATGTTGGTTAAACTTCAAAGTTTGTGTAAGAAGGATGTGGTATAATTAGTGCAGGGTAAGTAGAAGCAGGGCAGGTCAGACTTTAAGCAGGGTTTATCAGAACAGAAAAGAATGCCCAATGCTGATTCATTGCTGTCTTATAAAACAGGTGTTGGCTTTTGACATGGATAAATGGGGAACTTGACAGTGAGGAAACACCAAGGTAGATCTATGTCAACTAAACCAAATCAAGTTAAATATTAAGATTATCACAATTTCTGTTCTTGCACTTTTCCATGGGGTCTATTGTTTAGGAGGCAACAAGGTTACAGACTCTCATTAAATAAAAATGTCACTGACTCAAAGACAGCAATTATCATTTATGTTGAAACATGCTCTTGAACATGAATGTAAAAACAGACAAGGATGTTGGTCATAGATGATAATTAGGTCTTTTAAATTTGTACAAATACAGTATGGCTCAATGCAGACTTGTAATTCTACAGTTGCAAGGTACATGTGCAAGCCTGAACTGAGCCAAAGTTCAAACTGTAAGTCATTAGGCCTTTCATTAGAGGCCACAGATAGCTGATTGGGACTATAAACAAAAGGCTCAAAGATTAAGAGAAGTCAGTCCTGCTGTCTGCCTAATGGGGTGCAGGCTCCTGGCTTCAGGCATCTCTTGCTGGCTGTCAAACAGTCTGCTTAGCTGATAATTAGCAGTATGATTGGCTCTCAGTTCGAACTAATGTACAGGAGATTACCACTCTGAATACTTGGATACATAAAAAGGCCCTGCAAGCCATAAATAGAAAACAGATAAAGGGGAAATCCACAATTGTCAACAAGTTAGAGACAGAATAGCGTTTGGTTTCTTCTTGGTCGAACATACCCTGAATCTTTAAATCCATCAACAAACAGACATAAGCATCATTCTCCTTTACATGTCCAGATCTTTACGATAACTCATTCCCAAAGGGTGATGCTTGCTTCACAAAAATAAATCAGACCTATTGGTAGATCTGTTAAGTTTTATTAAGGTTTCGTGCTCAGTGGCCCTGCACCATTTCCTCTGTTCATGCAGTGACTACAACGTTTTTCAATCTTGAAAATTCTAGCAGTCATGTCTTTGACCCCATGTACGGATATGGCAGTTGAACAAAATCGAAAAGGGAAATGTCACACTTTTTTTCAGGTGAACCAGCCCATTTTCCTGAAACACTGGACTGGAACATTTTAGAAATGATTATACGAAATACTGCCCCAGATTCCCATCCTGTACTGATTTCCCATTGGATCGGGGGCAGAAGATTGCTTGGGAATGCGATTGACCTGCTGCTTCAGTCTATTTCCCAGGTGTATTAAAAAAAAGTATTTATCTTCATTTGCATTGTTTGAACACCGGTTGCAAAAACACCCATTAGGTCCAACGGGTCAGCACTCTATGGCCATCAGAGAAGTGTACAGCCATTTCTTTATTCTGCGAGGACCTGCGCAAACACTCAGAGTATTATCTTGTACAGTCTGTAGAGAGGCTGTAAAGTTAAAGACCACATTTTTCAAGCTTGCAGTTAAGATGGAGGCTGTTTGGATCTCCAACGAAGGCCTGCCACTGCACAACCCTGCACTCCCCCCCCCCCCTCCCCCGCCCCCAATATGACAACTCCCTGCCTCCAAAATGTAAATGATCTCAAGGCCAGAAACTCAGCCAGTTGGCAGAGGCACAACTCTTGCCAGCAGAAATTCTGTAACCACCATCCCCCATCTGCCAATTGAAGGAGTGTACAAGATCCTGCCCACTGAGTTTCTATATATTTAAATCATAGCTTCACCCAGATTTAAGAATACATTGCAAGTTACATCTGAACAGATGTCTTTTGATCTTGGACCATGCACCAAAGATAGGAATACTTCAGCTTGTGCACAAGTAATAACCTATTTTATCAACACACTGCACCAGGCCAGTAACAATAACTTTCACCTGATTTCATTATGCTCATTCAAATACAGTTTCCAAGTCACTGTTCATTGGCTTCAGTAAGGATAATCCTCAGGATCACAGGGAATGAAAGACTTGCATTTGTATAGCACTTTACAGCCAATGAAATGCTTTTGAAGTATAATTGCTATTGTAGGGTGGGAAACATGGCAGTGAATTTGCACACAGCAAACTCCCACAAACAGCAATGTGATAATGACCAGATAAGCTGTTTTTGTAATGTTGATTGAGGGATAAATATCGGCCAGGACAACTCCCCTGCTCTTCTTTGAAATGGGGCCAAGGGATCTTCTATATCACCTGAGCAAGCAGATGGGGCCTCCGTTTAATGTCTTATCCAAAAGACGGCATCTCCGTCAGTTCTGGAGTAGGACTTGACGCCACAACCTTCTGACTCAAGAGGCAAAAATACCAACTGAGCGACAGCTGGCACTGATTAGAATTAAAATTAGAATTAGAACATTACAGCGCAGTACAGGCCCTTCGGCCCTCGACGTTGCGCCGACCTGTGAAACCATCTGACCTACACTATTCCATTTTCATCCATATGTCTATCCAATGACCACTTAAATGCCCTTAAAGTTGGCGAGTCTACTACTGTTGCAGGCAGGGCGTTCCACGCCCCGACTACTCTCTGAGTAAAGAAACTACCTCTAACATCTGTCCTATATCTATCACCCCTCAACTTAAAGCTATGTCCCCTCGTGTTTGCCATCACCATCCGAGGAAAAAGACTCTCACTATCCACCCTATCTAACCCTCTGATTATCTTATATGTCTCTATTAAGTCACCTCTCCTCCTCCTTCTCTCCAACGAAAACAACCTCAAGTCCCTCAGCCTTTCCTCGTAAGACCTTCCCTCCATACCAGGCAACATCCTAGTAAATCTCCTCTGCACCCTTTCCAGAGCTTCCACATCCTTCCTATAATGCGGTGACCAGAACTGCACGCAATACTCCAGGTGCGGTCTCACCAGAGTTTTGTACAGCTGCAGCATGACCTCGTGGCTCCGAAACTCGATCCCCCTACTAATAAAAGCTAACACACCATATGCCTTCTTAACAGCCCTATTAACCTGGGTAGCAACTTTCAGGGATTTATGTACCTGGACACCAAGATCTCTCTGTTCATCTACACTACCAAGAATCTTCCCATTAGCCCAGTACTCTGCATTCCTGTTACTCCTTCCAAAGTGAATCACCTCACACTTTTCCACATTAAACTCCATTTGCCATCTCTCAGCCCAGCTCTGCAGCCTATCTATGTCCCTCTGTACCCTACAACATCCTTCGGCACTATCCACAACTCCACCGACCTTCGTGTCATCCGCAAATTTACTAACCCACCCTTCTACACCCTCTTCCAAGTCATTTATAAAAATGACAAACAGCAGTGGCTCCAAAACAGATCCTTGCGGTACACCACTAGTAACTAAACTCCAGGATGAACATTTGCCATCAACCACCACCCTCTGTCTTCTTTCAGCTAGCCAATTTCTGATGCAAAGCTCTAAATCACCTTCAACCCCATACTTCCATATTTTCTGCAATAGCCTACCGTGGGGAACCTTATCAAACGCCTTACTGAAATCCATATACACCACATCCACTGTTTTACCCTCATCCACCTGTTTGGTCACCTTCTCGAAAAACTCAATAAGGTTTGTGAGGCACGACCTACCCTTCACAAAACCGTGCTGACTATCGCTAATGAACTTATTCTTTTCAAGATGATTATAAATCCTGTCTCTTATAACCTTTTCCAACATTTTACCCACAAGCGAAGTAAGGCTCACAGGTCTATAATTACCAGGGCTGTCTCTACTCCCCTTCTTGAACAAGGGGACAACATTTGCTATCCTCCAGTCTTCCGGCACTATTCCTGTCGACATTGACGACATAAAGATCAAGGACAAAGGCTCTGCAATCTCCTCCCTGGCTTCCCAGAGAATCCTAGGATAAATCCCATCTGGCCCAGGGGACTTATCTATTTTCACACTTTCCAAAATTGCTAACACCTCCTCCTTGTGAACCTCAATCCCATCTAGCCTAGTAGTCTGAATCTCAGTATTCTCCTCGACAACATTTTCTTTCTCTAGCGTAAATACTGACGAAAAATATTCATTTAACGCTTCCCCTATCTCCTCTGATTCCACACACAACTTCCCACTACTATCCTTGATTGGCCCTAATCTAACTCTAGTCATTCTTTTATTCCTGATATACCTATAGAAAGCCTTAGGGTTTTCCTTGATCCTATCCGCCAATGACTTCTCGTGTCCTCTCCTTGCTCTTCTTAGCTCTCCCTTTAGATCCTTCCTGGCTAGCTTGTAGCTCTCAAGCGCACTAACTGAGCCTTCACGTCTCATCCTAACATAAGCCTTCTTCTTCCTCTTGACAAGCGCTTCAACTTCTTTAGTAAACCACGGCTCCCTCGCTCGACAACTTCCTCCCTGCCTGACAGGTACATACTTATCAAGGACACGCAGTAGCTGCTCCTTGAATAAGCTCCACATGTCGATTGTGCCCATGCCCTGCAGTTTCCTTCCCCATCCTACGCATCCTAAATCTTGCCTAATCGCATCACAATTTCCTTTCCCCCAGCTATAATTCTTGCCCTGCGGTATATACCTGTCCCTGCCCATCGCTAAGGTAAACCTAACCGAATTGTGATCACTATCACCAAAGTGCTCACCTACATCTAAATCTAACACCTGGCCGGGTTCATTACCCAGTACCAAATCCAATGTGGCATCGCCCCTGGTTGGCCTGTCTACATACTGTGTCAGAAAACCCTCCTGCACACACTGGACAAAAACTGACCCATCTAAAGTACTCGAACTATAGTATTTCCAGTCAATATTTGGAAAGTTAAAGTCCCCCATAACAACTACCCTGTTACACTCGCCCCTGTCGAGAATCATCTTCGCTATCCCTTCCTCCACATCTCTGGAACTATTCGGAGGTCTATAGAAGACTCCCAACAGGGTGACCTCTCCTCTCCTGTTTCTAACCTCTGCCCATACTACCTCAGTAGACGAGTCCTCAAACGTCCTTTCTGCCGCTGTAATACTCTCCTTGATTAACAATGCCACACCCCCCCCTCTTTTACCATCTTCTCTGTTCTTACTGAAACATCTAAATCCCGGAACCTGCAACATCCATTCCTGCCCCTGCTCTACCCATGTCTCCGAAATGGCCACTACATCGAGATCCCAGGTACCAACCCATGCTGCAAGCTCACCCACCTTATTCCGGATGATCCTGGCGTTGAAGTAGACACACTTGAAACCAAGTTCTTGCTTGCCAGTGCCCTCTTGCGTCCTTGTAACCTTATCCCTGACCTCACTGCTCTCAACATCCTGTACACTGGAACTACAATTTTGGTTCCCATTCCCCTGCTGTATTAGTTTAAACCCCACCGAACAGCACTAGCAAATCTCCCCCCCAGGATATTGGTACCCCTCTGGTTCAGGTGAAGACCATCCTGTTTGCAGAGGTCCCACCTACCCCAGAAAGAGCCCCAATTATCCAGGAAACCAAAACCCTCCCTGCTACACCATCCCTGCAGCCACGTGTTCAACTCCTCTCTCTCCCTATTCCTCGCTTCGCTATCACGTGGCACGGGCAACAACCCAGAGATAACAACTCTGTTTGTTCTCGCTCTAAGCTTCCACCCCAGCTCCCTAAATTTCTGTCTTAAATCCCCATCTCTCTTCCTACCTATGTCGTTGGTGCCTATGTGGACCACGACTTGGGGCTGCTCCCCCTCCCCCTTAAGGATCCCAAAAACACGATCCGAGACATCACGAACCCTGGCACCTGGGAGGCAACACACCAACCGTGAGTCTCTCTCGTTCCCACAGAACCTCCTATCTGTTCCCCTAACTATGGAGTCCCCAATGACTAATGCTCTGCTCCTCTTCCCCCTTCCCTTCTGAGCAACAGGGACAGACTCTGTGCCAGAGACCTGTACCCCATTGCTTACCCCTGGTAAGTCGTCCCCCGCAACAGTATCCAAAACGGTATACCTGTTGTTGAGGGAAACGGCCACAGGGGATCCCTGCACTGCCTGCTGGTTCCCTCTCCTTCCCCTGACGGTAACCCATCTACCTACTTCTTTTACCTGAGGTGTGACTACCTCCCCATAACTCCTCTCAATAACCCCCTCCGCCTCCCGAATGATCCGAAGTTCATCCAGCTCCAGCTCCAGTTCCTTAACGCGGTTCTCGAGGAGCTGGAGTTGGGTGCACTTCCCGCAGATGCAGTCAGCAGGGACACTCTTGGTGACCCTTACCTCCCACATTCTGCAGGAGGAACATACAACTGCCTTAACCTCCATTCCCACTATTCTAAATTCCCAACAAATCTACTGAAAAACCAAAAAAAAAAAGTCAAAACTTGTTAGCTTAGCAATCCGACAGACAGAACCTTTTAAATAAAAAGCTTACCTTATCAACACACCAGAGTCCTTTTTTTTTGGTTAGAGGAGGAGGGTGGGTGGGAGACACTACACGTGTAGTGTCTCGGGTACAGCCACCGCCCAAATATATAGTTTTTACTTACCCAGCAGTCCCCTGGTCCTCCGAAAACAAAAGGGAATTAACTTTTAACTTACACTGAAATTGACCTCCCAGCTGCAAGTTCGCTCCGCACCTCCGCTTCTGTCAAAGCTACTGCAACCAAATCATATGATAAAATTGGGCAGAAGATATAACAAAGGTGAATGAAATGAAGTGCGGATATGTGAAATTGGCAGATATTCCTGAGTGCCCTCATCAGTAGTTCCAGAGCGCCAGGCTGCCCCTGAATTAAATAGTTACAATCGTTTCACAGTAATAACTAGCATGTTTGCAACTCTTAATTAATTATTGTTCTCAGTAGAATCACAGGCTCCAAATCAATCATATGCTCATCATCCTTGTTAACCAGACAATAGCTATTACCATTTGTTATGAAGGTACTTCTATATTTTTGGTTAAGTATTTTTTAAGGACTGATATTTAAATTGTGGAGATGGATTCATTTGAAAACTGAAGTAATTCCATAAATGTTGGACTTTGTTTTTTTAAAAGAGGTCGCCAGAAGGACACCTGAGGACTTGTTTGAAAACAACCTTTACTGGAAATCACCTGCCTTAGGCTCATTAAAATAACAGAAACCTTGGTGACCTGGAAAAGATATTTACAGAGAAGTGACATGTCAAGATTTGTGAGGGTCAGGAGGTTCTGACTTGCTGTTTGGTTTCGCTTCTGCGATATTAGGCTGAATTTTACCAGCCCCCCAACATCAGGGGTCATGCAGGAGGGCCTGGAAAATACTTGCGGGCCTCAATGCCGGGAAGGCCCTGCCCCATTTATCGGCGACAGCAAGGCCTCGGGGCGGCTCCCCTGCCCCCGCCTCCCCCTCCTCCCCCTCCCCCAACCCCCGCCGCATGGCAGTGGAGCCTTTATTTAAATAAATTTTGATCAATGCATAAATGCATACCTTGTCCCAAAAGCCATCCCACACCAATATTCCAGCCGATGGCCGGAACTCCCATGCCTTTGGATCTCCATTTGGAGATCCGAGGAGTGACACATGTCGGGAGGAGGGAGGAGTGAATTTCTCAGGACAGAGGGGTAAGCAGGAGTGGCAAAAAGGAAGATGATTGGTTGAGGGGATGGTGGGAAGGGGTTGAAGGTTAAAGGAAAGAAAGTTCAGGGGGAAAAGGTCATGATCGAAAATTAACTTTTTTGGGGGGGATATGAAAAATAAGAAAATGATTATTCATGGGGGGGGGGGGGTGAGAGAGGGGATTGGTAGTGCGAATAAATTTTTATTTTAATTTCTTTACAAACCTGTGCCTTCGAATATTTTAATAAAACAGAAGGGTCTGAAGACCATTAAAAATGGTGCCGGCGCCTGCGTGGTGGCGCTGGACGCCATTGCCAGGGGCAGCTTGCCCGCCCCCTCTCCATCATCGGAGCCAGGTAGTCTGCCCCCTCCATGTAACTGAGCTGTCGCACTAAATATCACGGCAGCTCAGTGGTGCAAATCTCGCGTGTGCGCCATGCTGCTTTTGAAGCTTGCCACTGAGATCAGCAGCGTGCTTTAAAATTCAGATCATTGTTTTGGTTCATTTGCAGTATGGGCAGTGTTTGAAAAGCAGTTGAAGATCAACCTGCCCAGAAAGATACACCAGCTCATCTTTCCTGTACCTCTCGAGAAGACCCTGAGAGGTCCAATATGGCAGCTCCTCTTTCCTCCTGTCTTTGAAAAAACCCAGCGAAAACAGAGTGTGATAGCGGATACCCCGGTGCCACATTTCTCCTGGAAAGTCTACCAGATTAATTCTCAACATCTCCAGAATGAACTGCTTCTGAAAAGATCCCAGTGACCCGTCTCCGTACACCCGTACACCAGACCAAAAGGGACAACGGACATCCTTCCATATCTTCTCTTTTTTCTTCAAGAATTAGCAAGTATTTGACCAAAGTATTCTTTTTTTTGTAACAGAGCTCTGCAGAGTGAATTTTTTTTTCAGTGTGTGAGTTTGTGCATGGGGTATTTTAAAAAGGAACTTTCATATTTTAATCTGTGTGTTAATGCTTTGCTTCATTACTGGATAAGTCTTGTTTTATAATAAACTGATAATTTTGTTGTTTATTAAAGAAACCTGGTTGGTGTATTTTATTCTGGGATAAAGAGTAGAGTATATGATTGACTGCATTGGTAACTGGGTAAATGTTTAAATGTATGTTGTGACCTGTGGAGAAGTGGAACTAGAAAAGACAGTGCACTCCTCCCACCTCGGTCGCACACATTTCTGTGAGTCCAGCGGCTGCACTTTTATTCTGGGGTCGGGAACCTGACCTGGGGGCTAGTTCTGGGACCGAACCCCTCACGGCATGTTCCTGACATGGCCACTGGTATTTTTAAATGTTCAGCCAATTAAAGACTGGGGAGCAGGTTTGCCATCCAATCAGGGAGGGCAGGCGGGCTCCCGAGGCTGGAGGGCAAATGAGATGCCCTCCAGGACTCACAGATCGGCAGCTCCATCAGCCGAGGTGGGAGTTGCCAATCTGAAAATGGAGAGCGGGAGGAGGCCAGGTCGGTTTTTTGATTTTTAAAATGGCCACAGCTGCCTGGCCATGATCCTGGAGGAACAACCCATCCAGGGAATAGCCAGCGGCCGCAGCTGTGGCCCCAGGCTGCGGGGAGGGGTCCCTTGCAATCACCATCATGACCCTGCCCCCACCCCCCACCCCTTCCCTCTTTATGCCCGCCACGTTGGCCTGGACATGATCCAGGCCGATGTGGGCTGCCCATATTGCCAACTGGAAATTCCAGTCGGCGTGGGAGCAGGGCCTAAATTTCTCAATTTCTCTCCCATGGTGCCTTTAAAAAAAATCTATTTATTCAGCACTTCAAAGCTTTTTTTTTAAATCTGGGATTCCTCGACCGTTGGCACAATGACTCACCCGATCACAGGAATTTATTTGCAGCCTGTCGTTCAGTGCTCTGTCTTCCACAGCTGGATGTAAGTATTTCATCTTTCCACTGTTTGGGCCAGTATTTCTTTTGAACCTTCTCTCTTTTGGCTGTAGGAAGGGTCGCTTTCACAGCTGTTTTACCTGTGGTCTTCAAGCTTATATCTTGTCTTTTCACCACCTTTGACATCATGTTATGAGCTTCTTTGTGTTATCTTAAGCAACACAATGAGGTAAATGGATTCCAGTTCCTTGAAGATCTCTAGAGGGTTTAATTAACAGCTAAACTAGTATATACAATACAGAACAAACTATATACAGAACCTTTGTCTGGGGTGTTCCAGTGCAGAGTGACTATGGCTTCTAGTCACATGACTATATCCTGGTATTTAGCTCATTAGCATACTGCATTCTTAAAGAGACATCACTCATAAAGTGATCATACAACAAATGCAGCTTGCCAGTGGGCAGCCAATCCAACCCTGATCCGGCCTCTTTGAAAATGGCTCAGGGTCAGGACCATGGTGGGGAACCAGCAGGGTCACTGGCAGCGCGAAATTGCAGGCCCGCTTCCCTCTGATCCAGACTCCAACCTTGATTGAAAATCCTGCCCCATTTCTAAAACAAAATTAGCAAAGGAAACACAGTCACTACATTAGTGATGCAGAAACACGCCAGATTGTTCACTAAAGGTATACTTTGTCAAGTAGAAGAATTCCAATTTTACTTTGTACATGGAGAAGAGTATTTTGATAGAGCTAGGATTTGACATCCTGTCAACTAAAAATCTTTTTATGTTTGTCGAGTGATCAAGTGAAGCAGAAATACCATTAGATGTTGTACAGAGAGCAAGAGGTTACTTTCGATCATTACATTTTATCAGTTAAATGCTGCCTACAGGACAGCAACTGCCTGCTTGCAAATATGATTTGTAGGAGGGATGAAGATACAACAGTTGCCCTCACAGTTAACAGAAAATGCTATGATTCTAATATTTCATTCATTGAGATCTATCCTTGGCCCACCTCCTATTTCTCATCTACATGCTGACCCTCAGTGACATCATCTGGAAACACAAGGTCGGGTTCGACGTGTACAATGCTGATGATACCCAGCACTATCCTGCCACCACCTCTCCTGAGCCCCTGCCCTCACATCTCTCTCTAATTTGTCACACTACTTATCTGACATCCAGCACTGGATGAGCAGAAATTTCCTTCCACTAAATATTAAGAAAACCAAAGCCATTGTCTTTGATCCCCCACCAAAAACTCCATTCCCTAGCCACCAACTCCATCCCTCTCCCTGGCAACTGTCTGAGGCTGAACCAGACAGTTTGCAACAAATGTGTTGCATTTTAACCTTGAGATGAGCTACCGACTACATACCCACTTCATTTCCAAGACCACCTACTTCCACCTCCATAATAGCATCCAACTCCACTCTTCCCTCAGCTCATCTGCTGCTTAAACTCTCATCTATGCCTCAACTTTGACTATTCCAATGCTCTTCTAGCCAGCCTCCCATAGAGTCATAATGGTGCAGAAGGCGGCCATTCGGCCCATCTTCCACCATCCATACACTTCAGCTCATCCAAAACTCTGCTGTCATTACACATCCTTGATTTTAATCTCTCCTCCATTGGTGGCTGTGCCTTCAGCTGCTTAGGCCCTACAATCTGGAATTCCAACCTTAAACCACAGCCTCTCTACCTCTCCCTCCTCCTTCAAGAAACCCCTTAAAGTCTACCAAGCTTTTCCTCATTTGTTCTAACAACTTCCTATGCGGCTTGGTGTCAAATTCTGTTTGATGACGCTCCTGTGAAGCGCCTTGGAATATTTTACTCTGTTAAAGAGGTTATATTAAAGCAAGTTATTCGTATTGTTGCTCATGATAGTCTTACCTCTATGAAGTGTTGCAGTATATCAGTGTATGCTCTGCTGTGAAATGTGTGCTGTCTATTTTTATTTCTGCCCGCTGAGTAAATGTGTTTCAATGCAACACTTCGAAATTAATTTTCAGTTTTCATTATACAGAATGAAGGTGCTTTGTCAGTTCATAAGGCCACCTGTGATTTCTTATATCTGGAGCATGCTTTTGCAATACCGGTGACATTACCATAACACCAGTATATTGTGAAATTCCATTTGTCATTCGTGTCAATGGGAAGTGAAGTTAATTGAAAACTTTTAAATATCAGAATTCCCACTGGTATTTAACACTTTGAAAATGGTAAGTAATTGGAGGTTTCATTGCCTCCTCAACAATTTTCTTCCATTCAGTCAATCAGCATGTGCCGAAGAACTGAAGGGCATTGTGTTGCCATCTCATGATTTGCCAAACAGTTGGGCACAATCAATGAGGCTGATTTTTACGCTGAGGCAGCCACTCAGCAGAGCACATCAATCATCCACCTGTGACGTGACGGAGGAGGCCAGGGCTGTTTTGAACTTGGGCCTCATTTGTACCCTGCTGGCAAGTTCCATGCCTTGAACTGGCCTCCTGCTGCAACTTGCTAGCTCTGGTCCAGTGCAATAGCAGGTGGCTCAAACTGTGTGCCAGCCTGCAGGTAGGCCATGCGGGTGGGGTGGTGAATGCAAGGGTGGGGGTGGAGGGGTGGTGGCAACCAGGGCTGGAGACAACCTACAGTACTTTTGTGGACCACTCCTGCTCCTCCTGCTTCCACAAAAATATAACTCAGAAATTTTTCTGGGCTGCATTTGGAATGACCAGCAGAACTCAATTTAAGGACAGTTAGTTAGGCTGCTCAATCCCAGGACATTATTCCTTTTTAAGTTTTGAAAGTTGAAATGAATCCTACCAGGAAATCTATACCATAATTCCAAGTGGCCATTGGCCACCAGACAATGCAAAAGAAAATTGGACGTGGTGTAAAGTCATTTGTTGATTAATTTTTCAGTCCGTTTCGTGCTACAGGCACATACCCTCCCCAATGAATCTTGATGCATTTCAATTGGAATCAAGTCTTAAAGGCATCCTTGAGTCAGACACAGATTGTGTTATCTCAGGTACTTTCCACAGATATCTATTAAAATAGATCTGATAAACCACAAAAACTGTATAGAACTGATAATTATCAGTCTGGGACTAGCCTAAACATGCCTGGCAACTTCTTGTGGAGTGGCATCACATATGAAGAGGAAGTGCAGCACAGTCTGCTAAATGAATTTGATGGGAACATTAAAAATTCTATAATGAATTGAGTTGCTAATGCTGTCACATCCCAGTCCATTGACATCAATGGGCAAAGCTCTAATGAATAAAACAGCATGTTGTTACTTTCTCCAGTGGTTGCAATCCAACCTCTAAAAATAGCGTAGGGAGGCCTGAACCACTTTCAAGTCGTGACCTAGTCAGAATATCACAGGTGAGCCATGGATACCAAATGGGAACCCTGCTGAGGCTCGCCTGCTGTGGAACGACAGTTCCCAAGGTGAGCTGGCTGGCAAGTCCCACCAAAGGCGGGGGAGCCAATCCAAGCAAGGGATGATCATGAGCTGACAGCGGACTGTAGTCATTTTGTTATGCCAGGAGGAGCAGCCTGACATATCCTGGCCTTACTAAAACTCTCCCAGAAAGATTTTCTGGGCCTTTTCATGAGGGGCCATCAGCAGTCTTTTTAAGGACCACTCACACCTAGAATAAATGGGCAGTCCTTGCACGACACATGTCAATCCATTCGTACCTGAAAATTGCAATCAGGGTCCTACAATACTTAAGCAGTGTGAAAAAGGCAAGACATGCTGCTCCCCCATTTATAGGCCTGGAATGAAAATTGCATCAGGTGGTTATTGGATGTCTATGGGGCAGACAAGGTGCCCCCCCCCCACCAAACCCTCAATCAACTTCCATCTCTTTTTCAGGCACAAACGGGCAGCATACAGTTGAAAATTGCCCCCATCATTTTCCCCAACTAATGGTAATTGATGCCATGGGAGATTGACTAGAATTAATAAAAGTCAACAAGACCATGAATAAACTGTGTAAGTATAAGCATAATTTAGAGTGAATCATATTCACAATACGCATAAAGCAAAGATGGCTTAAGCAGTCATGACAGAGTGTTTTTTGACAGGGCCAGAAGGTACTGGGTACAAGTTCCTCATCTGTCCGTCACTCAAATCCATTTGGCCAAATTGGGTCCACTGGTTCAGATCTTTTCTGGGTCTCTAGATGCAGAGGTAGATAGAAGTGAAATGTTTCATTAGGTGACATGAGGTTGGATGCAGTGGGTTGGGCTGAGGAAGAATAAGCTGATGTTAGCAAAGTCATTCACCTTGAATCATACCGCTTCCCAGCCCAACACAAAGTGCCACTGCAAGCAGCCATGGAGAAATGCAGGATCCTTACAATCCTATCCTCCAGAATGACTTAAAGAACACTAATTAATGATTAGCCTGCATGGAGAAAATCCCAAAGAAAATATATAACTATCTATAAAATACCTTACAAATTTGTTAAACAAGCTTATATTAGATAACAATATCAGGCATCTCTTGATATCTACTATTGGGAACATAAGAAAGGATCATTTGGCTTATTGAAACTCTTTCTTATAATAGTTTAACTCTCTCAGCTTAACATTCAACTGCATCTTGAATGTTGGCTAGTATTTGCTTTCTACAACCTTGTCTGGCAAATCTTTGAAGAAAATACATAGGACTGAATTTTGTAGTCCTGCCACTGCTCGGAATATGGCAGCTGTCCCCCAAGGGACCTGCACCCCTACGCCACCGCAATTACGCAGTGGGCGGCCACTTAAAATATTGACGGCAAGCCCGAGGATCGAGGCCTAGAGCACTTACCTTCCAGGAGAGCAGCAGAGAGGAGCAGACCTGAGGGAAGAACACAGAGCGGGGAGCCGATAAAGCCCAAGGATCACAGCCTAGAGCACTTACCGTCTGGGAGAGGAGCAGAGAGGAGTCCAGGCGTGCTGGAGTTTGAAAACAAAGTGAAAGTGACATCACAGGAAAGCTGCAAGGTTATTGGTTGGTGAGTAACTGCCGTTAGGGAGTATCAGTAAGTAGCTGGGTTAGTAACTAAAGTAAAGAGAAAGGTAAGGTCTACAGTTTTTTTATATAGTAAGTAGTGTTTTTTAGGGAATCAAGGTCCCTAGTGTAAATAATCTCTAATTTATGAGTAATTTAAGGGAGTAAATTAAGGGTAAGTCATGGCAGGGCAGCTTGGCAGTGTGGAGTGCTTCTCCTTTGCAATGTGGGAAGTCAGGGACACTTCCAGTGTCCAGGGCAAACACGTGTGCAGGAAGTGTCTCCAGCTACAGCTACTCAAAATCCGTGTTTTGGATCTGGAGCAGCGGCTGGGGACACACTGGAGCATCCGCGAGGCTGAGATCATCATGGATAGCACGTACAGGGAGGTGGTCACATGCAGGTAAAGACTACTCAGGCAGAAGGGGAATGGGTGACTGCCAGGCAGAGAAGAAGAACTAGGCAGGTAGTGCAGGAGTCCCCTGGGTCCATCTCCCTCTCTAACAGATTTTCCACTTTGGAAACTGTTGGAGGAGATAGCTTCTCAGGGGAATGCAGCAAGAGCCAAGTCTGTGGCACCACGGGTGACTCAGCTGCACAGGAGGGGAGGAAAAAGAGTGGGAGAGAAATAGTGATAGGGGATTCTATCGTAAGGGGTACAGATAGGCATTTCTGTGGCGCAAACGTGACTCCAGGATGGCATGTTGCCTCCCTGGTGCTAGGGTCAAGGATGTCACAGAGCTGCTGCAGGACATTCTGAAGGGGGAGGGTGAACAGTTAGAAGACGTGGTTCGCATTGGTATCAACGACATAGATAGAAAGAGGGATGAGGTCCTGCAACAAGAATTTAGGTAGCTAGGTAGCAGATTAAAAAGCAGGACCTCAAAGGTTGTAATCTCTGGATTACCTCTGGTGCTACGTGCTAGTGAGTATAGGAATAGGAGGTTGGAGCAGATAAATACATGACTGAAGAGATGGTGCAGAAGGGAGGGTTTTAGTTTTCTGGATTACTGCATCTGTTTCTGGTGAAGGTGGGACCTGTACAAGTCGGATGGGTTGCACCTGAACTGGAACAGGACCAACATCCTTGCTGGGAGGTTTGCTAGTGCTGTTGGGGGCGGGGGCGGGGGGGGGGGGGGGGTTAAATTAATTTGGCAGGGGGATGGGTTACAGAGTGGATGTACAGTAGGGGGTGATGCACAGCCAAATATAGAAGAGAAACTAAGTCAGTCTGGAAGGCAGAACAAATATAGACCTGTTAAGGCACAAACGAATAATGCAAGGCTGGATTGTATCTATTTTAATGCAAGGAGTCTTACAAGTAAGGCAGATGAATTGAGGGCGTTGATTAACACATGGGAATATGATATTTTTGCAACCACAGACACGTGGTTGAGGGAAGGGGAGGACTGGCGGCTCAATATTCCAGGGCATAGAATCTTCAGGTGTGACGGGGAGGGGGTAAAAGAGGAGGTGGCATTGCACTATTGATCAAGGAGTCAATTACTGCAGTAAAGAGGGATGATATCTTAGAAGGTTCCTCAAATGAGGCCATATGGGTAGAACTTAAAAACTAAAAGGGGGCAATCACTTTGCCGGGAGTGTACTACAGGCTTCCAAACAGTCAGGGAGAGATAGAGGAGCAGATATGAAGGCAAATCTCAGAGAGGTGTAAAAATAATCGGGTAATAATAGTAGGGGATTTCAACTTCCCCACTATCAACTGGGATAGTCTTAGTGCAAAAGGCTTAAAGGGGGCAGAATTCTTAAAGTGCATCCAGGAGAGCTTTTTGAGCCGCATGTAGAAAGTCCTACAAGAGAAGGGGCAGTACTGGACCTAATCTTAGGGAATGAAGCTGGACAAGTGGTATAAGTGTCAGTGGGGGAGCATTTCGGGGATACTGACCATAATTCTGTAAGATTTAAGGTAGTTATGGAAAAGGACAAAGATGGACCAGGAATAAAGGTACGAATTGGGGAAGGCTGATTAGAATATGACAAAACAGGATCTGGCCAAAGTGGACTGGGAGCAGCTACTTGTAGGAAGGTCCACATCAGACCAGTGGGAGTCATTCAAAAAGGAAATAGTGAGAGTTCAGGGCCAACATGTTCCCGTAAAAGTGAAGGGTAGGACCAACAAGTCCAAGGAACCCTGGATGCCAAGGGATATAGAGGATTGGATAAGGGGAAAAAAAGGAGGCATATGGCAGATTCAGAGGGCTGAAAACAGCAGAGGCCCTAGAGGAGTATAGAAAGTGTAGGGGCGTACTTAAAAAAGGAGAGGGGGCATAAAAAAACACTGGCGGGCAAGATAAAGGAAAATCCCAAGGCATTTTATAAGTATTTTAAGGGCAAGAGGATAACCAGGGAAAGAGTAGGGCTCATTAGGGACCCAAGTGGCAATCTGTGTGTGGAGCCGGAGGACATAGATGAGATTTTAAATGATTACTTTTCATCTGTGTTCACTATGGAGAAGGACGGTGTAGGTGTAGCGATCAGGGATGGGGATTGTGATATACTTGAACAAGTCAGCATTAAAAGGGAGGAGGTATTAGCGGTTTTAGAGGGCTTAAAAGTGGATAAATCCCCAGACCCAGATGAGATGTATCCCAGGCTGCTATGTGAGACAAGGGAGGAGATTGCAGGGGCTCTGACACAAATTTTCAAATCCTCTCTGGCCACAGGAGAAGTGCCAGAGGACTTGAGGACAGTGAATGTGGTACCATTATTCAAGAAGAGTAGTAAGGATAAACCAGGTAATTACAAGCCAGTGAGTCTAACGTCAATCGTAGGGAAACTATTGGAAAAAAATTCTGAGGGACAGGATTAATCTTCACTGGACAGGCAGGGATTAATCAAGGATAGTCAGCATGGCTTTGTCAGGGAGAGATCATGTCTAACAAATTTGTTTGAATTTTTCGAGAAGGTGACTTTGTGTGCAGATGAGGGTAAAGCAGTTGATGTAGTCTATATGGACTTCAGTAAGGCTTTTGATAAGGTCCCGCATGGGAGATGGGTTAAGAAGGTAAGAGCCCATGGGATCCAGGGTAATTTGGCAAATTGGATCCAAAATTATCTTAGTGGCAGGAGTCAGAGGGTGATGGTCGAGGATTGTTTCTGCGATTGGAAGCCTGTGACCAATGGTGTACCACAGGGATCGGTGCTGGGATCCTTGCTGTTTGTAGTGTATATTAATAATTCAGACGTGACTATAGGATGTATGATAAGTAAGTTCGAAGACGACACGAAAATTGGTGGTGTCGTAAATAGTGAGGAGGAAAGCCTTAGATTACAGTACGATATAGATGGACTGGTAAGATGGGCGGAGCTGTGGTAAATGGAATTTAATCCTGGGAAGTGTGAAGTGATGCATTTTGGGAGGACTAACAAGGCAAGGGAATATACAATGGATGGTAGGACCCTAGGAAGTACAGAGGGTCAGAGGGACCTTGGTGTACTTGTCTATAGATCACTAAAGGCAGCAGCACAGGTAGATAAGGTGGTTAGGAAGGCATATGGGATACTTGCCTTTATCAGCCAAGGCATCGAATATAAGAGCAGGGAGGTTATGATGGAGCTGTATAAAACACTAGTTAGGTTACAGCTGGAGTACTGTGTACAGTTCTGGGCACCACACTATAGGAAGGATGTGATTGCACTGGAGAGAGTGCAGAGGAGATTCACCAGGATGTTGCCTGGGCTGGAGCATTTCCGCTATGAAGAGAGACTGGATGGGCTAGGGTTGTTTTCTTTAGAGCAGAGAAGGCTGAGGGGAGACCTGATTGAAGTATACAAAATTTGAGGGGCATAGATAGGTAGATAGGAAGAAACTTTTTCCCTTAGCTGAGGTGTCAATAACCAGGGGGCATAGATTTAAGGTAAGGAGCAGGAGGTTTAGAGGGGATTTGAGGAAAACATTTTTCACCGGAGGATGGTTAGAATCTGGAACACACTGCCTGAAGGGGTGGTAGAGGCAGGAACCTTCACAACATTGAAGGGTCACTGACCTGAAACATTAACTCTGCTTCTCTCTTCACAGATGCTGCCAGACCTGTTGAGTATTTCCAGCATATCTTATTGTGCTCTATTGTTCTGTCTCGATATCCCAACAAAAACATATCAAGCTTCTACATAATCTCTGCTTGGGGGTATAATGAGGCCTTTCCTGTTTGTCATGAGTTACATGCAGCAAATACCTGTCGTAATCACATCAGAAAGAACTGGTTTTGCTTGGTATTGGAATTGTGTGCTTCACACAGTTTACTTTTGTTCTACAAATGAACGATATGACTATTGGAAAGAAGACAATTCTTTTCCTGTGTTATCACAAAAACAGACAAAGGAAATAAGTCAAAATTCTTAATTGATTACAAACTGGAAGAATAACCGAACAAAATAAATGTGATTTTCACCCACATGTACCTACTAAAGTTAACAGCAACGATGAATCATGGGCGAGGTCTGGGGCTTTCTGAGAAAAACCACAAACTTACCAAATTCAGATTAGGAAACTTAACCCTTTCATGGTGTGCAGATAAAAGCTCTGCTGGTATCTAGTTCTGTTGATTGGGAAATTGCTTTAGAATGTTTCTAGTGTTTATTTGGTTAAGAAACCAAAAATTTCCCTAGCGTTGTGATTCAATTAAACATGTTTATGCCCATTTCATTCACAAAATGCTGTACAGATCTGGAATGTGATTGATTAAATATAAAAGGAAAATATAGTAATTACCAATAGGTTTTGCAAATTGACCATAGAGGTTTAAGTATTCGTAAAATGGAAACTTTGCTTAATTGAAAGGCACAATGATTAAATAATTGCTACCTGTCAGTAACACCTATTGTTAAGTTAATGACTTTCTTCCTGACATTAAAGCTGGCGATAATGATGTCTCATCAAAGGAATTGAATAGGGGAATTGAATAGGGTTCAAGAAATACCGATTGAGCTCTTGATCTTCCAGTTTTAAGAGATGGCATCAGTTGGCTTACCTACTCATCAATAATTTAAATAAATATGTCCCTCTCTCCCACACAGTGGGGACTATGTCCTCAATAGGTAAGGACTTCAGCCTTCTGATGTAAAGGCATTTGGTGGAAACAAGAGCATAGATCAATTGAACCAACTGCTTGAGTGGCCTTTCCAAGTCTATCATAACTACAAGGAGTGGCTGCACTTTGACCTAAAGTTTTTAAACAACTATTGGAATATACCATTCTTGTTGTGTATTCACTGAGTAAGTCTAAAATGAGGTCTTACTGTAAGCAGCCATTGTCCAACTTTTTATTTACATCTCCCCAACAGAGAGGGCAGCAGAGAGGCAGTATAGCAGTGCAGCAAAATGCTTAGCTATCACAACACACTAGCTTAGCCAGTTCAGTACAATACACTACAATTCTGATAATTATAAAAGGAGAGGACAATGGTCTAAGTGGTAGGTTGGCTAATTTACTGATGTCAATAACCACTGAACGCTCATTAATTGGAAGGTTAGGCATCACTTTAAATGGGACCAATTATTTTATTCGTCGTTGGGAGGTGAGTGTTGCTGGCAAGGCCAGCATTTTTCGCCCGTCTTTAATTGCCCTCAAGAAGGTAGTGATGAACCACCTTCCTGAACTGTTACAATCCATATAGTGTAGGTACACTCACACTGCTGTTAGGGAGGGAGTTCCAGGTTTTTGGCCCAGTGACAGTGAAGAAACGGCAATACAGTTCCAAGTCAGGATGGTGTGTGGCTTGGAGGGAAACTTGCAGATGGTGGTGTTCCCATGCATCTGCTGCCCTTGTTCTTCTAGGTGGCAGAGGTTGTGGGTTTGGAAGGTGCTATCAAAGGAGCAAGTTGCTGGAGTGCATCTTGTAGATGGTACACACCGCTGCCACTGCGTGCCGGTGGTGGAGGGAGTGAATGTTTAAGGCGATGGATGGGATGCTGATCAAATGGTCTGCTCTGTCCTGGATGTTGTCGAACTTCTTGAGGGTTGTTGCAACTGCACTTGTCCAAGCAAGTGGAGAGTAATCCATCACATTCCTGAGTCGTGCCTTGTAGTTGGTGGACAGGCTTTGGGGAGTCACAGGGTGAGTTATTCACCACAGAATTCCCAGCCTGTGACCTGTTCTTGTAGCCACAGTATTTATATAGCTGGTCCAGTTAGGTTTCTGGTCAATGGTAACCCCCCAGGATGTTGATAGTGGGGGATTCAGCGATGGTAATGCAGTTGAACGACAAGGGGAGATGGTTAAATTCTCTCCTGTGTTTGATTCTTTATAATCTGTTATACTGTGCATTAGACTACTTTGCTGAACCAAAGGGTGGGTGTAGGTCAATGTCAACAAAGTGACTTTCTAAGTACCTTTGCATCCCAGGTCATGTTTCATCTTGTTGTCATGCAGATCTAGTATTAAGAAAGGGATTTCAAATGAACAAAGAACAGTACAGCACAGGAACAGGCCATTCGGCCCTCCAAGCCTGTGCCGCTCTTGATGCCTGCCTAAACTAAAACCTTCTGCACTTCTGGGGACCGTATCCCGCTATTCCCATCCTATTCATGTATTTGTCAAAATGCCTCTTAAACGTCGCTATCGTATCTGCTTCCACCACCTCCCCCGGCAACAAGTTCCAGACACTCACCACCCTCTGTGTAAAGAACTTGCCTCGCACATCCCCTCTAAACTTTGCCCCTCTCACCTTAAACCTATGTCCCCTAGTAACTGACTCTTCCACCCTGGGAAAAAGCTTCTGACTATCCACTCTGTCCATGCCGCTTATAATTTTGTGAAGTGACATATAATTGCTCCATTGGCAAGCTTAGCATTATAGGCTGAATTTTATAAGCCCCCGACGTCGAGGGTCGTGGTTGGGGGGGGTCCGGAAAATACTTCTGGGAGAGGCCCTCCACAGGCCTCGATCCCGGGAAGGCCTCGCTGCATTTTAGCAGCAGCGGCAAGGTCTCGTGATGGCCTCCCCGCTGCACGGCGACGGAGACCTTATTTAAATATGTTAATGACATTAAAATGAATGACCAATGACTTACCTTGTAGCGACGGCCATCCCACGCCGATATTCTGGCCAGTTCCCGAAAGTTCCGTGCCTTCAGATCTCCATTCGGAGATCCGAGGCATAACACTGGTGGGGAGGGAGGAGGGAGGAGTGAAATTGTCAGGGTTGGGGGTGGGGGGGGGGGAGAGCGGAGAAAACTGTTTCTATTGGCGGAGAAAATTGTGGGAAGGGGTTGAAGGATAAAGGCAATAAATTTCGTGGGGGAAAGTTCGGGATGGGAACAACATTTTTTTTAGTGGGGAAATGACAATAAATGAAGTGTACGGTCATGGGGTTGTGGGGGGGAATGGGCCTTCGATCTATTATTAAATTTATAAATTTCCATGTTACATCCATTTCACTTTAAGAAGTAAAAGTACCGGTAAGGGCTTGAAGCCCTTTAAAAATGGCGCTGCGCCTGTGCGGTCGCACCAGATGCTGTTGCTGGGACAAAGTGCTTGCTCTCTCTATGTCATTGCGTCAGGTGGTCCACCCCCTCCATGCTAATGAGCCACCGTGCAAAATATCGCAGTGGCTCCATGACGCTCATCTCGTGCTGAGAACGGCGGCGAGCTAATAAAATTCAGCCCTATATGTCTCTTGAAAGCCAGTCACTTGAACTTCTCCCTCAATTTTTTCCCACAGAGTGGGTAGATAATCCATCTCATAATGTCATCTATGCCACTTTTGATCTAGGCATCAGGAAATTTTGTATAATTCTCTGGGCCTTCTCTCAGGTATGGCTAAAGCCAGAAGGGAGATTTATTTATTTATTTAGAGATACAGCACTGAAACAGGCCCTTCGGGCCCACCGAGTCTGTGCCAACCATTAACCACCCATTTATACTAATCCTACACTAATCCCATATTCCTACCAAATCCTCAGCTGTCCCTATATTCCCCTACCATCTACCTCTACTAGGGGCAACTTATAATGGCCAATTTACCTATCAACCTGCAAGTCTTTGGCTGTGGGAGGAAACCGGAGCACCCGCGAAAACCCACGCAGACACAGGGAGAGCTTGCAAACTCCACACAGGCAGTACCCAGAATTGAACCTGGGTCGCTGGAGCTGTGAGGCTGCGGTGCTAACCACTGCGCCATTGTGCCGCCCAAATTAAATTGGCATCATAACACTTAGTGGTGCTGATTGTAGGTACACCTATAGAAACTGCTCCACTATTTTCGAGGATTTTTATTCTTTTTTTACATTTCTTGATTAATATTTTTGGGCTTATTAATACACATTAATGCATGAGAATGGAACAGTTACATTTTCTGAAATTATTAACAGTATTAAGCACTCCTGGGTCAAGTAGAGGTGCAGAACAAAGCTTCCTCTATCTGTTCCAACAACACAGCCTAACCAGAAATATAACAGAGCCCCCCAACCTGCCCCAGTCATTTTCCATTTCATATATACCAGCCATGCTTATTGATCTAATTGTGGCAATTTAATGATAATTTATTAGCCATACCTGAGAGAAGGTTTGTGGAGAACTTTTGTGTTGGTCTTGGACCTAAATCCTGATTTCCCAAAGTTATTTAACTTTACAGCCAACAGGGAGTCAAGGACCTTTAATCCCAGGAAGATGGATTATTTGACCCCACATCCTAGACCTGAAAGAACAGTGTGAAAATCCACTGCACCACCCAGTTCTCTGTTTTCTACATCCTCACATGTGGTAAATTAATTTATATTGTATGAGTAATGCAGGGTTGTTAAATTTAGTGTCATATATTAGATGCTTAAGGCACACCCTATGTCAGCATTAACTGAAGTCCATCAAGGTCCAGATAAACAATAGAAGTAGAGTTCACATCCCAGATGTCAAACAAATGTCATAGAAGTGAGTGCCAACTTCTATATAAACAATATTAGTACTACCACCTCAACAGGATAGGTGAATTTAGGGCTGAGCAACTAGCATTACATAATCGTAAACAATTCAGATATCTTGTAAAAACAGAGATAGTGTGGTAATATATTTCTATTAATATGGTAGTCATCACAAAACTCTTGAAGAGGAAATATAAAGGGCTGAATTGCACTACAGTGAGATACAAGCAACAGCCATCATTATTACTGGATCAATCTGCACAATCATGCAAACAAATGTGTTGTATCAGTGCAGACTCCTTTCAAAACTGTGTCAGCAAGATGTACAACTGTACCAATACTTAAACTTGTCTAATTCCTGACATTTTGAAAACAGGGGACAAGCAGGAAGCTGTTGATTTTCACTCTTGCAGCACTAAGTGAATCCATGTGGAATTCAAGTCTCAGTGTTCATTGTGTTGACAAATACAATATACAATGATGAATACTGCTGTCCCTTAGCAGTCATCAAGCCTCAGAGTGTTACTGTAGTTTAATAATAGACAATGCACTTCTTTTGTTGGGACAGGGAGTCTCTTGTGTGCACACAATTATGTACATAGGCTCCTAGTCCTTTGTGGGGGGGGGGGGGGGGGGTGGGGGGGAAATCAGGAGATTCAGTGATGGTAATCCCCTGAATAATTTAAATGAACAGTCACGGGCAATTTCAAGGGAAATGCTAACAGATTTAGAATGTGGGGAATACTGTGGTGCCTGTAAATAAAGGAGAACATGAATCAATTAGCAGGTCTGATTGGAGAAAAGGTTTGAAAATGAAAGTGTGAAACACCCACACAATGCCCTGCAGAGTTATGTATATACATATATGGAAGCGGATCTCTTTCTGTGGTGCCAACCCTACATTGCAAACTTTCATCTCTTCCTACATTCCAAATGATCGCAACATACTGGTCAAGTCGCATTTCCCTTCAGTAAACTCACCCAACTTTTTCAAAAATGCATGTCACACTACAAAATGAGTACTGCTCTACTAATCAAAATGGGTTGTCACTCTAGTTCTGTCATAAAATCCTGCATCCGGCAGTGGACTGACCTTAGCACATTATCAGCTACAATCATTAAAGGCACAATGCCCACAATTAAAGTGCTTCAAAGCATTTATATTTTTCTTTTTAAATGGCTAAATTGTCATCTGCAGCGATAATGCTGTCATAAGAGTTTATCGCACTGGGACACATATTTTGGTGCGGTTGAGATATGTTCAGTATGTTTTACCCCAATGTTTTTCCTGAGGCAGAATGTATGGTGTGTGTCTACCACTTCTTAACTAGGTACTCTTCCTATGTAGTTCCCTGGTAGGAAGGGAAAATGAGGAAGCTGTCTGCTGTATCTGCCTCTAGGGATGGAGGTGGACGACTACCTCTTTGCATCAGTTCAGTAAATGGTTCTGCAACTACAGGCACATTGGAGTGCAATGGATGTCTAGGCGTGTGTAGTATGTGACTGCTTGTTAGTCAGTCAAGCAGGGTAGCTAAGTAACACAAATGTAGCTGTACCTAAGAGACATCTCCATCATCTGTACCAGCTCCAGCCGTTCACTGTATTGGGCACTCAATCTTTGCAACAACAAGAACAACTTGTATTTACATAGCATCTTTAACACAGTAAAATGTCCCAAGGCATGGCACAAGCTTAATCAAAAAGGAATGTTTTAAGGAGCATCATAAAGGAGGAGAGAGGAGGAGCAGCAGCTAGAGATCTGTGTGAGAGCAGACTGCTGGGCAGTAGTGAGTTTATTGAAGCATTACATTATCTGGTTCCCTAGTATGGTGAATGTAGATAACATTGATTAAGGTAGATTGGAACCAAGGAACAGGATTTTCCCTATGGGCTTCAGGACCCCAATACAAGGGTCCAATGGGGGTCAGAAGCCCACACTGGGCTGAATCCTCTGTGCCCGCTGCCAATATCGGCAGCAGGCAAACAGAACGGCGGCCCACCCGCATGAGTTACATGTCGCGGAGCCAACGCATTCTTCCGTGTTGTAGCTCATTTAAATAGCTGGGGCAGGCCGCCACCCCTGATCACATGGAGAGGGCGGGCTATCCGTCCCCAGCAATGGCGTCAGCTGCCCATGCACAGGCGCTGATGCCATTTTTAAAGGGCTTTGAAGCCCTATGGGCAAATTTAAATATTTAAAGTGCAAGTAAATAAAAATAAATAAAGACATTTCATCTGCCCCTCTTCCACCCCACAAGTAACAATTGGATTATTTATTTGCCTCTCCCCCGCCCAAAACACACCCCACCTTGTCCACCTAACCATCCCCCCCAAACTGCAAAAACTTTAAACTATAACCCTTCTCACCATCCCAAACACCAACGATGTTATGTTGACCCTGTTTCCACCACACCCCCCAACACTGATAAACATACCTCCTCCCTCCTCCCAACCTGTGTGGCGCCTCGTTTCCCCGGACGGGGATCTGAAGGCACATGAGTGCCGGCCACTGGACTGAAGATCTCAGCAGGATATGAGGCGGGGGCGCGAATGCCCTTAATTCATTAAGTTAAATTTATTTAAATATTCAAATGGGGGTCCTGTCGCCAAGTGGTAGGGGGCTACCATGAGGCCTCGCTGCTGCTGGTAATATCGGGCCAGGCCCTCCTGGCATCAGGATGCGTGGCAGCCCTCTCCCGGAGGTATCTTCAGCCCCCACCTCCCCCCGCACCACAGACCCAGACGCCTGGGAGAAAACAAAATTCAAAGAACAAAGAACAAAGAAAATTACAGCACAGGAACAGGCCCTTCAAGCCTACGCCGATCCAGATCCTCTATCTAAACAAGTCGATTATTTTCTAAGGGTCTGTATCTCTTTGCTTCCTGCCCATTCATGTATCTGTCTAGATACATCTTAAAAGACGCTATCGTGCCCGCGTCTACCACCTCCGCTGGCAACGCGTTCCAGGCACCCACCACCCTCTGCGTAAAGAACTTTCCACGCATATCCCCCCTAGACTTTTCCCCTCTCACTTTGAACTCGTGACCCCTAGTAATTCAATCCCCCACTCTGGGAAAAAGCTTCTTGCTATCCACCCTGTCTATACCTCTCATGATTTTGTACACCTCAATCAGGTCCCCCTAAACCTCCGTCTTTCTAATGAAAATAATCCTAATCCACTCAACCTCTCTTCATAGCTAGCGCCCTCCATACCAGGCAACATCCTGGTGAACCTCCTCTGCACCCTCTCCAAAGCATCTACATCCTTTTGGTAATGTGGCGACCAGAACTGCACGCAGTATTCCAAATGTGGCCGAACCAAAGTCTTATACAACTGTAACATGACCTGCCAACTCTTGTACTCAATACCCCGTCCGATGAAGGAAAGCATGCCGTATGCCTTCTTGACCACTCTATTGACCTGTGTTGCCACCTTCAGGGAACAATGGACCTGAACACCCAAATCTCTCTGTACATCAATTTTCCCCAGGATTTTTCCATTTACTGTATAGTTCACTCTTGAATTGGATCTTCCAAAATGCATCACCTCGCATTTGCCCTGATTGAACTCCATCTGCCATTTCTCTGCCCAACTCTCCAATCTATCTATATTCTGCTGTATTCTCTGACAGTCCCCTTCACTATCTGCTACTCCACCAAGCTTAGTGTTGTCTGCAAACTTGCTAATCAGACCACCTACCTATACTTTCCTCCAAATCATTTATGTATATCACAAACAACAGTGGTCCCAGCACGGATCCCTGTGGAACACCACTGGTCACATGTCTCCATTTTGAGAAACTCCCTTCCACTACTACTCTCTGTCTCCTGTTGCCCAGCTAGTTCTTTATCCATCTAGCTAGTACACCCTGGACCCCATGCGACTTCACTTTCTCCATCAGCCGACCATGGGGAACCTTATAAAACACCTTACTGAAGTCCATGTATATGACATCTACAGCCCTTCCCTCATCAATCAACTTTGTCACTTCCTCAAAGAATTCTATTAAGTTGGTAAGACATGACCTTCCCTGCACAAAACCATGTTGCCTATCACTGATAAGCCCATTTTCTCCCAAATGGGAATAGATCCTATCCCTCAGTATCTTCTCCAGCAGCTTCCCTACCACTGACGTCAGACTCACCGGTTTATAATTACCTGGATTATCCCTGCTACCCTTCTTAAACAAGGGGACAATATTAGCAATTCTCCAGTCCTCCGGGACCTCACCCATGTTTAAGGATGCTGCAAAGATATCTGTTAAGGCCCCAGCTATTTCCTCTCTCGCTTCCCTCAGTAACCTGGGATAGATCCCATCCGGACCTGGGGACTTGTCCACCTTAATTCCTTTTAGAATACCCAAAACTTCCTCCCTCCTTATGCCGACTTGACCTAGAGTAATCAAACATCTGTCCCTAACCTCAACATCCGTCATGCCCCTCTCCTCGGTGAATACCGATGCAAAGTACTCGTTTAGAATCTCACCCATTTTCTCTGAGTCCAAGCATAACATTCCTCCTTTGTCCTTTAGTGGGCCAATCCTTTCTCTAGTTACCCTCTTTCTCCTTATATATGAATAAAAGGCTTTGGGATTTTCCTTAACCCTGTTTGCTAAAGATATTTCATGACCCCTTTTAGCCCTCTTAATTCCTCGTTTCAGATTGGTCCTACATTCCCGATATTCTTTCAAAGCTTCGTCTTTCTTCAGCCTCCTAGACCTTCCCAGAGTGGGGGCCAACTGTGGGGGACAGTCACCTGACTGTGACTTTTCCTCAATTTGCCAATTAAAGGCCAGAAGACAGGCTCACCATCCAATTAAAGATGGTGGTTGGGCTCTCAAAGCTGGCGAGGCTCTCCAGCAGTGAAGAAGCAGCAGGCTGCCTTATCAGGTGAGTGGGAGGGCACCCCAAGACGGAGGCGCCCTGTCTCCAATGCTTTTGAATGTTAAATAAAAAATGCCCTAAACAGCCGGGCAACCATTGTGGAGGGCAATCCCTCCACAGGACGGCCTACAGCTGCAGCTGGTCAAGCAGGTGGGGAGTGCCTCAAAGCTGGCCCAGTGCACTGGCCTCCCCGGTCTGCCACTGGGAGAGCACCTCCAGACAGCTAGACTGTTCCCCAACGCCTCTGGCTGCCTGGAGACTGACTGGAAAATTCCAGTCAGCCTTTGACAAGAGACCTTAATAGGCCTTTTTAACAGCCTTAATTGGCTACCTGCCACTTGCGAGTGGGTAGCCCTGCCACCTGTTGTATGTTTAATTTGTCCGCTGCCACCTTAATATACTTAGTTTGTCTAGCTTAGAGAGATTACTGGGTCTTCAAGACTTTGAACATTAACTCTTTATGACATTCTAACTACAGCTTCACACCAGTTTGTGTGACTCCTCTGAAGCCATGCTGCATCTCTCTCCAGTCTCTCTCACATGTGATCTCTTTCATCATCATGGTGGGAGATATTCCTTACACTGTCTCAACAGTAACCCTTTTAGACCCTTATACTACATCTACCCCAAGTCTTTTTTATATATTAATTTTGTCATAAACATTGATTTTGAACTGTTGCTGGGGCAAGGAAATGACTTGTTAAACAGATCAGCTGTGGCTGGAAAAGACATTCGCACATTAACAAGGACAAAGGACCACTCCCTGGCACATTCAACCCACAATGGACCTTGATCACCAAGTATTGTGTATAAGAGGAGAATTCCAGAGACTGCTCAGGTGATACAATCCAGGACTGGTTAGATCATTTGGTCACATGACTAACTGGCTGTTCCAGGGTCTTTTGAACTAGCCACAGAGTGTTTGAACTCAGAAAGACTGTTTGCTCCTGGACTGAGAAGATCTCTCCTGTCTGCTCCCATCTCTTTCTCACAAGCCTCTGAACCCCAAGAGAGAAAAGTCTCCTCCAGCGAACAAGGTTTAAGAAGAATACTGGGCCCCAGGAAAGCAAAATCTACCTACAATCAAGGACTCTACAGTGAACTCGAAGAACCGTAACAAAAACTCTTCAGATATCGCCTCAAACCTTTCCACTTTATTTTTCTTCTGCTCTTTTTTGTCTCTATTTGCATGTGTGTATCGCAAATGCATGCTAGTGTGGGTGCGTCATGTATCTGTCGGCATCAACTGAATTAGAGTTTTAGGTCACGTTTAATAAATTTCAACTTTTCTTCTTTAAACTTAAGAAAAACTGTTTGTGCTGTTTTTTTTTTGCCTTATAACTGGAAAGTGGTGAATAAGGATTCACCAAGGAGGAGCTAAAACACAGTATTTTAAAAATTTAACCCTGTTATGGTAAAATCAGGTGAAGGCTGAGAGGGATCCCGAGACACCTTTCTCACCTGATCGTAACAATATCTATATTTATACATTCACTTACCTTTATACGTTCAATTTTTTATTTTTACATGCGATCGCATCTTCCCCCAAGTCTCTGACATCATAGATTTAATCTGTCAGGAGCCTTCTCAACTCTCCTTGATTGTGTTGTTGTCAGATGTGGAAGATCAGTAGTCTTTCTCTGAACTCATGTTTCTTGATTTGGATAGCCTTCATTGAGGTTAGTAGTATTCGGTGCTTTCTGAATTTCAGGTTCAACATCTGGCTCATCCAACTGCATGACTGATTGACATCTGTGATGAATAGGAATAAAATTCCTCCTGTTTCCTCTTCCAGTAGCTTCTGAAGTATGTACTAAATAAGTTTGCTGTTGATTCTCATCTCTCTGGATGATTAAGAACAAAGAACAAAGAACAAAGAAAATTACAGCACAGGAACAGGCCCTTCGGCCCTCCAAGCCTGCGCCAATCCAGATCCTCTATCTAAACCTGTCGCCTATTTTCTATGGGTCTGTATCTCTTTGCTTCCTGCCCATTCATGTATCTGTCTAAATACATCTTAAAAGACGCTGTCGTGCCCGCGTCTACCACCTCCGCTGGCAATGCGTTCCAGGCATCCACCACCCTCTGCGTAAAGAACTTTCCACGCATATCCCCCCTAAACTTTTCCCCTCTCACTTTGAACTCATGACCCCTAGTAATTGAATCCCCCACTCTGGGAAAAAGCTTCTTGCTATCCATCCTGTCTATACCTCTCATGATTTTGTACACCTCAATCAGGTCCCCCCTCAACCTCCGTCTTTCTAATGAAAATAATCCTAATCTACTCAACATCTCTTCATAGCTAGTGCCCTCCATACCAGGCAACATCCTGGTGAACCTCCTCTGCACCCTCTCCAAAGCATTTACATCCTTTTGGTAATGTGGCAACCAGAATTGCACACAGTACTCCAGCTGTGGCCTTACCAAAGTTCTGTACAACTCCAACATGACCTCCCTGCTTTTGTAATCTATGCCTCGATTGATAAAGGCAAGTGTCCCATATGCCTTTTTCACCACCCTATTAACCTGCCCTTCTGTCTTCAGAGATTTATGGACAAACACGCCAAGGTCCCTTTGTTCCTCGGAACTTCCCAGTGTCAGGCCATTCATTGAATACTTCCGTGTCACATTACTCCTTCCAAAGTGTATCACCTCACACTTTTCAGCGTTAAATTCCATCTGCCACTTTTCTGCCCATTTGACCATCCCGTCTATATCTTCCTGTAACCTAAGACACTCCACCTCACTGTTAACCATTGGCCAATCTTTGTGTCATCTGCGAACTTACTGATCCTACCCCCCACATAGTCATCTATGTCGTTTATATAAATGACAAACAATAGGGGACCCAGCACAGATCCCTGTGGTACGCCACTGGACACTGGCTTCCAGTCACTAAAATAGCCGTCTGTCATCACTCTCTGTCTCCTACAGTTAAGCCAATTTTGAATCCACCTTATCAAATTACCTTGTATCCCATGTGCATTTGCTTTCTTGATAAGTCTCCCATGTGGGACCTTGTCAAAGGCTTTGCTGAAATCCATGTAAACGCCTTTGAAGAAGATTTTCATCCTCTTACCACTCGGACTCTGCTGCAGCCAGCCTTGCTTGCAATATTGGCAGATATAGATGCATTCGTCATCTTGCATCTGAGCATAATGAATTTCTTGGGGCTTTTTTGAACTTTCTGGCCATTTGTGACTCAGTGAACTGAGAATATGACTCAATTTCATTAATAATGTTAACATCTTGTTGTGCAGGATGGTCGACAGTAGCTTTGGACAACGCATCTGCCATCCTGCACATATACCATTCATATGTGAACCTCATTAGGCTCAACCGGAATCTCTGGATTCGTGGAGACATCCTAGCGAGTTCCTTTCCATCAAGTAAGAAAACTAAAGGTTTGTGGTCTGTCCCTATGACAACCTTTAAGCTGATAATATAATCTGAGAACTTCTAACAAGCCCTAGTGATTTTGAGAGCTTCTTTCTCTATGATGGCGTGCCTTGTCTCTGTGTCAGACAATGCTCTGAAGCAGTTCGTGTAGAAATGCAGCAAGACCTGGACAATATCCAGGCTTGGGCTGATAAGTGGCAAGTAACATTCGCGCCACACAAGTGCCAGGCAATGACCATCTCCGACAAGAGAGAATCTAACCATCTCCCCTTGACATTCAACAGCATTACCATCGCTGAATCCCCTACTATCAACATCTTAGGGGCGAACATTGACCAGAAACTGAACTGGAGTAGCCATATAAATACTGTGGTTACAAGAGCAGGTCAGAGGCTAGGAATCCTGAGGTGAGTAACTCACCTCCTGATTCCCCAAAGCCTGTCCACCATCTACAAGGCACAAGTGCACCCCATCTACAAACATTCACTCCCTCCACCACCGACGCACAGTGGCAGCAGTGTGTACCATCTACAAGATGCAATGCACCAAGGCTCCTTAGACAGCACCTTCCAAACTTGCAACCTCTACCAACTAGAAGGACAAGGGCAGCAGATACATGGGAACACCACCACCTACAAGTTCCCCTCCAAGTCACACACCGTCCTGACTTGGATCTATATCGCCGTTCCTTCACTGTCGCTGGGTCAAAATGCTGGAACTCCCTTCCTAACAGCACTGTGGGTATACCTACCCCAAATGGACTGCAGCGGTTCAAGAAGGCAGCTCACCACCACCTTCTCAAGGTGTTAAGGCGAAATCAGCATCTCCTTGATCCTTTGAAATGCTTGCTCCTGATGCACATCGCAACAACATGCTTGAGCCTTCCTTAATAGTTGTCATAGGGCTCAGTAACTTGTGCTAGATTGGGTAAAAACGTTGCCAATTGATTGACCATGCCAAGGAATCATTGAAGATCTTGGACAGAAGTAGGAAGTTGGAATTCACTTTTGGCTCTCGTCTTTTGCTACTGACATTGTGTCCTAAAAAACCAATAGACGTTTTTGAAAATTCCACACTTTTCATTAAGTGTTCGGGCCTTCGTCTTGTCGACGATTCAAAACCGCTCTATCTCTCAGGTCATGTTCTTCAATGGATTCACTTTGGACTAAGATGTCGTTCACATGGCATATTAGTCCTTTAAGGCCCTGTAGAATGTTTGACAAAGTTCTTTGGAATATTTCTGGTGCTGATGGTAGACAATTTAAAAAAATCTTCCGAACAGAGTAATGAAGGTTGTCAATAACCTTGACTTCTTATCCAATGGAACTTGCCAAAAAACGCTATTCATGTCAAGCTTCGTGAACATGATACTTTTGGATAACTTTGCCAAGCTTTTGTCCACTGAGGACATCAGATGAACCTCTCTTGCCACAGCCTTATTGAGTTCTACACAAATGTGATTACTGTTAGGTTTAGAAACTGGAACCATTCCTGAACACCACTCTGTAGGTTCAATGACAGAAGAAATGACTCCCATCCAGTCATCTCTTCTATCTGATGTTGAACTTGCTTCATTAGTGATATCTTCCTAGGCATGAAAAGACATACTGGTTTAGCATCTTTTCGCAAAGTAATACTATATTCAGTCTTCTGGCTTCCTAGACCAGTCCTTTTGGAAGTGACTCCTGAATTCTGGTTGTTTAACTTCTTCCACTTTATAAGGTGAAGGTCATTACAAACTCTTCTACTTAAGAGAGATAATTCCTGATTCCTTCGAACATACAGTATTTCCAATATCTCCTTTCCCTTGTACTGGAGTGTTGTCTGTAGCTTCCCCTTGACTTCCAGTTCAGTCCCTCCTGGGCCGTGTAACTGAGTTTCTGTTGGTTGAAGGTAATGTGTTGATAATCACTGTTCTTTGTCTAAGACCGTTATACTTGCTCCAGTGTCTAGTTTAAAATTAGTGATATGTCTGCAGACACATATATCTGCAGACCAAAATGCCTGATTAGGGTCATTGATCTCACCAAATAAGTCTTCTGATTTCCCTCCTGATGGAGATTGTTCAACTTCACTAACAACTCTATGCTTGAAGACTTTTTCTTTTGAACTTGTGGGAGTAGAGATTTTACTTTGGCACATCTTCCCAAAATGGCCTATTTTCTTACAATGGAAGCTTTGTTTGCAGTACATTGTTCATGTCTGTGGGTCTTTTTGGTGCCAAAGTGCTGGCAAGGTTTCATGGCATCTTGCACTGTCTCCCCACTTGCCCACCCTACCCCCCACCCTCCCAGTATACCTTCTTTTCTGGTGCTTCTTTTACAGCCCTCCAATTAAGGAACTGTATGGTTCCTGGAGGTTTCCTAGAGGTCTTTCTTTCTCAGCATTGCTCTATTGTTCTTCTGGACCTCTGCTTGTCTCACCAGCTGAATTGCTTTGTCTAGGGTGAGGTCTTCCTTAGACTGCAATAAGTCTGATAGGGAATCATCGGTAATACCTACCAGTCTCTTATTAATTCTGCTTTAGTTCTCCATATTCACATCCTTCTGCCAGTCTGTAAAGGTAATTAATAAAAGCATCAACTATTTCCTTTGTCTGGTTTTTGGACCCTGCTGTTAAATCTTGCCCTTTCCAGAATCTTACTGCTCCTCGGGTTGAAATAACTATCAAGGGCTTTTAAAACTTCATCAAATTTATCTGATGTCTCATTAATGCCTTGTCTTGCAATAACATCATCTGCTATTGCCCCACTGGACTACAGCAATGTGTTAACTTGCTCTTCTTCAAACTGGCTGTCTAATTTGGAAGCAATGCAAAAATCGTTTTTGCCAGAGTGATCAATTTTGAGTTTGATTTGGTCCTTCCATGTGTCCATACCTCTCTGGTATTGTGAATTTAAGATCCATGGCTTTCGATGCAGTTTACTTTCTTTAAAAAAAAAAATTCCCTCCAGTATTGGAAGTTTCCCGCACTTTTCAGCCCATGCTGACTCCCACTATGGTCACCATTTCTACCTGTGAAATCTCTCTGCTAAATTTTGGATTTATTTCCTTCTTGTTTAACATGCAGTTTTGTAGAGTTTCTACTATACTCTTTTTCAATCCCTTCACTAGGTGTAAAATGTATTTGCAGCCTCTTTTCTTTTTTTCTCATTCACTCCAGTCGTCACATGTAATGGCGGTGACCTCAGATCTGCCCTCACTAAGGACGTGTCATTTTCTCGGTGCTGCTAGCCTAGTGCCATTAGGAACAATTTTTTTTTTTAACCCTCTTTACGGGTTACTCACCAGATCCCCGATTGTTGGTTGGTTCTCCAACTCAAAGCCTGTGATCGTTGGACTGGATTTTTTTCCACAGACTATCCGCCTCTATGGTGCAGCCTGAATGCCTCTACAAGCCAATTCCCCAACTCTCCGTGCCTCCTCCGTCCAAGGAGCAGCACTGGAGCTTTTTTCACAGCCTCTTCGCGAATTCTCCAGTTTTGCCGCTTTTTTCAGGTCAGCCTTCTTCAAAGTATTTCTTCAAATTCTTCTTCTGGGTGATGTATGGTAACATCACCCTACTACTGTTCACCATATTGTATGTTTGGTTTGTCTGCTGCCACCTTAATATACTTAGTTAGTCTAGCTTAGCGAGATTACTGGGTCTTCAGAACTTTGAACATCAACTCTTTATCACATTCTAACTATGTACAGCTTCACACCAGTCTGTGTGACACCTCTGAAGCTATGCTGCATCTCTCTCCAGTCTCTCTCACGCCATCATGGTGGAAGGTATTCATTACACTGTCTCAACATTAATCCTTTCAGACCAATATACTCCACTACCCTCCCATCCTGCCTCTGGGAAAATGGGCCTGGGGCAGCATGGTGTTGGGGAACCATCACGCCGGGCAGCGGTGCGAATTTCCATGCCCACCTGTCTCCGTGCTCACCCCCATCGGTGCCTAAAACTCCAACCCACTATCTCCAGACTCCCAGTCCAAGCAATTATTATGGAAGCTATGCCTCAATTTGGGGAATTGCCTTCGGAGTGCCTCTTCTGCAAAGTGCCCCTGGAGTAGCTATGCTTTCCATGATGGTCTGAAGCTCAGTCAGACAGCACCGAGCAGAGGTGGGTTGCAAACTCCTTCATCAGTGCTCCAAACTGTACATTCTTGAATGACAGGCGTGAATTGCTGAAGGCTGAGGTACAAAACTGTGATGATAACTGTGATGGGGCAGCACAGTGGCGCAGTGGTTAGCACCGCAGCCTCACAGCTCCAGCGACCCGGGTTCAATTCTGGGTACTGCCTATGTGGAGTTTCAAAGTTCTCCCTGTGACTGCGTGGGTTTTCGTTGGGTGCTCCGGTTTCCTCCCACAGCCAAAGACTTGCAGGTTGATAGGTAAATTGGCCATTATAAATTGCCCCTAGTATAGGTAGGTGGTAGAGGAATATAGGGAAGGTGGGGATGTGGTAGGAATATGGGATTAGTGTAGGATTAGTATAAATGGGTGGTTGATGGTCAACACAGACTTGGTGGGCCGAGGAGCCTGTTTCAGTGCTGTATCTCTAAATAAAAAAAATAAATAACCAGGCACTATGAGACCTAAATCCCTGGGTCAACAGCTGAAGGAGCCATCAAGCTGGAATATTCCCCATTTTGCACTGGACACATATTTGAATGAGTTGGCATGAGTTTATAGCTGATGGCTAGCTCAATGCACTAGCGCTTGTAGTGCCTGAGGAGCATCTGGACATTATCAGTTCCAAAGTATTTGCCACAGCACTTCATGGGTTAAATGTTCAGCAGATTTCTTTTGGAGTGAGATGTTCCTGGGTGAACAGAATAAACCAGTGAAAGGGTTAGTGTCATACCAAATGCTTGATTTGTGCTGTATTAATGTTATCTATTTTGACTACAGTTGTTTAAAATATCTTGGCATTTATGAAAAGAGTTTGGAATATAAAAGCAACAGTTACATAAGGCTGACTTTTGATACATTTACATTTGATATATTTAGGCTCCAAATAGAAACCAGCTTTTTAAAGAGACCATATAAGGATCAACTATGTCCCTCGACTGCTGTTATTTATAATATATTGGGATTTATGATCAAGTTTTGTTGGTAATAAGATTGGTTATGCAAACTTGACATTTGATTTCTTCAAAATATGACCTATTTAGGCCAAGAAAAAACACATTGAAAGTCAGTAAAAGGTTCTGTTTCTTTACAAAGCTCATATTGCTTGAATACCATTTACAAAGACTTCAAAATGTGTCACTAAATATCAAATTTCCTGTGCTGTTTTTCCCTTTAATTACTGTCACTGATAAAAGAGGGAAAAGCTGAGGAACCCAGCACCCTGTACTCAGTTGCTTTGGCCACCTGCATCACCATGACACCTTGCTCCTGCTCAGAACAAGCAATTGACGAGCTGAAGCAAAATACTGCGGATGCAGAAAACCTGAAACAAAAACAGAAAATGTTGGACATACTCGGCAGGTCAGTCAGCGTCTGTGGAAAGAAAAGCAGAGTTAACGTTTCAGGCCAATGACCTTTCATTAGAACTGGCATTAGTTAGAAAAGTAATAGGTTTTGAGCAAGTGAAAGGGGGGAGGTGGGGGAAGAAGAACAATAAGGAAGGTCTGTGATAGGGTGGAGGGCAGGAGATGTTAAATGACAAAAGATTTCATGGTACAAAGTCAAGTAAAGAAACAAAAGAAGTGTCTGGATGACACTTGTAGATGGCAATATAGCAGCCATCCGAACAGAAAGTATAGGGATTAAGAAAGAAACAAGGGGCTGAATTTCATAAGCGCACCACCGATGGCACCAAAGAGGCGCCATGATTCAAATAGCCACGGTGGGCTGCCCCCACTATCACCCCGCCCCCCCCCCAATCACATGGAGGGGGCAGCCTGTCCATCCCCGGCAATGGTGTCAGCTGCCTCTACACAGGTGCTGACACCATTTTTAAAGGGTTGCCAGCCCTACTGGGAAATTTAAATAATTAAAGGGGAATTGAATTAAAATAAATAAAAACATCTCTTTTGCCCCTCTCTCACCACCCCCCCATAACAATTAAATTAATTATTTGCCCATCCCCCCCAGAACACTAACCTTTACCATCTGACCTACCCCCAACTGCACAAACTCTAAACTATAACCCTTCCCATCAACCCCTACACCCATGACGTTAATTTGACCCTGTCCCCCCACCCGCCTCCCACACTGAGAAACCTGCCTCCTCCCCCCTCTCCACCAGTGCTGTGCCTCGTTTCCCCTAACGGGGATCCGAAGGCACGGCAGTGCCAGCTGCAGGTTCAGGAGGCGACGGGAGAGTAATTAATTGAGGTATTTTAATTTATTTAAATATTTAAATTGCAGTCCCGTCGCTGAGCGGTGGCAGGGCCAACATGAGGCCTCGCCCTCGCTGGTAATATTGGGCCACGTCCTGCCACCAACGAGGGCAGTGGCAGGCCTCATCCGGGACCATCTTCAGGCCCATCCCCCCCACCGCCACAGAACATGACACAAGGGCTCCTCAAAATCCAACTCAAGGTGGGTGTTGTGGGGTGGGGGGGGGTGGGGGCGGTGGTGGGGGTTGCTTGGGGGTGGGCTGGTTTGTTTTTCCAGCATTTTCTTTTTTTGTTGCAATAGTTGAGCTTCCTGATGTGATACTGAACCACACAAACGGTAGATCAAATCCAGCTGGATCTTGCTCTGTGCTTTGTTGACGGATCCCAACCAGAAGGAGTTCTGCAATGTACCATGCAAGCTATGCATGTATTCTGCTGGAGAACAATTCATCGAGGACTGCTGAACCTTTTACACACCAGATTTCTGAAAAAAACACAATAGTACTTCATGGGATACTGAAAAAGTAAAGCCCTGATGTTTGTTTTTATTATTAGAATGTTTACAAAGATTTTTTTTAAATATATTTCATTTTACTCACATGTTGATATGCTCCTCCCCTTTTAAATAATTTCAGTACCACAAATCCAGTGCAGTTCTGAGGGAGCACTACTTTGTCGGAGGTGCCCAACTTTTGGATGAAATGTTAAACTGAGGCCCCGTCTGCCCTCTCAGGTGGATGTGAAAGATCTTATGGCACTATTTCAAAGAAGAATAGTGGTGTTATCCCCAGTGTCCTAACAATGTGTATCCCTCAATCAACATCACTAAAACAGATTATCTGGTCATTATCACATTAGTGTATGTGGGAGCTTGCTGTGTGCAAATTGGCTGTTGCGTTTCTTACATTACAACATTGATTACATTTCAAAAGTACTTCATTGGCTGTAAAGCACTTTACGATGTACTGTGGTCATGAAAGGCTATATGAATGTAAGTCTTTCTTTCATTATGTGACTGAGGAGGATCACTTTATTGTTTTAGGTATCTACTAATGTCACCTCGTAAAAGACGCCTAACAATTTTTGCTCTGCCTGTGAGCAATGCTTGTGGTAGTAGCACATGGCTGAGAGCTGAAACTTACCATATGGACAGCTGATCTATGCCATAAAGCATAGGGCTGCAATAGTTCTACCTCTGTACTTCAGTTCCACCGGACTGTGTCTACTTAACATGTTTTGGGGTGGTGAGGAGATGAACAAGTAACCTACTCTCAAGATGTGGGTTAGTAGTTATAATTATAGTAATGGCCAGCTTTCCAAGGCTCGAGAAGCCTGGCAGCTAAAGGGAGGTGACAACCTTAGAATCTAGTAGGTAAGTGCTTTTCCAGCACTGCTTGTGGGCCAGGAGGAACAGGAGTACCTTTCCTGGCCCAACAAGCTAACCTGCCACAGCCTGCCTCATTTCCCACAATCTCCAGACCCACGATTGCATCCCCAACCCCACAATCTCTCCCAACTGCAATTTTCCCCTGTGACCTCTTGCCCCCTTTCACCCCATGATCTCTCCTTCCCATCTTTGCTTCTTCCTCTTTAATCCCAGAAGAGCTGAGAAAATCCAGAAGCACACAGTTCCCATGACTCTCTCACAGAAATTCCAGGAGATGAGTGGGAGAGTCTTGTGGGAATTCACCCGCTAAATTTTCAATATGTTTTTCAGCTGTTAAGGAAATACAAAAGGAGCACAAAAGTCCGAGTGTTTCAAGCCTGTGTCCTCAGTACCTTGCTCTACGACAGCGAGGCCTGGACAACGTATGTCAGCCAACAGCAACGTCTTAACTCATTCCATCTTCGCTGCCTCCAGAGGATTCTTGGCATCAGGTGGCAGGACCATACCTCCAACGCAGAATTCCTCAAGGCGACCAACATCCCCAGCATATACACCCTACTGAGCTAGCGGCGCTTGAGATGGCTTGGCCATGTGAGCTGCATGGAAGATGGCAGGATCCCCAAGGATGCATTGTACAGCGAGCTCGTCACTGGTATCAGACCCACCGGCCGTCCATGTCTCCGCTTTAAAGACGTCTGCAAACGCGACATGACGTCCTGTGACATTGACCACAAGTCGTGGGAGTCAGTTGCCAGTGATCGCCAGAGCTGGCGGACAGCCATAAAGGTGGGGCTAAAGAGTGGCGAGTCGAAGAGACTTAGCAGTTGGCAGGAAAAAAGACAGAAGTGCAAAGAGAGAGCCAACTGTGTAACAGCCCCGAGAACCAATTTTTTCTGCAGCACCTGTGGAAGAGTCTGTTTCTCTAGAATTGGCCTTCATAGACACTCCAGGCGCTGCTTCACAAACCACTGACCACCTCTAGGCGCTTACCCATTGTCTCTCGAGACAAGGAGGCCAAAGAAAGAAAGAATAAGGAAACAATATGTTTAAACAGAATGAACCAAACTCTTTTTTAAACATATTTTGCAATATTGCCATTTTCTCAGCTCCCGACTATATATTTCCATACATATAAAACATATATCCTTATTATGCTTTGTTCAATTCACTTGTATTTGAATCACTGTCATATATTGCACTGGTTGAAAAGGAAAAAAGATGAAGTGACAAGGACTGTGTGCTGACCCTTTCCCTTTCCTTAGACATGCTAATGTATTAGCTGAGTGGAGAAGGAAACATCCACTTGGTGCCTATAACCATCTTCGATCAAACAGAGCTAATGGCATGAGCTTCCCTGAGAAGAAGATATAATAATTGCACTATAAACTGAGTCACATCATTACACCATAGATACAGAGAAAGCAGTATTTTCTCCAGGTAAGATGTCAACATATGTTTTGGGAACAAAATTCCCAGCACCATGATGATTTTTAGAATATGCTTAAAATTGTTTCCCACAGCTTCTTATAATAAATAAATGGTTCCTTCTGTTAACGATTGTCAGTATTTTACAAGCTTTGCCAGTTTAGCAAACATTTTTGGAAAATGCAGCCCTCCATTTTTTAAACCTGTGTAAGTAAGCTCTTTTGCAAATGTTCCAATTATGCCACAAATAATTCCTCACACTTAAGTAATGTTCAGTATATTCTCACATGCACAGGTAGCAACACGTTTCCTTTTCTCTGAGTATAAACAGTTCCTCTGCACGTGTTCCAGACCCTGTGGCTTTGAGATATCTTCATTCCATCTGGTAAAGTGGGTGATTGTTGACCTGAAGGGTCCTGAATTTGATTTCAGACCTTGAACGATGTCCAAGGCCATCTGCATTCACTTCCTAGGTTTTGCCAGTTCTCAGCTGAACCAAGAGGTTTGCTATGAAGCAGAATTCTCCTCACAGGCAAGGAGAAATACACAAGGAGCAATGTTGTTGTGAAGAGGCATCCTTCCAGCTACCCTAAAGACAAAATGACTCAGACAAAAGCCATCTACAACTCAGAATATCCAACTGAAAAATTAAGTGTGCCAGGACACAACCTTGCAGGGTCTAAAATTGAAAGAAGTGGGAAAGAATACATTTTTTTCTATCTGCATTCCAGGTTATTTTAATTACAGTACTAAGCAATTTTTGGAGGTCATCTGGAAAACATGACATTATGAAGAATTCCGGTGTCAATAGAGGAAGACATTTTCAGTTAAAATGGTGAATCCTCTTTGAAATGTTTAAAACTGGCCCAAGTGGTCTTTCTGATGTATGAGCCCTTTCACTAATGCTTGGTGGGTTAAACTATGCAAACAATGTGCGTTTTTCATATAATGATGGATGACGATGACAGAGGTGCGGAAGTAGCGTTAAGAGTGCCAATACGATTTCTGAACCTACAGCTGTTTAATAGCTTTGAGCATTTTGTTATGTTTCAGAAGTTTATATAAATGAAAGTAGCTCCACCATTGTCGGCTGTGTCTTCAGCTGCCAAGGCCCTCAACTTTGGAATCGCTCTCTCTGAACCTCCCTGTCTTTCTCTCCTTCTTTAAGACCCTCCTTAGAAATTATTCCTGACTTTTTTGGCCACCTATCCTAATATCTCTTTACATGGCTTGATGTTCTATTTTGCTTGATAACGCTCCTGCTCCTGTGCAGCACTTTGGGTGGTTTTAGTACATTAAAGGAGCTGTATAAATGCAATTTGTAGTAGTTGCTGAACCTTCCTGCAGCCTTATTTGTAATTTTAAAATTCATCTGTAAGGGGTAAGCAAGCACGACAACATTAATTATCGGTCATATAAAAATCAAAAGAGTTTGCTGTCCATCAGTCTCACGGCTGAGGAACTCAACTCAACAGCAAGCGGAGTGCTGAATGCTTGGTGAGCTGTAAAAGAAAATTTGCCGACTTGCAGGATATGTCCATTCTGTGTTTCTCAGTCTCCAATCTTGCTTTTATTTTTATTATATCTCACCTATTGCAGGTCATCCCAATGTCACTGCTCATCTATACCAAACATTGTCTATTTTTTTTAACTACGGATTGAATTTCCTTTGTTAAAATTTAAACAAGTTTTTGCAATGTTAAAACATGTTCAAGGTAACATGGAAAACATTTTCCCAGCAATTGTTAGGCTCTGTACACCTGGTCCTGTTTTAATCTTCCAATTGATCTTGCATTTTACCACTATCTAATCTGATCAACTCTTGTTTATTATATATAAATTTCCCCACCCACTGATAGAAAGTTGGCAGATTTGGGTAACATCTCAAATTCCAAAGTTGCTGCCTCGATTACAACAGAATTCCACCCCACCCCACCCCCAAGAAGGAGCATAATTTTTGGTCTCATATTTTTTTAATTCTTTCATGGGATGAAAGCACCACTGGCAAGGCCAGCATTTCTTGCTCACCCCTAATTGCACTTGAGAAGGTGATGGTGAGCTGCCTTCTTGAACCGCTGCAGACCATGTGGGGTAGGTACACCCACAGTGCTGTTAGGAAGAGAGTTCCAGGATTTTGACAGAGAAGGAACAGCGATATAGTTCCAAGTCAGGATAGCGTGTGCCTTGGAGGGGAACTTGCAGGTGGTGGTGTTCCCACGCATCTGCTGTCCTTATCCTTCTAGGTGGTAGAGGTCGCGGGTTTGGAAGGTGCTGTCTAAGGAGCCTTGGTGCGTTGCTGCAGTGCATCTTGTAGATGGTACACACTGCTACCACTGTACTCCAGTGTTGGAGGGAATAAATGTTTAAGGTAGTGGTGGGGTGCTGATCAAGCGGGATGCTTTGTCCTGAATGGTGTCAAGCTTCTTGATTGTTGTTAGAGCTGCAGTCATCCAAGCAAATGGAGAGTATTCCATCACACTCCTGACTGGTGCCTTGTAGATGGTGGACAGGGTTTGGGGTGTCAGGAGGTGGGTTACTCACCGCAGAATTCCCAACCTCTGACCTGCTCTTGTAGCCACGGTATTTATATGGCTGGTCCAGTTACGTTTCTGGTCAATGGTAACCCCCAGGATGTTGTTGGTGGATTCAGCAATGGTAATGCCTTTGAACATCAAGGAGAGATGGTTAGATTCTCTCTTATTGGAGATGGTCATTGCCTGGCATTTGTATGGCGCAAATGTTACTTGTCACTTATCAGACCAAGTCTGAATGCTAACCTGGTCTTGCTGCATGTGGGCACGGACTGCTTCAGTATCTGAGGAGTCTCGAATGGTACTGAACACTGTCCAATCATCAGCAAACATCCTCATTTTTGACCTTATGATGGAGGGAAGATCATTGATGAAGCAGCTGAAGATAGTTGGGCTTAGGACACGACCCTGAGGAACTCTTGCAGTGATCTCCTCGGGCTGAGATGATTGGCCTCCTTTGTGCTATGTGTATTCTTTGTGTATGACTCCAACCACAGTGGAGAGTTTACCTCGATTCCCATTGCCTTCAATTTTTCTAGGGCTCCTTGATGTTACACTCGGTCATTTTCTGCCTTTATGTCAAGAGCAGTCATTCTCACCTCACCTCTGCAATTCAACTCTTTTTTTTCCATGTTTGGAACAAGGCTGTAATGAGATCTGGAGCCGAATACCCCTGGTGGAACCCAAACTGAGCATTAGTGAGTAGGGTATCGCTGTGTAAGTGCGGCTTGATAACACTGCTAATGATACCTTCCATCATTTTGCTGATGATTGAGAGTAGACTGATTGGGCGGTAAGTAACCATATGGGATTTTTCCTACTTTTTGTGGACAGAACAAATCTGGGCAGTTTTCCACATTGTTGGGTAGATGCCAGTGTTGTAGCTGTACTGGAACAGTTTGGCTAGGGACGTGGCTAGTTCTGGAGCACAAGTCCTCAGTACTACAGCTGGTATGTCGGGCCCATAGCCTTTTCTGTATTCAGAGTCTTCGGCTGTTTCCTGATCTCACATGAAGTGAATCGAATTGTCTGAAGATCAGCAACTATGATGCTGAGAATCCCAGGAGGAGGCTGAGATGGATCATCCACTCAGTACTTATGGCTGAAGATGGTTGCAAATGCTTCAGCCTTGTCTTTTGCACTGAAGTGCTGGGCTCCCCCATCATTGAGGATGTGGATGTTTGTGGAACCTCCTCCTCATGTTAGTTGTTTAATTGTCCACCACCATTCACGACTGGCTATGGCAGAACTGCAGAGCTGTGATCTGATCCATTGGTTGTGGGATCACTTAGCTCTGTTAATTGTATGCTGCTTCCACTGTTTAGCATACATGTAGTCCTGTGTTGTAGCTTCACCAGGTTGCTACTTCATTTTTAGGTATGCCTGGTGCTGGTCCTGGCATGTTTTCCTGCAGTCCTCATTGAATCTGGGTTGATCCCTTGACTTGTTGGTAATGGTAAATTGAGGGATATGCCATGCCATGAGTTTACAGATTGTGGTGGAATACAGTTCTGCTGCTGATGGAGCACTGTGCCCTCAGGGATGCCCAGTTTTTAAACATGATCATAATCCAATAATATTCTAAATTATGATAGATACTGAATGTCATGTGACATTTTCTAGTGGTCTAGAAAAGAAAGTTTGGTTAGTGGACACATAAGCCAATGAGTTAAAATCCAACATGTATCGCATAAGCGAGGATTGATACCAACAGTGCTTTCCATATGGAAAACTGTAATACTGTGGTGAATGGGATTTGAACAGAGACCAATGGCTGAGGCATAAAGATCTGCAGTCAGATGAAGACTAATCAGCTAACCAATCTAGTGAAAGCTATAGTCAGGGTTGGTAGTGTTTAATGTTGCTGCCACACTTGTTTCATCTTTTGCACGTTTCATTGTAGAATGGCTCATCCCACTAATGCCATGAATGTGTTATTAATGCTTAATAAATAAGCCTTTTAGGTCAGAAGTATGAATGTTTTAATAAGGTACACCCTTCCCCACCAGCAACTAATCTCAAGATACGGGCTGAGTAAACACAGCATAATGTCTCATTGCTTACTACACTACCAGGCATATCACAGTGTCAGTAGAAATTACAAATGCTGAAATTCTGAGATTTAGCAGCATTAACCTTAAAGTTGAACGTAAATAAACTCAACAGAGATACTTATAGAACATACAGAACTACTGGAAGTAAAGAATTTTGTCACAAAATGTTATGTAGAATACCTTTGTAATTCAGTCATTGAATTTTTTCTTTCTTTGCACATGTAATGCATTGTTGTATATTTAAATGTTCGTTTTTCGAAAACATTTTCTAAATAAATGCCGAATTTGATTAACAGAGAATATATAAACAGAACGCTTTGAAGAATAAAACAGTCTATCAGTAATTAAACTTTATCTTTATTCAAACAGTCAGTGCTATGCATTAAATTAAAATTACATAAATGACTGGGTTTTGGATTTTATTTGCGTTGTTAGACAGATTTTTTTTGCCTGTGGTTTTTGCTCAATGTTATCTGGCCTTTCCCTTAATCCATCTAAGAATGGATGGGTTTGCGAAATCAGTAGACAATTGCAACAAAGTAAAAGATTCTTTCACAAAAGGAATAACAAAACGACATTTTTGGAATCACCCAGACACGCTTGCTGCACTGAAACAGAAAGTGTGTATTTTCTCTTTATAGGGCAGTTCAAATCCTATTATGTATGGGTGGTGAAAGTTCTTTCAGTGTTAATTTTAAACAAAAAAAGGACCACATTTTGGAATTATCCTAAATTTTTAGCTAATGGCAATTTTTTTTCCTATTTTGTAATTCATTCTTCATATGTAGGCATCACTGGCAAGGTCAGCATTTATTGTCCACCCTTAATTGCACTGAGAAGGTGGTACTTTTGTATTGTTTGATAGATTACTGGACCACTTCAGAGGGCATTTAAGAGTCAATCACATTGGTGTGGGACAGGAGTCACATCGAGATCAGACTGGGTAAGGGCAGCAGGTTTCTTTCCCTATAGGACATTAACGGGAAAAAAAACAGTGATGGTTCCCACTCTTGATCACTATCCAATGGCTGCTGCTCCAAGTGTGCACATTGGGAAGGACAGGATAAGACTCAGTTATGAAGTCTAGTAAAATTTCCTGCAGACGTTCACAATCCAGACTTATACATGAAGAATAGTCATGAGAAAGTCGTAAAATAAGGGTGGCCAACGCCCATGGAATTGTACTCCAGCATGAAGTGAATGCTTTCTGTAGAAAAGGAAAAATGTTTTAAGAACACCACACTATAATTTCACATTTTTAAAAATTCGTTCCTGGGATGTGGGCGTCGCTGGCTAAGTCAGCATTTATTGCCCATCCCTAATTGCACTTGAGAAGGTGGTGGTGAGCTGCCTACTTGAACTGCTGCAGTCCATGTGGATTAGGTATACCTAGAGTGCTGTTAGGAAGGGAGTTCCAGGATTTTGACCCAGCAATAGTAAAGGTGCGGCGATGTAGTTCCAAGTCAGGATGGTGTGTGGCTTAGAGGGGAGCTTGTAGGTGGTGGTGTTCCCATGCATCTGCTGCCCTTGTCCTTCTAGGTGGTTGAGGTCGCCAGTTTGGAAGGTGCTGTCTAAGGAGCCTTGGTGTGTTGCTGCAGTGCATCTTGTAGATGTCACACACTGCTGCCACTGTGCGTCGGTGGTGGAGGGAGTGAATGTTTGTGGATGGGGAGCCAATCAAACAGGCTGCTTTATCCTGGATGGTGTCGAGCTTCTTGAGTGTTGTTGGAGCTGCACCCATCCAGGCAAGTGGAGAGTATTCCATCACACTCCTAACTTGTACTTTGTAGATGGTGGATAGGCTTTGGGGAGTTAAGAGGTGAGTTACTCGCCACAGGATTCCTAGCCTCTGACCTGCTGTTATAGCCACGGTATTTATATGGTTATTCCAGTTCAGTTTCTGGTTAATGGTAACCCCAGGATGTTGAAAATGGGAGATTCAGCGATTGTAATGCCATTGACTGTCAAGGGGAGATGGTTAATATATAATATAACATATTAATAGATCACTTACTAACATTGCTCGATCATTACTATGGACTAGCAATATTATTCAATGGGTATTGAACTGTCAAGGAGAACAATTTCCATTTCCTGAACCTAACCGCCTCCTCTTCACTATGGATGTCCAATCTCTCTACATCTCCATCCCCCACCAGGGCGGTCTGAGGGCTCTCCACTAATTCTTTGAGTGAAGGCCAACCAGTCCCCATCCACCACCACCCTCCTCCGCCTTGCTGAACTTGAACAATTTCTCTTTCAACTCCACTCCATATAAAAGGTGTTGCTATTGGAACTCCCATGGGTACTAGTTATGCTTGTCTTTTTGTGGGGTATGTTGAACATTCCTTGTTCCAGTCCTACTCAGGCCCTGTCCCCCAACTCTTTTTCCGGTACATTGATGACTGTATAGGTGCCTTTTCCTGCTCTCGCCCAGAACTGGAAATCTTCATCAACTTTGCTTCAAATTTCCATCATTCACTTACCTTCACATGGTCCATCTCCAACACTTCCCTTCCCTTCCTCAACTTTTCTGTCTCCATTTCTCATTTCTGAGGACAGGCTGTCCACTACTACTCATTATAAGCCCACTGACTCTCACAGCTACCTCAACTACATTTCCTCAAACCCTGTTTCCCCCATCCCCCCCGCCGCCCGACATGTCTTCCTTTTTCTTCAACCGAGGATTCCCCACTGTGGTTGACAAGGCCCTCGACTGTGTCCAGCCCATTTCCCACACTTCTGCCCTCACCCCTTCCCCTCCTTCTCAGAACCGCGATAGGGTTCCCCTTGTCCTCACTTTCCACCCCCACCAGCCTCCACATACAAAGGATCATCCTCTGTCAATTCTGCCACCTCCAGCATGATGCCACCACAAAACACATCTTCCCCTCTCCTGCCCTTTCAGTATTCCAAAGGGACCGTTCCCTCCGCAACACTCTGGTCCACTCCTCCATCACCCCCAACACCTCATCCCCTTCCCACGGCACCTTCCCATGCAATCACAGGAGATGTAACTCCTGCCCTTTTAACTCCTCTCTCTTCACTATCCAAGGCCCCAAACACTCCTTCCAGGTGAAAAAGCAATTTACTTTTACTTCTTTCAATTTAGTATACTGTGTTCACTGCTCACAATGTGGTCTCCTCTGCACTGGGGAGACCAAATGCAGATTAGGTGACCACTCTGCGGGACACCTACGCTCAGTCCCCAAACATGACCCCGAACTTCCGGTTGCTTGCCATTTTAATTCATCACCCTGCTCTCATGCCCACGTTTCTGTCCTCGGCTTGCTGCGGTGTCCGAAGCTCGAAGAAGAGCACCTCATCTTCCGATTAGGCACTCTACAGCCATCTGGACTCAACACTGAGTTCAACAATTTCAGACAATGATTCCCATTTTGATTATTTTTTTCAACCATGTGCCGATCTTAAACTTGTTTTTCTTGTTTTTGCTTTCAGACACAGCTGTTCATTATTCTACCATTAACACTCTCTCTGGACAAATGCTTTGTCTTTTACTACAACTATTACCACTCCCTTTGCCTTTTTTCCATGATATCCTTATCATTTAATTTCTCCCACCCACAGACCTTCACTTTGGTTCTTCTTCACCCCCACCCCCCCACCCCCCGCCTTTTCATTTGCTCAATACATTAACATTTCTAACATTTGCCAGTTCTGATGAAAGGTCATCGGCCTGAAACATTAACTCTGTTCCTCTCTCCACAGATGCTGCCAGACCTGCTGAGTATTTCGAGCACTTTCTGGCTGGAATTTTACATTTTATGTGGCCCAGGTCCTTAAATGGCCTCGGGCAGGACTTCTGCCCTCTGAGGCAGGAAGTCACGCCTCCAAGAGCTGCCAGCCAATCAGTGGGCCAGCAGCTGTCAGTCCCAGCAGCGCCATTGGGACCAGTGGCCAATGCTGGGACTGCACAGAGGGACATTGGCCCTGGAATGAAGGTAAGTGTCTGGAGCCTCGCCCGGGACAATCGGCCAGGCACCGGTGAGGCAAGGGAGGGTCAGTTGGGGGGGGTGGGGAATATGGTGAAGTGGGGCCGACTTGTGCCGTGGGGGGCCCTCCATGGGGCACAGGGTGCCCGATCAGGAGGGCCCACCCCCAGCCTGCAAAGAGGCTGCCAGGTTTTACTGAGTGGTCTCTTGGGGGTCCTGAGCTGCCCGCCCGCCACTGGTAATATACCAGCGGTGGTGGGTGGAGGCCCTTAAGTGGCAGTTAATTGGCCACTTACAGGCCTTAATTAGCCTGGGGCAGGTGGGCCGTTTCTTGTTGCTGCCCGTCGTAAAATTGCAGTGGGGGTGGCAAGACGACAGGAACGGCACCCCCGCCTGACACTCAATTTTATGACACCACTCCCCCCCCACCTTGCCTCCAGCCTGCTTCTGCGGTTAGAGGAGATGCGGGGGTGGGGGTGGGGGGGTGGTAATAGCCTCCAATTCCAGTGTCTGTTTTTATTCCAGATTTCCAGCATCCACAGTATTTTGCTTTTATTTCAGCTTGGAATTACTGAATTGGCCTGTTTGTTCACAAGCGAGAAAATCTGGTTTGAGATAACCAGATAACAATGCCAGTTGACCATTTGATATTTGGCATCAGGGGGTACCATAATGTATCACCACTACCAACACTTCACTTACCTGCAGAACAGATGTAACAGCCAGATGACTACTCATTTTAAGTTGGGAAGATTTGTGGTGATACTTTGGTGGGGGAGGGAGGGGGCAGAGAAATTCAATGGCGTGGCCCTGCTTATCGTGGTGCTACGCAGACTTACATCAATTCCCTGGGGGCTGGCAGTGCCGCAGACCTCTACCCGCATGGCTCGTTGTGTGCTCTCCATTGATATCATTGAAGAATGACATACAGGTAGCGACCTGTCTCCTTGAATTAACGTATGTCTGTGTAGCACCACGAGAAGCAGTGTTGTGCGAATAAATTTCTCCCCCTGCATGTGAGGTTCAGTGGCCTGTAATTACCAGTCTTATTTTTTTTTGGAAATGTTGGAAATACATTTGCTGGCCTCAAGTTCTTGAGCACTTGTCCAGTAGTTATGAAGTTCTGAAAAACATCAGCTAAACTATCAATAATTTCCCTGTTTAATTCCTCAAAGAATTCTGGGATGTATCCCATCTGACTCAGGACTGCCGTACATATTTAATAATTTCAGTTTCTGTGCAACATATTTCTTATTAACCGCTACATTTGCCATAATTTAGCCCTATTTAATATAACTACACATCATTCCCACTCGATTGGTTTTATTTCATTTTTTAAATGACTTGATTTTATTGGAATACAATTTATTATCTCCTGAGGGCCCAGTTCCTACACCAGCTTTCAGTGTATGAAAACGTGGAATCTGAATTGATGCGAGTGGCTTGAAATTGAAAGATAGAACATTAAAAAGATTGTTGGAGTTTTCATTTCATGTTTTGCAGAAGTTCATAAATCACCAAAAAGATATTACATTTTAAACTGTTTTATGGACAAGTATAGTATTAATTCATTTTTAAACTGAAAGATCAATTTGAATTATTTCAGGATCTAGTTATACCAAAGATATTAGTTCTGCACATAAGAGAAAAATTAACATGGCATAAAGACATTTAATATGAAGCATTATTTGTAGGCAAGACAGCAGTTTAATAACAATCTGCAAATATGATTTTTTTTAATTCACGATTATACACAGTGCTAGTAATATTGGCCATGTGAACCGCATGGATGATGGCAGGATCCCCAAGGACACATTGTACAGCGAGCTTGCCACTGGTATCAGACCTACTGGCCGTCCATGTCTCTGCTTTAAAGACGTCTGCAAACACGGCATGAAGTCCTGTAACATTAATCACAAGTCGTGGGAGTCAGTTGCCAGCGATCGCCAGAGCTGGTGGGCAGCCATAAAGGAGGGGCTAAAGTGTGGCGAGTCGAAGAGATTTAGCAGTTGGCAGGAAAAAAGACAAGCGCAAGGGGAGAGCCAACTGTATAACAGCCCCGACAGCCAATTTTTTCTGCAGCACCTGTGGAAGAGTCTGTTTCTCTAGTATTGGCCTTTTGAACACAAAAGTCCGAGTGTATCAGGCCTGTGTCCTCAGTACCTTGCTCTATGGCAGCGAGGCCTGGACAACGTATGTCAGCCAAGAGCGACGTCTCAATTCATTCCATCTTCGCTGCCTCCGGAGAATACTTGGCATCAGGTGGCAGGACCGTATCTCCAACACAGAAGTCCTCGAGGCGGCCAACCTCCCCAGCTTGTACACACTACTGAGTCAGCGACGCTTGAGATGGCTTGGCCATGTGAGCCGCATGGAAGATGGCAGGATCCCCAAAGACACATTGTACAGCGAGCTCGCCACTGGTATCAGACCCACCGGCCGTCCATGTCGCTGGCGGGCAGCCATAAAGACGGAGCTAAAATGTGGCGAGTCGAAGAGACTTAGTAGTTGGCAGGAAAAAAGACAGAGGCGCAAGGGGAGAGCCAACTGTGCAACAGCCCCGACAAACAAATTTCTCTGCAGCACCTGTGGAAAAGCCTGTCACTCTAGAATTGGCCTTTATAGCCACTCCAGGCGCTGCTTCACAAACCACTGACCACCTCCAGGCGCGTATCCATTGTCTCTCGAGATAAGGAGGCCCAAAAGAAAGAAAAAAAAAAGAAGGCCTTTATAGCCACTGCTGCTCCACAAACCACTGACCACCTCCAGGCACTTACCCATTGTCTCCCGAGACAAGGAAGCCAAAGAAGAAGAGTAATATTGAACCTCCCTAACATAGCAAAAAATAGCTCTAGTTTCAGAAATGGTATTGGTCTGAAATGTATTAGTATTTCAAATGTATTTAAAAGTCATAGCTAAAGTTCTGCAGGCTTTTAGTAAATGAATATGGGATATGGCTGAGGGCTTCTCAGTCTATGTGTCGTACAGGCCCTTGGGAATATGAGTAATAATCAGAAACACCTTCACATGCACAATGAGCAAATGACAGAAAGCATTAAAATGTTCACACAAATTTAAACAAGGTTACCCAGATCTATTTTTTATTTTGCCCAGACTGAAACATCCCAGATGTGCCTCTAGAGTCTGATGAAACTCATTCAGAATCTTATCGACAGAGAACTGAACTTTTTTAACCTTTCAGTCTGAATTCTTCCGCACATGGTTTCATTGATCTGTTTCAACTAAGTGCTGAACAGTTGCACATATTACACTTTGGTGTAAATAGGAAGCCACTTTAACCAGAATGATGATAGTCTACATTGATAATGACATTGTCTCATTCTGCATATATGCTCACTTAATTGATTATTTTCTCATGCTCTTCCTTTTAGAAAGATGCTTCATTTGGAACTGCCTGATAGATAAAGAAGGGACTTGCATTTATATAGCCCCTTTCACAACCTCAAAGCATGAGTGCTTCTCAGCCAATGAAATACCTTTTGAAGAGCAGTCACTGTCGCAATATAGTTTAAATTCTCTAATGAAAGTAACTTAATTAGTATCGTTACCAACCACTAACCTATTTTATAATGATCCATGCCTTCGAAACATTCAAACAGAAGTGTCAAAAGTAAATACACATCAGGGCCATATTCAGTCAATGCAGTACCCAAGAGTATATAGCAAAATTCGTATCAAGGTCAAAACACTGGGAAGATGCAAAAAGAGTGAGATTTTCTTGGCATAACTAACCAGGATACCGTTAGAGGTAATGTTAGAAGATTACACTCGATATTGTTATGTTCAATGAGAAGAACAGCACGACAGTGTCAGCATGCATACATAGATGCATCTCATCAAAAAGGTGTACAAAGTGCCAAACAGAAAATACAGCAGCCAGGGCAATCAGACATCAGTCTTCCCAGTAAACACAATTACGGAAGTAATAAAGGGTTAGATGTGTACAGAGTGTTGCCAAGTTGAAGAAGCATTGGTGACTAAAGGTTTTTACAATATGGTTAAATCGTCCATGTGAAGACCAGACAAAATCAACTAGTTATGATGATCTGGAATGCACTACTGGGTGGTGGGAGCAGATTCAACAGTACATTTGAAAAGGAAATTGCATTTATTATAGTCATAGAGTCATAGAGTCGTACAGCATAGAAACAGGCCTTTCGGCTCACCGCTTCCATGCCGACCATAATGCCTATCTATACTAATCCCACCTGCCTGCATTGATTCCATATCCCTCTATGCCTTGCTCATTCAAGTACCTGTCCAGATGCCTCTTAAATGTCGCTACTGTTCCTGCCTCCACCACCTCCTCAGGCAGCTCATTCCAGATACCCACTATTCTTTGTGTGAAAAATTTACCCCTTTGATCCCCTTTAAACCTCCTCCTTTCACCTTAAATCTATGCCCACTAGTTTTAGTCACCCCATGGGAAACAGACTCTGGCTATCTATCCTATCTATGCCTTTCATAATTTTATAAACCTCCATCATGTCCCCTCTCAGCCTCCTTTGCTCCACGGAAAACAGACCCAGCCTATCCAATCTCTCTTTTTAGCTCAAACCCTCCAAACCAGGTAACATCCTTGTGAATCTTTGCTGCACCCTTCTAGCTTAATCACATCTTTCCCGCATTGCGGCGACCAGAACTGCACACAGTACTCCAAATGTGGCCCAACCAACGTTATGTGCAACTGTAACATGACGTCCCAATTCTTGTACTCAATGCCTCAGCTGATGAAGGCAAGCATGCCATATGCCTTCTTCACCACCCTGTCAACCTGTGTTGCCACTTTCAGGGAACTATGTACTTGCACCCCAAGGTCTCTCTGCTCAACACTCCCCATGGCCCTGCCATTCACTGAATATGTTTTGTCCTGGTTTAACTTCCCAAAATGCATCACTTTGTAATTGTCTGCGTTAAATTCCATTTGCCAATCCCTTGCCCACTTTCCCAGTTGATCTATATCCTGTTGTAACCTTAGACAACCTTCTCCACTGTCCACTATACCACCAATTTTGGTGTCATCTGCAAACTTACTAATCATGCCCCCTACATTCACATCCAAGTCATTAATATATATGAGAAACAACAGAGGGCCCAGCACCGATCCCTGTGGCACACCACTGGTCACCGGCCTCCAATCTGGCAAACAAACCTCCAATACCACCCTCTGCCTCCTATCACCAAGCCAGTTTTGTATCCAACTGGCTAGATCACCCTGGATCTCATGTGTTCGAACCTTCTGGACCAGCCTACTTTGCGGGACCTTGTCAAAGGCCTTGCTGAAGTCCATGTAGACAACGTCCATCGCCCTGCCCTCGTCAATCCTCTTGGTCACCTCCTCGAAAAACTCAATCAAATTCATGAGACATGATTTCCCATGCACAAAGCCATGCTGTCTATCCCTAATCAGACCAGGCCTTTCCAAATGCATATAAATCCTGCCTCTCAGAATCCCTTCCAATAACTTTCCCACCACTGATGTAAGGCTCACCGGCCTGTAGTTCCCTGGCTTATCCCTGCTGCCCTTCTTAAATAAAGGCACAACATTAGCTATCCTCCAGTCTTCCAGTACCTCACTCATGGCTAACGATGATACAAAATCTTTGCCAGGACCCTGGCAATCTCCTCCCTTGCTTCCCATAGCATCCTAGGATACACCTGGTCAGGCCCTGGGAATTTATCCACCTTAATGCGCGTCAAAACCTCCAACACCACTTCCTTTGTAATGTTGATATGCTCCAGGATATCGCTGTTCCCTCCCTTGAACTCACTAGCTTCCATGACCTTCTCCATGGTAAATACAGACGAGAAATATTCATTTAAGACCTCGCCCATTTCCCGTGGCTCCACACATAGATTGCTACACTGATCCTTAAGGGGACCTACTCTCTCCCTAGCTACCTTTTTACTTTTAATATACTTATAGAATCTTTCAGGATTCTCCTTTATCTTATCTGCCAGGGAAATCTCATGGCCCCTTTTCACCCTCCTAATTTCCTTCTTAAGTGTACTCCAAAATCCCCTTCACTCCTCAAGGGACTCGCTTGATCCCAGCTGCTTATACCTGACATATGCCTCCTTCCTTGACCTGACCAGACCCTCAATATCCCTCGTCAACCAAGGTTCCCTAAACTTGCCAGCCTTGCCCTTCAATCTAACAGGAACATGTCGGCCCTGAACTCTTCCTATCTGACTTTTAAAAGCCTCCCACTTGCCAGATGTCCCTTTACCTGTAAACAGCCTCTCCCATTCAACTTGTGAGCGTTCTTATCTGATGCCATCAAAATTAGCCTTCCCTCAATTTAGGACTTCAACTTGAGGACCGGTCCTATCCTTTCCCATAACTATCTTGAAGCTAATAGAGTTATGGTCACTGGTCCCAAAGTGCTCCCCCACTGACACATCAACCACCTGCCCAGCCTCATTTCCTAAGAGGAGGTCGAGTGGAGCCCCTTCTCCAGTAGGGTCATCCACATACTGCTTCAGAAAACTATCCTGAACACACTTAACAAATTCTTCCCCATCTGATCCCTTAGCACTAAGGCAGTCCCAGTCAATATTAGAGAAGTTAAAATCACCTACACTTACAACCCTATAATTCCTACATATATGCTCCTCCAATTCCCTCTGAGTATTGGGGGGCCTATAGTATAATCCCATCAAAGTGATCACCCCTTTTTATTTCTAAGTTCTACCCATATGGCCTCGCTGGACATTCCCCCCGGGATATCCTCTCTAAGTACTGCCGTGATGTCCTCCCTAATCAATAGCGCAACTCGCCCTCCTCTCTTCCCTCCACCTTTGTCACGCCGGAAGGATCGGTACCCCGGAACATTGAGCTGCCAGTCCTGCCCATCCCTCAACCACATTTCTGTAATAGCTATAATATCACAATCCCATGTACCGATCCATGCTCTGAGTTCATCTGCCTTACCTGTAAGGCTTCTTTCATTAAAGTAAATGCAGTTTAGCCTATCAGGGGTGTGGGACCCAAAGTAGTAGTATCTCCGATGAGATAGCTGAGGCAAATGTAGAGGTTAAAGCAAGCAAGTCCAGTAGGCATGCCGGGCAGGGGCAGGACAGGGAGCGTGGAAGGTCTGATAGGCGAAACTGCATTTACTTTAATGAAAGAAGCCTTACAGGTAAGGCAGATGAACTCAGAGCATGGATCGGTACATGGGATTGTGATATTATAGCTATTACGGAAACGTGGTTGAGGGATGGGCAGGACTGGCAGCTCAATGTTCCGGGGTACCGATGCTTCCGGAGTGACAGAGGTGGGGGGAAGAGAGGAGGGGGAGTTGCACTATTGATTAGGGAAAACATCACGGCAGTACTTAGAGAGGATATCCCGGGGGGAATGTCCAGCGAGGCCATATGGGGAGAACTTAGAAATAAGAAAGCAGTGATCACTTTGATGGGATTATACTATAGGCCCCCACAATAGTCAGAGGGAATTGGAGGAGCATATATGTTGGGAAATCACAGATAGGTGTAGGAATTATAGGTGTAGGAGTTCCGAAGAAGGGTCACTGACCCGAAACGTTAACTCTGCTTCTCTTTCCACAGATGCTGCCAGACCTGCTGAGTGAATCCAGCATTTCTTGTTTTTGTTGTGTGTAGGAATTATAGGGTTGTAATAGTAGGTGATTTTAACTTCCCTAATATTGACTGGGACTGCCTTAGTGCTAAGGGATCAGATGGGGAAGAATTTGTTAAGTGTGTCCAGGATAGTTTTCTGAAGCAGTATGTGGATGACCCTACTGGAGAAGGGGCTCCACTCGACCTCCTCACAGGAAATGAGGCTGGGCAGGTGGTTGATGTGTCAGTGGGGGAGCACTTTGGGACCAGTGACCATAACTCTATTAGCTTCAAGATAGTTATGGAAAATGATAGGACTGGTCCTCAAGTTGAAGTCCTAAATTGAGGGAAGGCTAATTTTGATGGCATCAGACAGGAACTCTCAAAAGTTGAATGGGAGAGGCTGTTTACAGGTAAAGGGACGTCTGGCAAGTGGGAGGCTTTTAAAAGTGAGACAGGAAGAGTTCAGGGCCGACATGTTCCTGTTAGATTGAAGGGCAAGGCTGGCAGGTTTAGGGAACCTTGGTTGACGAGGGATATTGAGGGTCTGGTCAGGACAAAGAAGGAGGCATATGTCAGGTGTAGGCAGCTGGGATCAAGCGAGTCCCTTGAGGAGTATAAGGGATGCAGAAGTACACTTAAGAAGGAAATTAGGAGAGCGAAAAGGAGCCATGAGATTTCCCTGGCAGATAAGATAAAGGAGAATCCTAAAAGATTCTATAAGTATGTTAAGAGTAAAAGGGTAGCTAGGGAGAGAGTAGGTCCCCTTAAGGATCAGTGTGGTAATCTATGTGTGGAGCCACGGGAAATGGGCGAGGTCTTAAATGAATACTTCTCGTCTGTATTTACCGTGGAGAAGGTCATGGAAGCTAGTGAGTTCAAGGGAGGGAACAGCGAAATCCTGGAGCATATCAACATTACAAAGAAGGAGGTGTTGGAGGTTTTGAAGCGCATTAAGGTGGATAAATCCCCAGGGCCTGACCAGGTGTATCCTAGGATGCTATGGGAAGCAAGGGAGGAGATTGCCAGGGTCCTGGCAAAGATTTTGTATCATCGTTAGCCATGGGTGAGGTACTGGAAGACTGGAGGATAGCTAATGTTGTGCCTTTATTTAAGAAGGGCAGCAGGGATAAGCCAGGGAACTACAGGCCGGTGAGCCTTACATCAGTGGTGGGAAAGTTATTGGAAGGGATTCTGAGAGACTGGATTTATATGCATTTGGAAAGGCATGGTCTGATTAGGGATAGTCAGCATGGCTTTGTGCATGGGAAATCATGTCTCACGAATTTGAGTTTTTTGAAGAGGTGACCAAGAGGATTGATGAGGGCAGGGCGATGGATGTTGTTTTCATAGACTTTAGCAAGGCCTTTAACAAGGTCCCGCATGGTAGGCTGGTCCGGAAGGTTCGAACACATGGGATCCAGGGTGAGCTAGCCAGTTGGATACAAAATTGGCTTGGTGATAGGAGGCAGAGGCTGGTAGTGGAGGGCTGTTTTTCAGATTGGAGGCCGGTGACCAGTTGTGTGCCACAGGGATCGGTGCTGGGCCCTCTGTTGTTTCTCATATATATTAATGACTTGGATGAGAATGTAGGGGGCATGATTAGTAAGTTTGCAGATGACACCAAAATTGGTGGTATAGTGGACAGTGAAGAAGGTTGTCTAAGGTTACAACAGGATATAGATCAACTGGGAAAGTGGGCAAGGGATTGGCAAATGGAATTTTACGCAGACAAGTGCGAAGAGATGCATTTTGGGAAGTTAAACCAGGGCAGGACATATTCAGTGGATGGCAGGGCCATGGGGAGTGTTGCTGAACAGAGAGACCTTGGGGTGTAAGAACATAGTTCCCTGAAAGTGGCAACACAGGTAGACAGGGTGGTGAAGAAGGCATATAGCATGTTTGCCTTCATCAGCCGAGGCATTGAGTACAAGAATTGGGACGTCATGTTACAGTTGTACATAACGTTGGTTAGGCCGCACTTGGAATATTGTGTGCAGTTCTGGTCACCACACTACAGGAAAGATGTGATTAAGCTAGAGAGGGTGCAGAAAAGTTTCAGAAGGATGTTGCCTAGTTTGGAGAGCTTGAGTTATAAAGAGAGATTGGATCGGCTGGGTCTGTTTTCCGTGGAGTGAAGGAGGCTGAGAGGGGACATGATAGAGGTATATAAATTATGAGAGGCATAGATAGGGTAAATAGCCAGAGTCTGTTTCCCATGGTAGGGGTGACTAAAACTAGAGGGCATAGATTTAAGGTGAAAGGGAGGATGTTTAAAGGGGATCAAAGGGGTAAATTTTTCACAAAGAATAGTGGGTATCTGGAATGGGCTGCCAGAGGAGGTAGTGGAGGCAGGAACAGTAGCAACATTTAAGAGGCATCCGGACAGGTACTTGAATGAGCAAGGCATAGAGGAATATGGAATTAATGCAGGCAGGTGGGATTAGTATAGATAGGCATTATGGTCGGCATGGACACGGTGGGCCAAAGGGCCTGTTTCTATGCTATATGACTCTATGACTCTAAGAGGCCAGAATTTGATGAGCGCAGATATCCCAGAGGGTTGTGAAGCTGAGGAGATTACAGAGATAGGGAGGGGCAAAGCCATGGAGGGAGTTGAATACAAGGTTGAGAATTTTAAAATCAAGACTTTGCTTGACTTGGAGCTAATATAGGTCAGTGAGCAGAAGGGTGGTAGGGAATGGGACTTGGTGTGAGTTAAGACATGGGGAGCAGAGTTTTGGATGACCTCATATTTACAGAGAGCAGAATGTGGGAAACCAGCCAGGAGTGCATTGGAATAGTCAAGTCTAGAGGTAAATTAGGAACGAATGAGGGTTTCAGCATCAGATGAGCTGAGACAGGGGCAAAGTCAGGCAATGCTACGGCGGTAGAAATAGCTGGTCTTAGTGATGGCACAAATATGAGGTCAGAAGCTCATCTCAGGGTCAATTGTAAGACTAAGGTTGCAACCAAACTGGCTTAATCTCAGACTTTTTCCAGGGAGAGGGATGGAGTTGGTAGATAGGGAATGGAGTTTGGAGCAGGGACCGAAAACAATGGTTTCAGTCTTCCAAATATTTAATTGGAGGAAATTTCTGCTCATCCAATACTGGATGTCGGATAAGAAGTCTGATAATTATAGCAACAGTGGAGGAGTCGAGCGAAGTGGTGGTGAGGTAGGGTTGGGTGTCATCAGCATACATGTAAAAACTAATGTTGTGTTTTTGGTTGATATCGCCGATGGGCAGCATGTAGATGAGAAATAGGAGGGGGCCAAGGATATATCCTTGGGAGACACCAGTGGTAACGGTACAGGAGCAGGAGGAGAAGCCATTACAAGTGAGTCTCTGGCTGTGATTAGCTGGGAATGGAACAAGGTGAAAGCAGTCCCACCCAGCTGGACAAGTGGGGTGATGGAGGAGGATGGTGTGGTCAACCACGTCAAAGGCTTCTGACAGGTTGAGAAGGACGAGGAGGGAAGTTTACCTTTGTCAAAGTCACATAGGATGTCATTTGTGACTTTGATAAGAGCTGTTTCGGTACTATGGCAGGGGTGGAAACCTGATTGGAGAGATTCAAACACGGAGTTCTGGGAAAATGGAACAGATCTGGGAGGTGACAACACCTCCAAGGACTTAGGAGAGGAAAGAGAATTTGGTGATGGTGGGGTCAAGGGCTGATTTCTTGAGAAAAGGGGTGTTGATGGCAGATTTAAAGGAGAGAGGGACAACATCTGAAGAGAGAGAACCGTTTACAATATTGGCTAACATGGGGATCAGGAAGGGAAGTTGGGTCAGTAGTTTAGTGGGAATAGGATGGAGAGAACAGGAGGTGGATCTCATAGACAAGGGGAGCTCAGAGGTGGCATGAGGGAAGATAGGAGAGAAACTAGAGAAAGATGGGAGTTCAGGGCTCGGGCAGGTGAGAGCATTAAAAGAAGTTTGTCCAAATGGGCTAGTGGAAGGGGGGGATGTAGCAGAGGCATCCGCTTGGATGGTCTCAATCTTAGTGACAAAGAAGTCCATGAGCTCCTTGCACTTATTGTTGGAGGGTGGAGGGGACAGGGGAGAGGGGTTTAAGAAGATGGTTTGCAGTGGAGAAAAGAATCCTTGGGTTAACTTTGCATAGAATGGTTAGAGCACAGAAGGTGGCCATTCAGCCCTTTGTGCCCCTGCTGGCTCTCTGCAGGAGAAACTCAGCAGGTCCGAATACCCTGTAGCCCTGCAATTTTTTTTATTTTCAGAAAAAATATCCAATTCCTTTTTGAAAGCCACAATTGAATCTGCCTTCACCACACTCTCAGGCAGTGCATTCCAGATCCTAACCACATGCTGCATAAAAAAGTTTTTCCTCATGGTTCTTTGGTTCTTTTGGCATTCATCTTAAATTGGTCATCTTTGGTTCTCAACCCTTCCACCAATGGGAACAGTTTCTCCCTATCTAATCTGTCTAGATCCTTCATTTGAACACCTCTGTCAAATCTCCTCTCAACCTTCTCTTCTCCAACGAGAACAACCCCAGATTCTCCAATCTATCCAAGTAACTAAAGTCCCTCATCCCTGGAACCACTCTCGTGAATCTTTTCTACACCCTCTCTAATGCCTTCACATCCAACCTGATGTGCGGTGCACAGAATTGGACACAATACTGCAGTTGAGACCAAACAAGTACTTTATAAAGGTTTATAAAGTCACTTTATACTCTATGTCCCTATATATAAAGTCCAGAATCCCGTATGCCTCTTTAACCACTTTCTCAGCCTGCCCTGCCACCTTCAATGATTTGTGCACATACACCCCTGAGTCCCTCTGCTCCTGTACCCCTTTTAGAATTGTATACTTTATTTTATAATGCCTCCCCTCATTCTTCCTACCAAAATGTATCACTTCACACTTCTCTGCATTAAATTTCATCTGCCACATGTCCACCCATTCCACCAGCCTGTCTGTGTCCTCTTTTGATGTCTATCACTATCCTTCACACTGTTCACATATTTCCAAGTTTTGTGTCACCTGCAAATTTCAAATTTGTGCCCTGCACACCCAATTCTAAATCATTAATATAAATCAAAAAAAGCAGTGGTCCTGGTACCGACTCCGGGGGTAGCCGGCTGTATACCTTCCTCCAATCCAAAAAACAACCATAAGTAACATAATCAAGTAACTTATTTAAAGCATTTTATTAAATCTTTTTATTTTACTCTGTAAATCAATCTTCAAAAAGATTAACTTTTTTAATTTAGGTATGTTTTTCTTATTTATTCCAAGGTGATCATGGAATAGTGTGTAGTTTTAGCAGACAAGAGCAAGATTTGACCAAACCAGTTGTCCACCATATCCTTTTAAGTCTGCATCCCTTGGACTTAAGGGAGTGGAGATGAGGGCCGTACCAGGGGAATGGCCAGAGTGACAGAGACTGATCTTTTTATTGGGGACTAGGGCATCAAAGGTGGAGGTGAGGGTGCAGTTGAGCAAATCAGTAGCTGCAGAAATGTTGTGGCAAACGAAGGGACAAAAGCTACATAGCTGAGAGTTTGAAAGTGCAGTTGTAAGTGAATAGGGCGATAGTTTTTTCCAGGGACGGAGATAGAATGAGGTAGGGTTGAAGCATGAAAGGGGGATGTGGATGGAGAGTGATACAAGGAAGAAATCAGGGATGGCCTTATCTGTAATTGATACGATCGGGAAAAGGGGATTTAGAACCTATAAATGAAAGAAAAACAGGTCCATATAGCTGACTGATTACATATATGAAAACATTTTTAGCTGATGTAGCATTAAAAAGTTGGCTAAAGCTGAATGGACAACAGTAAAAACCAATAATTTCAATGACAGGTAGCACATTACATCTGCAGCAAACCATGAAAACATTCCTGAAAGTCTTCGAGATAAACCCTTACAATTCTATAAGCTTTGGTTCAATAAACCTCAATTGTTGGTTACTAGCCACACACAAAGCCCTGAAATCTGGAGTACTGTGTTCAGTTCTGGGCACCACATCTCAGGAAGGATATATTGGCCTTGGGGAAGGCACAGTGCAGATTCACCAGAATGATATCAAGGCTTCAAGTGCTGAAATATGAAGACAGTAATGTAAGGTAAGATAAGGCACCAGGACCGGATGAGATGCATCCAAGGACACTGAGGGAAGTGAGAGTGGAAATTATGAAGGCACTAGCAATAATTTTCCAGTCTTCCTTAGACTCGGGGGTGATGCCAGAGGACTGGAGAATTACAAATGTTACACCCTTGTTCAAAAAAGGATGTAAAGAAAAGCCCAACAACTACAGGCCAGTTAGTTTAACTTTGGTGGTGGGGAAAATTCTAGAAAGAATAATTCAAGACAAAATTAATAGTCACATGGACCAAAGCGGGTTAATTAAAGAAAGCCAGCTTGGCTTTCTTAAGGGAAAATCATGTTTAACTGACTTGCTGGAGTTTTTTTTGAGGAGATAACAGAGAGAGTTGATGAGAGCACTGCAGTTGATATGGTGTAAGGACTTCCAAAGGGCATTTAATACAGTGCCACACAACAGACTTGTGAGCAAAGTTATAGCTCATGGAATAAATGGGACAGTAGCAACATTGATACGGAATTGGCTGATTGACAGGAAACAAAGAGTAGAGGTTAATGAATGTTTTTTGGGCTGGAGGAAGGTTTGTAGTGGAGTTCTCCTGGGGTCAGTGTTGGGACCCTTGCTTTTCCTGATATATATTAATGACCTAGACCTTGATATACAGGGCACATTTTCAAAGTTTGCAGATAAGAAACTTGGAAGCATTGTGAACTGTGAGGAGGATAGTGTAGAACTTCAAAAAGACATAGACAAGTTGGTGGAATGGGCAGACAGGTGGCGTGAAGTTAAATGCAGAGAAATATGAAGTGTTACATGGAGAGACAATATAGAATAAAGGGTACAATTCTAAAGGGGGTGCAGGAGCAGAGGAACCTGGGTGTATATGTGCATAAGTCATTGAAGGTGATAGGACAGGTTGAGAGAGTGGTTAATAAATCATACAGTAACCTGGGCATTATTAATAGGGGCATAAAGTACAAAAACAAGGAGGTTATGTTGAACTTGTTAAGACACTAGTTTGGCCTCAGCTGGGGTATTGCATCCAATTCTGGGCGCTGCACTTTAGGAAGGATGTGAAGGCGTTAGAGAGAGTGCAGAAAAGATTCACAAGAATGGTTCCAGGGACGAGGAACTTCAGTTATGAAGATAGATTGGAGAAGTTGGGACTGTTTTTCTTGGAGAAGAGAAGGCTGAGAAGAGATTTGATTGAGGTATTCAAAATCATGAGGGGTCTGCATAGAGTGGATAGGGAGAAACTGTTCCCACTTGTGAAAGGATCGAGAACGAGAGGGCACAGATTTAAAGTAATTGTTAAGAGAAGCAAAAGCAACATGAGGAAAATCTTTTTCTCGCAGCAAGTGGTTAAGGCCTGGAATACATTGCCTGTGAGTGTGGTGGAGGCAGATTGAAGCATTCAAAAGGGAATTAGTCATGTTACATGAAAAGGAAGATTGTGTAAGGTTACGGGGAGAGGGCAAGGTAATGAACTAGGTGAATTGCTCATTAGGAGAGCTGGTGCAGATTCGACGGGTGGATAGCCTACTTCTGCACGGTAACAATTCTGTGATTGAATAGATTAAGCTTGTATTCCCTCGATTCTAAAAGATTCAGAGACCAAATTGAGATGTTTAACTTGCTTAGATATAAGGTAGATGGAGAGAAACTATTTCCTCTGGTGAGGCAATTGAGTCTGGAGCATGGTAAGCATAACCTTAAAACTGGAGCTCGGACATTTAGGAGTGATGTCAGGAAGCACTTCTTTCATAAAGTGTAGTGAAAATCTGGAACCCCCTTCCCCCAAAAAGCTGTTGAGGCTAGGCCAACTGAACATTTCAAAACTAAAATTGATAGATTTTTGTTAGCAAGGGTATTAAAGAATATGAAACCAAGGTGAGGAAATGGTGTTAAGATACAGATTAGCCATGATTTAATTTAATGAAAGAAAAGGCTAGAGGGCTGAAGTGCCTACTCCTCCTATGTTCCTACATAGCAACTGTGGTTGGGAGATGGAGTAACAGCATTTGTTTGAAAGCAAATATTTCTAAATAAGCCTTTAAATAAACAAGAAGGATGTGTATTATTTGAAATAATGCCAAGTATATGCTCTAATTCACTTGCCTTTCTTTTTCCTCATTCTTTTATTGTGTTTTGCCCTTTAAGTTTTTGGTGGAGGCTTAAGATGAGGAATCTCAGTGCTTTATAAGAAAGGTAAAAGACGAAAACCAGGAAATGACAGACCAGTTAGCCAAACATCTGCCGTCAGGAAATTACTAGAATCTATAAAATGTTCGGCTGACTAGAGAGCACCAGCGTGGTAGGTCACGCCTGACGAACCTGAATGAGTTTTTTGAAGACGTGACTAAAGTAAATAGGGCAATGTCTATGGATGTTAATTATATGTGCTGCCAGAAGGCATTTGATAAAGTTGCTCATACAAAACAGTTAGCTAAAGTTGAAGACCATGTAATTGGAGATGAATTACTGACCTGGTTAGGAAATTTGCTGAGCAGCAGGAGACAAGAGAGTAGGGATGATGGGGAGGTACTCTAATTTGCAGATTGTAACTAGTGGTGTCCCACAAGGATCTGCGTTGGGCCCTCAACTATTCACCATTTTTATTAACGACTTAGTTGTTGCGATAGAAAGCCATGTATCCAAATTTGCCAATGACACAAACATAGGCAGCATGTTAAGCAGTGTGATGGAAGCATAAAAGGGAAACAGATTGGGTAGATAGAGAGAAACTACTTCCGCTGGTTGGGGAGTCTAACAATAGGGGATATAGTCTAAATATTAGAGCCACACCTTTCAGAGGTGAAATTAGGAAACAATTCTACTGACAAAGGATGGTAGAAGTTTGAAGCTCCCTTCCACAAATGGTAATTGATGCTAGATCAATTGTAAATTTTAAGTCTGATATTGAAAGATTTTTGTTGTCCAAAGGTATTAAGGGATGTGGGCAGAGGTGGATGTATGGAGTTAGGTCACAGATCAGCCCTGATCTTACTGAATGACAGTATGGCTCGAAGGGCTAAATGGCCTACTCCTATTCCTGCATTCTGAGAAATCTTTCTTCTTTTGGCTTCCAGCAGCTGTACTAAAATGATATAGTCAACAAGTGTTTTACAAAAGTTGCCTTACTTTTAAGGTACACCCTGATGGAAGAAGTGCACTGGCAATAAATAACTGGTCTGTCCAAACTGCAAGTATGTACTGTGTTACAACTCAGGCAGGAGGAGTGCACTGTTTATTCTAGTTCCATTTATCCACAGGTGACAACATATATTTACATTTTTTCCCACTCACCGAAACCATCAATCATAGACTCTATTTTTATCCCAGAATAAAACACACCAACCAGGTTCCTTTAATAAACAACAAAATTATCAGTTTATTGTAATACAAGTCTTAACCAGTAATGAAGTAAAGCATAAACACACAGATTGAAATATTAAAGTTCCCCTATTACCTTAGCCCCTCACACTCTCACTCACACACACATATACCTGTTAACTGGAAAAATAAAGGGATTTTTGTTTTTAGAGCTCTATTACAGACAAAAAACCTCTTAGGCTGAATACTTGCTCATTCTTGAAGAAACAGCAGACGAGATATGTTGTGTTCCAAAACTGGCATACAGTCTGGCCTCTGAGTACATGTAGATGGGTCACTGGGATCTTTTAGAACAGTTCTTTTCAGGCAGCATTGAGAATTAATTTAGCAGACTTTTCTTCAAAGACAGGAGACGAGATGAGTTGACACAGTGGACTTCTCAGTGTCTTTTAGAAAGGTGCTGGAAAGCTGAGCTGGGTTGTGGTCTTCTCTCCTTCCTTGGGAATTCTCTTCCCTCCTTGGGAGTTTTCTCCCGTTTTATACAGTTCAATCCCAACTCAAAATAATTCAAAAGTGAACCCAACAACAGGAGGTCAACCTTTTGACCTCCATCAATCTTGACCTGTAAGCTCTTTGTAAACAACTTCTCCAGGTGTCCAAAGTTCTTCGTTGTTTATTGAGCTGGAAGTCAGGTGGTTTCCCGAAAAGGCTTGTTGTTGTTGTTGGAAGTCAGGTGGTTTCCCGGAAAGGCTTTTTTCCTCACAAGATCTCTCAGTGCCCCTTTTAAAAAACATTTTCAGGGAATATTTTTCAAAGTGAAGTAGCCTTTACATGACCCCCCTTTGAAAACCACAAAGTTTAAAATTTCTTCAATCTTTCAAAAATGAATCCTCAAAAATATATTTAACAAAACACAGAGGCACTTTTATGACAATTGGTACATAGATTGGATATTTCTGTTCATAAATATTCAAAATCTTGCAGTAATAGGGGAGGTTCAAGGGTCACAGAGTTATGGTGTAAAGTAACATTGGGTGGGTCAAGGGTGATGGGTACGCACTGGAAGGTGGCAGAAGAAGGTTGAAAGATGGGGAAACTTGCCTCATTGACATGCACCATCTTGCAAAATGATACTGTAAACCACGTGGTCATTCATGGATTTCAATTCGATTGGGAGGAAACCAATGATGGGTGGGTGGATTTCAGGTTGTGTGCAGTGTGACTTGCCTACAAATTATCTGCTCATTATTTCAATGGTACAGCTCCATGGCAAAGTGCGGGTGAATTTTAACACAGGTCGTACTTACAAGTTGCAAAGCTGCAAAGACATGGGTCTTATACACCCAATTATTCTCCTACCACAGGAAGAAGAGCAGAGGATGCAACTGAGGAGGACTCTTGCAGCTCAGCAGCTGATGCCACAACACCAGCAGCAGACAGCACAAGAGGGGGAGGCAGCTCAGAATGTGGGCATCCAGGGAAGACATTATAGAAAACTAGTGCTGGCACATCATCGCATCCTCATGGTAAGGACAAACTTCCTTCAGATGTCTGAGATTCCATTCCAGGGACAGCTGAGGTTGTCCCATGAGTTGGTCACTGAAATTTATGTGAACAATCAGCATGACCTGCATCCATGGGCTTCTGGTGGGATTCCCATGCCCTCAAGATTACTGAATTACTCAAATTCTTCGCTAGCGGTGCTTTACATGGCTCAGCGGCTGACATATGTGGCATCTCATAGGTTGTGACCCATAGGTGCATCAAAGAGGTGACCAATGTCCTATTCTGTCATGCCAATGAGTTTATCTATTTCCCTGTAGACGAGGACAGCCAGGCAGCAAGGCCTTGGGCTCATTTACCTAGAGTGAAAGGAGTGATCAGAGAGGACCCTTGCATTTGACCAAGTATGGCATCAAGGAGCCCCAGCCAAACTGAAGTCAATGGGAATCAGTGGAAAACACTCTGCTGATTGGAGTCATACCTAGCACAAAGGAAGATGGTTTTGGTTGTTGGAGCTCAATCATCTCAGTCCCAGGACATCGCTGCAGGAGTTCCTCAGGGTAGTCCCCTAGGCCCAACCATCTTCAGCTGCTTCATCAGCGACCTTCCCTCCATCATAAGGTCAGAAGTGGGAATGTTCGCTGATGATTGTATAATGCTCAGTATCATTCGCGACTCCTCAGATACTGAAGCAGCCCATGTCCAGATGCAGCAAGACCTGGTCAACATCCAGGCTTGGGCTGATAAGTGGCAACCATACAAGTGCCAGGCAATGACCATCTCAAACAAGAGACAATCTAACCGTCTCCCCTTGACATTCAATGGCACTACCATCACTGAATCCACCACTAACAACATCCTGAGGGTTACCATTGACCAGAAACTGAACTGGACAGCCACATAAATACTGTGGCTACAAGAGCAGGTCAGAGGTTGGGAATTGTGCAGCGAGTAACTCACCGCCTGACTCCCCAGTGCCTGTCCGCGAGCAAGAAGCTTGACACCATCCAGGACAAAACAGCCCGCTTGATTGGCACACCATCCATCACCTTCAGCATTCATCCCTCTACCACCAATGCACAGTGGCAGCAATGTGTACCATCTGCAAGATGCACTCAGCAATTCACCAAGGGTCCTTTGACAGTACCTTCCAAACCCGTGACCGCTGCCACCTCGAAGGACAAGGGCAGCAGATGCATCAGAACCCCACAAGTTGCAAGTTCGCCTCCAAGCCACACACTGTCCTGACTTGGAACTATATCGCCGTTCCTTCACTATCGCTGGGTCTAAATCCTGAAACTCCTTTCCTAACAGCACTGTTGGTGTACCTAAACCCCACAGACTGCAGCGGTTCAAGAAGGCAGCTCACCATTAGCTTCTCAAGAGCAATTAAGGATGGGCAATAAATGCTGGTCGAACCAGCGATGCCCACATCGCCTGAACAAATAAAAAAAAACATTATCTTTGGATGTTTCAACAAACAGTGATGCACTAAAATAATTAAAGCTCAAAACTTTGAAAAGTCAACTTCATAGAATGTTCAAAAACTGTCACAACCTGTAATGTAGAAGAGTAACAGCAACAATAGCACCAGCGGTGGAGATGACCTTAACGTCCTGTTTGCTATGAACTTTGTTGTAAACTACCTGGGTTTCCATGGTAATAGTGTCTGGCATCCAAGCGTTTCTCCTGGAACATAAGATGCTGCATTGTTACGTCACTCTGATGGACTAATGGAGGACTTTTCAACCTCAGGCGTCTTCAGGCTCAGACAAAGACACGGGAAAAACTCATCCGTGAACTTCTTTTCGCTGATGACTGTGCTCTACTGGTCAGTCAGACCTGCAACTTATAACAACACATTTTTCCGAGGCAGCACAACTCTTCAAACTAAAAAGCAGTTTAAATAAAACTGAAGTCCTGCATCAGTCTGCACCCCAAAAAGAATATAGATCCACCAAGTATTGTCAGCAAGGGAAACGAGCTGAATGCTGTTTAGCAATTTACCTATTTGGGGAGCGTCATCACGTTTGATGCCACCACAGACAAGGAAACAGTACATTCAGCAGACCCTACAAATGAGTGTGGAGCAATCACAGCCTCAGAGCACAGACCAAACTCAAGGCATACAAAGCCGTAGTCCTCATACTTTTTTGTATGACGCCAAGTCATGGGTCCTATACCGCTGTCATGCATACCTTCTAGAGCGCTTCCATCAACGCTGCCTCCACAGCATCCTCAAGATCCACCGGCAGGACCGCATCTCAAACATTGAAGTCCTGGAAACAGCCAACATCACCAACATCGAGGCCATTCTCCTGCAAAGCCAACTATGTTGGGCGGGTCACATTGCCCAGATGGACAACAGTTGCCTGCCCAAGATCGTGCTATATGGAGAGCTGACCACTGGTAAATGGAACAGAGGGGCCTCACACAAACATCAAACATTTCAAGGACTCCCTGAAAAAGTCCCTCTCTGTGATCCACATCAACCATCGCCTATGGGAAGCGCAGGCCATAAATCGTGATGCCTGGAGATGCTACATCAGGAGGGCTACAGACACCTTTGAGACTGAGTAAAGAACCAGCATGAAAGAGAAAAGGAGGAGATTGATAGATCCAATTGATCCCAGCAGCGACTTCACCTTCGCTTGCACCCACTGTCAGAAAATCTGCTGGTCATGGATAGGCCTGACTAGTCACCAGCGGGCCTGCAACTGATGAATACAACATTCCTAAAATCTTTGTCTGCGAAGAAATGGCAAGAGAGACATCTGATTAGACTCGCACATCAAGACCAAACTACATTGCGATGGATAAGCAGCAACTACTTCTTAGGGCTTGTAAGAGAGAGCCTACAGAACTTGCATTGGAAGGCATGGCTCCAGGGAATAATGCAAAACATTTTTATGAAGCAAGCAGCTCTCGTTGAAAACTGAAGGCACAAATGTCAACTAAGCAGCACAATGGGTTTTCGGTAAAATCCTTTGAAATCTTAAATGCATGCCAGCCCTTAAGGCGACAATAATCATCATCCTCTTCAGATTGCTAACTTTAAAAGATCAATGAGAATGTATGAGAGAGTAAATCAAATAAAGGTATTTCACAATATTGTACTTTGTCTTGGCACGATCATAACCATCGTGCCACCTTCATGCTTGTAATTACCTATTTTTTCTCTGTCTGCCACTACGTCTAGATGCTACCCCGACATTTGCAGCTGAGGTGGGGCAGTCTGCTCATTGCACTGCTCCGTTGCCCTGAATGACCGTGGCGGATGTCCTCTGGAGGAATGGGGCCTGGAGAGCTCCATCCTACTGGTGGTCTCCAACATTAGTGCTTGAGCATCCCCAGTGGGCTCGCCTGCTGGAGGTAAGGGGGGTCAATGTCGGGACAGAGGATGAGACGCCACTTACCCTAGGGCTGTCCCGAAAGGAAGGCCCTCGAACGGCTGGCACATGCTCCTCCATGAGGGGAATGGGAAACTGGAGGAAGATCTTGGTTCCTCGTCCATCCCTTAGAACGAGTTCCTCCTGCCTTTCCCTGACAACCTGGAGGAGAGCCTGCAGAGAAGCATCTCTGAACTATGAGGTGGAATGCTGCCTGCTGGCTGACATAATGGTGCGGGTGTGGGCGGTAATGATGAGGGGAGTCAAATAAAAAGGGGAGTTGGTGTTGAGGTGGGAGAGACTGCAAGAGATGAAGGAGTAAAAAAAAATACTTGATTTATGCAACTTGAAAAGAAATGTCCTTGGTGAGATGATAGATCAGGCAGGCTGAACCTCCAGACTTGCACTGTGAAATGATTTATAGCCGTGGCAATAACTGTGCTTTGCAGATTGACGGTGGGTTCCACCAATGAAAATCTATCCTTGCCGCATGATCACACATGTCTCCCATGCCCGCCGCTGACACTTAAATTTAAATACGTTATTGCATGGGAACCAGCAAAAAGGGCCGAAGCAGAAGCGCCACCAACTTCTGGTTCCATCAGAGATGCGGCAGGACTCGTAAAATACCACCTTTAGGATCACAAGTTAAGAGGAGTTAGCCAAAGCAGCTCAGACTGACTGATAGGTGCTCTGTGCTCCTGCTGGCAACTTCACAAGCAAAGTGCCTCCTCTTCCTAAAGGAAACTGAAACAGCAGACCTGCAATGGCATCGCCAAGATATGTGAATGCCTGACCAACCCTTATGCTGCAAAGACACCTGGGGCTAGGGCTGGGACATGCAAGGACAGTGATAAGTTGAAATTTGACTGCATCCTTACATCCTTGCAGACATACTGTAGTGCTCACCTATAGGGAAAGTACAGTGGAGGGCAACCTTCCTCACAAGCTCCTCATTCGGCACTACGTCACCTTTCAGTAGCCATCAACTAGGGCATCAGGCTGCTCCGGCATTTGTCAAGAGACACATATCTGTGTAGTATAAGAATGTAAAGGGTTAATGCTGAAGTCAGTGAGAGCAACCCCTCCCACTTTAAGAGTGATGATGTAACAGTCACATGAGGTTAGGCTTGGGAGAAGAAGAGGTAACAGCAAGAAGGATACTAGCTTAGCCGGCTTGATGAGAGTCTATATAGTATTATATAAATAAAGAGTTCTTAGTTGACCTTATCCTGAGTCTGAGACTTTCTCCAGAATGTCCCAGCTATGTTACAAAATAAAACAACGACACACAATATGGTGGCACCAGTTAAAACAACCAGGAAAATTTGAAGATCTCCTTACCTAGTGAAGTAGCACCAGGAGAACAGCAGATCTAGTCAGGGACTTCAACGAACGCAAGAACTGCTCTGTAGTCACAGATGATGTGGACAGTCGGTGAGACAGCCCTGCAGCTTCTCAGACCGCACCACAGAAGCGTGGAGGTCTGCAACAGAACATCCAGGTCCAGCGATCAGGTCCGAGTCTCAGCATTGGGTGACTGTCCAGGATCGGGTGAGAGATTTTGGATGGGGCCATTATTGGTTAACGGCGCACTGGGTCAAAAAACATGGGTAGAGAAGTCGATCTCGGGCGAAAAGTTGGGTGGAAGTGGAAGCCATTACTCTGCCAGACCACGGAGAGAGCACGCGGGAAAGGTCAGAAAGTGCAGAAAATCCCCAGATAGACCGCGAACACCTCCGTGCAAGCCTGAAAGATATAAAAACAAAGGCAAAGAAAGCAATATGGATTTGAAATTTGGAATGCCTGAAAATTTCCACGATCAAGAAGGACCCAATCAGGTACAAAGTTGGTCATTATGGAGGAAAAGATTCCTATGATTTAAGATTGCTTCCCAACTCCATACCTAATCAGAAGTGGAACAGTAAATACCCTTTTCTATTCAACGGGAGCGACTGCAGACGACGTAATAGAGAGGCAAGGGATAAGCGCGGCTTCTCATAAATTTGAAGATGTACTTTAAGCTTTTGATAAATATTTCAATCTTCGCAGCAATAAAATTCTGGAAAGAGCCAAATTTAACAAGCAGTGCAGAAGATAGGCGAATCCATAGATTCTTATACGAATGATCTGCATAGATTGGCAGAGGGATGCGAATATGGCAAATTAAAGGCAGAACTAATAAGGGACCAAATAGTTGTTGGCATAGCTGATGAGTCTTTGTCAGACCTTTTGCAGTCGAAAGATGACTGTACACATGAAAAGGCCATTCAGATTGTAAGATTGGTTAAAGTTCGCAAACAAAATAGGGCCATTCTGCAGGCTGAAGACAAGCGTGGATGAGAAGTCGTCCAATGACTGTACAGTTTGTGAAGCCATAGTCAGAAAGGCACTTTGTGGAAAAGAAGACACACAGGTGAGAAGGTGCATGACACCAGGAAACTGTGCCAATGCTATGGAGCCAGGAAGACCCTCAGACAGGAGCAGTGTCCAGCAAGTAAAGCTGAGTGTTGTAATTGTAAAAAGACTGGACATTATGGGAAAATGTGCCGATAGTAAAATTTCTTCGCTCAAAAGTGCAAAGCAGGAGATCCTCACACAGACAGCAGTGAATCAAATGCATCAATATCCAGAAGATAAAGAACTAGGAGATTTCCAAGGAGAAATAAAGACCCAAACCAAGGATTCTGGATGGCAGACATCTATGTAAATGGACACCTCAAGAATCTTAAACACAAGTGCTAGTGTCACAGTTCTGTCAGACCAAGAGCCATGGTTGATGAGACATTACCTACAACAGGGAGATACACAGTTGCATGGTCCACGTGGGACACAACTGAAAGTAAAATTTAAAGCAACTCTCCAGTATAGAGGGAGACAAATTATGGAAACCCTATATCTAACATAATCAAGAATTTTCCTTACTGAGTAGAAATGCATGATTAGACCAAAATCTGATCGAGAAGATTGATGAAGTCAATCAAACACAGGTAAACAATTGCTTTCAAGCAGAACACCTGAAGCTTTTCACAGGGCTCAGAAAACTCAAGACAGAGTATAGAATCACACTTAAGGAAGGTGCCAGGCCAGTGTGTATCTTTACACCCAGAAAAAAACCTCATCTATTATTAAACAAATCCAAGGCCAATTGGAAGAGATGACAAGAATGGGGGTTATCTCTCCTGTAACACAACCAACCAAGTGGTGTTTGGCCATGTCCTGTCCCAAAACAAAATGGAACTATTTGTGTGGACTTAACACAGCTCAACAAAGCAGTAGTGTGTGAGATTCACCCAATGTCCATAGTTGATGACAACTTAGCAAAACTCTTTCAGAGCACCATGTTTACAAAACTCAATGCCAATAGTGGGTTTTGGCAGTTACCCCCAGATGAGACCTCAAGATTACTAACCACATTTATAACACCTTTGAGGAGGCTTTTTTTCAATAGATTACCATTTGGAATAACCTCTGTACCAGAGATCTTCCAAAGGTCTATGTCTAACATCTTAGAAGGGCTCAACTGAGTTATTTGCCACATGGATGACATACTGATACATGGGCAGTCAGTACAGGAACATGACCAAAGAGTTTGAGCAGTTCTACAATGACTTCAAGAAGCAGGACTAATTGTGAACAAGAAGTGAGAATTTTCCAAGACCTCAATTCATTTCTTGGGACAAACAGTGAGCAGTGAATGGCAGATTCACAGAAGACAAGGGTCATTACAGAAATTCCTCCTCCTACTATCGTTCAGCAGCTTCAGAGATTCCTGGGAATGGTAAATCAATTATCAAAGTTTCTACCTCACTTAGCACAGATAACTGAACCGCTAAGACAACTTCTCAAAAAACAGCAAGCATGGTGTTGGAATTCCCACCAAGAAGAAGCATTTTGGAGGATCAAAAAGATGCTTATTTCACCGGACATCTTGAAACACGACAACCCTACACTACCTACAAAGATAGCGTCAGACACCTCCTCAACTGGGTTGGGGCAGTTCTTTTTCAGGTGTGATCTGATGGTTCCCGTAGATCAAAATTCTGCGCATCTAGAGCTTTGTCAGACATAGAGACATAGTATGCAATAATAGAAAAAGAAGCGCTAGCTTTCACATGGGCATGTGAAACATTTTCTGACTACATAGTTGGATTGAGTGTCACCATTAAGACAGACCATACATCTTTGGTATCTTTGTTAGACAAAAGTGAGATTGCAAAAACGCCTCCATGAATACAAAGATTTCGCCTAAGATTAATAAAGTATATGTATGAGAAGGTATACATCCGAGGGAAATTGCAATCATCAGCCGATGTGCTATCATGAGCAAGAGTGGACCATCCAACACAGCAAGATGTGAATTTTATGTGTTAGATAGAATCATATTCATAGCATACAGCACAAAATTGGCCAGCAAGCACACAGAAGTTGCAAGAAATACATCAAGCCCAAAAAAGTGATGAAGAATGTATTCGCAAAAGGCAGTATTGCATACAAGGGTGGCCACAAGAACATCCAGGTGGGAGAACAATGAAAAAGTTCTATGTGTATAAGAAATATTTTACCATTATTGATGAATCCTTAGTTTAGAATGACAGACTAGTCATTCCTAGTTCATTGAGATCAGATATCTTAAATCATCTACACAAAGGCCAGTTGGGAATAACCAAGCGCAAAGTGGGCACAATCTTCAGTATGGTGTCCTGGAATATCTAAGGATATCGAGAACATGATCCAAAACTGTCAGACCTGTGCAGTATAGAGACTAGAACAGCGTGAACCTCTGTTAACTACTCAATTTCCAACCGGACCTTGGCAAAGGCTAGGTATGGATTTATCCATGCTCAGAGGGAAGTCATACACAATCATCATTGATTACTTCTCAAGGAGGATAGAAGTCCGAAGGTTGCATTTTACGACAACAGAAGCAGTTATCATAATTCTTCAAGACATCTTTGTGATACGTGGTATCCCTGATGAAATATTGTCAGACAACGGACCACAACTTGCGAATGAATATTTTGCTCAGTTTACAACAAAGATGGGATTTCTACATCTCACAAGTTCACCGAGGTATCCACGGTTGAATGGTGAGGCAGAAAGAGGTCAAAGAACCATATAGTCTTTACTGAAGAATGAAGATCTTCCAGTTTCACTTCTAATTTATCGATCTACACCATTGATGTGTGGATATCACCAGCAGGATTACTGAGGGGCAGGAAGATAAGAACACAGCTTCCTGTGTTACCTAAAAATTGCTTCCAGGATTGAATGTCCAGGACTGCAAGAAAGTAAGAGACAGGGAAAACTCATTGAAGGCAACAAACCCAAAATTATAATAGAAGATTTTGAGCCAGAAACATACCCAAATTGATTAACAGTCAAAGAGTATGCATACGTGACCTAGAAAGGGAAGGTACAGTAATCCACAGACATGAGAACTACCAGCAATCATATGAGATACACACAACTGAAGGAAACATACGAAGAAATAGGAGAAATATTATCTCTTTTCCCAACAACTAATCATTTGGAAGATGAGGATGAAGATGAACAAACTCATACCAAGCAGAATGCTACAATCCGTAGTAAAGATCAACCGAGTCAGCAATCCAGACTTACAAGGAAGACTACTGATTGTGCCAGTCAGACTACAACCAGATCGGGGAGAGTTGTCAAACCTCCTAACAGACTAAATCTGTTAAGTCAGAGACTTGGGGGGAGAGAGGGTAGTAGATAAGACAAGAATTATATATGTTTGAGAAAATGTTGGATAAAGACATGGGGGAAGATGTAATATAAGGATGTAAAGGGTTAATGCTGAAGCCAGTGAGAGCAGCCCCTCCCACTGTAAGAGTGATGATGTAACAGTCACATGAGGTTAGGCTTGGGAGAAGAGGTAGCAGCACGAAGGATGCTATCTTAGCAGGCTTGATGAGAGTGTATATAGTATTATGTAAATAATAAAGAGTTCTTGGTTGGCCTTATCCTGAGTCTGAGACTTTCTCCAGAACGCCCTAGCTATGCTACAAAATACAATAACAATCTGTACTTAGAGTTACTGTTACTTCTTAATCCCCTGCCCTTGGTATTGGGTGGGAAAGTCTTATGAGGCTTTACAAAAGCTTTCAAAGCTTATGTCCAATTATTGTAACATTCCCCTTTAATTGGCACTGTCCCTTTCAATTTAACTTGTGTACAATTTTCCTCTCTCACAGCAATCATGCTCCCAGAGTTATAAGTCTGCAGTTTTTGCAGTGAATAAGCTTACCTCAGAGAGTTCAGGACTAATAGCACTGGATCTTTCATAAGGGATTTAAACTAGTTCTTAACCATTTCGAACTGATAAAAAAGCTGCCTCAAACCCTGAATAATCAGTGTGTGGCAATGTATCAATTAGGCACCAGTTTGATTCAGGCTACTCAGACGAGCACTGACCATGATGTACTTCACCAGATGCTAAACTACTACTGTAATGTTGGTTTTAAAACTCAAAAGTTATTCCTTTTCATTCAATCCTCAATCACAAAAAATCCCTAAAACAAGGTAGGACCATGAGAACTTCAGGAACAGGAGTAGGTCAGTCAGCTCTTTGGGCCTGCTCCATCATTCAATTAGATTATGGTCAATTTGCAACTCAACTATGTTGCTCCATATCCCTTACCTAAGAAAAATCTATTTAATTCTTGAAAGCTCCAATTGTCCCAGCATCTGTTATGTTATTGCTTTTAAGTAGCAATAAGGTACCAAACTATCTTAAGTTGAATGGTCATAAACTGTGGGTTCTTTATTTGTAGAGTAACCCATTTACAAGAGAACTCTGTCTTACACGTGATTAGGCATCTTGCTCAACTCCAACCAACTAATCACATAGTGAATTACATCACTTCCTGTGATGCTGTATGGAGAACTTACATTGTTAAAGTGATATCACAACAGCATCCAAAGCAATTGAGGGAGAGTTCAAAATTTTTACGACTTTGAGTGAAAGGTTGCTTCCTGATTTCGCTCTTGAGTGGCCTTGCTGTAAATTTAAGATTATGTCACCTTGTTCTTGATGCCTCCATCAGAGGAAATAGTTTCTCCATATGTGTCCTATCAAATCCTATTAAAGTTCAAAATAAAAGCAATACTAGCACCAAGAATGGTGTGGCCAGATGGTATTTAATATATCTAGTTATGCCATACCTGATCAGGAGGTGTTTGGTGTCAATCCTTAATTAAAACCTGTGTGATTGATTTTTTTCCCCCAAACCAACCATTCTTACAGTCTACCTGTGATGGCAAATTCAGCAATACTTTACACTGAGTTATGAACACTTAATGCTGTGACTCCTTACCAATTAGAAAGTGGGTTGAGACAGTCCAACTACATTTCACATTAAACACAGCAGATACTTTCATCCTTAATCTCAGCTCTGTTCAAAAGTAGGCCCTAGAGGAAGAAGAATATTTTGCTATAATCCAGCGCACCACACATTCACCACCACCACCACCCCAATCCTCCTTTTATCATCCCTTTTCTTTGAAAAGAGATACACATAGAAAACGACAAAAGAAACAAAGATAAAAAGAAAAATGAACAAAAGCAGTTCTCAGAATGGTTTGTCATTACAAACCTATTCCTATCAGACTGACAGTCACGATCTCCTTTCATCATTTCAACTATTACCTCCCTGAACTGAGTATGAACAGACTACAGTCTACTTTGTCTAAAAGGGAAGCTAATTCTATTGTATTGTAACATCATCTTAATTCCCGTTGTGAAATTCTATTCCAGTGAAATCATGGCCTAAATACTCATTCATGTAGAAAAACAGGTGCCCAGGGGTCGAGGCACATGTCACACATGCTTGTTAATGTGGGCACAGGGATCCCATGAAATTAGTGCTGAGACTTCATTATAATGGGTCAGGCATGCTTCCAGTGCCAAATGTCCACCTGTTTGGGGATGGTGGGGGGTGGGTGCAGTGGTGGGGGGGCAGTTGCAGGAAGTTGGGTGTCTCTGATGCTACTTAAAGGTAGCCTGCACTTCTTAAAGAGGAGGTGCACTCTGGTTGTAGACAGATGGAACACTTATCAAGAGAAAAGTGGCTGCATTGGCTGTAGATCAGGCTCCGAAGTTCTCCAATGCTGCTTTGGACATCCAGTCCAGGCAGTGAGCATGAGCAGGGAGATGCCATTGCTGCAGGGGACGCAGAGCCCTCCAGGCAACAACTCTATTGTCAGTTCAGGAAGCGGAGGCTCAAACAGCTACCATCTTATCTCTGGGGACTAGCATTGACAAGGGCTTTCAGAGCATCAATTCACTCCTGTGTCACTTCACTCTGGCACTCTGTTCTCGTACAAATCCACAGGAATGCTGATGCACCACCCTAGTATCGAGGCCTTGGCTGCATTGGAGAGGCACTTGCTGTCCTCTCTCACTCTGCCAGTGCCCTTGTTAGTGTAGCACAGCTGGCTGGTCCAGACGACCCCGTCCCATATTGAGATTCTGCAGGGTGCAGTCGGTCCCTGAAGGCCCAGAGCTGCCCAAGGTCACCTATCATGGCCATCTGAAATGCTCTCATTTGAAGCTCAGCAGCCTTCCACCTCGCAAAATGATGCTGCAGGGGATACACCTTGTAAGAGCACTAGGATAGGTAAACAGGGGCACAAAACAAGGCACTAAGGAGTTGAACAAGGGCGATCCTTAAATATTACTGTTGACTATTATACACAGGCGGAACTGAGTTGTTGGATTTTTTTTCTGGATTTGATGTTAATATTTGTAGCGAGTTGAGGGAAAGACCCATAAAGCTAGATTGAAGTAAGGCAATTGGATGATTGTATTGAGGACAGTGGTGAAAAGGCTTTCAGGACTCTTGGTTATTGGGGAAGGGAGAGGTGGTCCAGGTGCCACTCTGGGACAGTGACCTTTAGGAGCACTGGTGGTTGACGCTGCTCATGCTCTTCTTAATCCTCCTCCTCCAGTTCTTATTGCTGAGGTGATGGTAAGGTCTGCTCCCTCAGTATGGTGAAGTTATGTCGCATGGAGCACAAAATTGGACTGCGAATGAACTCAGCTTGTGCCATGCATACTGCTGTCAGTTTCTTCAGGCACTCAGCAGCCAAACCAATTGTCCTAAGTGGGATCAGTGGAAGCTGCCACCCAAGGAGAAGGTTGAAAGATTTTTACTTACCCTATTGTGGATCCAGAGAGAGTACATTAAAACCAGGGGCTGCTGCCAACCACCACTCAACCCCTCCCAATTTCCTCCACCTCCCTGGAATCACCTGAACTATTGTGCAGCATCTGAGCTGGAGGATCCTGCTGCCCTGAATGACACCCTCTAGCTCACCAGATATGGCTGGCGACCATCTATCCTGGTCCTGCTGCCAGCCTCATTAGGTGCATGCAGCCTGTGTTGTACCAGGAATGCCATCTGATTTGGGCATATGCCAAAATCCTACGCCCGGAATTCTGAATCACCTTGTTAAATTCTGGCTTCAAATTTGTGACTATTGTCAATGGATCAAACAGAAATAATGGCATGTGTACAGATATATTTTGTTTTTAGCAAAGATTGTGACACTTGTAAACCACTACTTCAAAACAGTTTTATGAATTATATTGCAAGCCAGCAATTGTTAAGATTATCCAATACCCTGATAAAACTGAAAGCATGTACATATAGCTGAACAATCACTGTAGGGAGTACATGGACAATTCACAAAAAAAATTGACAAGTAAAAATATATGTCAACAAAATAGACTTTGCCATGCAGAAACTTTATTTTAAAACATAAACCCCACCCAGTATGCAGTTGAAATGCAAGCCCATGTGGATACCTGTTTTTGGACAACAGCCTGGAGCCTTAATCAAAGTGACAGATTTCCCTCCCCCATTACCAAACACTAGGCTCTGTCAGGCAGTGAGTGTGCGCTGGGGGCATATCACTACTGTGCATATAACCAACCCATAAATCTAGATAGGTTCAGGTCTGGTTAAGCTTAGGGTGCCCAGATGAAAGAGCTGGGAGGAAAACTAATTCCACCTATCCCCACCCCCTGCCAACAAACCACCTGCCATGGAGCTTACAATCTACCCCAGAGAGTTCAAAGGCATTTTGGTACTAACATTGAATTATCAAACCATTTGAGTAAAAGGAATTTTGAATTGACTAGAGTGGACTACATTTCATTTCACAATTCATTGATTTCTCTCTGACTACCCCATCAAAGGTGAGATCTATATACCACTCTCTATTCTTGAATCCCCATTGATCTAGGAGAGCTATATTTATACCAGACATTAACCTACATTATCCACAGAGATTGAAATAGAGCTATAAACAAGAACAGGGAAACTTATCAGGTTGTCTGTTAAACATTTCTCTGCTGTTCCCTCTGGGGCCTCCTGTTCAACACTTAGACCCAAATTTCTTTCACCTCCAGCGTTATGCAACTGGACACATAAGACAGAGAATATATATCATATAGCTGTCCTAGCACATATCATTAGCTGTTGCTGAAACACTTGTAAATGTGTTCCCTCCTGCCTGGCCTAAAATCGCAAATAGAAATTAAACTTGAAAATCCATAAGGCCCTGAAATTATGGAAGTTATTTATTTATTTATTTAGAGATACAGCACTGAAACAGGCCCTTCAGCCCATCGAGTCTGTGCCTCTGAAACACTTCTCTTTGCTATTTTAGAGGGGATATTAACCCATTTATAAAAAGAATATATCATTGTTAGCAATGCATTAGATTTCTATTTTCCACTCTGACATTAACCATAGCTCACTTATGACTGGTTTTGTTCTGAGTCTTAATGATGGAATTCAGAATCATACTGTGCCGTTGCCCATAGAATATTTTTTACTTATTCCTATGCCCTAGTTCCCAAGACGTATCAAATAATTTTCATCATCTCTGTTACCTCTAATTCCATGCGACTTGTCCAACTAATTTCTTCCCGTCTCGGATTATATTGTAAACCTGGCAAGTTTCTTTCTTTATAATCCAGTTATACAGAGTATAAACTTAACCTCCAGGGATAACAGCTGTTGATGTCTTAATCCTTTGCAAAGCTTCCAATGGTTTTGGCTACATCCCTTCATTGGCTTAATAACTTTCTATTTGATGAATTTTCAGGTCAGAATTAAAATGTAGGAGATTGGGTTTCAAAGGAGGTTATGTAACAATGTCTTTTCACATATAAGACCTGAGGTTCAATTGAACTCAGACAGATGGTACTGATTTTATTCTCTCCATACAACACTTAAAGGGAAAAATTGGGGCAGTTGCGATCCAATTCTCACTGGATCTGAATCCACAGCACTAAATGATCATAATCCTACAGCAATTAAATACGAGAATTTGACTTCTCTAAACTTCAAATTTAGTTTTAAAGACTTATAAGGTTGAGATATTTGGAAAGACAAAGCTGAAACTCAAACATGATACAGGCAGGCAGGCAAGTACATGAACCTTCCTAGTCAGCCAGAGAACAATGAGCTGTTCCTTTTCTCTAAAGCACCAAGGAACAGGAACTGATATACCAGACCATCAGAGAATGACCCGTGCCAGTTTATTGGCATGTCTGAAGACTGTGATGTCTAACTAGGGAATATGGCTGTTTATGCCTCACTGGATTGCCAAGAAATCTGGGCATTGACTCACCACCAAAGTGTCCAGAATTGAATAGCTCGACCCACTAGACCACCAAGGATTAACATAAGAATTAAAGAACAGTATCAGAAATGTAAAAGGTCAACAGAAACATTGAATTGTCAGGTAGGAAATGTTTTATATTTTGCCTTAAGAGATAAAATAATTAATCCTATGTTTCAGGATTTAATTCACATTTTCTTACATTTTTTTCCCTTTCAGTCAGTTCAATTTTATTTTTTAATTCATTCATGGGAAGTGGGCATCGCAGGCTAGGCCAGCATTTATTGTCCCATTCCTAACTGCCCCTGAGAAAGAGTGGCCTGCTAGACCATTTCAGAGGGCATTTTTTTTAAGAGTCGACACATTGCTGAGGGTTTGGAGTCACATGTAGGCCAGACCAGGTAAGGATGGCAGATTTCCTTCCCTGCAGGACATGAGTGAACCAGATGGTTACAACAATCGACACTGATTTCATGGAAAACATTAGACTAGCTTTTTACTTCCAGATTTATCTAACATAGTGGGATTCGAGCCCAGGTCCCCAGAGCATTAGCCTGGGCCTCTAGATTACTAGTCCAATGACATTAACACTACACCACCACCTGTACAACTTTTGCTGTAGAATCTACTACGAGAATCAAATATCTTAAATTTTTGCCATCAGAATTTTCATATTTTAATTTCTCTTTGGTTGGTTAACTTCAATTCTCATAATTAAAAGACAACCTTCATCCAGGTAGGAATTAATTGCACTCGCTCCAAGTTTCCTGACCAAATGAATAGCTTCAAGGGCGGCACAGTGGCGCAGTGGTTCGCACCGCAGCCTCACAGCTCCAGGGACCCGGGTTCAATTCTGGGTACTGCCTGTGTGGAGTTTGCAAGTTCTCCCTGTGTCTGTGTGGGTTTCCTCCGGGTGCTCCGGTTTCCTCCCATATGCCAAAGACTTGCAGGTTGATAGGTAAATTGGCCATTATAAATTGCCCCTAGTATTGGTAGGGGAATATAGGGACAGGTGGGGATGTGGTAGGAATATGGAATTAGTGTAGGATTAGTATAAATGGGTGCTTAATGGTCAGCACAGACTCGGTGGGCCGAAGGGCCTGTTTCAGTGCTGTATCTCTAAAACTAAAAAAAAAAGAATGTTATGACATTTTTTGTTATGGTTCCAGCCAGGGAGAGCACTGACTTGGCCAATCACATCAAAACTGGAAATTTGTGGGAACACAAAAATATCATGAACATGTAGAAGAACATCTGATCTTTCTGTGCACAAGTACCAACCTTCATTTTAGAAAAGCACAGGCAAACCCATTCAAATATTCTGGCTGTGGAATTTGGCCCCATAGCACTGCTGGTGCTGGCGCTACAGAAGCCCCAAAGGACTAAAATGGCACTGGCTGCACTCTCGGCCATTTCCAGTGCAGCCATTCTGGCTGATTTGACGCTCGTTTCACTAACTTGGTCCATGCTAATCACTCACTGCTGGACAACAGCACAAGGCGTCGATTGCAGGTGAGGTGCTTTTGACTTACTGTTGCTTTGGCAAAGTTTGTGGAAATGCTGTGGCTTGTGTTTGGAGAGTCACTGCATACATTCAGGGATGCACCAGGATTTGGTGACCCACCTCTGCACGGGATATGGGGGCTGTGGTTTCACTGCCTCAGGGTCTGCAATGTGACCAGCAAATGAAGCGAAGGCTGCAGAAAATGGACTCTCTGTGAAGAAGGAGGAGGAGGGCTCTTCACAGAAGGCCCTACCCACCTCAACTTTCTGGAGAGCACTTCTCACACCTCCACCTCACACAAGAACAATACCTGAGGCGACTCAACTTCAACAAGCTGGTGATCACAGAACTGTGCCATCCCATTTGACCCGACCTAGACCCTTGGACCAGGGCAAGGACAGGGCTGCCAGTGGCTTTAAAGGTCACAGTGGCATTGAATTTTTATGTGTCCGGATCTTTCAAGTTGAGAGCAGGCGACATTTCCAACATTTCCCAGCACATAGTCCATAAACAGATCCGGGAGGTGACGGAGACCGTCTATGCCAGGAGAGCCGAAAACATCATTTTCTCCCTCAGCAGGGAGAAGCAGGAAGAGAGGGCACGTGGCTGTGCCAGGATAATGGGATTTCCAATGGTGCAGGGAGCCATCGACTACATGCACGTGGCCCTGCCAGCCTCTCAAGTCAATGGGCAGAGGTATAGGACCCTCAATGACTACTACTGTATTAACGTGCAGTTGGTGGACGACCAAGCACAATACCAGATTGGCGAATGCCCACTATCCTGCCAGCAGCCATGATGCTTTCATCCTGAGGCCGTCTTCAGCCCTCCTTGGAGAAGCAAAGGCTGGCTTCTCAGAGATAAAGGCTGTCCGTGTGGTTCATGACTCCCCTCCACCACCCAACCACGTGAGGACAACATGCATATAATGAAAGCCATGGAACCACCAGGTACAGCGTGAAGCAGACCATCGGCACACTCAAACAATGCTTCCGTGCCTAACCATCGTGTGGGGTGGCGGGGAGCCTTCCACAGGAGCAGGTGTACAAGTTTGTCATGTTCTACTGCGCCCTCTATAACATCACCATCATTAGGGCACAGCCATTGCCAGCAAGAATCTGGAGGCCAGCTTGGAAGGAGGAGGAAGATGAGGAGAAGGAAGAGGAAGAAGCAGGAAGGATGCATCCTGGACCCTTTCACTCTGCACAGGCTGTCTAGAGTGCCTGTTCAGACTCCAGTTCCATGGAATTACTTCCCTTTATCACCATGGATTCACCATTCCCCTGCATTACATTCACCTGAGACACCCCAACATAGTGGCCAGAATTTTACGCTCTCCTTTCCCCTGCAGGAGTAGGTTGGTGGCAGGGGGTGGGGGGGTGAGCGGGGGGAGTGTAAAATTGAGTGAGAGGCAGGGGTGCTGTTCCCATTGCCTTCCCTCCCTCTCTGCAATTTTACGAGCGGCAACGGAGGAAACAAATGGCCTGCCCACCCCAGGCTAATTTATGCCCTTAACTGACCAACTAAAGATCACTTAAGGGCCTCCTCCCGCCATTGCGGATATATTACAAGTGACCGATGGGCAGCTGAGCACTTCAGGAGGCCGCCCAGTAAAACCTGGTGGCCTCCTTGTGGCCTGGGGTGGGCCTTCCTAATCGAGCACCCTGTGCCCCATGGAGGGCACCCCCCCCCCACACCACAAGTCACCCTCATTGGAGCACATTCCCCTTCTCTCAACCGCCCCCCCACCCCCCACCTTGCTGGGGCCCAGCCAATCGTTGCCATTGAGACCCCACACACTTACCATAATTCCAGGACCTCGTCCATGCTGGCTCCTCTGGCTGGGTGCAGTGGAACTGAGAGCTGCTGGCCTGCGGATTGGTCGGCAAGTCTTGGAGACGGGACTTCCTGCCTCAGAGGGGTGGAAATCCCGCCCGAGGCCAAATAAGGGCCTGGGCCTCGTAAAATCACTGTGTGGCTTCCAGGTCCAGCAGAGGGGGGGTTCGCCCTTGACTTTTTGGCCAGTGGGCAGGACTTCCGCCCCAACGTAAAATTCCAGCCAGTGTCCTCTTGTTCACCATCCTACAATTAAAGGAACCCACAAAAACCTTTTTATATTTATCCAACCGCACGTCCAATTATACAAACAGAAGCAAACTATTCACCATGTGCATTCCTGTAGTGCCTGTCCTGGGGTGCCTTTGCCTGGCCTAGTGCTCCTGCACAGGTGGCTGCAGGATGGCCGGTGGAAGGCTGCTGACTTTCATCAGGGGAGACTGCAAATGGCCTTAGAGCTCTGTAGCTCTGGCTCTAGAAAGCCCAGCTTCGGACTGCACCACCTTGGCATGGCTGGCAGCAGTCTGGGCTGGCTGGTTGAGAGGCAATAGAAAGGGTTCTGTTGGAGTAGCAGTGGTGAGAGTAAGAATGCTATCATCCTGAAAGAGGGCAGCAAGTTCATGCTCCATGGAGCCACTGGACAGCACCTCATCTATCTTAGTAATCTGTTGGAGGATGGATTGCTGGACTGCTGCAAGAGTGTGCATACTCCATTTTAACACTGAGATCCTTAGTCATGATGGCAACAGTCTGAGCCTGTATGGCAGCAAGCATGGATCTCGTGACCTCTGTCTGAGCTTCCACTGCAGCTCTGAGATAATGGGTAGTTTCCGCCAGTGCAAGTTGAGACTGCAGCCATAGATGCTGCATCATGGCTGAGTCCGCCAGTGTTATCATGGAGATGGTCAATTCCACACTGGACTCCAATCTCTGCATGATTTCCTCTGCCATGTTGGAGTTAGACTCCTCCATGCTCCTTGACAGTGGCAGGAGGCTGTCTGGGAGGCCTGCCAATGCACCAAGCATCTTGTTGTGGACATTCATCAGCCTTCTCCTGTAGGCCATCCCACCTATGTCCTCATCTGAGTCCCCTGCAGCAGAACTCATCTGCAACCTCACCCTCCAGGGAGCTGGCACATGAACTATCCTTCCCCCGGCCTGGCTGCATCCCACTTATACCCGATGACTCACCACATGCAGGTCCCGACTCTGTGCTAGCCTTTATAGTTGGCACAAGTTTCAAATAAAGGGGCGGTGCTTCTTCCTCAGAGGTCTGGTGCAGCTCTCTCTGTTCCATGGTCACGCCATATGCAGCTTGCACTTCATGCCAAATAGCAGGATGAGGGTGAGGTGGGAGTTGAGAAGGGGCATAAGGCAGTAACATACCATCATCTTAAATGGTCTCAGTAGTGCCGGATGCTATGGGCTCTGTCACAGCTGGCCCCATGACGCGCAGCACCATCTCCTCCATCAGGCTTAGGGGTTGAAAGCGTGCCTGGTCCCCACCAGTTCTCTGTTGCTGTCTTGTATTGTGGGCAACATTGTCCTGTAACAGAGAGGGCAGAATGTCAATGGTTGTGTTGCATTGTAATGTGCCTGCCACAGCTGAATAGCTGGAGGTACTTGGAAGCAGTGAGAGGTGGGTGTGAGTCTGGCTTCACTGGAAGGTTTGTAAGGGTGATGTGGAGTTTGTGAATGTTAAGTGTGAGTTCTGAGTGCTAGGGACGGCTGATGGGTGGGTAATGGGGTTGTGGTACGGTTCATGTAGTGGGTAGGAGATGTCATTATGCAGAGGCATTCACTGACCTTGACGACCCACGTGAGGTTGGCACTGCTGCCAGATCCTCATGGCCAGACTTTGGGCATTGACCTCCCTGTGCACCTGCTCTCATTATCTTTGGAGGGCGTTCCTTGAGGGCTTTCTGGCTCCTCACAGAAACATGGCATCTTCCCTCCTGTTCCTCTCCATGACTAAGGCCTCCAGCACCACATCTGTGAACCCTGTGAGCCCTCTCTCTGCCCTGGTGCTCCTTTTCCATTCTCTCCATTGGCAGCAGTGACCATTCAGCAGTAGCCTCCCTTAATTCAGCACAGCTTCCTTTTTAGAAGGACAGACAACCTTTAGGAGCTGGAGGCTAGCTGGAACACGTGCTAGCCTTTTGCACATCATTAGGCCCCCTGTTGAGTGTGCAACCAGCCAGCAGGACGTGTTGCACTTGGTTGCACACAGAAATTGTGGAAATGAAGAGGCAGTTTTAGTGCTGCTTGACTTAACGGAATGGGCACAAGCCCCTCTTTTTTTTAGTTTAAAACAATAATGATCTAGTTGGGTATGCAGTTTGGGTCAGAAGCTACCGATCTGGAAAAGTGACTATAATTAGGGCTTTTGTACTTTAACCAGAAATATTACATTGATCTAGAGCAGGAAGGTTCATTTAGTCAATTACAAAACAATCTGATTGACAGAAAGCAATCTTCTATATTGGATAAGTGCTATCCATGTGCAATAATGTTTTTGAATTAGTGAACATTCAGAATAACAAAATACTGAACTAAATTATAAAATAGCATCAATCCTTCAAAGGACAGAGATACATTTTTTGGTTCCAATATAAAACAGGATGCATACTCCTCTGTAGTTCTAAACATTTCTTTAAATTCTAATTATAAGCATTAAAGGTTGACACCCACACTTGTTTTTGACTGATACCACCCACGTATTTTGAAAGCGACAAAATTCAACACTTAAGGAATAAACTTAAACACAGTTGGCAAGAAATTGAGCTCAATAATGTCTGTTTTTTGGATGCTGAGTGCTTAGAGCTCCAAAATGGTGCCCACGAAAATTGCATCAAACGGGGTTGCCGGTTAATCGTAAATCGTTTTTGGGGGCTATCCAATTTAGCCCTCATAGTTGCTTGCACTGCCTTCTGTCCCTGACAGGGGCCTGTCAACATGTTGTGGAGATTTCCAGCATAAGTTAATTGAAAGTCAAGAATGGCTGCTCTGAAGACAGCTCAGGTTGGAAGATGCTTCAAGAGCATTAAGCAGCATTGTGTGTTACTACTGAAATGTTTGGTTAGTTGTAGATCAAAATTGCCACATGGCTAATGCTGCATATTTGAGACAGAGAAATTGCAAACTAGACACAATCATTGGGAAGTTAAGTGACCATCACAATAAGTGTTATGACGATGGCCATAATTATTTGTATTACAAATTGATATTTCAGTGACAATGTTATGCTAGCTCGTATTAACCAAACACGATGAGTGCCAGCAGTGCCACACTTAACATAATCAGCAAGTAATAATTAAATGACCAATGTGACTATTTCATCAATTAACACCTTACAAAAATATGAAAAGATGTAAAGTGATGACAATTTAAATAAAATTTTTCAACACTGCAGGTAATAGCTGCCAGTTAGGAAAATCATAACAAGTAAAGAGATATTTTAAATAACAATGATCTCCTCTTTGATGGCATGCTTTGTACTGTCTTCTCAGCAGTGTCATTGCTTTAATTTTATGAGGCATGATCTATCTCCAACCAGTCACAAACTGCCATATCTTTGAACCTTTAAGTTATCTTTGTGGACCTGATACTTTTGTAATTCTGCAGCTACTGATTTTGTTCTTCCCCAGGCATCAGGTTCCGTGGTGGGGGGGTGGGGGGTGGGGGGAGCCTGAAGATGGCTCCAGATAAGGGCCGCCATGGACCTCAATGTTGGCAGGGCCTAGCCCGATCCTCCCAGCAGCAGCGAGGCTCCGTGGCAGCAACACCGCCACTGGGCAACGGGACCACACTTTAATTATGCAAACCAATAAAATTAATAAAGTTAAATAGACTTACGAGGGTCCGCTGCCATCTTCGGCGCGGTGGCCAGCACTCCCGTGCCTTCAGATACCTGTCCGGGGAAACACGATGCCACACTAGTGGGGAAGGGGGAGGAGGTAAATTTATCAGTGCGGGAGGAGGGGGGAACGGGGTCAAATACAAGTAATGGGTGTAGGGGATGGTGAGAGGGGTTGAACCTTAAATTTTGTGCAGTTTGGGGGGAGACGGTCAGATGTAAAAGGGGGAAAGGGAAAATAATTAATGTAATTGTTATTGGGGGGATGGGAAAGGGGCATAAGAAATATATTTATTTAATTTTTGGGGATATTTCTTTAAAACTTTAAATATGCCGGCAGGGCTTTAAAAATAGCGCCAGCACCTGCGCACAGGCAGCTGACGCCATTGCCGGGGACAGACAGCCCGCCCCCATCCACCAGATTTGCCGCCCTGGTTATTCAAATGCACCGCCGCACTTGTGATTGAGGCGGCTTTTTGGTATGCGGCCCGCACGGGCGATGGTCTCTTAAAATCCAGCCCACTAAAACATACTGATATAAGATACTGAAGATACAGAAATAAAATACTGAAACAAAAGTCACTGAAATAAAATATAACATTTCAGTAACAAGATTACTCTAATTTCAGTTGCAGTTGTGATTACTGTACTATTAACACTATATTAAAACACTTCAACACTATTTCAACTACAAAAAAAAACATTACCAACATTAATTCTACTCATCCATCTGATTGTTTCCCATTCTCTTTGATCTATTTTTATTTTTCTAATTTTAATCTACTTTTCTAACTAATTCTATCTATCCATCTCTTCTACTTTTCTTTAATAAAAGTCTTTAAAATCTTTCCCTTCTTCTTCCTCCATGTATCCATCATCCATGCTATGGGCTGAAAGTGAAAGCACTTTTATAAAAAAGTATCTTAGTTACTCGATGAACAATTTTCAAAAGGAGAATTTTCATACTAGTTAAAAGGCCAGACATTTCACATTAACATGGCCTCATCATGGGTACAACTCAGTCAATCTTTCATGTCTTTAAAACACTTCAGAAGTTGTTCAATGAATTTACTCGGGGCTACTGAAACTGCACCACAACAGCATCTCGTTAATTACATTCATCTATGGCACTGGAAGGGCTAATAGTGGTATAAATTCTAACATCTAGAAAGCCACTAGCAAACAGAACTATAATGTTGGAAACACTGATTATTTTTACATCCAATAAGAATTATATTTCAGTGCATTGCCTTAAAACCAACGAATGAGATTATCAAGTGTTTATCAAGTGCTGTAACACTGTACAAAAATCTCTAAAATCCAATCTGTCTATCAAGCACAAATGAATTCTTTGAAAGCTGAAAGAAATTGAGCACTCTGACAAACATCATATTATTAACTGTGAAAGTATAAGTGCTGTATTTGTTTACAGGGCTTAGCAATGCTGCACATCCTCCTCCCCCACCTGCATCCCCAGGTCTTGGAAGAGTTCCCAGTTCTTTGAGCAATTTTTTCCCCCAGACCCCCTCTCAACCATGTCTATGGAGCTAATTTGCTCTGAGATAAAATTCAATTTGTTGCTTTCTATATGCAGAGGTTGGACTCTATTAGTGATTGAGATCTGATAGATATGACAGAAATACTCTGTGTCCAAAAACTAAAAATTAATTGCTATACTGGGGACTCAAATTTTCAAGACAAATAAAAGTATATAAAATATGATTAACTAGTTAGTTGACTTCCCCCAATTTACATGTTCTCTGATTGGTCTGTTTCAACCATTTGTGAATCATTGCCAAATGCTATTGCATTGGTTCCCTATTGTTGCCTCCAATAAGATCATGGATATCTTCTTGTGACTGCTGTCGCAGCCAGGACTCAATGTTGCTACAACTTGTTGTTCAATAGTATTAATGGAGCTCAAAACAGTGCTAATGGAACTAGGACTGCTACAATGTTCAATACCACTGGATAAATCCAATTTTAAAACTAGCGATGATAAAACATTTTCCACATACATTCTTTGATTTCACTGATATTGAAAGGCAACTCTTCAAAAACTTCGAATACTTATAGCAAACATGTCAATTCCATTTGCCTTCTCAAATTTTGTGTAAACACATCAAGCACTCACACTTGAATCATGTTTTTTGTCTTGAACTGAGCATGGTTACTTTGCAACACTCTGCAGCTTGCAGACTGGCATGAAAGAAAATCAGCAAAGCCATTCAAAGTCCAGCAGGTCTGGCCAGGGTTGCCTCACGATTATTTTAGCCCTTTGGCCACAAATGATGGCTGCACTGCATGGCCCTTGCAATATTTGCGCAATGTTCTACTACTGGGTATACCTCACATTACCTAAATCTCACAAAAACTCTTTATGCCAAGGTGAGTTGGCGATCAGTAAGTGACAAGGCCACACCTCTGTGTGGTGTATTTAAAATAGAAATCTCCATATAAATTTACATTGCAATCAGGGCAGCTTATGCACATCTATTTGCGCTGCCGACACCGACACTCTGATGAAACAATGCCGCTGTTGGCATGGGGAAATGCCGCCCAACATGTATCTTACAGCCTGTGATTTGGCAATCCATGTGTGTTTCGAGTAGGAGACTAACAAGCTGCATTCGGAAATCAAGTGATGTTACTGGTGATGGGCTTGACAAAGGGAGAATGGCTCCCTCGAAAGAGTGAAGTATTAACCAGTTATGGCCATTAAACATTCCGTTGCCATGATAATGTCATTCTAAACTGTCACAGTTTATTCTAGATTTAACCAGTAACAAGAGGAAACCTTGGAATTTATTGGCTACGGTGTGCTTGCTCCCATCAGTAGGCTATCTAGAGTAAAATGAATGAGCTTCAAGTACAGTGGATAAGCGGATAGGTCGATATGGAACCTTTCTCCCAACTTTCCATAAAGCCAGTGCTCCCCTGCTGTAAATTAGGTAAATTAAGTGAAAAAGTACCCTTCCCCTTCCCCCTGAACTCATAGAATAGTTGCTCTTCATTTTCCCCCTCCATAGGCACCATGTGACCCCAATGATCTTGTTAGCCTCCACTACATCTCCAGCAAAACGAAACTTGTTCAGTGATTTTCTACATTAAATAAATTATAACTATGGGAGTAACTCTGACTGTGGAACAGTTTCGCATCAGAAAGAGGGATAGAGCAAAGTAGACACTTTTCCCCACAGAATCAGCTTGAAAGCCATTTTGGTTCCTTGCACCACCACCCCGCACCCCCCCCCCCCCCATTCCCCCACCCCCCCCCCCCCCTTTTAATAATGTGGTATTTGGTAGGGTTGCAAACAAAAGTGAAATGGAACACAGAACTCAATAAAAAAAGAACCAAATGTTGTTTAAAAGGAGCACAGTAAACCCTAAAGCCCCAATGAAACATTTTCTTGTTCGTACTAACTCTTTTCTTAAAACTTTAATGGATCCCAGCAAATTTGTGGATAATATTTCTCAATTCGCCGTCACACAGATTCAATAATAATACTTTCATGTAGTAAAAATTACAATAAAAACATTTCCTCAACCTGCTGGCAATCCATTATTACATTCGTGAGATGTGCCTATCTTACATAAGGTGCATTAGCAGCCAAATCCATTTCCTCAGGCATACCATTGTTCAATACTGATCTACACTTCCTGCTTGTCTAAGGTAGCCTGACGTCAGTATGTTTTTAAGTTGTCAACTGACAAAGCCTATTAAATCTACAGAGACACACACAGATGGGGTACTGCCAGCTTTTACAGTTCTTCTCATTATATGGTGATGACTGCACTGATGTTAATTCTGAGACAGGGAAACAGAACCTTCACTCAAAACATTAAAGACACTGCCATGATCAAAGGATTGAATTCCTCCACAATGACTACCCTAAGGTGTGCTTTGTGACAGCCTCTGAATACTGAATTAACACTATTGTTTGCAGAAATATCATTCTTTTTCATCTGCTCGCTGCAAGCATATTATTTATCCCTGGTTCTTCTTGGTTTGTTGCCTCCCTTGTGCCAGGGTCAAGGATGTCACTGAGTGCCTGCAGGACATTCTGAGGTGGGAGGGTGAACAGCCACAGGTCATGGTGCATATCAGCACCAATGACATAGGCAGAAAGAGGGATGAGGTCCTAAAAGCAGATTTTAGGGAGCTTGGAGAGAGTTTGAAAAACAGGATCTCAAAAGTAGTAATCTCCAGATTCCTGGTGCCACATGCTAGTGAGTATAGAAATAAAAAGATAAAACTAATCAATATGTGGCTGGAGAAATGGTACAGCAGGGAGGATTTTAGATTCCTGAGGCATTTGGAACGCTTCTGCGGCAGGTGGGACCTGTACAAGCTGGACGGATTGTACCTCAACAGGGCCAGGATCAATATCCTCGCAAGGGGGTTTTGCTAGTGCTTTTGGAGAGGGTTTAAACTAGCTTGACAGGAGGATGGGAACCCGAGAGTAGATTCAGAAGAGCGAAAAGTTGGAAATGGAAGGCAGAAACTCAGGAAGTGCATTTGGAATGCAGAGGAAACAAAGGCTAGAAAATAGACAACAAGGGAGTTTGGCAGTTCTAAACGGTATATACATCAATGTAAGAAGTCGAGGGCATAAGGCAGATGAGCTGAGAGCACAGACTGACATGTGGGAATATGATATTATAGCTATTCTTGAAAGAAGGGCGGGAATGACAGATCAACATTCCTGGTTACAAGGTTTTCCCACAAGATAGAGAGCGGGATAAAAAAAGAGGGGGGGGGCGCAATATTGATTAAAGAATCAATTATAGCTGTGAAGAGGGATGATATGGTAAAAGGATCATCAAATGAGGCCATATGGGTTGATCTGAAAAGTAAAAAAGGGTCAATCACAGTACTGGGAGTATACCATCGACCCCCAAACAGTCAGAGGGAGATAGAAGAGCAAATATGTAGGCAAATCTCTGAGAAGTGCAAAATCAGTAGAGTCATAGAGTCGTACAGCACAGAAACAGGCCCTTCAGCCCATCATGTCTGTGCTGGCCATCAAGTACCTACCTATTCTAATCCCATTTTCCAGCACTTGGCCCGTAGCCTTGAATGCTTTGGCATTTCAAGTGCTCATCTAAATACTTCTTAAATGTTGTGAGGGTTCCTGCCTCAACCACCTCTTCAGGCAGTGCATTCCAGATTCCAACCACACTCTGGGTGAAATTTTTTTTCCTCAAATCCCCTCTAAACCTCCTGCCCATTACCTTAAATCTATGCCCCCTGGTTGTTGACCCCTCCACTAAGGGAAAAAGTTTCTTCCTATCTAATCTATCAATGCCCCTCATAATTTTGTATACCCCAATCATGTCCCCCCTCAGTCTTCCCTGCTGTAAGGAAAACAACCCTAGCCTTTTCTGTCCCTTTTCCTAGCTGAAACACTCCAGCCCAGGCAGCATCCTGGTGAATCTCCTCTGCACCCTCTCCAGTGCAATCACATCCTTCCTATAGTGTGGTGCCCAGAACTGTACACAGTACTCCAGCTGTTGCCTAACTGGCGTTTTATACAGCTCCATCATAACCTCCCTTCTCTTATATTCTATGCCTCGGCTAATAATGGCAAGTATCCCATATGCCTTCCTAACCACATTATCTACCTGTGCTGCTGCCTTCAGTGATCTATGGACAAGTACACCAAGATCCCTCTGACCTTTGGTACTTCCTAGGGTTCTACCATCCGTTGTATATTCCCTTGCCTTGTTAGTCCTCCCAAAATGCATCATCTCACACTTATCAGGATTAAATTCCATTTGCCATTGCTCCGCCCATCTTATCAGCCCATCTATATCATCCTTTAATCTAAGGCTTTCTTCCTCACTATTTATGACACCACCAATTTTTGTGTCATCCACGAACTTACTGATCATACCTCCTATATTCACGTCTAAATCATTAATGTATGCTACAAACAGCAAGGGTCACAGCACCGATCCCTGCGGTACACCACTGGTCACAGGCTTCCACTCGCAGAAACAACCCTCGACCATCACCCTCTGCCTCCTGCCAAAAAGCCAATTTTGGATCCAATTTGCCAAATTGCCCTGGATCCCATGGGCTCTTACCTTCTTAACCAATCTCACATGCGGGACCTTATCAAAAGCCTTACTGAAGTCCATGTAGACTATATCAACTGTTTTACCCTCATCTACATATCTAGTCACCTCCTCCTCGAGTAGGGCAGTAATAATGGGATATTTCAACTACCCTAATATTAACTGGGTTATAATTAGTGTGAAAGGCACAGAGGGAACAGAATTCTTAAAATGCATTCAGGAGAATTTTTTTCGCTTCTAAGTAGCAAGGCCAACAAGAGAAGGGCTGGTTCTGGACATAGTTTTAGGGAATGAAGCTGGCCAAGTGGGAGGGGTATTAGTTGGGGAGCAGTTTGATGGAAGTGATCATAATTCAGTTAGATTTAGGGTAGTTATGGAAAAGGACAAAGAAATAAAAGTTCTCAACTGGGGGAAAAGCTAATTTTACTAAGCTGAGATGTGATTTAGCTCAAGTGGACTGCAAACAGCTACTCGAAGCTAAAACAGTAACCGATCAGTGGGAGGCATTCAAAGAAGAGATAGCTAGGATTCAGAGCAAGTATGTTCCCTTAAAGAAAAAGGGTGGGACTAACAAGTCCAGAGCCCCCTGGATGTCAAGGGGCTTAAGGGTGAGGATAAATGAAAAATGGAGTGCTTATGACAGATACTGAGGACTCAATACTGCAGAAAACCTACTGGAGTATAAAAATTGTAGTGGTGAAATTAAAAAGGAAATTAAGAAAGCAAAGAGAGGGCATGAAAAAATATTGGCAAATAAAATCAAAGAAAATCCAAAGATTTTTTTAGAAATACTTAAAGGGCAAGAAAATAACTAAAGAAAAATTAGGGCCTATTAGGGACCATAAAGGTGTGAAGGCAGAGGACATTAGTATGGTTCTTAATGAATACTTTGCATCTGTTTTCACAAAAGAGTGGGACAAACATTGTAATCAGGGAGGGGAGTATGAAATATTAGATGAAATTAACATAGTGAGAGAAGAAGTCGTAAGGAGTTTGACATCTTTGAAAGTGGATAAATCCCCAGGCCCAGATGACATGTATCCCTAGGCTGTTAAGGGAAGAAATAGCAGAGGCTCTGATCATCATTTTCCAATCCTCTCTGGCTACAGTTCTGGTGCCAGAGGACTGGAGGGCAGCTAATTTATTTATTTATTGATACAGCACTGAAACAGGCCCTTCGGCCCACCGAGTCCATGCCAACCAACAACCACCCATTTTATACTAACCCTACAGTAATCCCATATTCCCTACCACCTTCCTACACTAGGGGCAATTTTATAATGGCCAACTTACCGATCAATCTGCAAGTCTTTAGTTGTGGGAGAAAACCGGAGCACCCAGCAAGAACTCACACGGTCACAGGGAGAACTTGCAAACTCCGCACAGGCAGTACCCAGAATCGAACCCAGGTCCCTGGAGCTGTGAGGCTGCGGTGCTAACCACTGCACCACTGTGCCACCCAATGTTATAGCATTGTTTGGAAAGGGAAAAAAGGATAAACCGAGTAATGACAAACTAGTCAGCCTAACCTCAGTGCTGGGAAAATTATTGGAAAAAATTCTGAGGGACAGGATAAATCTTCATTTTAGAAAGATATGGATTAATCAAAGACAGCATCGATTTGTTAAGGAAAGATCATGTCTGACTGACGGGATTGAATTTTTTGAGGAGGTAATAAGGCAGGTCGATGAAGATAGTGCACTTAATGTAGTCTATATGGATTTTAGCAAGGTTTTTGATAAAGTCCTACATGGCAGATTGTTCACAAAAATAAAAGCCCATGGGATCTAAGGCAAAATGGCAAGTAGGATCCAAAATTGGCTCAGATACAGCAAGTAAAAGGTAATGGTCGCTGGGTGTTTTTGTAACTGGAACGCTATTTCCAGTGGGGTTCCACAATGCACAGTACCAGGTCCCTTGCATTTTGTGGTATAAATCAATGATTTGGACTTGCATGGAGGGGGTATAATTAAGAAGTTTGCAGATGATACATAAATTGGCCGTGTGGTTGATAATGAAGAAGAAAGCTGTAGACTGCAGCAAGTTATCAATGGACTAGTCAGGTGGGTGGAATAGTAGCAAATGGAGTTCAATCTGGCGAAGTGTGAGGGAATGCATTTGGGGAAGGCTAACAAGGCAAGGGAATACAAAATAAATGGTAGGATACTAAGAAGTGTAGAGAAACAGAGGAACCTTGGAGTGCATGTCCATAGATCCCTGAAGGTTGCTAGACAGATAGATAAAGTGGTCAAGAAGGCATATGGGATCCTTGCCTTTATTAAATGAGTCATAGAATATAAGGACAGGGAAGTTATGCTTGAACTGCATAAAACACAGATGGAGTACTGCATGCAGTTCTGGTCACCACACTATAAGAAAGATGTGATTGCACGAGAGAGGGTACAGAAGAGCTTTATGAGGATGTTGCCTGGACTGGAGAATTTTAGTTATGAGGAAAGATTGGATAGGCTAGAGTTGTTTTCTTTGGAGGAAGCTGAGGGGAGACCTATTTGAAGTATATACAATTGTAAGGGGTCTAGTTAGAGTGGATAGGAAGGCACAATTCCCCTTGGTTGAGGGGTGCATAACCAGGGAACCAGATTTTGGGTAAGAGGTAGGGGCTTTGGAGGGGATTTGAGTGGAAATGTTTTCACTCAGAAGGTAGGGGGATCTGAAACTCACTGCCAGAAAAGGTGGTAGAGACAGAAACCCTCATAACATTTAAAAAGTACTTGGATATGCACTTGAAGTGTAGGAACCTACAAGGCTATGGACCAAGATCCGGAAAGTGGGATTGGGCTGGATCGGCCCTTGTCGGCTGGCAGGGACATGATGGGCTGAGTGGCCTCTTTCCGTGCTGTAAATTTTTATGATTCCATAATTCTATAATTCCCACATAGAAGGAAAAGAATTTGCATTTATATAGCCCCTCCACGACCTCAGGACATCCCAAAGCACTTTACAGCCAGTGAATTACATTTGAAGCATAGTCATTGTTGGAATGTAATAAAATCCATCTGCCAATTTATGCACAACCAGCTCCCAAAAATAGCAACAAGATAAATGACCAATTCAACTGCTTTAGTGGTGTTGGTGGAGGGATAAATGTTGGACTCCCCTGCTCTTCTTCAAATAGTGCCATGGGCATCTTTTACAGTCATTTGAGATGGCAGACGAAACACCTCATTCGAAAGTCAGCACCTCCGACAGTGCAGCATCCCCTCAGTAATGCACAGGAGCGTCAGCCGAGATTAGTTGCTCACAAATATAAAGCCCCAGTTTTCTTTTCTATAAGTACATTCATTTTTTGATCTGAGAAAATAAGTTACTGTCAATTTTTGCTTGTCATATTTTTATCCCCATATGCTTTATCAGAATCTTAATGTTTCACTGAACTGATGGAAATGTTTGTGCCTATTTCTCAAGCAGCACGCAGTCACAGTCTTTGCAAAATTACTCTAGATGATATTACAGGAAGTGACTAAGCTATTTGATGCTGACTCTAACTGTGAAGAAACATAGCTTAATAGCGTAAAACTCTGTGACCATAATTCCATATTACAGGCAGTGGGTCATCCGAAAGTATCAGCAACAGAGATTGATGATAAAAAAGCCACCACTTCTTCAAACATTGAGCTTTCAGTCAGGTCGTCAGCACAGGTGCAGAGTGGAAGCATGGAATAAAAAGAAAACTTTGGGGTACAATAAGTTGTATGCACCTTCCATTCACTGGAGAGTGTCATGAACAGAAGTTTGGGAACAGATGGTCCTTCTTATTCAATCAGCAATGAGAACTTCCACAGGTCAGAACACGACGCTACAAAAAGAAATAACATGACATATAATCAATTTCAAGGTGCAGAGCTTCAAAGGCCGTGTCACAGTTTTATTTTCTACAACACATTAAAATGTTTTTCTCCATTAAAAAAATGCTTTTCTCATCATTCCTCATCAAACAGGGTAGTCAAGTGTATGATCCCAGGGCTCACCAGTGTTGCTGTTAAGCAAACTGTTATGATGCATTTTTGTTTGATTTGTTCAGGTGATGTGAGCATCACAGGCAAACCCAGCATTTATTGCTCAACCCTAATTGCCCATAAGAAGGTGGAAGTGAGCTGCATTCTTGAACAGGTAAATACACCCACAGTGCTGTTAGAACAAAGAACAAAGAACAGTACAGCACAGGAACAGGCCATTCGACCCTCCAAGTCTGCACCGATCTTGATGCCTGTCTAAACTAAAACCTTCTGCACTTCCGGGGACCGTATCCCTCTATTCCCATCCTATTCATGTATTTGTCAAGATGCCTCTTAAACGTCGCTATCGTACCTGCTTCCACCACCTCTACAGAAAGTTCCAGGCACTCACCACCCTCTGTGTAAAGAACTTGCCTCGCACATCCCCTCTAAACTTTGTCCCTCGCAGCTTAAACCGATGTCCCCTAGTAACTGACTCTTCCACTCTGGGAAAAAGCTTCTGATTATCCATTCTGTCTATGCCTCTCATAACTTTGTAAACCTCTATCATGTCGCCCCTCCACCTCCGTCGTTCCAGTGAAAACAATCCGAGTTTATCCAACCTCTCCTCATAGCTAATGCTCTCTAGACCAGGTAACATCCTGGTAAACCTCTTCTGTACCCTCTCCAAAGCCTCCACGTCCTTCTAGTAGTGTGGTGACCAGAATTGCACATAATATTCTAAGTGTGGCCTAACTTAAGGTTCTGTACAGCTGCAGCATGACTTGCCAATTTTTATACTCTATGCCCCGACAGATGAAGGCAAGCATGCCGTATGCCTTCTTGACTACCTTATCCACCTGCGTTGCCACTTTTAGTGATCTGTGGACCTGTACACCCAGATCTCTCTGCCTGTCAATACTCCTAAGGGTTCTGCCATTTACTGTATACTTTCCACCTGTATTCGATCTTCCAAAATGCATTACCTCACATTTGTCCGGATTAAACTCCATCTGCCATTTCTCCGCCCAAGTCTCCAACCGATCTATATTCTGCTGTATCCTCTGACAATCCTCATCACTATCTGCAACTCCACCAACCTTTGTGTTGTCCGCAAACGTACTAATCAGACCAGCCACATTTTCCTCCAAATCATTTATATATACTACAAACAGCAAAGGTCCCAGCACTGATCCCTACAGATCACCACTAGTCACAACCCTCCATTCAGAAAAGCACCCTTCCCCTGCTACCCTCTGTCTTCTATGACCGAGCCAGTTCTGTATCCTTCTTGCCAGCTCACCTCTGATCCTGTGTGACTTCACCTTTTGTACCAGACTGCCATGAGGGACCTTGTCAAAGGCTTTACTGAAGTCCATATAGACAACATCCACTGCCCTTCCTTCATCAATCATCTTCGTCACTTCCTCAAAAAACTCAATCAAGTTAGTGAGACACGACCTCCCCTTTTCAAAACCATGCTGCCTCTCGCTAATAAGTTCATTTGTTTCCAAATGGGAGTAAATCCTGTCCCGAAGAATGCTCTCTAATAATTTCCCTACCACTGATGTAAGGCTCACCAGCCTATAATTTCCTGGATGATCCTTGCTACTCTTCTTAAACAAAGGAACAACATTGGCTATTCTCCAGTCCTCTGGGACCTCACCTGTAGCCAATGAGGATATAAAGGTTTCTGTCAAGGCCCCAAGAATTTCTTCCCTTGCCTCCCTCAGTATTCTGGGGTAGATCCCATCAGGCCTGGGGACTTATCTACCTTAATGCTTTGCAAGACGCCCAACACCTCATCCTTTTTGATAATGACATGACCCAGACTATCTACACTCCCTTCCCTAGACTCATCATCCACCAAGTCCTTCTCTTTGGTGAATACTGATGCAAAGTACTCATTTAGTACCTCGCCCATTTCCGCTGGCTCCACACATAGATTCCCTCCTCTGTCCTTGAGTGGGCCAACCCTTTCCCTGGTTACCCTCTTGCTCTTTATATACGTATAAAAAGCCTCCTTAATCCTGTTTGCCAATGACTTTTCATGACCCCATTTAGCCCTCCTGACTCCTTGCTTAAGTTCCTTCCTACTTTCTTTATATTCCTCAAGGTCTTCGTTTGTTCCCAGCCTTCTAGCCCTTATGAATGCTTCCTTTTTCTTTTTGACTAGGCTCACAATATCCATCGTTATCCAAGGTTCCCGAAACTTGCCAAACTTATCCTTCTTCCTCACAGGAACATGTTGGTCCTGGATTCTAATCAACTGACGTTTGAAAGACTCCCACATGTCAGATGTTGATTTACCCTCAAACAGCCGCCCCCAATCTAAATTCTTCAGTTCCTGCCTAATATTGTTATAATTAGCCTTCCCCCAATTTAGCACCTTCACCCGAGGACTACTCTTATCCTTATCCACAAGTACCTTAAAACTTACGGAATTATAGTCACTGTTCCCGAAATGCTCCCCTACTGAGACTTTGACCATTTGGCCGGTCTCATTCGCCAATACTAGGTCCAGTAAGGCCCCTTCCCTAGTTGGGTAGGTAGGGAGTTCTAGAGGTTTGACCCAACGACAGTGAAGGAACGGCGAAATCTTTCCAAGCCAGGATGGTGTGTGACTTGGAGAGGAACTTGCAGGTGTTGGTGTCCCCAGTGCCCGCTGTCCTTGTTCTTCTAAGTGGTAGAGGTTGCAGGTTGGGAAGGTGTTATTAAAGGAGGCTTGGCGATTTACTGCAGCACATCTTGTAGATGGTACACACTTGCTGCCACTGTGTGCCAGTGGTGGACCAAGTGAATGCTTCAGGTGGTGGATGGGGTGGTGATCAAGTGGGCTGCTTTGTCCTTGATGGTGTCAAGCTTCTTGAGTGTTGTTGGAGCTGTGCTCATCCAGGCAAGTGCAGAGTATTCCATCACACTCCTGAGTTGTGCCTTGTAAATGGTAGACAGGCTTTGGGGAGTCAGGTAAGTCACTCATTATAGAAGACCCAACCACTGACTTGCTCCTGTAGCCACAATATTTACGGGGCTGGATCAGTTATGTTTCTCTCAATGGTAACCCCAGGATGTTGGGGGATAAAGAGATGGTAATGCTGTTGAATGTCAAGCAGAAATGTTTTGTGGTGTTGTGGTTCGATTCTCTCTTGTTGGAGATGGTCATTGCCTGACACTTCTGTAGCATAAATGTTATTTGCCACTTATCAGCCCAAGCCTAAAATGTTGTGCAGTCTTGTCGCTTGCAGGCACAAACTGATTCATTATCTGAGGAGTTGTGAATGGTACTGAATACTGTGCAATCATCAGCAAACATCCTGAATTCTGACCTTATGATGAAACAGTCTAGATGGTTGAGCCTGGAACACTGCCCTGAGGAACTGCTGCAGCCATGTCCTGGTGCTGACATGATTGGCCTCCAACAACAAAAAATATATTCCTTTGTGCTAGGTAGAACTCCAGCCAGTAGAAAGTTCTCCCCTTAATTCCCATTGACTTCAATTCTACCACAACTCCTGGATGCCAAACTCAGTCAAATGCTGCCTTGATAGCAAGGACAGTCACTTTCAATTCTCCTCTGGATCTCAGCTCTTTTGTCCAGCTATTTGGACCAAGGCTTTAATGAGGTCTGAAGCTGAGTGATCCCAGAAGAACCAAACCGAGCATCGGTAAGCAGGTTATTGGTGAGTAAGTGCCAATTAATAGCACTGTTGATGACACCTTCCATCATTTTCTGATGACTGAGAGTTGACTGATGGAGCAGGAATTGGCAAGATCGGATTTGTCCTGCCTTTTGTGGACAGCACATACCTGGGCAATTTTCCATTTTGTCAGGTAAATGCCAGTGCTGTAGCTTGACCAGGGATGTGGATAGTTATAGAGCACATACCTTGAGAGCCAGAGGCAAGATGTTGTCAGGTCCCATAGTTTTTGCTGTATCCAGTGCCTTCAGCCATTTCTTGATATCACGTGGAGTGAATTGATTTAACTGAAGATTGACATCTGTGATGCTCAAAACCTCAGGAGTAGGCCGAGATGGAGCATCCACTCGGTACTTCTAGCTGAAATGGTTGCAAACGCTTCTGCCTTATCTTTTGCACTGATGTGCTGCACACCACCATCATTGTTGATGGGGATGTTTGTGGAGCCTCCTCCTCTCGTTAGTTGTTTCATTGTCCACCACCATTTACTCGATGAGACAGGACTGTCGAGCTTTGGTCTGACCCATTGGTCGTGGGATTGCTTAGCTGTATCTATAGCATGCTCCTTCCACTGTTTAGCATGCATTTAGTCCTGAGTTGTAGCTTCATCAGGTGGGTAACTCATTTTTAGGTACACCTGCTACTGCTCCTGACATGCTCTCCTAAACTCCTCATTGAACCAGGGTTGATCCGCTGGCATTATGGTAATGGTTGGGTGTGAGGTGTGTCGGGCCATGAGGTTACAGATTGTGGTTGAATACAATTCTGCAGTCTGATGATGATCCATCCACAGTATTTCATGGATGCCAAGCTTTGAGTTGCAAAATCTGTTCTGAATCTATCCCATTTAGCACAGTGGTAGTGCCACACACCACAATGGTAGGTATCCCCAACATGAAGACATGATTCATCTCCACCAGGCCAGTGAGGTGGTCACTCCTGCTAATACTGTCATGGACAGATACATCTGCAACAGATAAATTGGTAAAGATAAGGTCAAGCAGGTTTTTCCCTCATTTTGGTTTTCTCACCACCTGCCCCAGGCCCAGTCTGACAGTTATCTCCTTCAGGACTCAGCCAGCTCGGTCAGTCATGGTACTACTGATCCACTCTTGGTGATGGACATTGATGTCCCCCATCCAGAGTACATTCCGTGCCCTTACTATCCTCAGTGCTTCTTCCAAGTGGTGTTGGTGATGGAGGAGCACTGATTCATTAGCTGAGGGAGGGCAGTAGGTGGTAATCAACAGGAGATTTCCTTGTCCATGTTCGACCCAATAAGACTTCATGGGGTCAGAGTTCAGAGTCAATGTTGAGGACTCCCAGCTGTATACCACTGTGCCAACACATCTAGTGGGTCTGTTCTGCCAATGGGACAGGAGGAGTCTGGGACAGTGGCTGTAAGATATGTTGAGGTGAGAGTGACTGCCCTTGACATCAAGGCAGCATTTGACCGAGTATGGCATCAAGGATCCCTAGCAAAAGTGGAGTCAATGGGAATCGGGGAAAACTCTCCGTTTGTTGGAGTCATACCTAGCACAAAGGAAGATGGTTGTGGTTATTGGAACTCAATCATCTCAGTCCCAGGACATCACTGTATGAGTTCCTCAGGGTAGTGTCCGAGGCCTAGTCATCTTCAGCTGCTTCATCAATGACCTTCCCTCCATCGTAAGGACGGAAGTGGGGATGTTCGTTGATGATTGCACAGTGTTCAGCACCAATCGCGGCTCCTCAGATACTGAAGCAGCCCATGTCCAGATGTAGCAAGACCTGGGCAACATCCAGGCTTGGACTGATAAGTGGCAAGTAACATTCACACCACATAAGTGCCAGGCAATAACCATCTCAAACAAGAGACAATCTAACCATCTCCCCTTTATGTTTAATGACATTACCATCACTGAATCCCCCACTATCAACATCCTGGGTGTTACCATTGACCAGAAACTGAATTGAACCAGCCAGATAAATACTGTGGCTGCAAGAGCAGGTCAGAGGCTAAGAATTCTGTGACAAGTAACTCACCTCCTGACTCCCCAGTGCCTGTCCACCAACTACAAGGCACAAGTCAGGAATGTGATGGAATACTCTCCACTTTGTGACGGAAACCACACCTGCCAGATGGAAATATATTAATTTTGTCATATAACTTGGTTTAAAAAGACCACAGAACAGTGACTGAAAACATGGCTGCACAATTGCATTCTAAAAGACAGTGGCATGGAGAGACAATGGGAGTAGTCCCGGATTCAATTAGCCAGATGGATTTTGTCGATAGTGATGATCAAAAGACATTGAGAATCATTGACTGTGGAAGAGCCAGCATTAAACCGCACCCCAACACACACCCTCCCCCGCACCACCACCGCTGAGAATGTCTGGTAAGCTGTGAGGAATCCACAAACCTCACAGGTGAGGCTGTCTCAAGCAAAAAAGCTAGTCACATGACTAACCTGCTGGCCAACCTGGAGTTAATTGAATTGTGCTCTCTTTTTGGGAGAGACTGCAATTGGTCTTCAAGAAGAGAGCACCTCTCTCTCTCTCTCTTTCTAGCAAAGTTCCAGGGACTCACAGAAGTAACTTAAGCCTCAAGACAGAAAACCAGTGAAACAAGTTTGAAAGTGTGCAGTGGGCCCCAACAAGAACTGCAAGACTTAACTTCAATCAAAGACTTTACATCCAACCCAAATCCAGTAACTGAATTTTCATCTACTACGTCAAACCTTCCCCCCCCCCCCCCCCCCACTTTTAATTCTTTCTCTTCTTCTGCCTCTATTTGTGTGTGTGTTTATCGCATATGCATGCTATCGTGGTCGCTTCACACGTTCTTAGTAGTTTTAACTGAGTTAGAGTTTTAAGGTTAATAAACTTACACCTTTCTTGTTTAAATCTGAGAAAACCTGTCTGGTTGATTTCTTTGCAATTACAATTAGAGAGCAGTGAGCAAGACTCACTGAGGGGAAACTAAAAACACAGTGTTTTAAAAATTAAACCCTGTTATGGACAAACCAGGAAAAGGCTGAGAGAGGCACCCAAGACCCCTGCCTCACCTGGTTGTAACAACTTTCTTGGATGGGTGCAGCTCCAACAACACACAAAAAACTCTACAACATCCAGGAGAAAGCAGCCCACTTGATGGGCACCCCATCCACCACCTTCAACATTCACTCCTTTCACCACTGATGCACAGTGACAGCAGTGTGTACCATCTACAACATGCACTGCAGAAACCAAAGTTCCTCAGACAGCACCTTCCAAACCCACGGCCTCTACCACCTAGAAGGACAAGGGCAGCAGATCAAAGAACAAAGAACAAAGATAATTACAGCACAGGAACATGTATGGGAACACCACCACCTGCAAGTTCCCCTCCAAGCCACACATTATCTCGACTTGGAACTATATCGCTGTTCCTTCACTGTCACTGGGTCAAAATCCTGGAAATCCCTTTGTTACAGCACTGCTGGTATACCTACACCCCAAGCAAGGACTGCAGTGAATCAGAAGGCAGCGCCCCACCACCTTGTCAAGGACAATTAGGGATGGGCAACAGATCCTGGGCTAGCCAGCGATGCCCACATCCCATGAGTGAATATTTTAAAAAATTTTGTGAGTACAGCTAGTTGGTGGAACGATTTTGTCACAAGTCCCCCGATCTAAGTGCAGAGGACTTAGCAGGGTCAACGGGGCTGGGTGTACCTTTGTCAATGCCAGGTAGTTCACATTTTTGTCTTTGTCATAGTGGGTTAATACAACTGATTGGCTTGCTAGGCCATTTCAGAGGGCAGTTAAGAGTCAACCACATTGCTGTGGGTCTGGAGTCACGTAAAGACCAGATCAGGTAAGAATCGCAAAATTCCTTTCCTAAAGGACATCAGTGAACCTAATGCATTTTTACAACAATCCAGTGGTTTCATAGATACCAATACTGAGACTAGTTTTTTATTCCAGATTTATTTATTTATTTCCCAGCTGCCAAGGTGGGATTTAAGCCCATGTCTCTGTATCATTAGTCTAGACCTCTGGATTACTAGTCCAGTAACATAACCACTATGTTACCGTACCCATGCATTATGAATGTTTGTGGGTAGCCAAAGATCACATCATTAAAGGTTATCACTACCATAGCAGCAAATTTTCAGTGATAAGGGAAAATTACACCTCATGCAACAGCATTTTTCATTTTGGAAGTTCTAAGAAACAGAACTTTCTCAACATGATTTACTAGAACAGTAATGGTTGTTTTTCTAGACAAAATTCACTTGTGGACTATGTTTTGTACAATGTCTGTACTGAACATTGCATCATCATTACAGTACTGCACATTTCAAATATAAATTCAAAGTAATATAAAAGCACTAACATTTTAAGAAACCTTTCAAGGGGATGTTCTGTGAATAACATCACACGGTAATTTGTGCACAATAACTGAAACTGATTCATCCATAGTGAAATGGTCTGTACAGATTGCAAAAGTTCAAAGTTCTGCTGTAAAATCATTGTTAGTTTTGCACTTTATTATGGTTTCCTGAATTCTTTTCCCTCCTTAGATGTAACCACCCACCTATGTACAATTTTGAACATTTATATAAAGAAACTAAATTCAGAGTGATGAGTCACAAATGAATACACTATATTAATGATTATTACATCAATTAATCATTATTAAGGAATGCACATTTTACAGAACCATGGTGACAGTTCTGACTCCCAGAATCGTTCAGTGATACTTGAAAGTAGCATAGGAGACTTTTTTTTTTGAAAAATTCTTCTGGTTTCAGAGGGTGAACATGTTGCTTTTCCATTTTAATTTACACTTTGATTCTTTTGGTATTTCCCAAGATAAGATTCTAACACTGGAAATGTTCTGTCTTGCAGATTGACAGAAGTAGTACACATTTAAGAATGTTCTTAATCCTGGACTGTCAGATCTCAAGAGTGCAGTCCTTCAAGGAGAATCTGGTTCATCCATTGACAGCATAGCAGTGATTAGAATACCTGAACTGTCATGGGCATTTTCCCTCCTTCTCCAAATTTCCGAGAACATCAGACAGAAGTGGAGGTGAGATTAAAACTAAAACTTGTAAAATCATCAGAATGGTCACTGGAAAAGTGTTGCTTTGGTAACTGGTTCATTGGGAATAATTGAAACAGGTTTAAGACATTCTCTTTAAGGAAGACCATCGTTAATACATATCTGAATCTGTGTGTGTCCAACGTGATACTAAATTGGTTCTGGACTAGAGGCGACGCAGGTTAAATAGTTTCCCGCTCATCCTGTAGAGTAGATCTACTCTGGCAGGGAACTTCAAGGGGAATAGGTGGAGTGTTGCGGCGAGGAAGACGTTGGTGAGATGACATAGCCTTGCTTGACCCCAGTTTGCACTTGGATTGAGTCTGTGGCAGATCCGTTGGCAAGGATGCATGTCATCATGCAGCAGGCGGTGATGAATTTCTCCGGGCAGCCAAATTTGAGGAGGATGTTCCATAATCCGTCCTAGTTGATAGAATCGAAGGCCTTTGAGAGGTCAAAGAAGGCCATGTATAAAGGTTGCTGTTGCTCCCTACATTTTCTTGGAGTTTTCTTGCAGTGAAGATCATGTCCACTGTGCCTCTAGATGGACGGAATCCACATTGTGATTCCAGTAGGAGTTCTTCAGCCATGGGGAGGAGGCGGTTGAGAAGGACCCATCACCTCCAGTCCAGAACCAAGGCCACTCCAACCTCTGTCATCAAGCTGCAGTACGCTGACGATGCTTGCGTATGCGCACACTCAGAGGCCGAGCTTCATGCATTCACGGAAGTGTATAAAAGAATGGACCTTAAGCTAAACATCCGGAAGACAAAGGTCCTCTACCAGCCTGCTCCTACAGTGCAACACTGCCCCCCCGACTATCAAGATCCACGGCGAACCACTGGACAATGTTGATCACTTCCCATACCTTGGGAGTCTCCTCTCAGCAAGGGCAGACATCAACGGTGAAACTCAGCATCACCTCCAGTGTGCCAGCACAGCCTTTGGTCGTCTGAGGAAAAGAGTGTTTGATGACAAAGACCTCAAAACTAGCACGAAGCTCATGGTCTATAGGGCCACAGTGTTACCTACCCTCCTGTATGCGTCGGAAACAGGACACTATACAGCAGACATCTCAAAGCCCTGAAGAGATATCACCAGCAGTGCCTCTGCACGATCCTGCAAATTCAGTGGCAGGTCAGGAGCTCCAATATCAGTGTCCTCTCTCAGGCCGACATCCGCAGTATCGAGACATTGGTCATGGCTAGTCAGTTATGTTCGGTGGGCCACATCATCTGCATGCCTGACACAAGACTTCCAAAACAAGCTTTCTACTCCAAGCTCCGTCACGGCAAGAGGCTACCAGGAGGGCAGAGGAAATGCTACAAAGATGTCCTTAAAGCCTCCCTGAAAAAATGTGACATCTCCACCGATTCATGGGAATCTCTTGCCCGAGACCACACAAAATGAAGAAGTAGCATCCGCAAAGGTGCCAGCCAGTTCGAACAACGTCAACATGCCCAGGCAGTGACGAAATGGAAACAGCAGAAGGAGTGTTCGGAATTTCGAGCATCCCATTCACTCACCTCACCAAACACCACCTGCCCCACCTATGGCAGAGTGTGCGGATCCAGAATTGGACTATTCAGTCACCTAAAGACTCGCAACCCGGAATGAAGGAAAGTCATCCTCATTCCCGAGGGACTGCCTAAGAAGAAGAAGAATTAAATTACAAGCCAAAGACCACAGAAAAGAATGATCATTTTAACAGATGCACTATAATCTTAAAATCATAGCTTCGGTGGAGCTCTTAACTGGAAACATCATCACAACAAGGCCTCAACCTAACTCCAACTCCAGCTGATCACTCTCTCCACTAAACTACCGGCAATTAGTGTATATCCTTCCAGGAATACCAAAAATTAGATTTTGCTCCAACTGCACTAGATTGGCATCTGGATATAGTTTTGTTTTTAAGAAAGGTCATAGAGTCATTTATGGCACAGAAGGAGGCCATTCGGCCCATCAAGTATATGCCGGCTCTCCGCGGAGCAATCCAGTCAGTCCCACTCTCCCACTCGATCCCCGTAGCCCTGCAAGTTTATTTCCAGAAAGTGGTCATTCACTTTCCTTTTGAAATCATTGATTGTCTCTGCTTTCACCATCCTCATGGGCAGAATGTTCCAGGTCATTACCACCCACTGCGTAAAAACATTCATCCTCATAATCCCCCTCCATCTCTTGCCCAAAACGTTCAATCTGTGTCCTCTAGTCCTTGTACCATTAGTTATTGGAAACAGATTTTCCTTGCCCAACTTATCTACACCTGTAATAATCTTGCACACCGCTATCAAATCTCCCCTCAGTCTCCTTGGCCCCAAGGAGAACAACCCCAGCTTTTACAACCTAACCTTGTAACTAAAATCCCCCATCTCAGGAACCATTATGGCAAATCTCCTCTGCACCCTCTCAAGGACCCTTGCATCCTTCCTAAAGTGTGGTGATCAGACCTGGACACAATACTCCAGTTAGGGCCTAACTAGAGCTTTATGAAGGTTCAGCATAACTTCCCCGCTTTTGTACTCAATACCTCTATTTATGAAGCCCAAATATGCTTTGCTAACCAACCACTCTTTCGATATGCCACCTTCAAAGAATGATGCACATGCACCTCCAGGTCCCTCTGTTCCTACACACTCTTTAGAACTGCACCATTAAGTCTATATTGCCTCATCTTATTCTTTCTGCTAAAATGCATCACTTCACACTTGTCAGTATTAAATTCCATCTGTCACCTGTCTGCCCATTCTGCTAAGCTATCTATATCCTGTTGCAGGCAGTTCATATCATCCTCACTATTTGCCAGACCTCCATGTTTGGAGTCATCAGCAAATTTTGAAATGCTACTCTGTATTTCATGATTCAACTCATTTATATATAGCAAAAAAGCTATGGTCCTAGCACTGACCCTTGGGAAACATCGTTGTCTACCATCCTCCAGTCTGAAAAACAACCATTTACCACGAGTTGTTGTTTTCTGTCCTTAAGCCAATTTTTTATCCAATTGGATGCTGACCCTCCTATTCCATGAACCTCAATTTTGTTAGCCAGCCTTTAATGTAGTACTTTATCAAACTTAAAATCCATATAGACAACATCCACCACATTCCCTTCATCAACCTTCTCAGTTACTTCATCAAAAAATTCAATTAGATTAGTCAAGCATGATCTCCCTTTTACAAATCTGTGGTGGTGCTCCTTAATTAACTCAAACCTCTCTTAAGTGTTTGTTGATTTTTTTCCCCCCCTGATTATTGTTTCTAAGACCTTACCCACCACTGATATTAAACTAACGGGCCTGTAGTTGCTAGGACTGTTCTTATACCCTTTCTTGAATAAGGTTGTCACATTTGCCTTTCTCCAATCCTTTGGTGCTTCCCCTATATTCAGGAAAGATTGGAAGATTATGGCAAGCCCTTCCACTATCTCCACCCTCACTTCCTTTAGCAACCTGGGATGCAAGCCATCTGGACCAGGTGACCTATCTACCCTAAGCATGGCCAACCTTTTCAGTACCTCCTCCCTCTCAATTTTTACCCTATCCATTACCTCTACTCTCTCTGTTGCTACCGATATTTTGTCAGATTCCTCTTCCTTAGTAAACACTGATACAAAGTACTCATTAAGTATTCTAGCCTTCCCCTGCACCTCGAAGCATATGTCACCCTCTTTGTCCCTAATAAGCCCCACTCCACCTCTTACTATCCGTTTACTATTTACATGTCAGTGGAAGATTTTGGGGTTCTCTTTTATGTTACCTGCCATTCTATTCTCATATTCTCTCTTTGCCAGTCTTATTTTCCTCTTCACCTCCCCTCTCAACTTATTGTATATAGCCTCGTTCTCACTTGAAGAATTCACCTGACATGCATTATACGCCCTCTTTTTTGTTTCATCATAATCTTTATCTCCCTCGTCATCCAAGGAGCCCTGTTTTTGGTTCCCCTACCTTTCGCCCTTGTTGGACTGTACCTAGCCTTTACCAGAAGCGTCTCTTCCTTAAAGATAACACATTAAATTTAACTTTGCCTTTGGTTCTTTACTGCTACTGGCAGTTATTTGCCCATGAGGAATAAGTTAGAGGTCCGCACGTGCAGACAAACTGCTTCTTTTATGCTAGTCCATTGCTTCTGTTGGGCAGAAAAACAAATTATTGTCTTCCTGGTATGAGATCAGTGGTTCATGTTAAATTTCACCAAACTCTTTTGTTCTAATTCAAACTGTGATGTTGTTGTCTTGAAGCAAAAAAATGAAATGCTGATTTTAGCAGCTATTTGGGGCCCACCACATTATAGGTAATTTGTAATTTCAGATGGAAGACTAAAAACTGAGGCAGGCCAAGAACAAAAAAAGTCAAAAATATGTAAACACACCCATGGGAGAAATACAAGTGGAAAGAAATAAGAGAGCCAGCTGTGCTCATCTTACATTCAGTTCTCTAATTGGTGAATGAAGCAACATGCACTCTTGTACAGGCTAATACTTGAGTTAGGGCCAAATTATATAACACTCATCATCATTTGCCATTGCATTGCAAGAGAAGTAGTAGTATGAAAAAAAGGAATTCAAATACGCCCACACAGTAACCAAAGCTTGGGGCTGAAGTAATTTTTGGCAACAAACATATTCTGTACGGCTAAAAGGGTTTGAGGAAGCAACTAAAATATGTCAAAGGTCCAAAAACAACAAATTACTTTGTTTAATTATGTAATTTATCAAGAGACTAGATGACTGGCTGAAATATAATTTCATAAACAGGCAAAAATCTCAATTTCGACAGCTTGAAGCAGTTAGATAATAATCTGCTGAAGATACCATTGAATTTCATTCTATTGCTCAATTAATATACTTGAAAAATTACAATCTGTTTCCAAAGAATGATGCATGAATGTTAAAGATGATTCAGTCACAATTAAATGTTGTCAATTTTTTAAAAATCTACCAAATAAACCCTACAATCTTCATGTTGGTCTGGTACAATCAAAAGGTGCCCAGAGGCTTACCTTTCGAATACAACATCAGAAAGACTGGCTAGTGGCTCCGTTTCAGGCCTACCTACATTCATTCATTTGGATTTTACCTTAAAAATATAAACTATTATGATGTATCTCACCAGAAAAATAGATACCACTCAATGGGTGGATTTGTTTTCTTTACAGCCGGGCGTTAAGCATCACCTAGGTTGGAGGGCAGAGAGGAAAATCAGGTGGAGAAGATCACAGCCCATTGCAGGGGCCAAATTGAGGGAAAATGGAGTGGGCTAATTTACAGGTGTGAATCCCCTCCCCTCCCCTCCCCCAAGGCAATGTTTAATGTTCAGGTCATAAAGTTAAAATGTACCCAAATATTTTAAATTAGGTTTACAATCAGTCTGTTTGACATATTTTCAATATTAACATTAGCACTCAACAGATGTATGGATTGTACTCCAGAAAAGTAGTTTGAATTCCTGTATTTCCTACACAATTGATTTCTAGCTTCATCTAAGTTACCAGTGATGAATAACTGAGCAGATACAAGGCATTTTATTCAGATGGAAGTGTAAAAGAAAATCATTGCTTCAAAATGAATCACAATATTATCACTCTTATGAACCAACATTGACACTGTCAGAGACTTTCATTGTTGGGAGCAGGTGTATGGTGTGGGACTCAGTATAATTAATGGAAGAAGATTCTAAGCGCTGCAAGAGTGCTGCACTGCACTCAGAAATAAAGAGCAAAAGCTCTACTATTTAAATTTCGAGAAGGGAGGTCAAGGTGAGACTTGGCTTGTGAAAAATACAGCTCACAAAGTGAACATTGGCAGGTCTGGTTTACACCAGCCCAACTTGTCAGGTGTGTGAATTAGGCCTGCTGTCACACTCAAATATTAATTGCCACTCCTATTTTTGGCAGCATTACTAGAATAAGCTTCTTAGAGTGCTGGTAAACACTATCATCTCAGTGTTGCTAAACACTAACATCTCAGGGTGCTGCTAAACACTATCATGCAATGCTACTTGTCTAAAATCACTGACTTATCAAGACTTGAAATTTGAACTGGAATTATACAGATGAATGAGGAGTAATGTGATGAGCTATCTGGGTGCTATCAAAGTTCACGATGCCGTATCACGGTGTGTTGGAGCACCAATGAATGGTGATATAGAGCAATGCGATGCAATCTACAGAGAAATCTGGCGCTCCTGGTCCACTGCGATTCTGATCTCAGCTGTGCCACTGTTAGAGGAAAAATGCACAAAACCACAGAGAGAATGGGTCCTTATCAGATTGCTCTGGAATCTCCTGGCAGCTGGTCCAAAAGTGAAACTAGCAGAAGCTTGGGAACAGCCAGTGTCCCTCAACCCACAGTCCTATCAATGTAAGAAGTATATTGTCTTGGGAGATTATTAAAAAAAGAGGGAGACATCAAAAATAAACAGTTGATATTTCTTCATATAAATAACATTTAGTGTTTTATTCTCATTCAACTTTATAATATTTAACATCATCACTTTTTTTTACCTCCCTTGGACCTCTGTATTCTTACATATTGGACATGCTGCTTTGGTCAGCAGAGTGAGTCCACTGAAAATCTTATGTAACTTTCTGGTTATGGAAAAACGCTTAACCACTTGAACTGCTGGTTGACCTACCATGCAACTGTACCAAGCAACTGTTGGTTCTTTACAATCTCCCCCTCACAAAAAGGAAACAAACTAAACAAAATGTGTTGTTGTAAAAGCTTGAAACCTTTGAAATCAGCAATTCTTGAAACAGGCACTTATGCCTGCTCCTACTTGTTGTTTGGAGGTATTCCAACTATCTGTGGTTAAAATGTATGAAAGTCTATCAGGCATGAGCTCCCTCTAGGTTATACTTGCCAAAAATAATGCATTCTCAGAAGACCTCACAAAGTTTACAAGTCAAGCACCCAAGCAACTTAAGTGATGACAAAAGATTTGCATTCAGTGAACTGCCAGGGAAATGTAAAGTCCATCAGGTTTATTTGAAGATTTTAAACCAGATTGGTATATGGCTTACCCTGTTGGTAGACTCCTGTGAGTGGTTAACACAGCTGTGACATTATGATTCTCTCAACCACTAAGTAGATTCTTCTACATTGCATCGATGTGCTGTACCCTCTCTTTCACTACAGTTTTTGTCAAAAGCACAAAGACGTTCTGCATCACTGATAATTTCCAAATGGAATGAATGAAGACATAAACTTGCAATTAATGGTCACCTTCATTGCAGGAACATTGCTTAAATAGAGACTGGAAAGATCTATTGTAGAAACAGATTGAGCAAGTCACTATTTCATTACCACAGTGCAGCAAGTGATTGATTAACTAAATTAACAAATGTAAATACAGAAGCAAAAATATCAGAAGCTTATTGGTGCGTAGTGTGCAGCATAGATAATGGACATAGAATAATTGATGGGGAGAAGGAGATTAGCACAACACATTGATCCATATAAAAGACTGCTCTTGTAGCTTAGGACAGCATTTGAACCAGTCAGTTGTACTTGTACTTTGTAAATCCCTCCTTCCTATCTATTAATCTATATACATTCTTTTCTGCCTCACAGTGAGGTGATTTATAGTGATTGTGCACAGGCCATAGCGTTGTTTCAAAACTTAAACAATGACAAAATTATAATATTCAGTAAAACTGGCAACCCCCGGACATAGTTGGTATTAAATATGTAAGAATGCAGAGGTTACTGAAAGTTCCATTCAAGTTCTAGTGCTTGGATTCTACAGTCTCCTTTGTTAACTGTCTGACATTACTGCCCTGCCTTTATGTGCCACTGAACTGTGAATTGTTGCATTAATCCTGGCACTATTCCAGTCAGTGGGATGCTGTGTGTAATCAAGCCCTTGTGTTGCCCATATAGTAAATTGAAGACTGGAAACAGTTGCATTCACTCTCCAGGCAGGAGCTAAAATGTAATTCTGAGAAGGAAAGAAAGAGATGACATAAATCATTCAAGCTTCCTTCTGCTGTGGTTCCTGCAGCAGCATTGCTAGGATGTGAAGAGTTCAGGTGGGCTTGTGCCAGCAGACTACTGTAACCTGTAGATGCTTGTTAGTTCACCGCAGCTGCACATTCCCCTGTATCACAGCATAGTGGCTTTCTCAGTGGCTCATTAGGCATGAACCTATTGCTGAAAGTTTGTAGTTCTTTGGCTGTTTGTCAACTGTAGATCTAGTTAACGAAAGGAGACTACACCAGTTAACCCTATGTACAATTTTAATTGGATCACTTTGTAGCCTGGTGAAGTAATGGCACCATATAAACCAACCCACAATGGAGGCTGAGATCAACAAGAAGTCCCACATGTTACTGCAATGTTGAGACCTTTAAAACGGTGGGCAGATTGCTGCTTAGGCGTGAGGTTAATTCAGCGATATCTTAAACACCCAAAACACAGTACAGAGTACACCAATGGTTTCTAAAGCATATTGGAATTGTTACATGGAGGTGGAACATTTTTTTCATATGGAAAAGATTGAGGGAGCTGTTTTTATTTGTTAGATTGTCATCAGCTGAGGAAAGTTGAACCTGGTACATTCCCAATTCAACTGTAAACAATGCAAATCAGTACGCTTATCCCTCCCAGGAGACCGTTTTCCTGCCTGTCATGCTTGTTTGTCAGTGGCCATGGGTAATATCTTTTATTCCTTAACTCTGTCTTAGCACCAAACATTCTGTCAGTTAACTGTGGTGTTAATTCATAGAGTCATAGAGTCATTTACAGCATAGAAGGAGGCCATTCGGTCCATCGAGTTCATGCTGGCTCTCCACGGAGCAATCCAGTCAGTCCCACTCCCCTGCTCAATCCCCATAGCCCCATCAGTTTATGTCCTTCAAGTGGCCATCTAATTTCCTTGAAATATCATTCATTATCTCCACTTCCATATCCTCGTAAGCATTGAGTTCCAGGTAATTACCCCTCGCTGCGTAAAAACGTTCATCCTCACATTCTCCCTCCATCTCTTGCCCAAAATCTACAAACTGTGTTCCCTAGTCCATGTACCATTAGTTAATGGGAACAGCTTTTCCTTGCCTAACTTATCTATGCCTGTAAAAATTTTGTACACCTCTATGAAATCTCCCCTCAATCTCCTTTGCTCCAAGGAGAACAACCCCAGATTTTACAACCTAATCTTGTAACTAAAATCCCTCAGCAATGGAACCATTCTGGTAAATCTGCACCCTCTCAAAGACCTTCACATCCTTCCTCAAGTGTGGTGACCAGAACTGGACAAAATACTCTATTTGGGATCTAATCAGAGCTTTATAAAGGTTCAGCATAACTTCCCTGCTTTTCTACTCAATACTTCTATTTATGAAGCTCAAGATCCCGTATGCTTTGTTAACCACTCTCTCAAGCCACCTTCAAAGATCGATGCACATGCACTCCCAGGTCCCTCTGTTCCTGCACACTCTTGGAACAATGGCACTCTGTGCCATTAAGCCTATGTTGCCTCACCCTATCCTTTCTTCCAAAATGCATCACCTCACACTTGTTTGCATTAAAATCCACCTGCCACTTGTCTGCCCATTCTACTAGCTTATCCACATCCTGTTGCAGGTAGTTCATATCATCCTCACAGATTGCCACTCCTCCAATTTTGGTATCACAACAAATTTTGAAATTCTACTCTGTATTCCAAGATCCATGTCATTTATATATAGCAAAAAAAGCAGTGGTTGTAGCACTGACCCTTGGGGAACACCAGTGTCTACAATCCTCCAGTCTGAATTCATGATCACTATACTGCAAAACATCCTGATCCATTTTTTAAATTCACTATTACTGCAGAGAATTAATATGCCAGCAAATAGTTTTCCAGTTTTATCATAGGCTTTATTTTTAGAAGTTTCAAGTTAGTGGCACAATTGAATAGTCCCCAAAATTGGACTTGTGGATCATGATGCACTATTAACCCACGCCTGTTCAAAGTGATGCAGTCAGCATGCAAACTTTGTGCTGCCTGCTCATTATAATGACTGTGGCGTGCAGCCCAGTGCTGAATGTGCTGTTGAGTGGCTGCACACTTCAGCAGGGGGTCCAAGCTTTTGCGAGGCTAACAACACGTAAAGCTAGGCTGCACTCCTTAAAGCCAGACTGCACTTCTTAAAGGCAAGGTGCATCCTGGCTGCAGCAGGAGCTGAAACTGGTTAAAGTAGAGTTGAAGGCTGGGAAGAACCCACAAAAATAGGGCAACAGACCAGAGAGCATATTCCAAGGTTAACAGATGCTTGTGTGCCAGCTCCCCAGAGGGCAAGGTCACACACGAGTTCTGCTGCATAGACTCAGATGAAGACTTTGATTGGGTGGGCATAAAGATAAAGGCTGGTCTACCAGAAAGCCTGTGGTCACTGCCAAGGAGCATGGAGAGGTCTGGCTCCAACTTGGCACACGGCTTTACACAGAACTTGGAGTCCACCCTTTCTAACGCGGAAGTGGTGGCCAACTCAATGAGAACACTTGTGGACCCAACCATCAGGCAGCTTCTGATGTTCAATGTCGCAGCTTTCATTGCAGCGCAAGCAGAAGCCAACCAACATCTGGTTGCTGTACTGGAAGTTGAGACAGAGATCATGAAATCTCATCTTGGTGTCATGTAGGCTCAGGGTCTCACAGAAGTCCAGCAATCTGTGGTCCATCAGAGTACTGGGATAACTGAGGTGCCACCCTAGGGGAGTGGCAATGGTTCCGTGGAGAACGAATCTGCTGCCCTCTCTCAGAATGAAGGCATTTGTGCTCCCACCACTGCCACTCCACTAGTGCCCTTGCCATAGCCTTTCAGCCAGCCAGCCCAGACTGTTGTCACCCATGCCAAGGCGTGGTCCAAAGTGAAGTGATTTATGACTTTAACCCCTTATAGGAACTAAACCAAATCAGGAGTGCATCCCTATGAATCTCCTTTAATTAAGTTCAAACCAGACAAATTCTTATAGACACTTATTTGGGTCCAAAGAATTGAACTAATTTTCCCTCAAAGAAAGAAAACTAACAGAGAATATTACCATCTTTTGGATAGCCTATTTTTAATAATTATGGCTAAGTCATAAATATCCCAGATATTATAAGGGTCTGGGGAACTCTCTTCAATATGTATCTCTCCACTGAAAGAGAAACAGAGAGGGGGTTCTTGTAGTTGTTTACAGAATGCTACATGAGACGATTTATTAACTTTTATATATTTATTAAAGACTTTGACATGCAACACACTTTTAAGTGGCTAAGTATACTACAATATCAAAGATTACTAAGAGATGTAAAACATAATCTTATTTCTAAAATAGAATCCAAAAGTTCAACCTTGACAATGTTACAGCAAAATATCATAGAATATCCATCAAAATTCAAAGTAAACTGTTACCTTAAATTCCCCAAGTAAGCATGCTGCTTAAGACGACAAAACATTCTTGGTTAAGAGCAGAATTCTCTTGTTATGCAGTCAGCTGTTCTTACCATAGGTTGAGAAGCATTGATGAGAAATTTCAATACCCCAGATTTTTTGATTCAAAACGTTCATGTTTATACTGTTTCTAATCTATTAACTCATCTTTTGGAATGTAGGTGTTACCTTTCTGTGTGTGTTTTTCCCGCTGTCATTATCCATATATGGTAATATCATTAGCTACTTTTTCCCAATTAATTATATGCTGAGAATTCCCTACTCATGAAGTTGTGAGCTTTCATCTGGTCAAAATGTTTGTAGTGTTTTATAGTAACACTAAGACTTAACTTTAGAAATGTGTTTTATACTTAAAAGATTTTTAATTAACTTTGTGCAGTAACTGTTTTTTTTCCTTTTTGGGTTAAACTGGGTTTATGTGGCATCTGTGTTTTGTAGGTAACATTCCATCTTGTGATGGATCATCTGTGATGGTTCTTCGTTGGCACCTTGTACCATCTGCTTAAGTCAGTCTGTCTATATCATTAACATTATCAACTAATTAGGATTATAGTTATCAGTATGGACCATGTATAGCCTGTCTCATTTAACTTAAAAGGTGTTTCTGGTACACATTCCATTGCAACAGGGATGTTCATGGATTTTTAACTCTGTCCTTAAAGGGAATTTCAGTGAGTCTTGAAAACTGACCATTTATTCAAACTTTAATTCTAAAAGGTATAATGTATTAATTATATCTAAATTCTACCTAACAAAGCCTATTATACCTATATTTCATCACGAAAGCTGGGCTTTATAGATCCAGAACTGCACAAGGGCATCCTCCAAGGTCATCTGTAGTCTCCCCACTGCAAGGCTCCACCAGCCATGCTGCAGCCACTGGGGTAGCACTGTGGAGGAGCATTGAGCGGTTAAAGGCACCCGCAAGACAGGGACAAAGGGAATGCACAAGGATGATTAGTTAAGTATTGGATTGAGTAATGGATGTTTTGTTGAATAAAGTTGATATAGAATGCTTGTTTTGTGGTGTCTTTAATTTCAGGATTATGGCCAAGAGATTACTGCGATGGTCTGTAACAGAACAATGAGCATCTGGGGTTTATTCACTGGAACTAGCTTAAAGTGACACGTTCACGGACAGCCCGTCCGGAATGTGGATGTGTGGGCCGCCTCCTTCCTTCCTGCTCCTGCTCCTCCTCCACTTCCTCTTCCTCCTCCACTTCAGCTGCTTACCAAATCCATGATAACATGGGTAGTGCCCTCATGAATGCCAAGTTGTGGAGAACGCAGCAGACGACCACAAATTGGGACACCCATTCTGACAAGTACCGGAGGGCTCCTCCAGAATGGCGAAGGCAACAGAATTGTAGCTTCAGACCCCAATCATCTTCTCGATAATGTTCCTCATGGCAACATGGTTCTCATTGTATGCATGTTGGCCACATGTAGTTGGGTTGCGGAGAGGAGTCATTAGCCAGGTGTAGAGCCATTGTTAGCCAGCAACATCCCTCTGGTTTGAGGTGGTGGCTGGAAGATTGCTGGAACAGAAAACTGGTACAGGATGGACACAGCATGACCGCTACCAGGATAGCGCGCATTAAGTAGAATGATGTGTGTGTGCAGTCGATGGCACCCTGCACCATGAGGAAGCTCACTATCCTGAAAAAAACCACGTGCACATTCTTGCGGTTCTCTGTTCAGAGAGAAGATAATGAAATTCCTTAGCCTGGCATACAGAGCCTTTGTCACCTCTCTGATGCAGCAATGGAAGCAAACTGCGAGACTGAGCCTGAGAGACAACAGTGCCAGAGACCCACTGTTAAAGGTGGCTGCGGGGTGTCAGCAGGACAGACAGAGTACGTGTGAATAAAGTGGAAAAAAAATCAAAGTGCAATGTCACAGCAAAGCAGGTAAGTGATTAGTTAGTGAGTACTTCTCTTTTTTTCTCTAAACTAGGGAATTCATTTAAACAAGGAGCCGGGAAATTAAAAAAATTCAATCAGGGTGAGTATAACAGTAAGTAAATTAATAAGAGTGTTCGCACAAAGCAGGTCTAGAGTCATTAATTAAATTAATAGTTAAATGAGGTACTAACTAGATTCTAAAAGAGGGAACAGAGATTTTTAGATCATGGATGGACAGCTGAGACCTGTTGTTTGCAATTCCTGCACCATGTGGAAACTTCAGGATGCTTCATGTGTCTTGGGGGACCATATGTGTAGGAAGTGTCTCCAGCTGCTTGAGCTTGAGTTCAGGATTTCCGAACTGGTGGGAAAGCTGGAATTATTGTGGAGCATCAGGGAAGGAAAAAAGGGAGTTTGTGTGGCAGTACGATTAGGGAAGACATTGTAATGTTGGAAAGAGAGGTTGCCCTTGAAGGAGTAAAGACAGAATCCAATTGGTTAGAGTTGAGAAACAAAAAGGGGAGATCATGACACTGGGGATATTCTAGAGGCCTCCAAATAGCGAGAGAGAGAGAGAGAGAAGCAAATCTGCAGATAGATCACAGAGATATGCAAGAACTACAGATTGGGGACTTTAGTTACCCAAACATTAATTGGGATAATATTAAAGGGAAAGGAGGGGGAGGGAATTTCTGAAATGTGTTAAGGAGAACTTGTTTGACCAAAATGTTCTCGCTCCAACTAGAAAGGAGGCAATGCTGGATCTGGTGCTGGGAAATGAGGTGTGCCAAGTGGACCATGTAGGGGAACATTTGGGTAAGAATGATCATTGTATCATAAGTTTAGATTAATAATGGAGAAGAGCAAGGAACAATTAAAGTAGAACTTCTAAATTGGAAGAGGGCTCACTTCAATGGACTGAAAAGAGATCTAGCCAGGGTAAAATGGAACCAATGGTTTCAGGAAAAACTGTAAAGGAACAATGGGTGATCTTGAAGGAAGAGAGGTTCCAGGTACAGGCTAGGTACATTCCAACAAGGGCAAAAGTTAAGGGAAGCAAAGTCAGGGCTTCTTGGATGACGAGGGAGATAGAGAATATGATGAAACAAAAAAAGAGGGTGTATGAAGAATGTCAGGTGAATTCTTCAAACAAGAACCAGGCCAAATACAATAAGTTGAGAGGGGAGGTGAAGACGAAAATAAGACTGGCAAAGGGAGAATATGACAATAGAATGGCAGCTAACATAAAAGGGAACCCAAAAATCTTCTACAAGCATATCTTATTGAATGGTGGAGCCGGCTTGAGGTGCCAAATGACCTACTTCAGCTCCTAATTCATATATTTAAGTGTTTGTAAATAGTAAGTGGCAGAGTCATAGAGAGATACAGCACTGAAACAGGCCCTTCGGCCCACTGAGTCTCAGCCGACCATCAACCACCCATTTATACTAATCCTACATTAATCCCATGTTCCCTACCACATCCCCACCTTCCCTCAATTCTCCTACCACCTACCTACACTCGGGGCAATTTACAATGGCCAATTTACCTATCAACCTGCAAGTCTTTGGCTGTGGGAGGAAACCAGAGCACCCGGCAGAAACCCACGCAGTCACAGGGAGAACTTGCAAACTCCACACAGGCAGTACCCAGAACTAAACCTGGGTAGCTGGAGCAGTGAGGCTGTGGTGCTAACCACTGCGCCACTGTGCCATCTGAGGATGGGGCCTATCAAGGGCAAAGAAGGTGATATATGCTTAGAGGTGCAGGGCAAGTCTAGAATACTTAATAATTACTTTGCATTGCTCGAGTCGCTTTAAACAGGCTCCAGAAGCTGGCTGAGCGTGTCTACCCTGAGGCACAGTGTGGCTTTCGAGCAGAGAGATCCACCATTGACATGCTGTTCTCCCTTCGCCAGCTACAGGAGAAATTCCGTGAACAACAGATGCCCCTCTATGTTGCTTTCATTGATCTCACCAAAGCCTTTGACCTCGTCAGCAGACGTGGTCTCTTCAGACTACTAGAAAAGATTGGATGCCCACCAAAGCTACTAAGTATCATCACCTCATTCCATGACAATATGAAAGGCACAATTCAGCATAGCTGCGCCTCATCAGACCCCTTTCCTATCCTGAGTGGCGTGAAACAGGGCTGTGTTCTCGCACCTACACTATTTGGGATCTTCTTCTCCCTGCTGCTCTCACATGCGTTCAAGTCTTCAGAAGAAGGAATTTTCCTCCACACAAGATCAGGTGGCAGGTTGTTCAACCTTGCCCGTCTAAGAGCGAAGGCCAAAGCACGGAAAGTCCTCATCAGGGAACTCCTCTTTGCTGACGATGCTGCATTAACATTTCACACTGATGAGTGCCTGCAGAGACTCATCGACAGGATTGCGGCTGCCTGCACCGAATTTGGCCTAACCATCAGCCTCAAGGCAACAAACATCATGGGACAGGACGTCAGAATGCCCCATCCATAAATATCGGCAACCACACTCTGGAAGTGGTTCAAGAGTTCACCTACCTAGGCTCAACTATCACCAGTAACCTGTCTCTCGATGCAGAATTCAACAAGTGCATGGGAAAGGCTTCCTCTGCTATGTCCAGACTGGCCAAGAGAGTGTGGGAAAATAGCGCACCGACACAGAATACAAAAGTCCAAGTGTATCAAGCCTGTGTCCTCTGTACCTTGCTCTACAGCAGCGAGGCCTGGACAACGTACGTCAGCCAAGAGCGACGTCTCAATTCATTCCATCTTCGCTGCCTCCGGAGAATCCTTGGCATCAGGTGGCAGGACTGTATCTCCAACACAGAAGCCCTCGAGGCGGCCAACATCCCCAGCATATACACCCTACTGAGCCAGCGGCGCTTGAGATGGCTTGGCCATGTGAGCCGCATGGAAGATGGCAGGATCCCCAAAGACACATTGTACAGCGAGCTCGTCACTGGTATCAGACCCACCGGCCGTCCTTGTCTCCGCTTTAAAGATGTCTGCAAACGCGACATGAAGTCCTGTGACATTGATCACAAATCGTGGGAGTCAGTTGCCAGCGATTGCCAAAGCTGGCGGGCAACCATAAAGGCGGGGCTAAAGCGTGGCGAGTCGAAGAGACTTAGCAGTTGGCAGGAAAAAAGACAGAAGCGCAAGGAGAGAGCCAACTGTGTAACAGCCCCGACAACCAATTTTATCTGCAGCACCTGTGGAAGAGTCTGTCACTCTAGAATTGGCCTTTATAGCCACTCCAGGCGCTGCTTCACAAACCACTGACCACCTCCAGGCGCTTACCCATTGTCTCTCGAGACAAGGAGGCCAAAGAAAGAAGGTGTTTACCAAGAAAGAGGATGCTGATAAAATATCTGTAGATGCAGAGATGGTAGAGGCAATAGATGGGATGAAAATCGTTAGGCAGGATGTACTGGAAAGGCTGGCTATGCTTGAGTGGATAAGTCATCTGGTACAGATGGCTTGCATCCAAGGTTGCTCAAGGAAGAGGGAATGAAGATAGCGGAAGGGCTTGCCATAATCTTCCAATATTCCCTAGATATGGGGAAGATGCCAAAGGATCGGAAAATGGCAAATGTAACATCCTCATTCAGGAAAGGGTGTAAGGGCATCCTAGTAACTACAGGCCTGTCAGTTTAACAACAGTGGTGGATAAGGTGTTAGAAACAATAATCAGGGGGAAAAAATCAACAGGCACTTGGAGAGGTTCGAGTTAATTAAAGAGAGCCAACAAAAAATTGTAAAAGGCAGATCATGCTTGACTAATCTAATTGAATTTTTTGATAAAGTAACTGAGACGGTTGATGAAGGGAAAGCAATGGATGTCTATATGAATTTTGAAAAAGCAATTGACAAAATTGAGGTTCATGGAATAAGAGGGTCAGTGTCAGCTTGGATAAAAAATTGGCTAAAGGACAGAAAACAAGAAGTCATAGTAAATGGTTATTTTTCAGACTGGAGGATGGTGTTCAGTGCTTGGAACCACTGCTCTTTTTGATATATATAAATGACTTGGATATTGGAATACAGAATAAAATTTCAAAATCTTCCAATGATATCAAACTTGGAGGTATGGGAAACAGTGAGGATGATACAAATCGACTGCAACAGGATGGCATTCGGCTCAGGATGCACTGGAAATGGCAGAAGCTGCGTGAAAGCCATTTTGCTACTAAATCTGCACCCATAGTGTCAAAACCACCAGCGCCATGGATCCAAACTTAGTCACGATATTAAAATATAACTATCTTAGAGCATAATGAATATATTCATTACCATAGTAAACGCAAAGCTTCTACACCCCAAATTAAAACTTTACTGATAGTTAATAACACTCAGGTTATTCTGTATAACTAGATACTTTAACCCTTTAGGGGAAACGTTTTCAATATGTATAAGTTCATTTCATTTAATCATAATTTCCAATCAGAACTAAGTTAATTTTCTTCATTTTCTCTTCAATTGTTCATTCCTGTATGATTGGAATTCTTTTTACTAAATGCTGTGAAATGTCGCCAATTAATTTACAAAACATGAAGGCAGGTTTTCTGGCCCATGGGCTCAGCCTACCAGTTTAGAAGAAGTGGACAAGGCCCAGGGAGGGACAAATATTCTCTCACTGGATCCCTGCCAAGTCAATGCAAGGCACCATCACCAAGCCACAATGTTTAATTTTAATCTGGCAATATATGGTAGACGGCCCGAACATAATCTCCCATTCTTTGAAGTGTAGCAGCATTGGTGCCTGCAAACAGTTGTCAGTGGGGTGCAGGGTGCTGTTAGATGCTGTTTTGTTCCAGCCCATTGGTGGTGCTGGTTGGTATCTCTCTCAAGCCTCTAATAACAGAAAAGGAACAAATGTTAGCTTCAAGACACACCTTCAGAATTTGTATACAAACAAAAAAGGCATCCAGATCTTATTTAAAATCTAATCAAACATTTTTATATTATGGTTGATGGTGGAGGGTCCCAGTGTGGTAGTGTCAGCTGTACAACACAAACTACATTTCTTGCATATGTTATGACCCGGTTGAGGAAGGTGTCTAGGGGTCCCTCTCAGCCTTCACCTGGTCTTACCATAACAGGGTTTAATTTTAAACACACCGAGGTTTTAGCTCCCCCTTGGTGAATCCTTGATCACCGCTTTCCAACTATAATGCAAAGAAATCAGCACAAACAGGTTTTCTTAGGTTTAAAGAAGAAAAGTTGAAATTTATTAAACTTGAACTTGAACTCCAATTTGGTTGACGCCTGCAGATGCATGTATGTGCGATACACACGTGCAAATAGAGACAGAAAAGAGCAGAAGAAAAATAAAGTGGAAAAAGTTTGAGGCAATATCTGAAGAGTTTTTGTTACGGTTCTTCGAGCTCACTGTAGAGTGCTTGATTGTAGGTAAATCTTGCTTTCCTGGGGCCCAGTATTCTTCTTAAGCCTTGTTTACTGTAGAAGACTTCTCTCTCTTAGGGTTCATGTGTCTTCAGTGGATTCAAAGGCTTGTGAGAAAGAGATGGGAGCTGACAGGAGAGATCTTCTCAGTCCAGGAGCAAGCAGTCTTTCTGCCCAAACTCCCTGTGGCTAGTTCAAAAGACCCTGGAACAGCCAGTTAGTCATGTGACCAGCTGATCTAACCAGTCCTGGATTGTACCATCTTAGCAGTCTCTGGAATGTTCCTCTTAAACACAATACCTGTTGATCAAAGTCTATTGTGGGTTGAGTGTGTCAGGGAATGGTCCTTTGTCCTTCTAAGCACTGTCTGTTAATATGCAAACATCTTTTCCAGCCATGGCTAATCTGTTTAACAAGTCATTTCCTCGCTCCAGCAACAATTTAAAATCAATGTTCATGAGAAAATTAATGTGCCTCATTCTTGGCAGGTGGGGGCCTAGCATGACACATAGAATTGCATGGAAGTACATAGAACCAATAGCACAGAAACAGGCCATTTGACCCAACAGGTGTCTGCTGATGTTTATGTTCCACAATGGCCTCCTCCTGCTCTTTTTCATCTAATCCTATCAGCATATCCTTCTATTCATTTCTCCCTCATGTGTTTATCTAACTTCCCCTTAAATGCATCTATGCTATTCACCTCAACTACTCCTTGTGGTAACAAGTTCCATATACTCACCAGTTGTTAGGTAAATACATTTCTTCGGAATTCCTAATGGAGTTATTGGTGACTATCTTATTTTTATGACCCCTAGTTTGGGTTTAACCCACAAGTGAAAACATTTTCCCAATATCTACTCTATCAAACCCTTTCATAATTTTAAAGACCTCTACTCGGTCACCACCCACTCCCCCCCCCCCCCCACCCCCCACCTAGCTTTTTCTTTTCTAGAGCAAAGAGCCCGATGTTCAGCTTTTCCTGCTAAGTATAACTTATCCATTCTAGTATCATCTTTGTGAATCTTTTTGCACCTACTCCAGTGCCTCTATATCCTTTCTGCAATATGTAGATCAGAACTGTGCACAGTACTCTAAGTGAGGTCTAACCAAGTTTCTATGCAAGTTTAATAAACTTCTCAATACTGTTCTAGAAATGAAATTTTTTTTAAAATGCAGCTGTTGTTCCTAACACTACCAAAATCCACGTTCTCTGAGGATTGGAAAAAGTAATGACTTGCATTGTAGAAGTCTGAATGTGATGTTTGTGTGACTGGGCTGAATTGTACACTGCCCCCCCCAGCGGATGGGATGGTGGTGTGGGGGAGGATGGGGGCAGCTTAAAGTTGAGTGGGAGGCTCTGAGAGGCCTACCCACCCCACTCCTGCCTCCAATCAACTTTATGGCGGGGGGAAAACGGCCTGCCCACCTGAGACCAATCAAGGCCCTTAAGTGGCCACTTAAAAGCCACTTAAGGACCCTCACCCGCCTCCACGGGTATCTTACCCATGGCAAGCGGGCGTACTGCGCGCCCAGGGCAGGGGCCATGGCAAGTCGGGCACAGAGTGCCCGATTGAGGGCCACCCCCACCTCCTAACCCACCCCCGGGAACCAAGACACCCCCCTCCCCTCCCCCCAAATGACCACTGTAGACTCACCAGGGCACGACCAATCTCACTGGTGAGGCATACCCAACTTACCTTCCCTCCTGTCTTCATGTCGTCGGCTGAACTGCAGTCCCAGCAGTGGCCACTGCTCCCCGTGGCACTTCTGGGACTAAGAGCTGCCGGCCTGCTGATTGGCCGGCAGTTCACTGAGGCGGGACTTCCTCCCTCAAGCGGGCGGAAGTCCCGCCTCAGGGAAATTAAAGCCCAGGGACCTGTAAAATGCGGGCCGGATCCCTGGGCTAGGTGGAAGCGGGTTCGCCACCGACTTTTACATCGGTGGCAAATTCCCATCCGCCTAAAGTAAAATCCAGCCCAGTATGTGTGAATGGATGAGAAGGGGAACAAAACATAACAAAAGCAGGGTGACACTAGCACTTAGTTTGGAGAAGAGCTCCAGCTTCAGCTTTCCCACTCCCTCAATACTCTTAAAGACAATAATATGTCTAAGGGAAGCCTCCTCAAATGTTCTCTGCCAGATTGGGTCTGTTCCTTTGTACTGGGTGCCATCTTGCCAATCAAGCAGAGAAGTGGTCTAGAGATGTAATTTGATGGATTATTTGGAGTGTCCAACCATAAACCAATACTGTAGCTGACCATGTAAGATGCAGATAGGTTGTGTTGTAGTGATTTGCTGTGTAAAACCTTCCTTACATGTCAGCTTGCCAGTACTATCAGTTGCAAGTTGCAGCTTGAATGTATGCCTAGCTCCAGTATAAATAAACGCCTATTAAACAGGAGAGCATCTACCCATCTCCCCTTGATCTTCAACAGCACTATCATCGCTGAATCTCCCACAATCAATATCCTGGGAGTTACTAATGACCAGATACTTAACTGGACCAGACATATAAATACTGTGGCTACAAGAGTAGGTCGAAGACTGGGAATTCTATGGCAAGTAACTCACCCCCTGACTCCCCACAGCCCTTCCACTATCTACAAGGCACAAGTCAGGAGTTTGATGGAGTACTGTCCACTTGCCTGGATGAGTGCAGCTCCAACAACACTCAAGAACATAAGAACTTAAGAAGTAGGAGCAGGAGTAGACCACACAGTCTGTCGAGCGTGCTCTGCCATTCAATATGTTCGTGGCTGATCTTAGGCTTCAACTCCACTTTCCTGCCCACTCCCCATATCCCTTGATTCCCTGAGAGACCAAAAATCTGTCTATCTCAACCTTAAATATATTCAACGATGGAGCATCCACTACCCTCTGGGGAAGACAATTCCAAAGATTGACAACCCTTTGGGTGAAGAAATTTATCCTCATCTAAGTCCCAAATATTTGATCCCTTATCCTGAGTCTGTACCCCTGTGTTCTAAATTCCTCAGCCAGGAGAAACAACCTCTCAGTGTCTATCCTGTCAAGCTCCTTCACAATCTTGTATGTTTCAATGAGATCACCTCTCATTTTTCTAAACTCTAGAGAATATAGCTCAATTTACTCAGCCTCTTATCAAGGGACAACCCTTTTATCCCAGGGACCAATCTAGTGAACCTTTGCTGTACTGTCTTCAATGCAAGTAAATCCTTCCTTACCTATGGTGGCCAAAACTACACGCAAGTATTGCAGGTGTAGTCTCACCAAAGCCCTCTACAATTGTAGCAAGATTTCTTTATTCTTGTACTCCACTCCTCTTGCAATAAAGTCCAATATACCATTTGCCTTCCTAATTTCTTGTTGCCCCAACATGCTAACTTTCTGTGATCCTTGCACAAACACACCCAAGTCTGTCTGAACATTTACATTTGCAAGTTCCATGCCTTTTAAAAAATATTCTGCTCCTCTATTCTTTCGACCGAAGTGAATAACCTTACACTTCCCCACATAACACTCCATCTGCCACCTTGTTGCCCACTCACTTAACCTGTCTATATCTCTTTGCAGCCTCTCTGTGTCCTCCTCACAGCTTGTATTGCCACCTACCTTTGTATCGTCAACAAACCTAGATACACTACTCTCAGTCTCTTCGTCTGTCATTAATATACATTGTTAATTAGCTGAGGCCCTAGCACTGATCCTTGCGGCACTCTACTAGTCACAGTCTGCCAAGTTGAAAAGGCCCCATTAATGCCTACTCTTTCCTTCCAGTCCTTTAACCAATCCTCTATCCATGCTAATATATTACCCCCACTTCATGAGCCCTCATCTTGCCTATTAACCTTTTGTGTGGCACCTTATCAAATGCCTTTTGGAAATCCACATATACTACATCTCCTGGTTCCCCTTTACCCTACTAGTTATATCCTCAAAAAACTTTAATAAATTTGACAAACACGATTTTCCTTTCATAAAACCATGTTGAATTTGCCTGATCATACTATGATTTTCTAAATACCCTAACAATAGATTCCAGCACTTTCCCGATGACTGATATCAGGCTAACTGGCCTGTAGTTCCTTGTTTTCTCTCTCCGTCCTTTCTTGAATAGCGGTGTTACATTTGCTAACGTTCAAGCTCAACACTATCCAAGGCAAAGTGGCCCACTTGATTAGCATCCCATCTACCACATTAAACAGTTACTGCCTCCACCACAGTGGCAGCTGTGTATACCATCTACAAGATGCAGTGCAGTAACTCATCAAGGCTCCTTGCATAGCACCTTCCAAACCTACGACCTCTACCACCTAGAGGGACAAGGACAGCAGATACATGGGAACACCACCACCTGCAAGTTCCCCTTCAAGTCACACTCCATCTGAATTGGAAATATATGGCCGTTCCTTCACTGTCGCTGGATCAAAATCTAGGAACTGCCTCCCAAACAGCAGTGAGTGTACTTATATCACATGAACTGCAGCAATTCAAGAAGGCAGCTCACCGTCACCTTCTCAAGGGCAATGGGGCAATAAATGCTGGCCTTGCTAGCGGCGCTCACATCCCAAAAACAAATAAAATGAAATTACATCCTTTAAATCCCAAGTACAGTTTTTTTTAAGATCTGCAGCTGTACCCAATCCCTGTTATGAATTCCTTTTGGGAGGCACAAACCAGTCCATCAACACATTTCACAAATCCAATTAATGCTATCCTTGAAGCTTCATTAGGGCTAGCCGTTTCTATTCCAGACGAGCTTAAACTTGCAGTGCCATAGCCTAAATGCCAGGATCATAAAATATAGCTCATCAGCTCAAATAGATACTAAGAAACATGACAGAGGAAGACAGTATGAATCAAACTTGGCAACTCTCCTCCTAGCTGGAACAATGTGTCCTTTAGAAGATGCAGGGATTTGGTCCCAGGTGGTTAGAGTCAAGTCTGTTCTAGTTAAAAGATCCAGGAATGCCTTTCATAACACAAAGGTAGTGCAAAATACATAATTAATCCTAGCAATTCCCTGTACTACAGTGAATCATTTCCTCCCACCAGCAGATGTTAGCTATCTAAAAAGGGAGACAACCCCTGTGTGAAACACTCACCCAATTCTATTCCAAGTTCCTCTCAGAAAATTAAAACAGGAACACACGCATGAAAGGGACCTGCGTCAAATAATAACTAATCAAACAATATAAACATTGGAGTCCCCTTTCCTTATCTTCATTGTCTGCATTGAAAACTGAAATAAACTAAAGGTATTTACTCATTATTGCCTTTTCCTGTTTTTTTTTCCCAGTTCCTGAAAATAGTCCAATTAAAAATACTGTATTATGAACATTTACAAAACGCATTGAGAGCAATGATTTTTGAATATCTGACCAGGTTCTACAAACAAGTGATCAGGACTGTGGCACAGTGGCGCAGTGGTTAGCACCGCAGCCTCACAGCTCCAGCGACCCGGGTTCAATTCTGGATACTGCCTGTGTGGAGTTTGCAAGTTCCCCCTGTGTCTGCGTGGGTTTTCTCCGGGTGCTCTGGTTTCCTCCCACAAGCCAAAAGACTTGCAGGTTGGTAGGTAAATTGGCCATTATAAATTGCCCCTAGTATAGGTAGGTGGTAGGGAAATATAGGGACAGGTGGGGATGTGGTAGGAATATGGGATTAGTGTAGGATTAGTATAAATGGGTGGTTGATGGTTGGCACAGACTCAGTGGGCTGAAGGGCCTGTTTCAGTGCTGTATCTCTAAAAAATATATATATATATATTTCACAAGCTGTAAGTTGTCCTCTAATTGGGAGGGTGTGACTAGTGGTGTGCCAATAGTTAGGGCCTCAACTATTCATCGTATTTATTAATGACTTAGATGATAGGATAGAAAGTTGCATATCCAGTTTTGCCAACGACACAAAGATATACACTGTAAGCAGTGTATATGGAAACATAAAATTACAAAGTGGTATTGATAGATTAAGTGAATGGGAAAAACTGTGGCAAATGGATTTCAATGTAGGAAAATGTGAGGTATTCATTTGGTCCTTAAAAAGGATAGAATAGGGTACTTTCTGAACAGTGAAAGGCCGGATATGCGGAGGTCCAAAAGCAAGGGTAATTAGGGAGGGGCAACAAATGCTGGCCTTGCCAGCAATGCTCACATCCCAGGAACAAATTAAAAAAGAGACCTGGGCGCCAGGTACAGAGATCATTATAATGTCATGAACAGGCACAGAACATAATTAAAAAGGCTAGTGGATTGCTGATCTTTCCATCTAGAAGACTAGAATACAAGGGGGTAGAAGTCATGCTTCAGTTATACAAAGCCCTGGTTAGACCACACCTAGAGCATTGTGAGCAGTTGTGGGCACCACACTTTTGGAGCGATAAATCGGCCTTCGAGAGAGTGCAGTGTAGATTTACTAGAATGTTGGGCTGGAGATCGGCAGTGAGCTCAATAAATGCAGGCCGCACGCCAAAGAGTCACCGTTATTTTAAGCGCGGCAGCTCATTTAAATAACCGAGCCAACCCCTCCACCTCCCCCCACCCCCCAGTTTCATGGAGGGGTGGGCTGTCCACCCCAGGAATGGAATCAGTTGCCTGTGCACGGGTGCTGGTGCCATTTTTAAAGGACAGCCAGCCCTGCTGTCCAATTTAAATTTTTAAAGACAGACCCCTCAAAATTAAATAAATTAATTTCTAACACCCCTTTCCCACCCCCCAATAACAATTACATTAACTATTTGCCCTTCCCACCCCAAAACACTTACTGCTAACATCTGACCATTATCTCCCCAAACTGCTCAAAGTTCAGAGCTCAACCCTTCCCACCATCCCCTACACCCATTACTTTGATTTGACCCTGTCCCTGCACCCTGACACCCCCACACTGCAAATCTTTACCTCCTCCACCCTCCCCACCAGTGTGGCACCGCCTTTCCCGAGAAGGGGATTTGAAGGCGTGGGAGTGTTGGCCGTCGCGCTGAAGATCACAACGGGCCCTTAAGATCTCATTCATTTTATTTATTTGAATATTTTAATTGCGGTCCCATCACCCAGTGGCGGGGAGGTGGGGAGTGGTCACCATGGAGCCTCGTCCCCACCAGGAGGATCAGACTGTGCCCTCACGGTGTTGAGGTCTGTGGCGGACCTCATCCGGAGCCATCTTCAGGCACCCACCCCACCACGGAACCCAGCGCCTGTGGGAGAACAAGATCCAGCCCAATATCTGCACTGCAAGGGTTAAATTACAAGGAGCGATTATACAAACTAGGGTTGTATTCCCTGGAATTTAGAAGGTTAATTGGTGACTGATTGAAATTTTCAAGATTTTGAGGGGAACAGATAAGGTAAGTAGAGAGAAACTATTTCCACTGGTTGGGGAGTTTAGGACGAGGGAACATGGTCTAAAAATTAGAGCCAGACCTCTCAGGGGGTCAAATTTGGAAACACTTCTACACACAAGGGGTGGGAGATGTTTGGAACTTGCTTCTGCAACTGGCATCTGAGGCTACACCAATTGTAAATTTTAAGTCTGAGATTGATAGATTTTTGTTGCGCAAAGTTACTAAGGGATGTGGAGTAAAGGCATTAAATTAGGTCACAGATCAGTCATGATCTCATTGAATGGTGGAACAGGCTTGAGGGGCTAAATGGCCTACTCCTGTTCCTATGTTCCTCAGTTAGAATTTGCATTTCCTTACGTGTAGCATCCCAAAAATGATAAGAGCTTTGAGATAATGCATGGTATGCCCACCCATTCTTTGATTTGCAAGGTTTGGAAAACATATTTGCCTTCAGATGAGAAGATAAAATGACCTTATTTCTATCTGGGCTGATAATTAATGATATTATAATCACTGCACTGTGCACTGAACTGAAACCCACACAAGCCTTTAAACCTGGATATGGATCTATTTGGCACACAGCACAGGTGAAATATAAACACCTACTGAATTCTAAACTGACAGAGACTCCAATTGGGCTATTTTTAGGTCAGTGCAACAAAAATCTGAAATTGCCTCAATTTCTGCACTTACATACAGTCATTTTTTATCCTTGCATCAGGTGCCAACCTCTGTAGTGGGTGAACAACAGAAACAGTGATTTTTCTCTCGTAAAAAGTATTTTGTTTGTGAAGGGAGGTCTGATGTGGCATCCAGTGTCTGGTATTTCACTCATGGAAAAAGCATCTATTTCCCAAGATAATTGTGAAAATGTCCAATCCTCGTTGGTTTAATGGTGAGCATGCATTCATTTTTAGTAAGTCTAATGGGGGAAAATGCAATATCTGCTGGTTCCAATTGCAATCATTTTGACTTGGTCACCTTGGGAGGATGAAGGCAAAGGAGATGTAAGTGTTTATCATGCTGATGATGAGCTGTTTACGGTGGGAATTCTGCATCCAGTACCTCAGCAATGTAGAAATTGAAATACATTCACAATCCCCAGGGAATTGAAAAGGAGTAAAGGAGGACAGCCAATGGAGGCATCTATTGCACCCAGTAGAATTGGAACACCAGTTCCGGTGTTACAAAAGCTCAAATTTAATGAACTGAAACAGAAGCTGAATTCCTCCACACCATCTCCCTGCAAACAAATGATATATTGTTCAAGCTGAGACCTGATAGTTTTGCTCATAAACATGGTAACTTTGTGCAACACCCTTAGTCATTTGCATCACATTTCCAGGTATAATCCATTCACGGATTGTTAGGTAATTATTGATGCAAGAAAAGAGATGTAAATGTCTGAATATGATCAGATTGGCTATATTATTAGTGATTTACAGTAAAAGGAAATGATTATTCCAACCTAGTATTGTTTCTTATCAGGAGATTCTCTTTTTCTCGCACACACTCTGCTGGCAAGTTATAAATGGACCTTAGGAACACAAGTAGCAACAGGTCTCTATAAGCACTACAAGTGACTCGCAAATGGCTGCAGGGCCATATTTTCAGATTGCCAATATCTTATAAACTTCTTTTAGGATATTTCTCTTCTTTTTCTTCTCCTTCTTAGGCAGTCCCTCAGGACCGAGAATGATTTGCTTCCACTCTGGTTCAGCGCCTTCTAACATGGCTAATGAGTCTGATGCGCGAACCACAGGCTTTACCACATGTGGGGTAGGTGGTGTTTGAAGAGTTGGATAGGCAAGTTCCTTCCGCTGCCTGGACCTGGCCTCCGCATGCTTCTGTCGAAATTTCACAAGGTACTCGCTTTGCGTGGTCGAGAGACAGGGACTCCCATGAGTCGATGGGTTTGTTGGATTTTTTTCAGGAACGCCTTGAAAACGTCCCTAAAGCATTTCCTGGAGAGAGTCGGGAACAGCGATAGCATCGGACCTGCGTGGAACCTAACACCTGGGAGAAGATAAAAGAGAGACCCTGGCTTAGGGCCTTCCACATACCTGGAAAGAGTTGGGCTTGGCGGCAGTGGCGGACCTGTGTGGAACCTAGCACCTTTATAGACCACAGTTTGAAAGAGAAAAAAAAAAAATCAAACCATGACATTACAGGAAAGCAGTGAGTTGATTGGTTGGTGAGTATTTGCTACTTAGGGACTGAGTCTAAACAACTGGGAGTTTAAAAACATTAAAAATATTAAGTAAGAGTAACTGCTGTTAGGGAGTGTCTGTAAATAGCTGGAAAATTAGAGAAAAAAGTAATTCTTTTTTAATACCCTCAAATAGCCACCTTATAAGTGGTGAGGTTAGTATTACAAATGTTTAATTGGTGTAATTTATTAGTAATTACTCATTAGAAAGTGCTGCTTGGACACAGTGTGAAGCTGTGAGCTTGGTAAGTGAGGGAGTTCGGTGAAGAGGGGAAGGAGGTACTCTTTTGTCTCTTTCTTTTCTTTTTCTGCCTTTTCAGCCTGCAGTATTTGGTTCCACTTTGTTACGGGGGAAGAAGCTGATTGGTGAGTGACTGGTAAGTTATTCTACTTATTCCACTAACAATAATTAGTTTGTAAAGTTAAGGATGGCAGAGCAGCTCAGCCGAGTAGAATGTGCTTCCTGTGGTATATAGGAAGTCATGGACTCACCATGTGTCCTTGAAAAACACATCTGCAGGAATTGTCACCAGCTGCAGAAGCTTGAGCTCCAGATTTTGGAACTCAAATGGTGTCTGGAGACACTGTGGTGCATGTGAGACAAAGACCTACGTGTATAGTACATTTAAGGAGCTGGTCACACCGCAGGTTAAGAACGTGTAGGCAGAGAGGGAAGGGGTGACCACCAGACAGAGAGAGATGATCTCACTCACTAACCAATTTTCCATTTTGGCTACTGGTGAGGGCAAAAGTTCCTCAGAAGAGTGCATCAAGAGCCAAGTCCGTGGCACCATGGGTGGCTCAGCTACACAAAAGGGGAGAAAGAAGAGTGGAAGGGCAATAGTGATCGGGGATTCATTAGTTAGGGGAACAGACAGGCATTTCTGTAGCCGTAGACGTGACTCGAGGATGGTATGTTGCCTCCCCGATGCCAGGATCAAGGATGGCACAGAGCGGCTGCAGAGTACCCTGAGGGGAGAGGGTGAACAGCCAGAGGTCATTGTCCACATTGGTACCAACGACATAGGCAGGAAGAGAGAGGAGTTCCTGAAAGCAGAGTTTAAGGAGTTAGGAAGGAAATTAAAAAGCAGGACCTCAAAAGCAGCAATCTCAGGATTACTCTTGGTGTCATGTGCTAGTGAGCATAGGAACAGGAGGATTGAGCGATTGAACATATGGCTGGAGAATTGGTGCAGGAGGGAGGGCATCAAACTGCTCAGGCATTGGGACATGTTCTGGAGTGGGTGGGACCTGTACAAGATGAACGGGTTGCACCTCTGCAGGACACCCAGGACTAACATCCCCACAGGGAGATTTGCTAGTTCTGTTGGGGAGGATTTAAACTAGATTCCCAAGCCCCTGAAAACCTGAGAGGGAGCTCAGATTGGAGGGAAGCAAAACTGGTAACAGGAAGTAGAAAGGTAGTAAGTGAAATTAGAAGGCAGACGAAACAAAGGCAAACATCAAATAGGATCAAAATGAGGAATAATGTTAAGACAAAGCTAAAACACAGCATTCATAGCAAGGTAGATGATTTGTAGACGCAAATAGAGGTAAATGGGTCTGATTTAATTGCCATTACGGAGACATGGTTACAGGGTGGCCAGGACTGGGAACAGAATATTCAGAGATATTCATCATTTAGGAAGGATAGGCGGAGGGGAAAAGGAGGTCGGGTAGCGCTGTTACTAAGGAACGAGATCAGTACATTAGTGAGAGAGGATCTTAGATTGAAGGAGCAAGATGTAGAATCAGTTTGGGTGGAGCTAAGAAACAGCAAGGGGCAGTAGACATTGGTGGGAGTTGTTTATAGGCCATCAAACAGTAGTGGTAATATTGGACACAGTATAAATCAGGAAATTAGAGCTGTATGTAACATGGGCAATGCAGAAATAATGGATGAGTTCAATTTACATATAGACTGGGTAAACCTAATTAGCATTAATGCTGTGGATGGATGATGAATTCCTGGAGTATGTACAAGATGGGTTTCCGGAGCAGTATGTTGAGGAACCAACTAGGGATCAGACTATTTTAGATTTAGTATTATGGAATGAGAAAGGGCTAATTAATAACTTTGCTGTAAAGGAGCCATTAGGAAATAGTGACCACAATATGCCAGAATTCTACATTAAGTTTGAAAAAGATATAGTTCATTCTGAAACTAGGGTCTTAAATATGAACAAAGGATACTATGAAGGTATGAGGGGCAACTTGGCTATGGTGGATTGGGAAAATACATTAAATATTTGATAGTAGACAGGCAATGGCTAGTATTTAAAGAGTATTACATTGTTTACAACAAATGTACATTCCTCTAAGACACAAAAACCCAACAGGAAAGGTGAATCAACCATGGCTAACAAAATAAGTTAAAGATTGTATTAGAGCAAAGGAAGTGGCTTATAAGGTCACCAGAAAAAGTGGTAAGCCCAAAGATTGGGAACAATTTAGAATCCAGCAAAGGAGGACCAAGGAACCGATAAAGAAAGGGAAAAGAGAATATGAGTGTAAGCTAGCTAGAAACATAAAAGCAGACTGTAAAAGCTGCTTTAGGTATGTGAAAAGGGAAAGATTAGCAAGGAAAAATGTGGATCCATTACAGGCGGAGACAGGAGAATTTGTGGCAGAGAATGGGGTGGAGAGACTAAACAATTAGTTTGTGTCTGTCTTCATGGAGGAAGATACAGAAAATGTCCCAGAAATATTAGGGAACAAAGGGACTTGTAAAAATGAGGAACTGTGAGAAATTAGTATTAATAAAGAGGTAGCACTTGACAAATTAACTGGACTGAATGTTGATAAATCCCCTGGACCAATTGAATGACATCCCAGAATTTTGAAGGAAGCGGCTCCAGAAATAATGGATGCATTGGCGGCTATCTTTCAAAATTCTACAGATTCTGGAAGGGTTCCTGCAGACTGAAAAGGAGCAAATGTAACCGCACTATTATTTAAGAAGGAAGCGAGAGAGAAAACAGAAAACTACAGACCTGTTAGTTGACGTCAGTAGCAGAAAAAATGTTAGATTCTATTATAAAGGATGAGATAACTGGACACTTGGAAAATAATGATATGATTGGGCAGAGTCAACGTGGATTTATGGAAGGGAAATCATGTTTGACATACCTGTTGGAGTGTTTTGAGGGTGTTACTTTAGCATTGGTAAAGGAGAATCAGTGAATGTGGTGTATTTGGATTTACAGAAGGCTTTTGATAAGGTTCCATACAGAAGGTTAGTAAACAAAATTAGAGCACATGGTATTGGGGTAATATACTGGTATGGATTGAGAAGTGGTTAACAGACAGAAAGCAGAGAGTAGGAATAAATGGGTCATTCTCAAGATGGCAGGCTGTTACTGTGGGGTTCTGTAAGGGTCAGTGCTTGGTCCACAGCTGTTCACAATCTATATAAATGATTTGGATATGTGGACCAAATGTAATATTTCCAAATTTGCTGATTTGGGAATGTAAGTTGTGAGGATGCAAGGAGGCTTCAAGGAGATTTGGACAGGCGAAGTGAATGGGCAAGAACATGGCAGATGGAATATAATGTGAATAAGTGTGAAGTGATCCACTTTGGTGGAAAAAACAGAAAGGCAGAGTATTTCTTAAATGGTGAGAGGTTGGGAAGTGTTGATGTCCAAAGGGTGCCCTGGCTGTCCTTGCTCATGAGTCACTAAAAGCTAGAGTGAAGGTGCAGCAAGCAATTAAGAAGGCAAATGGTATGTTGACCTTCATTGCAAGGGGATTTGAGTACAGGAGTAAAGATGTATTGCTACAATTGGATAAAGCCTTGGTGAGACTGCATCTGGAGTATTGTGTACAGTTTTGGTCTCCTTATCTAAGGAAGGATATACTTGCCAGAGAGGGAGTGCAATGGAGGTTCACCAGATTAATCCCTGGGATGGTAGGATTATTTTATGAGGAAAGATTGCAGAAACCGGGCCTGTATTCTCTAGAGTGTTGAAGAATAAGAGGTGATTTCATTGAAACTTACAAAATTCTTACAGGACATGACAGGGTGGATGTGGATAGAATGTTTGCTCTAGCTGGTGAGTCTAGAACCAGGAAACACAGTCTTAGAATAAGGGGCAGGCCATGTAAAACTGAACTGAGGAGGAATTTCTTTACTCAGGGGTGGTGAATCTAAGGAATTCTTTACCCCAGAGGGCTTTGGAAGCTCAATTATTGAGCATGTTCAATACAGAAATCGCTAGATTTCTGGATACTAATGACGTCAAGGGGTATGGGGATACTGGGGGAAAATGGTGTAGAGGTAGATAATCAGCCATAATCTGTTTGAATGGCAGAGCTGGCTCGATGGGTCAAATGGCCTACTTCTGCTCCTATTTCCTATGTTCCTCTGTCCTCCCAGTAGTCTTTTGCTGCATTGAAGCTGAGTAGAGCAGTTGCTTCAGGAGCCAGGTGTCAGGCATGCAAGTGATGTAACTCGCCCAGCAAAGCTGGTTTTGGGTGATTAGCACCTCGATGCTGGGAATGTTGGCTTGGGAGAGGATGCAGTCCTTAGACCACCTATCCTGTCAATGAATGTGAAGGATTTTGCTATGACAGCATTGGTGGTATTTCTCCAGTGCCTTGAGGTGCCTGCTGTAGATTGTCTAAATCTGCAGAGCATATAGGAGCACAGGGATCACTGCTGCCCAATACACCATAAACTTAGACCCAGGTTTGAGGTACTGGTCCTCGAATACTTTCTTCCTCCGTCAGCTGATGGCAGAGCTGGCACATTGAAGCTGGTGGTGGATTTCGTCATCTATGTCTGCCTTCATTGGAAGGAGACTCCCAAGATGGTTCACATTTTCCAGGGTCTCGTCCTGGCTCCTGATCAATGGATGATGATGTTGTGCTGCAAGAATGGGTTGGAACAGGACATCCAGAAAACTAAGAATATTTTAAGCTCCAGGACATCACTGCAGGAGTTCCTCAGGGTAGTGTCCTAGGCCCAACCATCTTCAGCTGCTTCATCAATGACCTTCCTTCAATCATAAGGTCAGAAGTGAGGATGTTCGCTGATGATTGCACAATGTTCAGCACCATTCGCGACTCCATGTAGAAATGCAGCAAGACCTGGACAATATCCAGGCTTGGGCTGATGAGTGGCAAGTAACATTCGCGCCACACAAGTGCCAGGCAATGACCATCTCCAACAAGACAGAATCTAACCATCTCCCCTTGACATTCAATGGCATTACCATCGCTGAATCCCACACTATCAACGTCCTAGGGACTACCATTGACCAGAAACTGAACTGGGGTAGCCATATAAATACCGTGGTTACAAGAGCAGGTCAGAGGCTAGGAATCCTGCGGCGAGTAACTCACCTCCTGACTCCCCAAAGCCTGTCCACCATCTACAAGGCACAAGTCAGGAGTGTGATGGAATACTCTCCACTTGCCTGGATGGGTGCAGCTCCAACAACACTCAAGAAGCTCGACATCACCCAAGACAAAGCAGCCTGCTTGATTGGCATTCCATCTACAAACATTCACTCCCTCCACCACTGACGCACAGTGGCAGCAGTGTGTACCATCTACAAGATGCACTGCAGCAATGCATCAAGGCTCCTCAGACAGCACCTTCCAAACCCATGACCTCTACCAACTAGAAGGACAAGGGCAGCAAATGCATGGGAACACCACCACCTGCAAGTTCCCATCCAAGTCACACACCATCCTGACTTGGAACTATATTGCTGTTCCTTCACTGTCGCTGGGTCAAATCCTGGAACTCCCTTCCTAACAGCACTGTGGGTGTACCTACCCCACATGGACTGCAGTGGTTCAAGAAGGCAGCTCACCACCACCTTCTCACGGGCAATTAGGGATGGGCAACAAATGCTGGCCTGGCCAGCGATGCCCACATCCCATGAATGAATAAAAAAAAAGAATATGTTCACTCGAAAAGTGACTCTTAAAACAGTAAATATTTCCCCAAAATCAAGATGCATTAGAACTATAGTGGGAGACCTGCACTACCCTCCTCTAACGCCTCTCTTTCATTGTCCAGCTGGGTGGGACTGCCCTTGCCTGGTTCCATTCGTATCTAAAATAAAAGCAAAATACTGCGGATGCTGGAAATCTGAAACAAAAACAAGAAATGCTGGTATCACTCAGCAGGTCTGGCAGCATCTGTGGAAAGAGAAGCAGAGTTAACGTTTCGGGTCAGTGACCCTTCATCGGAACTGACAAATATTAGAAAAGTCACAGATTATAAGCAAGTGAGGTGGGGGTGGGGCAAGAGATAACAAAGGAGAAGGTGCAGATTGGACCTGGCCACATAGCTGACCAAAAGGTCACGGAGTCCAATCTGCACCTTCTCCTTTGTTATCTCTTGCCCCACCCCCACCTCACTTGCTTATAATCTGTGACTTTTCTAATATTTGTCAGTTCCGAAGAAGGGTCACTGACCCGAAACGTTAACTCTGCTTCTCTTTCCACAGATGCTGCCAGACCTGCTGAGTGATTCCAGCATTTCTTGTTTTTGTTCCATTTGTATCTATCCAGTTATAGACAGAATCACCTGCACTGGTTTCTCTTCTCATTCCCACATTGTTACCTCTGGTGTCCCCCTAGGATCTATCCTTGGCTTCCTTCTATTTCTCATCTTTCTGCTGCCCCTCAGTGACATCATCTGAAAACACATCAGGTTCCACATGTATGCTGATGGCACCCAGCACAGTGGCGCAGTTATTAACGCCGCAGCCTCACAGCTCCAGCGACCCGGGTTCAATTCTGGGTACTGCATGTGTGGAGTTTGCAAGTTCTCCCTGTGTCTGCGTGGGTTTCCTCTGGGTGCTCCGGTTTCCTCCCACATGCCAAAGACTTGCTAGTTGATAGGTTAATTGGCCATTATAAATTGCCCCTAGTATAGGTAGGTGGTAGGGAAATATAGGGACAGGTGGGGATGTGGTAGGAATATGGAATTAGTGTAGGATAATGGGTGGTTGATGGTCGGCACAGACTCGGTGGGCCAAGGGGCCTGTTTCAGTGCTGTATCTCTAAACTAAACTCTGCACTCCTCCAATTTTGGCCTCTTGTGCAACCCTAATTTCAATTACTCCACCATTAGTAGCTGTGTCTTCAGCTACCTAGCCCATAAGCTCTCAAATTCCCTCCCGAAACCTCTCTCTAACTCTCTCTCCTCCTTAAGATGCTCCTTAAAACCTACCACCTTGACTGAGTTTTTGGCCATCTGTCCTTCTTAGCTTAGTGTCAAATTTTGTTTGATAGTGCTCCTGTGAAGCGCCTAGATACGTTTTACTATGTTAAAGGCACTACATAAATGTAAGTTGTTGTAGTGGATACAAATTACTATTTGCCCCAGTTCACACACAATCATTGAAAAAGATTCCAGAAGGCTGCCAAGGTTATGTAATAATACATAGGCATGAGTCATGCACCCAGGGATGGGGGAGGAGCATAAAATGGGCAGGACAGTGTTAAACTGGAAAGGGTTTGAATTCTATTTTGCACTTATTCCCTTTGAGGCCAACAAGCGAAGATTTATACTGATTATTGCTTGAGCTCCACATTCTAATGTAGCATTGAATCCAATAAATGAGATATCGTGCCGAGATATCATTTCCCCAAGGTGGAGAAATAGTGGAAGAAAGCAAAATACTGCACAAGCCTTAAATCGGAAACACTCAGCCAGCCGGTCAATCCAAATCTGTGAAGGGAACAAGCTGTCTATGCTTTGGGTGGATATTCTTCATCAGAACTAGTAATGGGTATGCACTGAAACAGAGATAAACTGCAGTTTTCTAAGAAGAAACAACCAAGTGCTAAGCGCTGGTCCACAAGCTTATGCTAAATCAATGGCTGGACTGGTGCACATTCCTTTCCTATTACTTTGCGGCATAGATTTTCCATTCATCATTGATGTACGGGGACCTGATTGTGACTTCTGCAGTTTTTATAAAGAAATATCTAATCTTGTGATGTACTTTTCTCATCGTCTGAGCTTGTTCTTTCAACTAAAACCAAGGTTAATATCCATAACGGATCTGTAATTTCTTGTCACTTTGAGATTTACAACATTTCAAGATTACATCATTTAACTTTGCTAGCCCAATGAAACCTATGCTCTGACTTTGTGCAGTGGTCAAATTTCTACCTTCAAAGGCAGGAGCTGTCTGAGAAGAATATTGATTGATTGATCTGAAGAACTGATTCCTTTGACATAAGGGTGCTTTTTAACCATCCTTTTTTTTAACCAGTGATCATGACGCAAACGTACTTGAATCTCCCCTTTATCGGTAGATAGGCAACAAAAGGGACCCCAAGTCACTTGAGGGTCATGGCTGGAATGTTGAAGCAAGGAATCCAGAATTCCAGAAACACGAGCCTTCTTCCTACTATCCTCAGGTACAGGTACAGCAAGTAGTAAAGAAGGCTAATGGAATGCTATCCTTTATTACAAGAGGAATTCAAAATAAAATTATGCTTCAGTTATATAGGGCGTGGGTGAGGCCGCATTTCGAATACCGTGTGTAGTTTTGGTCTTCTTATTTAAGGAAGGATGTGAATGTGTTGGAGGCAGTTCAGAGGAGGTTTACTAGATTGACCTGACCTGTCACTGTGCTGACGTATCACTGAACTGAAACGTTAACTCTGCTTCTCTCTCCACAGATGCTGCCAGACCTGCTGAGTATTTCCAGCATTTCTTGTTTTTATTTCAGATTTCCAGCATCTGCTGTATTTTGCTTTAATTTACTAGATTGATACCTGGAATTAATGGGCTGTCTTATGAGGAAAGGTTGGACAGACAGGGCTTGTTTTCATTGGAGTTTAGAAGAGTGAGTGGAGACTTAATTGAAGTATGTAAGATCCTGAATGGTCTTGACAGGGTGAATATGGAGGGGTTGTTTCATGGGATACAGGCATCGCTGGCTAGGCCAGCATTTATTGGCCATCCCTAATTGTCCTTGAGAAGTTGATGGTAAGCTGCCTTCTTGAGTCGCTGCAGTCCATGTGGGGTAGGTACTCCCACGGTGCTGTTAGGAAGGGAGTTCCAGGATTTTGACCCTGAGACAGTGAAGGAACGGCAATATAGTTCCAAGTCAGGATGGTGTGGGACTTGGACAGGAACTTGCAGGTGGTGGTGTTCCCATGCAACTGCTGCCCTTGTCCTTTTAGATGGTACAGGTCGCGGAAGATGCTGTATAAGAATCCTTGCTGCGTTGCTTTGATTAGAACTGTTTTGATATTGGCGGTTAAACAATTGGTGCAAATGTATCAGGTGAAGAGCGAGGGTGGGTGTGGGGGGTGGGTGGGGGGTGGCAGATACTGGCAGTTTTGAAGATTTTATTTTGTTCCTTGACTAAAAACGGTACCGTGAGGGAATTTATAACTGCAACACTCAATATAAACCAATACGCGCTAATTGCTGATACAGACACTTCAGGTTTATTTCAGACACCAAGAAACACCCACACATCCAGACTGATCCTAGTCTGCATTAACTACATGTTTCTTACTGCTGGATATTTGCTTGCTGATTTCCCAACATTTTTATTACCTATTCCATGGTGTTATTGCTAAAAAAATTCATTACTTTTTTCACTTGAATCCATGTCTGGCTCTACACATGTGTAACTTTTCTGACCTCAGTGAGATAGTTAACACGAAAAATACGAGGTATGAACCCCCAGAGCAATTTAAAGAATTACATGACAAGATTTCACTTTAAGACTTTTATTATAGAAATTAAACGAAAAGAAATGCCCATTAACTGAATCGTGCTTTGTGAGTAGCTGATACCCCAAATTACAAAGAAAGGTATTTTGTTTACTTATTAAAATAGTTGAAAACCTTCACAGCACATTTACACATTGCACAGTCCTTTTTGATGGCGAAATCCTTTGTGATTACAAGTCCCAAATTCCTCCCAGCTGCAATGGGTTGGATCTCCCATACCTTTACAAAAATAGATGTCCTCTTCACGCACTTCTCCGAGCACTTCCGACCTGGAGATCCATGAATAAGGTGTTTTCTGGTGATCCTTCTTCTTCTCTGCAAGCTTCAACTTTTGAAACAAGTTCAAGTCTTTGCAGTCTTTCGCTGTATCAGGCTTCCAATAACAGGTGTTCCCTCTCTCTCTCTCTCGAGGCCACCCCTGTTGTTTGTTTAAAAACGAGAAATGCTGGAAATACTCAGCAGGTCTGGCAGCATCTGTGGAGAGAGAAGCAGAGTTAGCGTTTTGGGTCAGTGACCCTTCTTCGGAACTGGCAAATATTAGAAATGTCAAAGGTTATAAGCAAGTAAAGCAGGGGTGGGGCAAGAGATAACAAAGGAGAAGGTGTAGATTGGACAAGGCCACAGATTAGCTGACCAGAAGGTCATGGAGCAAAGGCAAACAATATGTTAATGGTGTGGTGTCTGCTGTTTGTTTTCCTTTCTTACAGCCTCCTGTGAGGCTACAACTGCCTTCAGAAAGTCTGTGAAATTTATCTAGATTTAAAATTCAAAATATCTTATTGACCTGTTCGAATACACACAGTCCAGAAGTCTGGTTTCACAGAATCACTTGGGTCTTCCATTGTTCCCAGATGTTAACAGCTGCCCGGTACATTCACATTCTCTGAATTACTGACTCCACAACCCGAAATTCTGGAAAGGCAAAACCCATTGCTCTTCAGGTGTTAGCACTGCAGTCTCTGTTTTCCAAATGAAATGCTTTGATTTGTGTTCTCTGTTGTCCTGGTAACCAAGACTTCTGTCTTGCCATTGTGCAGAGTGGATGTAAGGTCACCTAATCTTCCTGACTCCATCTTGAACCTTTAAAAATCACAATTTTTAAAGCATAACCATGTTACAAGGTCCAGCATTCATAACAGTAACCCACCCAGAGATAATGGATCCCTCTTAAAAATCTTTTGCAATGAGATTGCATTCAATTGTTTTTAACGTTTTAATCTGATGCTTTTAAACAGGTATTACTTGAAGTAGGGCTTATGTGTAGCTCATTTAACCGTTTATTCTGTTCTTCTGGATGCTGTAATCTTTCTGAAATTACATAGAATGTACCACACAGAAACCGGCCTTTCGGCCCAGCTGATCCATACTGCTCTGCACGAGCCGACTCTCACCTCCCTTCATCTAACCCTTTCAGCAGGACCTTCTATTCCTTTCTCTCTCGTGTTTATCTAGCTTCATACATATCAGAGGTCAGTTAAGTGTTCTTTTAAAGTGCCAGGAAATTGGGCAGAGAACTTCATGATATGCTTCTGGTCATCACACACTTAACAGAATGGAAGTCTTGATGAAGGCAGTTGAAGCAACCTGCAGGACCACATGGGTGCAGTCAATGGGAGGTTACCAAATGTTAAATATCAAACCTGACCCTAACCCATTCACTTCTGTTTTTAACTGAGCTGGGTCAGGGCAGGTGACCAATCCACTCTCAGGAGGTGGGTCAGTCACTGAAATCTTTTAAGGAGGCTGTATGCCTCCCTTTTAACCCATGGAGGCTGAGTTTCCTGAGGCTCGGGAATCGCAGTAGATAAAAGAAGGCAAGAAGTGCCGGATCAGCAAGGTAAGTGTATTTGCAGCACTAGTTGTGAACCAGGAGGAGCTGGAATGCTCCCCCACCCCCCGCCTCAGGAATGCTCCCCCCAGCCTCAGGAATGCTTAGCCCAGCCTCAGGAATGCTCCCCCTAACCTCCCAAGCTTTGGTCTTTATTGGACCCCATGATTTCTGACTCCCTCCACCCCTCCCCCAATCTTCAGCTCCCTCCACTCCTCACGATCTCTGACACCCCCACGATCTTCGACACCCCTACTCCTCACAATCTCCAACTCCCTCCACTTCCCAAGATCTGCAACTCCCCCCGCAACCTCGGACACCACCACATGATCTTCGACAGCCCAACTCATTGCGATCTCTGACACCCCTCCATGATTTTCGACATCCCCATTCCCCACAATCTCTGACTCCCCCACCATCTCCAAAGCCCCACACCCCATTGATCTACAATGCCCACTCCCCATGATCAACAAGCTCCCATGATTTCCTCCCCTGTTCTTCAGCTGCCCCCACCCTGACAATTTCCGACTCCCCTCACGCCCCCGCGATCTCGGAGTCCCCCCAATCCCCAGTGATCTATGATTCCCCCCCACCACCATGATCTCCTACTTACTTGACATCTACTCCCTGGCTAATCTCCCACCTGATAAGCAGGCAGGCAGTCAACCAACCTGGCTGTTAGATAGGAAACCTGTTGAAAAATTTAGAAGACCTCCTCTGATTAATTTCAGCTGGATGTCTGGGAAACCCACACTTCACAGCCCTGAGTAAATATGTGGCGCCAATGACGCCCCGGATTTGGAAGAATCCTGCAGTCAGTGCAGAACCCAGAGCCCTATTTTGCTGCATCCAGATGTCAATGGGGAAAGTGAAAAATTTGTTTGCTCTAGCAAACAAATTATCAGTCATCTGTTTATTACAAACATAATCTGCAGATTAGCCAATGTGACTGATATTCCCAGCGCAACCTGGAAGGAGCTGGAGGCAAAGAATTTCAGGGCTGCATTGACCTTGACTGCAGCAGACAATGTTAAATGAGCTGCCACAGTTGGCTGCAGATCTTCTCACAGGATATGACATAACTCAAGGCCTCCCAGGAGAAGTGAAACCGTCTTATACACTGTTCCTCAGAGATCTGCAAGTATGCTGTTTTGGACCTATAAATGCTGTTGGGAAGATAAGGATTTTTCTGAGCACACATTCCTTATCCTCCGCCACATCTGCCACCTCCAGCGTGATGCCACCACCAATTACATCTTGCCTTCCCCTCCCCTGTCAGCATTCTGAAGGGATTGTTCCCTCCGGGATACCCTGGTCCATTCCTCCATCACAGCCATCCCCTTCCCATGGCAACTTCCCATGCAATCACAGGAGGTGTATTATCTGCCCTTTTACCTCCTCTCTCCTCACCATCCAAGGCCCCAAACACTCCTTTCAGGTAAAGCAGCAATTTACTTGTATTTTCTTCAATTTAGTATACTGTATTCACTGCTCACAATGCGGTTGCCTCTACACTGGGGAGACCAAACACAGATTGGGTGACTGCTTAGAGGAATACCTCTGCTCAGTCCAAAAGCATGACCCCAAGCTTCCGGTTGCTTGCCATTTCAACATTCCCCCCTGCTGTCATGTCCACATTTCTGTCCTTGGCCTGCTGCAGTGTTCCAGTGAACATCAATGCAAGCTCAAGGTGCAGCACCTGATCTTTCGATTAGACATTCTACAGCCTTGCGGACTCAACATTGAGTTCAATAATTTATATTTTTCTATTTTTTTATTATTGTATTTTATTTCATTTTTAACCATGTTCTTGTTTTTTCATGCGGACAGAGCTACTCATTATTCTACCATTAACACTCTCTCTGGACTAAAGCTTTGTCTTTCACCACAAGCATTAACACACTCTTTGTCTTTGTCCAATGAAGCTTTGTTATTTAATCTTTCCTGCCCTCTGCCCTATTACACACCTTCCCTTTTGTTCTCTTTCCCACCCCCCACCCCTTCACTTGTTCAAAACCTAATTCTTTTCTAACCTTTGCCAGTTCTGATGAAAGTTCACTGACCTGAAACATTAACTCTGCTTCTCTCGCCACAGATGCTGCCTGACCTGCTGAGTATTTCCAGCACATTCTGTTTTTATTCCTTATACTTGCTCTCCCTCCAGCCTCAGCTCTGTTCACTCCTTCCTCCTTCTTTTCCTCCTCCACATCTTCCTCCCCCTCCTCTTCTCCCAGAGTGAGATTCCTAAAAATACCATCATGGAGAAACAAATTCAATGCCCTAAAGATCCCTTTATAATAGTAGCTAAAAAAACTCTTCTGAAATTTTAAGTTTAAAATACCTACAAGCCAGAGCCAGGAAAATGCATTCAAATGCTCCAGACAGCTTTCCTTGAGAACAGTAGAGGATCCCTTTAAAGAGCATTTGAAGTAGCTGCCTCAGAATGTCGAACACACATGCTAGTAGTCAGGTGGCAAGGTTGGGAAATCGCATCAGTGATCACATCGTGTTAGAAATGGCAGTACACACCCTGATTTGCATGATATTCCTGCCTATTTCTCATGGGAGCTCTGGCTGGCAAGAATTATTGCACCCCAACCATCACCCCCTGTCTACCTCCCTGCACCCCAACCCCAGCATACAGAAATCAGGCAGCCCTGCACAAATTGGACACAAGAAACTAACACTCCATTTTCCACCTACTACCATTTTGGAGCACAAACAGGGCAGTGAGGAAAACAAAATCACCACCGTTGCCATTTCTCCACTTCATCTAAGTTTTTGACCTCACTAAGGGGTGCATTGACATTGCAGCCCCGTGAACTGTCACATAAGAACATAGGCAATAGAAGCAGGAGTAGGTCATTTGCCCCTTTGGGCCTTTGTCACTACTTAATATGACCATGGCTGATCTTCTACCTTAATTTCACCTTCCTGCACTCACTCTCATAACTCTTAATTCCCAAAGATTTACCAATCTCTGTCTTGAATATGTTCAATGACTAAGCATCCACAGCCCTCTGGGGTAGAGAATTCCATTGATCCATACCTATTGTCATGCAGGCCTCCACCTGCCAAGAATGAGGCACATTGATTTTGAACTGTTGCTGGAGCGAGGAAATGACTCATTGAACAGTTCAGGCGTGGCGAGGAAAAAAATTGTATACTAACAGACGGTGCTTGTGTAGACAAAGAACCATTCCCTGACACATTCAACGCACAATGGATGTTGATCAGCGGACAATGAGGGGGTGGGGAAGCGCATTCCAGGGCCTGCTGGGGTGATGCAATCCACAGGGGCCAGGACTGGTTGGATCAGCTGATCACATGACTAACTGGCTGTTCCAAAGTTTTTTGAAGTAGCCACAGAGAGTTTGAACTCAGGAGTGTCTGCTTGCTCCTGGACTAAAAAGACCTCTCCTGGCTGGCTCACCAAGATCTCTCCTGTCTGCTCCCATCTCTTTCTCATGGAACTCCAAATCCACTGAAGACACATGAACCCCAAGAGAGAAAAGTCTCCTATAGCGAACCAGGCTTAAAAAGAATACTGGGCCCCAACGAAAAGCAAGATCTATCTACAATCAAGGACTCTCCAGTGAGCTCAAAGATCCGTAACTTACCTTCTGGAGAGGAAGGGACCTGCAGGAAGAACACGGAGTGAGGAGCGGGTAAATAAAGCCCGAAGATCACAGCTTAGATCACTTACCTTCCGGGAGAGCAACGGAGAGGAGCGGACCTGCGAGAAGAACTCAGAGCGAGAAGCGGATAAATAGAGCTGGAGGATTGCAGCCTGGAGCACTTACCTTCCGGGAGAGCAGCAGAGAAGAGTCCAGGCGGGCCGGAGTTTTAAAACAAAGTGAAAAGTGACGTCATAGGAAAGCTGCAAGGTGATTGGTTGGTGAGTAACTGCTGTTAGGGAATAACTCTAAATAGCTGAATTGGTACACTACTGTTAGGGTACGTGTGTGAATAGCTTAATAATAAGGAACAAGTGAGTAGCTTTTTTTCTGAGTAAGGTTTGTTTTAGCTAGTGAACCATATTGATTTTTAGTAGGATTTATCAGTAGCATCAAAAGTAAAGGTGAGGACTTTAGATTGTAGTGGGTAGTGTTTGGAGTAGAACAAGGCCCCTAGCGTAATTAGTATTTTTTACTTAAAGGGAGTAACTAAGTAATCTAAAGGTAAGTCATGGCAGGAGAGTGCGCACCCGTGATATGCTCCTCCTGCGCTATGTGGGAAATCAGGGAAACTGGAAGTTTCCCTGACGACCATGTGTGCAGGAAGTGTATCCATCAGCAGCTACTGGCTACCCGCATTACGGAGCTGGAGCTGCGAGTGGATTCACTGTGGGGCATCCGCGATACTGAGATCATCATGACTAGCACGTTTAGCAAGGTGGCCACACCGCAGGCAAATGCTGCAAAGGCAGAAAGGGAATGGGTGACCACCAGGCAGAGTACAAGAAGGCAGGTAGTGCAGGAGTCCCCTGTGGCTATCTCCCTCTCTAACAGATATATCACTTTGGATATTGTTAGGGGTGATGGCTCAGGGGCAAGCAGCAAGAGCCAAGTTCATGGCACCATGGGTGGCTCTGCTGCACAGGAGGGGAGGAAGAAGAGTGGCAGAGCTATAGTGATAAGAGATTCAATCGTAAGGGGAACAGATAGGCATTTCTGCGACCGCAAAAGAGACTCCAGGATGGTATGTTGCCCCCCTGGTGCTAGGGTCAAGGATGTCTCTGAGTGGCTGCAGGGCATTCTGAGGGGGTAGGGCGAGCAGCCAGTTGTCGTGGTACATATCGGTACCAACGACATAGTTAAAAAAAAGGCATGAGGTCCGACAAGCTGAATTTAGGGAGTTAGGACATAAATTAGGACGGTGTACCTACCCCACATGGACTGCAGCGGTTCAAGAAGGCAGCTCACCACCACCTTCTCAAGGGCAATTAGGGATAGGCAATAAATGCTGGCCTGGCCAGCGACGCCCACATCCCATGAATGAATTTTTAAAAATTTTAAAAGTAGGACCTCAAAGGTAGTAATCTCAGGATGTCCTGGGACATTGGGACTGGTTCTGGGGAAGGTGGGACCAGTACAAGCTTGACGGGTTGCATCTGGACAGGACCAGGACCAATTTCCTCAGGGGAGTGTTTGCTAGTGCTGTTGGGGAGGGTTGAATGGGAGGGGGATGGGAATCTGAGCAGGGAGACAGAGGAGGGGGAAACAAGGATAGAAATGAAAGACAGAAAGGTAAGAAGCAAAAGTGGAAGGCAGAGAAAACAAGGGTGAGAAACAAATGGGGCCATAGTGCAAAATAAATCTAAGATAACTAACAATGTTAAAAAGACAAGTCTAAAGGCATTGTGTCTTAATGCACAGAGCATTCGCAATAAGGTAGATGAATTAACAGCGCAAATAGATATTACCGGTTATGATATAGTTGCGATTACGGAGACATGGCTGCAGGGTGACCAAGGATGGGAACTGAACATCCAGGGGTATTCAATATTTAGGAAGGACAGGCAAAAAGGGAAAGGAGGAGGGATAGCGTTGTTAGTAAAGGAGGAAATCAATGCAATAGTAAGGAAGGATATTGGCTCGGAAAATGTGGAATCTGTATGGGTGGAGCTAAGAAACACCAAGGGGCAGAAAACATTGGTGGGGGTTGTCTATAGGCCCCCAAAAATGTGGAGATGTAAGGAATGGCATTAAACAGGAAATTAGAGTCGCATGTAATAAGGATACAACAGTAATCATGATTGACTTTAATCTACATATAGATTGGTCAAACCAAATTAGCAATAATACTGTGGAGGAGAATTTCCTGAAGCGTGTACGTGACGGTCTTTTAGACCAATACATTGAGGAACCAACTGGAGAACAGGCTATCCTAGACTGAGTATTGTGCAATGAGAAAGGATAAATTAACAATCTTGTTGTGCGGGGTCCCTTGGGGAGGAGCGACCATAACATGATAGAATTCTTCATTAAGATGGAGAGTGAAGTAGTTGAATCTGAAACTAGGGTCCTGAATCTAAATAAAGGAAACTACAAATGTATGAGGCGCAAGTTGGCTCTGGTAGATTGGAGAACTTTACTAAAATGGTTGTCGGTGGACAGGCAATGGATAATATTTAAAGAACGTGTGCATGAATTACAATAACTATTAATTCCTGTCTGGCGCAAAAATAAAACCAGAAAGGTGGCTCAAACGTGGCTTACAAAATAAATTAGGGATAGTATTAGATCCAAAGAGGAGGCATATAAAATTACCAGAAAAAGCAGCAAGTCTGAGGATTGGGACCAGTTTACAATTCAGCAAAAGAAGACAAAGAGATTGATTAAGCGGGGGAAAATAGAGTATGAGAGTAAACTTGCGGGGAACATAAAAACTGACTGTAAAAGCTTCAATAAATATGTGAAGAGATTTGGATTAGTGAAGACAAATGTAGGTCCCTTACAGTCAGAAACGGGGCACATTATAATGGGGAACAAAGAAATGGCAGAACAATTAAACACATACTTTGGTTCTGTCTTCACAAAGGAGGACACAAATAACCTCCCAGAAATGTTAGGGAATCAAAGATCTAATGAGAGGGAGGAACTAAAGGAAATCAGTATTAGTAAAAAAATAGTGCTAGGGAAATTAATGGGGTTAAAGGCTGACAAATCCCCAAGGCCTGATAATCTACATCCCAGAGTACTAAAGGAAGTGGCCCTGGAAATAGTGGATGCATTGGTGGTCATCTTCCAAAATTCTATAGACTCTGGAGCAGTTCCTACAGATTGGAGGCTGGCAAATGTAACCCCACTATTTAAAAAAGGAGGGAGAGAAAAAACAGGAAATTACAGACCATTTAGCCTTACATCAGTAGTGGGGAAAAAGCTAGAGTCTATTATAAAGGATGTGATAGCAGAACACCTGGAAAGCATAAACGGGATTGGGCAAAGTCAGCATGGGTTTACGAAAGGAAAATCATGCTGAGTTTTTTGAGGATGTAACTAGTAGAATAGATAAGGGAGAACCAGTGGATGTGGTGTATATGGATTTTCAGAAGGCTTTTGATAAGGTCCCACATATGAGATTAGTGTGCAAAATTAAAGCACATGGGATTGGGGGTAATAGTCTGGCATGGATTGAGAATTGGTTGACAGACAGGAAACAGGGAGTAGGAATAATTGGGTCTTTTTCCGGGTGGCAGGCAGTGACTAGTGGAGTACCACAGGGATCAGTGCTTGGGCCCCAGCTATTCACAATATATATTAATGATTTGGGTAAGGGAACTAAATGTAACATTTCCAAGTTTGCAGATGACACAAAGCTGGGGGGAATGTGAGCTGTGAGGAGGATACAAAGAGGCCCCAATGTGATTTGGACAAGTTGGGTGAGTGGGCAAAAGCATGGCAGATGCAGTATAACATGGATAAATGTGAGGATATCCATTTTGGTTGTAAAAACAGAAAGGCAGATTATTATCTGAATGGTGATCGATTGGGAAAGGGGGAGGTACAACGAGACCTGCATGTTGTTGTACACCAGTCGCTGAAAGCAAGCATTCCGGTGCAGCAAGCAGTTAGGAAGGCGAATGATCTGTTGGCCTTCATTGCAAGAGGATTTGAGTACAGGAACAAGGATGTCTTACTGCAGTTATACAGGGCTTTGGTGAGACCACATCTGGAGTATTGTGTACAGTTTTGTTCTCCTTATCTGAGGAAGGATATTCTTTCCATGGAGGGAGTGCAAAGAAGATTTACTTGGCTGATTCCTGGGATGGCACGATTGACGTACGAGGAGAGATTGGGTCAACTAAGCCTATATTCACTGGAGTTTAGAAGAATGAGATGGGATCTCATAGAAACATATAAAATTCTAACAGGACTGGACAGGCTAGATGCAGGGAGGATGTTTCCGATGGCTGGGGAGTCCAGAACCAGGGGTCACAGTCTCAGGATACAGGGTATGCCATTTAGAACCGAGATGAGGAGAAATTTCTTCACTCAGAGGGTGGTGAACTTGTGGAATTCTCTACTGCAGAAGGCAGTGGAGGCCAAGTCATTAAATATATTCAAGAAGGAGATAGATATATTTCTTAATGCTAAAGGGATCAAGGGATATGGGGAGAAAGCGGGAACAGGGTACCGAATTAGACGATCAGCCATGATCTTTTTTGAATGGCGGAGCAGGGCCGAATGGCCTACTCCTGCTCCTATTTTCTATGTTTCTATGTAACAAAAAACCCTCTTCAGAGATTGCCTCCAACTGTTCCACTTTATTTCTTCTGCTCTGTTCTGTCTCTATCTGCATGTGTGTATTGCATATGCATGCTAGCGTGGTCGCGTTGTGTATTCATAGGCATTAACCAAATTAGAGGTTAAGTTTAAGTTTAAGAAATTTCAACTTTTCTTCTTTAAACCTAAGAAAGCCTGTTTGTGCTGGTTTCTTTGCCTTGTAATTGGAAAGCGGTGAACAAGGATTCACCAAGGGGGAGCTAAAAACACAGTGTTTTAAAAATTAAACCCTGTTATGGTAAGACCAGGTGAAGGCTGAGAGGGACCCCTAGACACCTTTCTCACCTGGTCGTAACACTATTGAGTGAAGAAATTATTCCTCATCACCATCCTAAATGGCCAACCCCTTATTCGGAGACTGAGACCCCTGGTTCTAGACTCTCCAGCCATAGAAAACATCCTTCCAGCCTCTACCCTATCAATCTCTTTAAGAATTTTATATGTTTCAATGAGCTCATCTCTCATTCTGCTAAATACCTGGGAATATAATCCCAGTCTATTTAATCACACCTCATAGGACAATCCCCTCATCCCAGGAATCAGTCTAATGAATTTTTGTTGCACACCTTCCAAGACTAGTATATCCTTCCTTAGGTAAGGAGGCTAAAACCGTACCCAGTAGTCTACGTGTGGTCTCACCAAGGCCCTATACAATTACAGTAAGACTTCTTCACTCTTATACTATAATCCTAATTGTTTGCTGTATCTGCATGTTAACTTTCTTTGATTCATGTACAAGGACACCAAGTTTTCTCTGAGTACCAACAATTCCCAGTCTCTCATGATAATGTCACACAGACTTGAACTTTGTAGTTACACATAGATTTAAAATTTTCAGTAATTCTGCAGCTGTTTCTCTGCTCCTTGATCTGCACAGGACTACCGTGAACTTTAACATATTAACACATTTTCATTTTGTGTGCCTGTGCACATCACACTAAATGCATAAATCTCATAAAGGGAAAGTAAATCTCATAAAGTGAAACTGAAAACTGAATTAAGAAGATTTTAGTCAACATGAACAAGTAATGCTAAACTTTCTGGGGGATACTTGACCTGCAGATAGTCATATCCTGGCTTCAATCCTCTAGTATTATACAGCACACCTGAATTATGGAAAACCAGAATTTTGCTGCTGGTCGTGGATTTTTATTTGGGATTGAGACACCAAACGGCTAAAGGTTTCAATCCACCTATTAGCTTTTGCCACACAGTCAGCTTTGCCAGTCTGACTCCAGAGTTATCCTGCCACTTTGCATCACTGTCTCGCTGTTTCTGTTTCACAGCAACACAACAATGACAGTATAACTGCAGGCTGAATATGGTGTGATACCACTTTCTATCTGAGTGGTGAATACATTTTCACCATGGACGCCAGTTTCTGTCACTTTTAGGCTCTCAGTCCAAAAGGTCGCAACTGTCAGGACTTGATAGTGACAGGGTCGTATTAGAAACCGTAGAAAAGATTCAGCACAGATGGAGGCCATTCAGCCCATCGTGTCTGTGCTGGCCATCAAGCACATATCTATTCTAATCCCAGTTTCCAGCACTTGGCCCGTAGCCTTGTATGCTATGGCGTTTCAAGTGCTCACCTAAATGCTCCTTAAATGTTGTGAGGGTTCCTGCCTCTACCACCCCTTCAGGCAGTGTGTTCCAGATTCCAACCACCCTCTGGGTGAAATTTTATTTTCCCTCAAATTCCCTTTAAACCTCCTGCCCCTTAGTTTAAATCTATGTCCCCTGGTTATTGACAGCTCCGCTAAGGGAAAATGTTTTTTCCTATCTACCCTATCTATGCCCCTAATTTTGTATACCTCAATCATATCCCCCCTCAGCCTTCTCTGCTCTAAGGAAAACAACCCTAGCCTATCCAGTCTCTCTTCATAGATGAAATACTCCAGCCCAGGCAACACCCTGGTGAATCTCTTTTGCACCCTCTCCAATGCAATCACAGCCTTCCTTCAGTGTGGCAACCAGAAATGTACACAGTACTCCAGCTGTGGCCGAACTAGCATTTTATACAGTTCCATCATAACCTTCCTGCTCTTGTATTCTATGCCTCGGCTAATAATGGCAAGTATCCCATATGCCTTCTTGACCACCTTATCTACTTGTGCTACTGCCTTCAGTGATCTATGGACAAGTACACCAAGGTCCCTCTGACCTTCTGTAGTTCTTAGGATCCTACCATCCATTGTATATTCCCTTGACTTGTTAGTCCTCCCAAAATGCATTACCTCACATTTATCAGGATTAAATTCCATTTGCCATTGCTCTGCCCATCTTACCAACCCATCTCTATCGTCCTGTAATCTAAGGCTTTCCTCCTCACTATTTACGAGACCATCAGTTTTCATGTCATCTGCGAACTTACTGATCATACCTCCTATATTCACGTCTAAATCATTAATGTACACTACAAACAGCAAGGGTCCCAGCACCGATTCTGTGGTACACCACTGGTCACAGACTTCCATTCGTAAAAACAACCCTCGACCATCCCCCTCTGCCTCCTGCCACTAAGCCAATTTTGGATCCAATTTGCCAAATTGCTCTGGATCCCATGGGTTCTTACCTTCTTAACAAATGTCCCATGCGGCACCTTATCAAAAGCCTTACTGAAGTCCATGTAGGCTACATCAACTGCTTTACCCTCATCTACACATCTAGTCACCTCCTCAAAAAATTCAATCAAGTTTGTTAGACATAATCTCCCCCTGACAAAACCATGCTGACTATCCTTGATTAATCCCTGCCTCTCCAAGTGGAGATTAATCCTGTCCCTCACCTGTGCCAGTTGAAAAAACTAGCCGCCCAATCTAATCCGACCTTCCAGCACCTGGTCCATAGCCTTGCAGGTTACAGCACTTCAGATGCAGGTCCAGGTACCTCTTAAGTGAGTTGAGGATTTCTGCCTCCACCACCAATATAGGCAGTGAATTCCAGACACCCACTGCCATTTGGCTGAAAAAGGTTTTCCTCATGTCCCCTCTAATCCTTCTACCAATCACCCTAAATCTCTGCCCCCTGGTAATTGACCTCTCCAATAGGGGAAACAGGTCCTTCCTGTCTACTCTATCTAGGCCCCTCATAATTTTGTACACCTCAATTAAGTCAGCCCTCAGCCTCCTCTGTTCTAAGGAAAACAACCCTAGCTGATCAAATCTTTCCTCATAGCTGCAATTTTCAAGTCCTGGCAACATTCTTGTAAATCTCCTCTGTACTCTCTCCAGAGCAATTATGTCCTTCCTGTAATGTGGTGACCAGAACTGTATACAATATCCAGCTGTGACCTAACCAGCGTTTTATACAGTTCCAGCATTACATCCCTGCTTTTGTATTCCAAACCTCGCCCAATAAAGGAAAGCATTCCATATGCCTTCTTCACCACTCTATCTACTGTCCTGCCACCTTCAGGGACCTGTGGACATGCACTCCGAGTTCCCTCACTTCTTCTACCCCTCTCAAAATCCATAGTACTGCAATAGTGAGCTGGATTCTGCGGCAAGGCCCAAAGTCCTGCCACCAGGACTAGAAGCAGGAGTTGCTTCTGCTCGAGTGGGGCTATGGGGGTGGGGGTGTATTGGTGGGGTCTGCTGGAGAATGGAATTCTGTGGCGGCTGGCCAATTAACTGGCAGGAGGCTGAAGAGGTGCCTAGTCAGGCAATGGTGGTGGAGGTGCAGGCAACATATTTAAAGGGCTACCAGCACTCTCTCAATCATTCCTCCCATTGACTGCATCTACTGAAGACCTGGGGACAAAGGCTTGTGAAGGAATGGCAGAAGGAAGATCGCGGGTGGCCCTACAGTTCAGTGATGCTTCCCTGCAGGTTCTCCTCCAGGCTGTTTGGGCAAGGAGGGAGGCCTTCTTCCCCCAGTAAGGGAGGAGGAGACTGCCCACCAGACCAAGCAAGCCTGGACGGAGATTGCAAAGGAGGTCAGTGGCCAGGGAATCAACCCTAGATCCTGGCTTCAGTGCCACAAATGGGTTATGACCTCATGCGATCTGCCAAGGTGAGTGCATCACACATTTCTTTCCTTAAAGTCTTACATGTGACTATGCGTGAGTGTGTGATTGGTAGAAAGGGAATGCCAACTCAGTCAGTGGCAACGGCCATGAAGCAGCATTGCCTGTCATAGGAATGACAGCCTCTCAGTGAATGTCCCCAGTCCAACAGGGTTGGCTCTTGCACTGCCACTTCTGAGAGGCTGCATGCAGGAGGCATTCCTGTGGCACCATCATGGACAGTCAGGCTGCCACCAGCACAGGCATGTGATTAACAATGGTCATTTATGTGCTTGCAGGAGAAGACTGCAAATAATGCTGAAGAAAGAGCCAAGACTGGCAGCAGGGTTCCTTCCCTTGCCATCCTGACCCCCATGGAGGAGGAGGCTCTCAAACATGGAGGGCAGTATAGGGTCTGTTCCGTTGCAGGAGTGGAAACACAAGAGAGTGAGTGGCCCATGGATGGGCACAAAAGAGCCTCTTGAGAAGTCGTGGCATATTGCTCATGTGTCCACCACTGGTCCCATGGAGCTCCATGCTAGGAGTAATCTGAAGGATGTGATGGAATGTGCATTACCCTCTAATTATTCTTCTCTCTCACAAAGGCCAAAGACATGACCAGCCAGCTCCAGTGAACTGAGTGGGCACCATCCACCTCTGAGGAGGAGGAGGGGACCTCAGAGGGTGCACCGTCACATCATTCCCCTGCACCCTCCCCCAGCGCAGCTAATCTCAGATCGGTGGGCACCTGCTCACAAGTAGATTTGGGGTCACAACCTGGTGAGAAAACCACAAACACACCTGAGCAGCTGATGGAGGCTGTGACAGCCGAGGCCACTGACGCTCAGAGGTCTGTGAGAGGCCAAGGTGATCCAGACGACATGCCGCTGGAGTCTTCAGCAAGGTGGCAGATGCTGGAGCTACAGTATGAGGTGCGCGAACATCTGGCAGAGCTTCCAGAAGCTATGTGCACCCTGGCACGGACGATGGAGGACTCCATCCAGGCCATGAGTGCTGCCATTTCTCACATGTGTGCATTTGGCTTCCTCCATCGAGAGATTGGTGACCCTCATGACAGCCACATCCACTCAGGAGGTGCGTGCAGACTTGCATGCCATCACCACCCATGTGTTTTATGGACCAATGGCTGGGCGAGGGGTTGTGGGGGGGGTGGTGGAGGGATTAGGCACCCAGAGTCAGTGCCAGGTCCTTGGACTCCTCAGGTGAGCAGGGAGATACAAGTGTGCCTTGAAAGGCAGAAGGAACAGCTGCCTGATGCATCTGGAGCTCCTCTCAGGGTGCTCCAGGCATCTGGGCAGCAGCTCCTCAGCCCCTCTGTCAGTGACACCAGTGCCTCACTTAGCCACGATGACAGAGAAGGCTCCTGTATATGCAGGAGGCCCTCAAAATACCAGAGCCCTCCAGGCCTCAGGCAGCCATAGATACATAGAAAATAGGAGCAGGAGTTGGCCAATTGGCCCTTCGAGTCTGCTCCGCCATTCAATATGATCATGGCTGATCATCCAACTCAGTAACCTGTTCCCACTTTCGCCCCATACCCTTTGATCCCATTAGACCCAACAGCTATATCTAACTCCTTCTTGAAAACATTCAATGTTTTGGCCTCAACTGCTTTCTGTGGTAGCGAATTCCACAGACTCACTACTCTCTGGGTGAAGAAATTTCTCCTCATCTCAGTCCTGAAAGGTTTACCCCGTATCCTTAGACTATGACCCCTGGTTCTGGACTCCCCCACCATTGGGAACATCCTTCCTGCATCTACCCTGTCAAGTCCTGTTAGAATTTTATAGGTTTCTATGAGATCCCCCCTCACTCTTCTGAACTCCAGCGAATATAATCCTAACCGACTCAATCTCTCCTCATATGTCAGACCCGCCATCCCAGGAATCAGTCTGGTAAACCTTTGTTGCACTCCTTCTATAGCAAGAACATCTTTCCTCAGATAAGGAGAACAAAACTGCACACAATATTCCAGGTGTGGCCTCACCAAGGCCCTGTATAATTGCAGCAAGACATCCCTGCTTCTGTACTCGAATCCTCTCGCTATGAAGGCAAAAATACCATTTGCCTTTTTTACCGCTTGTTGCACCTGCATGCTTACCTTCAGCAACTGGTGTACGAGAACACACAGGTCTCGCTGCATATTCCCCTTCCTCAGGTTATAGCCGTTCAGATAATAATCTGCCTTCCTGTTTTTGCTACCAAAGTGGACAACCTCACATTTATCCACATTATACTGCATCTGCCATGCATTAGCCCACTCACTCAACTTGTCCAAATCACCCTGAAGCCTCTCTGCATCCTCCTCACAACTCACCCTCCCACCCAGTTTTGTGTTATCTGCAAATTTGGAGATATTACATTTAGTTCCCTCATCTAAATCATTAATATATGGTGTGAATAGCTGGGGTCCTAGCACTGATCCCTGTGGTACCCCACTAGTCACTGCTTGCCATTTGGAAAAAGACCCATTTATCCCTACTCTTTGTTTCCTGTCCGCCAATCAATTTTCTATCCATCACAAAACACTACCCCCAATCCCATGCGCTTTAATTTTACATGCTAATCTCTTAAGTGGGACTTTTTCGAAAGCCTTCTGAAAGTCCAAATAAACCACATCCACTGGCTCTCCCTCATCAACTCTACTGGTTACATCCTCAAAGAATTCTGGTAGATTTGTCAAGCATGATTTCCCTTTCGTAAACCATATGGACTCTACTCGATTCTACCACTGTTCTCTAAGTGCTCTGCTATAAAATCTTTGATAATGGACTCGAGAATTTTCCCCACTACCAACGTCAGGCTGACTGGTCTATAATTCCCTGCTTTCTCTCTACCTCCCTTTTTAAATAGTGGGGTTACATTAGCTATCCTCCAATCTGTAGGAACTGTCTATAGTCTATAGTCCAGAGTCTATAGAATCTTGGAAGATGACCACCAATGCATCCACTATTTCTAGGGCCACTTCCTTAAGTACTCTGGGATGCATACCAGCAGGCCCTGGGGATTTATCGGCCTTCAATCCCATCAATTTCCCCATCACCATTTCTCTACTAATACTGATTTCCTTCAGTTCCTCTCTCTCACTAAGTCCTGTGTTCCCAACATTTCTGGTATGATATTTGTGTCCTCCTTTGTGAAGACAGAACCAAAGTATGCATTTAGTTGGTCAGCCATTTCTTTGTTCCCCATAATAAATTCCCCTGTTTCTGACTGTAAGGGACCTACATTTGCCTTCACCAATCGTTTTCTCTTCACATACCTATGGAAACTTTTACAGTCAGTTTTTATGTTCCCCGCAAGCTTGCTCTCATACTCTATTTTCCCCTTCTTAATCAATCCATTGGTCCTCCAGAGGATGACCGACAAACGATGACCGCCAAGGCAATTGAAAGCCCGGGGCTGCAAGGTCAGCAGCCTGCCTCCACCTCAGCTGACAGTGCAGGGGGAGCACAATGTAAAAGCACACAAAAGAGATTTAAGAAGAGCACCTAGCTTCACTCAGGGTTCAAAGGTTAATATTTTATTAAGGTATTCTACCTTGCTGTCTTTTTGTTCTTCAATAAATATGGAATTTAGCAAGGCAAGAGCAATCCTTATATTTCTTGCAGGCCTTCAGGAGTGCCCAGGCTCCCTCAAAGGGTGCGATGGGAGGGAGCACACCGTGTAAGGTCGATGCATTCTAATATCTTAATGGGTGCAGGTACATGGTGAGGGCAATGACAGAAGTGGCAACAGGGCTAAGAGATGGCTTTAACTTTATTGGATTGCATGGACTGTTAGCAAGGATCATCTGAAATGTACATGTATTAGCGTGTCCTGAGCCTCCCTCGCACGTATCACATTGCGCCTTGTCTGTGGTCCCTGGAGTTCTTCATCATGCAGAACCTGGTCATCCTCTTCCATATCCTCATCATCGGAGGAGGTCTCCTTACTTAAGAAAGCATATAATTGCACTGGAAGCAGTTCAGAGAAGGTTCACTGGACTGATTCCTGGAACGAGAGAGTTATCTTATGAGGAAAGCTTGGACAGGTTGGGTCTGTATTCATTGGAGTTTGGAAGGATGAGGGGTGATCTTATTGAAACATATAAGATCCTGAGGGGACTTCATAGGCTGAATGTTGAAAGAGTGTTTACCCTTGTGGGAGAGACTAAAACTAGGGGGCACAGTTTAAAAATAAAGGGTCTCCCATTTAAGACAGAGATGAGGAGAATTTTTTTTCTCTCAGGAGGATCTTGAGTCTGTGGAATTCTCTTTCCCAGAGAGCAATAGAAGCAGGGTCATTGAATGTTTTTAAAGCAGAGGTAGACAGATTCTTGACAAACAAGGGAGCCAAAGGATATCAGGGGTAGGCAGGAAAGTGGAGTTGAGTCCACAAACAGATCAGTCATGATGTTATAGAATGGTGGAGCAGGCTTGAGGGGCCGAATGGCCTACTCCTGCTTCTAGTCATACGTTCGTATGTTCACAATATCCTCATTGGTCAAAGCCTCTGTAGCACTAGGTTGTGCAGAGCACAGCATACCACCACGATACGCAAGATCCTTGCTGGGGCACAATGAAGGGCGCCTTTGGATTGATCCAGGTATCTGATCTGCATCTTCAGAAGCTCTATGGCCTGCTTGATCATTTCTCAAGTTGTCTCGTGGCAGGTGTTGTACCTCTCCTCTGCATCAGTGCTTGGGCTCTTCACAGGCTTCAGTCGGCACATCTTCAGTGGGTAGCCCTTGTCAACCAGTATTCATCCTTGAAGGTACATTGTGGGTCTGAAAAGGTCTGGTACCTGTCCTTAGTATGTAGGCAGCATGACTGCTTCCCGGGAACCTTGCACATGCCTGCAGGAGCCTTTTGTGGTGGTTGCAGACCAGTTGTACATTCAGCGTGTGGAAGCCATTTCTGGTGATGAAAGCCTCTGCCTGATCTGTGGGAGGCTTGATGGCCACATGTGTGCAGTCGATGACACCCTGCACCTGGGGGGAATCCAGCCGATGGCTCTGAATCCTCTGGCCCTCTCAGCCTGACTGCCTGGATCGGTACAAAAGTGCACATATTGGCTGGCCCTCTTGAAGATGACATTGGTGATCATCTTGATGCAGCAATGAGCCACAGATTGGGAGATTCCACACATAGCTCCAGTGGATCCGTGGAATGATACTGAGGTATAGAAATTCAAAGCCACGGCGACCTTCAGCAACATTGGCATTGCGTGGCCACCACTTCTCATGGGGCTCAACCGTCTTCCATTAAGGCACACAGCTCTGTGATGGTCTCCCTGGAGAGGCGCCGTCTTCGTGACACTGCAACATTTGTAGGTAGCTGAGTCTCAGCTGGTAGACCCACCCCGGTGGGTATCCTCCTCTGCGCGCTGGTTGCGTGCCACTCTGCAACCTCCTCCTAAGGCTGAAGCTCCTGGTGGCCCTCAGGTTGCTGCTGCTCTGCTCCCCATGGCTGCTGCTCTCATCCTCTCTGATTCTCACTCACTGGAGTTCCTGAAGCCTGAGTGAGGTCCATGGCAGGTAGCTGTACTCAGTTTCCAGGGCCTCTCACCCCCACTGCTTTATTCACTCAAGTGCCACTTCTGACATGGCACTGTTGCAGTTTGCCCCCGATGTGCTGGCAAGTTTGACCCTGCTCCCGACTGCCACTGCCAATGGCAAGTGGTGTTCCACCCTCCCTTCCAGGCCAAGCTCGCATTCACAACGGCTGCCATCTGGAACTAACATTGACCTCCTGCTAACTCATCACCTCCTTATACCTGATGAGGCTCTGAAACCCCATGGTTCCCATGCACTCTTTGGAAAATTTGGAAGCCCCAGTAAAATAGCAGTTAATTGCCTGTTTAACTGGCTTAATTACCTTCTCACCATGTTAGAAACATAGAAAATAGAAACATAGAAAAAATAGGAGCAGGATTAGGCCATTCGGCTCTTCGAGCCTACACCACCATTCAATACAATCATGGCTGATCATCCAAACTCAGTACCCTGTTCCCGCTTTCTCCTCGTATCCCTTGATCCCTTTAGCTCTAAGAACTATATCTAACTCCTTCTTGAATATATTTAATTATTTGGCCTCAACTACTTTCTGTGGTAGTGAATTCCACAGGTTCACCACTCTCTGGGTGAAGAAATTCCTCCTCATCTCGGTCCTAAATGGCTTACCCCTTATCCTTAGACTGTGACCTCTGGTCCTGGACTCCCCCGCCATCAGGAACATCCTTCCTGCATCTAGTCTGTCCAGTCGTGTTAGAATTTTGTAGGTTTCTATGAGATCCCCTCTCATTCTTCTAAACTCTAGCGAATACAAGCCTAATCGACCCAATCTCTCTTCATATGTTTAGTTTAGTTTAGTTTAGTTTAGTTTAGAGATACAACACTGAAACAGGCCCTTCAGCCCACCGAGTCTGTGCCGCCCATCAACCACCCATTTATACTAACCCTATACTAATTCCATATACCACATCCCCACCTGTCCCTATATTTCCCTACCACCTACCTATACTAGGGGCAATTTATAATGGCCAATTTACCTATCAACCTGCAAGTCTTTGGCATGTGGGAGGAAACCGGAGCACCCGGAGGAAACCCACGCAGACACAGGGAGAACTTGCAAACTCCACACAGGCAGTCCTGCCATCCCAGGAATCAGTCTGGTGAACTTTCGCTGCACTCCCTCCATAGCAAGAACATTCTTCCTCAGATAAGGAGACCAAAACTGAACACAATACTCCAGATGTGGTCTCACCAAGGCCTTGTATAATTGCAGCAAGACATCCTTGCTCCTGTACTCGAATCCTCTCACTATGAAGGCGAACATACCATTTGTTACAGCACGAGGTCCTCCCACTGTGCCATATTTAACCCAATAGATACAGGCATTGACAATAGCATTTTTTGGACAAGATTAGAGAAAAAAAATGGAAAAATTATATGTATAAAACATAACAGGACAACATCCTGCTAACAGTGCCTTAAGGAAAACACCAGCTTAAACAAAATGGGCCAGAGGCACAACCTATCTACATAAATTTATACTTACAATTAATCCTTATTAAACTGGTTTAATTATATAAGTCTCTTATCTACTAAAATATACATATAATGTAATATTTATTGTCTATGAACTATGCTTGATGATACTATATATTCATGGAACAATTGGAATAATAAATTAGGTAAAAAGGTATGGTGATGTTGGAGCAATTCTAAAATAGGACCCTGTAATTATATTATCAACTGAGCATGTGCAATGGTGCTTCCTACTGGCGTTTTAAAACCTGCTAATCTATTTAATCAGCCTTGAATCATTACTTGTATCATGCTTGGTAGATGAACTAGCTACAGATGGTGTGTACAGTGTATCTCCAGTGATTGGCTAGCATGCAGCTGAGATCATCAGATGAGCATGATCCAAATGTCTTGTGCGTAACCAAACGTGACCGGCAGCAAAAGTCAGGTAAGTAATCGCTGTGATAAATTCAAGGTGGGAAATGGGAAGGTAATAGGAAGTGGTTTATTTTCAGCCTTCCCTACCCCAGGAGCATGGAATGGTAAGCACAAACACAAGCTAATCTTCGGCACACAAAATACAACTGTATGAGATATTATAATACTACATTCAAAAAGTTGAGCTTTTTTCGAAGGAACAGAGACAGAATTGGAATCACTTGATTCCCAAAGAATTGAGAAAGTTCTTGAAAGTGTTTTAGACTGTTTTGGCCATGCAAAGCAAGAATGCAGATCACTGCAAGTGCTTTGCTTATTCTTGCAGTATTTGGATGTCTTCCACTGTTCTAATGAGAGGCAGGCAGCCGAAGAAAGCCTCCCGACGGGCGACGTCTATCTGAACCTGTGAATTGTCCTTACTTTTTGAAAGTGCAGTCTCATGAACATTCAATAGATTTTACACATGGCTCAAGTTTGTGCCATCAGATGCATGAACAGGAATGCAGAAGAACATTACTTGGAGATCGCTGGCAACAGCTGCTGGGAGATTGATTGTCCATTCTGGGAGACTCCCAAGCAATCCAGGAGGGCTGGCAACTCTGTGAACAGGAGCACCATTAAAAATGGCGTCCCAAACAAATAAAAGAAATGTAGTCATCATCACTGAATTACTCAGTTTCCTCAAACTGTTTTTTGTCTCTTTTTCTTAATTTTCATTAAAACGGCTGAAGAATGTGTTCTATGTTTTTCTCTGTACTATACGTTCTGAGGCAGAAAGTCACAACAAGCCAAACGTTTACCAACATTTCTCAGTTTTAGGTATTTTGTGGAAAATAAATGTAATCCAGATCTTTTTGAATCTGTCAGAAGTGAAGGACAATTCTGTCTGAAAAGTATCTCCAAACATGGGGAACAATTTCAGTTACCTATTATTTTGCTATTTTCAGGTCAGAAAGAGACTAGAAGAGCAATGTGTTCATTTTATTACAATGGTAGCATGTATAAGTAATGCAGTCCCCATTTTCTAATGCGACTAAAGGCACTTATACAAACAGCAGCAAAAAAGCTGCCTAATAACTTTAACTGGTGCAACAATAATCCTTCAATTACTTAAATGGGCACATGAAGCAGAAATGAAAAATTAGCCCGAAGAACGAGCTGTGAAAATGACAGTCAGAAGAAAAAAAATGAATTTAAAAGGAAATGTTTCTTTTGTTGTAGGTTAAAAATAGGCTGTTTGGAATTACTTGAAAATATAAGATAAAACTGAACAGAACAAAGGATACAGAATTACTATCTTTCCCAACAGCTGTAGAACACTACCTTTGTTCACCTAAATGTAAATGGTAAAAGATGAACATTATTTAATATACAAGGACTGTACACAGAGTGCTAACATCCATTTCTCAAATATCTCATGCACTCTCATTAAAATGATGAATGATATGGATGACACCTGACAATTCTTCTTGCTACGGTGATGTTCTTTTATCTTGCAAAAAAGAACGGCTCGCATTTATATAGCGCCTTTCATGACCACAGGATGTTTCAAAGTGTTTTACAGCCAATTAAGTACTTCTGAATTGTTGTAGGAAACACAGTAGCCAATTTGCGCATAGCAAGCTCCCACAAATAGCAATGCAATAATGACCAGATAATCTGTTTTTGTCATATTGATTAAGGGATAAATATTTGCCAGGACACCAGGGATAACTCCCCTGTTCTTCGTCGAAATTGTTCCAAGGGATCTTTCATGCACCGCCCCCCCACAAACCCCCCACCCCCCACCCCACCCCACCCCACCCATCTGTCCCATAACTTACTTTTTAAATCTCTCCAATCAGGCTTCCCAGCTTCCATAGCATCAAAATGACCCTAACCGCAGTCACAAATGAATTTCTCTGTGACTGTGATCATGGTGTCCTACTCTGTACTCCTTTGAAACTCTCGATCACACCATGCTTCTCCAATGCTCCCCTTCTGTTATATAGCTCAGTGAGACTTTTCTTACTTGTTTCTACTCTCACCTATCCAATTTTAGCCACCAGTAATGGCTTCCCTTCCAGCCCTCACACCTGGGGATTCACCCAATGATCTATGCTTGGCCCCTTCCTCTTCCTCCTCTGCATGCTGCCTCTTAGCAACATCATCCGCAGACATGGGTCAGCTTCTACGTGTACGCTGATTGGAGTCGGCAACGCGTCCGTACACAGACACCAGTGTCTGTGGTAAAAGATTTTGAGGTCCGTGACTGGTAATTTCAAGGATGAAAAATTTCCCATTGGCTTCTCCTTCCAGACTAGAGCAGCTGTAAAAAAAAAATTGCAACCCAGTTTCACGGCTGACAGGTGCTGAGAGTGGGAACAGCAGTTTCTGAACTTTCATTAGATTCGGGGTTTTCTGGCTTTAAAAAAAAAATCGGAACCCGCCAGAAAGCCCAAATCTGATGGAAGTTCAGAAACTGCTGTTACCGCTCTTAGTAATGGTTAGAGAGAGGAGGGTGGGGGGGGAGAGAGGGGACAGAGAGAGGGGACAGAGAGAGGGAAGAGAGAAAAAAGGATAGGGATTGACACAGAGGAGAGAGATGGACACAGAGAGGGGAGAGAGTAAGAGATGGACAGAGAGAGGGGATGGGGATTGACAGAGAGAGAGAGAGAGAGAGAACAAGAAGGGAGAGAAAGAGATCAAGATCACTCCCAACAGATGGATTCTCCACATTGCGACATCAAGTGTGCGGGCACACATTGACTACTTGTGCACGCAAAAACAATGCCAGGTATCTCACTAAATAGGGAGAAATGCATTTTAAATCGAACTCTGTTTTGTTGGCATTAGGTTGGCTATACACGTTATATGCAGATTAATTGCCCCCATGTCTGTGACTGAGTCAACAATTTTGTCTAATGTCCGTGGTGCAACATATGGGTGCCTATCCCTGAAGCTGATAACACTCAGTTCTTTCTCTTTCAAGCTGCATTCACTGCATTTGTGCTTAGACTGCTTTTGCAATTTCCTCTGTCTTCAGTTGCCTACATCCCATGCATTAGATTTCCCTCGTTAAACCCCTACTCCTCTTCAACTTCCTCTCCTCCTTTAAGCCTCTCCTTAAAACCCACTTCTTTGAGCAAGATTTCAGTCATCGCTAATACAATTTATTTCTTTGGCTTAACGTTCACATTTTATTTCATGATTATACTTTCATGAACTGTTTTTGTATGTTAAACGTGCTATATAAATGTTAGTATTATTATTATTGATAATAGTGAAAGAGAAGTGATAAATCAAAAAGAGCCCAAATTGGAGCCTGCTGTCTGACACACAAAATCTTGACCATACAATTTTTACTTGTGCTCCTGTTTTTTATTCCACTTGTTATGATCCCATGAAGACAACTAACAAACAAAAAGAATCAAATCCACCGACTGACCCCAATTTAGGAAACTAAAAACCAAACACACAAGATTTCACTTTTATAAATTTTACTGTAACACTCAAACTAAAATCAACAGAAATTAAACACGAACTAACAGTTAAGTCCTAGTTAATACATATATCTTAAAGGTTACACATTAATCAGCAGATGCAACAAAGGTAGTCCTTATGAATCCACTGAACAGGTGTAGCAACACGGTGGTGCTGAACAATTCCACAGTACAACAATATCAGGATCTTCCTCAGGTAGTTCTTCAAGTTCTGGCCTCCAGGATGCAAATACGGAAGTATTGAGATCCCGTCGATAGCGAGCGATGCAATCTTCCCTTTAACGGTTTGGTCTTGGCCTCAAACAACCTTGGCCTTGCCCACTACCGTCCTGATGGTGTGGGTTTCGCTGATAACTTTTTAGCCACCAAAGACAACTGCTGAAGTCATTCACCAATGGTCAGACCTCAGTCCAGGTTTCTTTGCTGGCAGTCAAACTACTTCAACGAGCTGCTTGGTAGTCTGATTCTCTGGAAGCCCAGAAACTTGCAGCTCTCAGCCTGTCTCCTTAAAACAATCTGGCTGATTTTCCACAGCAGAGTCCTTCACACAACTCCACAAAAGTCTTCCTTTTTACAAAGCACACATAGCCTTTTAGCTGGCTTAACAGTCTGTAGAGTTTTCTTGAGAAACTGAAATTATAACCTCCAGTCACATGTCCTTGGTAAAACAAAAACTGCTTGTTTGTTCTCAGTCACAGGGCTGTTTGTTTGTCTAATCTGGGTTTGACTTGCAAGACCTTGGAAACCTTGAGTTTCAATTTCAAATCTGGGATTGTCTCAAAAACAAACAGCAGATATACTGCATCACACCCTGGCTTCCCCTGTTTGAATTTCACAAGCTCAAAGTTTTAGAATGGTCTATTATTAACATTCCACCATCATTGGTGTATTACTCTTAAATCTAAATAATTAGGTCTTACTATAAACTATCTGAACTATAAATTAATGCGAACATCCATTTAAACTTGATAAGTGGCCCACAAAGCTCCATGTTGTGCATCTAACTGACCCATAAGATCTGAATGTTCCTAAAACATCCTGGGGGTTACCATTGACTAGAAACTGAACTGCAGTAGCCATATAAATACCGTGGCTACAAGAGCAGGTCAGAGGCTAGGAATCCTGCAGCGAGTAACTCACCTCCTGATGCCCCAAAGCCTGTCCACCATCTACAAGGCACAAGTCAGGAGTGTGATGGAATACTCTCCACTTGCCTGGATGGGTGCAGCTCCAACAACACTCAAGAAGCTCAACACCATCCAGAACAAAGCAGCCCGCTTGATTGGCATCCCATCCACAAACATTCACTCCCTCCACCACCGACGCACAGTGGCAGCAACATGTACCATCTACAAGATGCACTGCAGCAACGCTTAGACAGCAGCTTCCAAACTTGCGACCTCTACCACCTGGAAGGACAAGGGCAGCAGATGCATACGAACATATGGAGCAGGAGGAGGCCACTCGGACGCTCAAGCCTGCTTTGCCATTCAATAAGTTCGTGGTTGAACTGATTTATCCATATTTCCAACCACCCCCGATAATCTTTCACCCCGTTGCTTATCAAGAATCTATCTACCTCTGCCTTAAAACTATTCAAGGACTCTGTTTCCACTGCCTTTTGAGGAAGAGAATTCCAAAGACACTCAACCCTCTGTGAGAAAAAATTTCTCCTCATCTCTGTCTTAAATGGGCGACTCCATATTTTTGAACAGTGACCCCTAGTTCTAGATTCTCCCACAAGGGAAAACATCCTTTCCACATCCACCGCGTCAAGACCCCTCAGAATCTTATATGTTTTAATCAAGTCGCCTCTTACTCTTCTAAATTCCAGCGGATACAAGCCTAGCCTGTCCAATCTTTCCGCGTAAGACAGCCCGCCCATTCCAGGTATTAGTCTAGTAAACCTTCTCTGTACTGCTTCCCATGCATGGGAACACCACCACCTGCAAGTTCCCCTCCAAGTCACACATCATCCTGACTTAGAACTATATCACCGTTCCTTCACTGTCACTGGGTCAAAATCCTGGAACTCCCTTCTTAAAAGCACTACCCCACATGGACCGCAGCAGTTCAAGAAGGCAGCTCACCACCACCTTCTCAAGGGCAATTAAGGATGGGCAATAAATGCTGGCTTAGCCAGCGACATCCACATCCCAGGGACGAATGAAAAAAAAATGTTGTAGAAGGAAGTTGTCTAAAGTGGGCTGGGAAAATAGACTAAAGGGAAAGTCAGTAGATGAGCAGTGGCAGACTTTTAAGCAGATATTTAATAACACTCAGCAAACATTTATTCCAGTCAGAAGGAAGGACTCGATGAGAACGATGAACAACCCATGGATAACAAAGGAAGTTGAGGAGTGTATCAAATCAAAAACAAAGGCATACAATGCAGCGAAAATGAGTGGTAGGCCAGAGGATTGGGAATTTTTTTGAAACCAGCAGCGGATGATTAGAAAACTAATAAAGAGGAAGAAAATTGATTATGAGAGTAAATTGGTAAGAAATATTTTTTTTAAAACAGTAAGAGCTTCTACAGGTATATAAAAAGGAAGAGAGTAACTAAAGTAAGTGTGGGACCCTTAGAAGATGAGACTGGGGAATTAATAACAGGGAACAGGTAAATGGCAGATAATTTAAACCAAAATTTTGCATCGGTCTTCAGGGTGGGGACACTATAATCTTCCCGACAATAATAGATGAGCAAGGTGTAAATGGGAGGGAGGAACTTGTAACAATCTCTATCACGAGGGAAAAGGTGCTTGACAAGCTGATGGCAGACAAGTCGCCAGGACCTGATGGCCTGCATCCAAGGGTTTTAAAAGAAGTGGCTGCAGAGATAGTGGAGGCATTGGTCATAATATACCAAAACTCTCTGGATTCCGGTAGGGTACCAGCGGATTGGAAAACTGCTAATGTGACGCCCCTATTCAAGAAAGGAGGGAGACAGAAAGCAGGAAACTATAGACCAGTTAGCTTAACATCTGTCATTGGGAAAATGCTAGAGTCCATTATTCAGGAAGAAATAGCAGGACATTTAGAAAAACATAATGCAATCAAACAGAGTGAACATGGTTTTATGAAAGGGAAATCATGCTTGACAAATTTGTTAGAGTTCTTTGAGGATATAACAAGCAGAGTGGATAAAGGGGAACCGGTAGATGTAATGTATTTGGATTTTCAGAAGGCATTCGATAAGGTGCCACATAAAAGGTTATTGCACAAAATAAGAGGTCAGGATATTAGGGGTAATGTGTTGGCATGGACTGAGGATTGGCTAATACATAGAAGACAGAGAGTCAGGATTAATGGGTCTTTTTCAAGTTGGAAAGCCGTAACTAGTGGGGTGCCACAAGGATCGGTCCTAGGGCCTCAACTATTTACTATCTATATTAATGATTTGGAGGAAGGGACAGAGTGTAGTGTATCCAAATTTGCTGATGATACAAAAATAGGTGGGAAGGCATGTTGTGATGAGGACACAAAGAACCTGCAAAGGGATATAAATAGGTTAAGTGAGTGGACAAAAATTTGGCAGATGGAGTTCAATGTGGGAAAGTGTGAGGTCATCCACTTTGGTAGGAAGAATAAAAAGGCAGATTATTATTTAAATTGGAGAAAGACTACAAAATACTGCAGTACAGAGGGATCTGGGTGTTCTTGTACATGAAGCACAAAAAGTTAACATGCAGGTGCAGCAAGTAATTCAGAATTTTGGCCTTTATTGCTAGGGTGCTAGAGTTTAAAAATAAGGAAGTCTTGTTACAACTGTCCAGGGCTTGGTGAGGCCACACCTGGAGTACTGCATACAGTTTTGGTCCCCGTATTTAAGGAAGGATATACTAGCATTGGAGGCAGTTCAGAAAAGGTTCACTAGGCTGATTCCTGGGGTGAAGAGGTTGTCTTATCAAGAATGGCTAAACAGGTTAGGCCTTTACTCATTGGAGTTTAGAAGAATGAGAGGTGATCTTATTGAAACATGTAAGATTCTAAGGGGGCTTGACAGAGTAGATGTTGAGAATATGTCACCACTGGTGGGGGAATCTCGAACTAGGGGACATAGTTACAGAATAAGGGGTCACACATTTAAAACTGAGATGTGAAGGAATTTCCTCTCTCAGAGGGTGGTGAATCTCTGGAATTCTCTACCTCAGAGAGTTGTGGAGGCTAGATCACTAAATATATTTAAGGAGGAGGTAGATAGATTTTTGAAATCTCAGGGAGTCAAGGGTTATGCGGAGCAGGCCCAAAAGAGGAGTTGAGGCCTGGGACAGATCAGCCACGATCTTATTGAATGGCGGGGCAGGCTTGAGGGGCTGAATGGCCTACTCCTGCTCCTATTTCTTACGTTCTTAAGAAAGGAAAACTGAGAGATGGGGAGGTCTACAGTTTTGTGATCCTGGGAACTAATGAATTGGAGCCAGAGACAGAGTGATGAGTCTGAATTATTAGGTAAATATTATGTATGCAAATTGACAGTGGAATAGAGGTGTGTGTTAAGATAACATGTCATGCAAATCCATTGAACTGTTCACTGATGACTTAAAATATACAGAAAAATGTAATGAGAGATATTGTGAACTATTAAGGCTGGCATGTCCATGGATCTTAGCTGAAAGCTATATAGTAAACCACCATGTTTTGAGGTTTTCTTTTCAAAGCTTCCAAAGTTTTCCCTTTGCAAACCTCTTGAGCAAGCCCACATGTCTTGTTGATCCTTTCATGCAAAGTCACAATTCCTTTACATATGCACACGCATTCATTGGAAGGAAAATGAAAACCATGGCTGTTAAAAATCTGAAATAAGAATAGAGAATTATCCAACTACAGAGCACGTTAGCAGCAGAACCTGCAGAGAACAATTTGGTTTATTTAGGCTTGATGCTGTACTCTTCAGTGCAATGCAGGTAAAGAAGCAACACTTTCCCAACAAAGCTTGTTCTTTGGTTGGCCAGAAACGCCATACGTCAATTGCATCCCAATGATGCCATACAACATCATTAGAATTGAAGATATCAACAAGCCACTTCCTACCAGAGAAGCCTTGAGCATTGTGTTACAGAAACTAATCCTCTAAGGTTAATCGGGCTCCATCATACACTTTTAATGCGTGATATGTATCCATATGACACACATCCCTGCATTGTAGGCTTCCAGACAAAAATAGATTTGCCAAGCACTTGCTCATAAAAGTGATGCCTCTTCAATATGATCAACTTTATTTGAGAGGATCTACAAAATTAATTTTGCAGAAATTCAAAGCTCTTGTCACTTGCACGTCAAGAAGCCAATGAAGGGCAAAATTATGTCATACGGTCCCCCTCTTCCTCATACACAGAAATGTAATACACACCCTGCATGGGACAACGTGGCTTAAGTACAGACCCCAGTTGACTTAGAACCTCACGCATTTCCATTGCCTTTATTAAAGAGAACTGTACGTTTCCAATGGAGAACTGCCCAATTACTTCATTTGTTAAATCCAAGTTTGAGTAGAGAAGACTTGTATTTTCCTGAAGTTATCAGGATTACTAGATTTCTGTTTAATTCAGAAACTGTTGTGTGCTCATCTCCACTTAAGTCATCATTACTTATTGATAATCATTCTGGATGACTCAGAAAATGGAATTCATATACAATGAAATGACCATCTATGACCTCATGTAAGAAATCAACCAACTGCAGCATAAATCATAAACGCTGCTTCAATTATTGGTCTGTCGATATTCGATATCCATTTTCGACATGTTATTTTAATAATTAAGCCATCGAATGTCTGCTCCACACTGAGAAATCAGTGCAAAAGCTAACTCTGATTAAATTAGAAACAGATTTTAATGGATGTCACAAAATGTATTAAGACGGTTAACATCTGATACAATTTAATAAAGCATTGTTTGCAACCCACTAGGAATGAGTGATTATGGGATTTGCAGCCCATTAAAAGTGCATGGTGCAGCCCGATTTCCCTCAGAGAATTATTTTCTGCAACATAGCACTAAGGGCCTCACTGGCAGGAAATGGCTTGTTGACATCCTGAATTTTAATGATGTTGCTATTTTCAGAGTGAATTCAAGAACCTGATACCAATAGCAGAAAGGATTACTGTAACATCAATATGACACCAAGGAAATGAGCTATCGATATACGGTAGTAAATGGATAAGACCTTGTTACAATGTGCTCAGGTTTCATTTGAACCCCAACATACTACGGACTAAATTTTATTCATGCAATCTGGATCAGCACTAACAGTGATGCTAAGTATAATTATGTGCATTATGGCACAAAAAATAATTTTGTTCAATGTTGCAATGTGTAGGTTAGTAACTTCTTTGTTGACATTACAGCTGAGTACTGGAGAGCAGATGTGTTGACAGAGTTCAGGAATTTAAAGGGCTATTTTCTCTTCAGTGTCAGAACAGAAAAAAATGTTCTTAAACAAAATGATATTAATCCCATTGGGGTGCCCCTGCTCTTTCAGGATCATCTAATTTTCCAGTTTTTGTACATTTGTAATGAGTTTTGTGCCGTAACGTTTAGAACAGGTTGTATAATCGCTGCATAAGGCATTGGTTGGAGCCTAACTGAAGTACTGGGTGTAGTTCTAGTCATCTAATCATAGAAAGGATGTTATTGACTTTCAAAGCATACAGGCATCAGCAACAAATGTGAATTTGGATATCAGGAATGATATTATGAGGAAAAGGTAGGGTGAGCTGAGCTTGCTTTATTTGTAAGAGGAGATCTGACTCAAGTTTTCAAAACTATATCAGGTATTGACAAAGCTGATCCAAGCAAATTGTTTAGTGTGCTGAAGTGTTCCAATATCAGTGAACACAATTTAGAAAATTAGGAAGTTACGAATGAAAAGAGAAATTAGGAAAAAAGATTATTTGTTACACAAAGGGTCAGTATAAGATGCACTGCAGTAACTCACCAAGCCTCCTTCAACGGCACCTTCCAAACGCACGACCTCTACCACCTAGAAGGATCAGACACATGGATAAAAGAGAAGTGGCAGAGAGTGGGAACCACACAATTCACCCCCCACCCACCCCCCCCCCCCCCACGCATCCCCCCACATCCCCCGGCACCATCCCACCCGATTTTATGCTCTCCCCGCCTCCAAACCCGCTGCACGGGACAGCATTGAACTCCACCCATAATGCAGAGAAGCAAGGAACAATATAATGTAGGATGGCTAGATTGGAAGAGGGCTCATTTCAACACGATAAGAAGGGATCTAGCCATGATAAAATGGAACCAAAGACTGACAGGAAACACTGTAACAGAACAATGGGTTATCTTTAATGAAGAGATGCTTCAAGTATAGGCTAAGTACATTCCAACAAGGGCAGAAGGGAGGGTAACCAAAAACAGGGCTCCTTGGATGATGAGAGAGATAGAGATTATGATGAAACACAAAAAGAGGGTCTATGATGCATGTCAGGTGAATTCTTCAAGTGAGAACCAGGCCAAATACATTAAGTTGAGAGGGGAGTTGAAGAGGAAATAAGACCAGCAAAGTGAGAATATGAGAATATAATGGTCGTCAACATAAATGGGAACTCAAAAATCTACTACTAATATGTAAATAGTAAGCAAGTATTAAGAAGTGAAGTGGAGCCTATTAGGGTCAAAGAAGACAATATATTATGAGAGGCACAGACCAAGGCTAGAATACTTAATGAATACTTTGTATTGGTGTTTACTAAGAAAGAAGAATCTGACAAAATATCAATAGAAGCGGAGAGAGTAGAGGCAATGGATAGGGTAAAAATTGAGAGGGAGGAAGTACTGAAAAGGCTGGCTATGCTTAGGGTAGATAAGTCACCTGGTCCAGATGGCCTGCATCTCAGCTTGCTAAAGGAAATGGGGATGGAGATAGTGTAAGGGCATGCCATAATCTTCCAATCATCACTAGACAGGGGGGAGGTGCCAGAGGATTGGAGAGTAGCAAATGTGACACCCTTATTCAAGAAAGGGAATAAGTCCTAGTAACTACACAACAGTCATGCGAACATACGAGTTAGAAGCAGGAGTAGGCCACTCAGCCCTTCGAGCCTGCTCTGTCATTCAATAAGTTCAAGGTTGAACTGATTACTCCACATTTCCTCCTACCCCCGATAACCTTCCACCCCCTTGCTTATCAAGAAACTATCTACCTCTACCTTAAAAATATTCAAAGACTCTATTTCCACCGCCTTTAGAGGAAGAGAATTCCAAAGACTCACGACCCTCTGAGAGAAAGAATTTCTCCTCTGCTCTGTCTTAAATGGGTGATCCATTGTTTTTAAACAGTGACCCCTAGTTTTAGATTCTCCCACAAGGGGAAATATCCTTTCACATCCACTCTGTCAAGACCCCTCAGGATCTTATATGTTTCAATCAAGTCACCTCTTACTCTTCTAAATTCCAGCAGATACAAGCCTAGCCTGTCCAATCTTTCCTCATAATTCAGCCCGCCCATTCCAGGTATTAGTCTAGCAAACCTTCTCTGTACTGCCTCCAACGCAGTTATATTCTTCCTTAAATAAGGAGATCAGTACTGAGCACAGTACTCCAGATGTGGTCTCATCAATGCCCTGTACAGCTGAAGCACAACCTCCCATAACCTCCCAGTCAGTTTAACATCAATGTAAGCTTTTAGAAATAATAATCAGGGGAAAAAATCATCAGGCACTTGAGAGGTTTGAGTTAATTAAGAGTAGCCAGCACAGATTTGTAAAAGACAGATCATGCTTGACTAATCTAATAGAATTTGTTGATGAAGTAACAGCAAAGGTTGATGGAGGGAATATGGTGAATGTTGTCTATATGGATTTTAAGAATGTGTTTGATCAGAACCCACATAAAAGACTGGCTAACAAAATCAAAGCTCATGAAATAAGAGAGTCAGTGTCAGCTTAGTTTAAAAAATTGGCTTAAGGACAGAAAACAGCAAGTTGTGGTAAATGGTTGTTTTTCAAACTGGAGGATGATAGACAGTGATGTTCCCCATGATGAGGTGCTAGGACCACTGCTTTTTTTGATATATATAAATGACTTGGATCTTGGAATACAGAGTAAAATTTCAAAATTTGCCAATGACACTAAACTTGGAGATGTGGCAGTGAGAATGATACCAATCAATTGCAACAGGACATAGATAGGCTAGCAGAATGGGCAGACAAGCGGCAGATGGAATTTAATACTGACATGTGTGAGGTGTTGCATTTTGACAGAAGGGATAGGGTGAAGCAATGTAGACTTAATGGTACAGTTCTAAAAAAGTGTGCAGGAACAGAGGGACCTGGAGGTGCATGTGCACTGATCTTTGTAGGTGGGCAGGACATATTGAGAGAGTGGTTTGCAAAGCATATATGGGATCTTGGGCTTCATAAATAGAGGTATTGAGTAAAAAAGCAAGTATGTTATTCAGTACCTGTTATAAAGCTTTGGTTAGGCCTCAACTAGAGTATTGCGTCCCGTTCTGGTCACCACACTTTAGGAAAGATGTGAGGGTCCTTGAAAGGGTACAGAGGAGATTTACCAGAATGTTTCCAGGGATGGGGGATTTTAGTTACAAGATTAGGTTGGAAAAGCTGGGGTTGTTCTCCCTGGAGCAAAGGAGATTGAGGGGAGATTTGATAGAAGTCTACAAGATTGTGACAGGCTTAGATAAGTTAGACAAGGAAGAACTGTTTCCATAAACTGATAGCACAAAGACAAGGGGACACAGATTGAAGGTTTGGGCAGGAGATGTAGGGGAGTGTGAGAAAGAACTTTTCTACGAAGCAAGTGGTAATGATCTGGAACTCGCTGCCCATGAGGGTGGTGGAAGCAGAACCAATGATTTCAAAAGGAAATTGGATGGGCATTTGAAGGAAATAAAATTGCAGAGTGATGGGGATCGAGCGGGGGAGTGGGACTGACTGGGATTGCTCCACGGAGAGCCGGCATGGACTCGAAGGGCCGAATAGCCTCCTTCTATGCTGTAAGTGACTCTATGACTCTATGATCACCACCTGCATGTTCCCCTCCAAGCGACGTACCATCATGATTTAGAACTATATTGCCGTTCCTTCACTGTCGCTGGGTCAAAAATATGGAACACCCTTCCTAAAAGCACTGTGGGTGTACCTACACCAGACGGGCAGCAGCGATTCACAAAGGCAACTTCTCAAGTGTAATTAGTGATGGCCTTGCCAGCGATGCTCACATCCCATGAAAGAATTTTTTTAAAACTCATCAACAGAATGGGAAGGAGAATAAATGCACTTTCGGATCTAACTTCCAGGTTACACACACAGTGCGCCCCTTTTAAGGCAACTAGGTATAGTTCATGTTCATTCTTGGTCAGTTAAAGGCTAATTGTTCTGAGACATCATTGGCACCAGTGGAACAGAAGTGCTGTCAGGTTGTTATCACTTGTTCTTCTCTGTCGATAAACATGAAAATGACCTGCCCTGTGTGCAACGTCTATGGGGATTGACTAAAGATACAGTACTATAAATATATAATATAAACTCCTATAGTTAATGCAGATTGCGGGTAAGGGCAACCTCATGTTGGTGGGAGAGGCTTGTCAATTGATTCCCTCTACTCACTTTAACAGTGTCATTTTGTAGTCATACCTGGAATATAGGAAGAGTAAAAGTATAACTTTTAGGCAGCTAAACAAGGAATAAATTTTAATTTGTCTTTAAAGGGATTATCTTTTTTAAATGGTAATATAATGATTAATGTATTTCTATGACCTAACCACATCTCTACATGTAAACCAATATAGCTCCTGGCAAATATACTCTCCAGCACTCAGGAAGTAAAGCCAGGATCTTCACAAATGATGTACCAATATGTAGCAGACAAGGCCCCAAGACATTGCTTCAGCAACCTGAGAAAGGCCCAGCTTAAAGCACTCTAATTTCTTTTTAATCACTATACTGTAAATTATATTCAACTGAACTGCATCTGAGCAGGTGGAGATACATATTACAGAGTTCATGTAGCCAAACTTTCTTGGCCAGGCACATTGGAGCCTCTTCATTAAATTTAATGACATTTTGTCAATTTTTGTCTGATTGTGCCCCAGTGAAGCACATTGGGAGATTTTACTACATTAAAGATGTTATACAAGTAGTTGCGATTTTTAAAAAAACTGTTCAGCCTTTTATTTGAGTAGTATGTCTTTTCTATATCTTCCCTGACTAAAAATTAACAACTCTTTCAATACCTTGGATCCAATACTTACTCGGATAGGGTTTCGGAGTGGTAGCAGGTGAGGTGGAGAAGAAGTTACGTTCAGGAAACCCAGCAGTGCGGTTTCCTGAACGGCATGGAGTTTTAACTCCAGGGCGTGTGTGATAGTTTTTCCAGGTCCCCACCCAGATGCTAGACTGATTGACAGGCTTGGCTGCCTATCAGATGTAAAAAACTCCAGAAAAGGCCTTGGCCAAGAAGCAGGTGGTGGGAACAGATTCTGGGGTGGGTGGGGGGGTGTTGGATGGACAGTATTTGGCAGGTTTGTTGGAGGTGATTGCAAGGGTTCGGGGAAGCTGAGAGATCATGGGTAAGATCACAGAAGCGTTGGGGGGAGATCGGGAGTGGGGGGGTCGGGTCAGTGATGGAAGCATGTCAGGAAAAGATCATGGGGTTGGAGGGGAGGTTTACAGGTTAGCTTGTTGGGTTTGGAGGAAACACTCCTGCTCCTCCTGGCCCACAAGCAGTGCTGTAAAGGTACTTACCAAATGGATCCTGTCCTTCTCACCTCCTTTTACCTGCCAAGTTTCCCAAGGCCCAGGAAACCTGGATGGCAGCAGTAAAAAGTACAAACTTTATTACGATCGAGGCATATAGTCTCCTTTAAAAGGCATTAACAGCTGACCCGCCTCCTGAGAGTGAAATGGATATCAGTCCCATGTCCACCTCTGTTAAAACTAGGAGTGGATGGGTTTTGAGCAAGATTGAGTTCCAGAAATTTTTATCATTTTTGGCTGGATTTAGTCATCGCAGCTGGGGTCCCACCAATGGGCCCAGAAGCTGGATGGGGTGGGGGAGGGGAGGGCGTTGGGCGGCCACCGCAACTTGCCTGCAGTGGCCAATTAATTGGCTGCCATCGCCTGGGCAGCTGACCTGACTAAGGATGGCTGCCCGCCCTCAGGTCCTGCCGGCTAATCAGAGGGCCGGCAACTCAGCAGCCCCAGCAGCGGGACCAGCAGTGGGGGCCACTCCTGGGACTGCACCTGGAAGAAGAGGATGCAAAGGATGGACGGTGCCCTTACAACCAGGCAAGTGGTGCCTGGGGACACCAGGGCCAGTCAGGCAGGCTCTGGCAGGGAGGGGCGTGGGGTGGTCGGTGAGGGCAGGCGGCACCGTTACTGTGGGGGAAGTCATTTGCGTGGGGCGGAAGGCCTTCCATGGGCCAAAGAGTGCCTAAATAGGAAGGCCTCAACACCGAGCCCTCCAGAGGCTGCCAGGTTTTACCTGGCGGTTTCCTCACGTGGCAGAGGCTCCCACCCCCCCAACCCCACTGCTGGTAAAATGCCAGCGGTGGCAGGAAGAGGCCCTTAATTGGCCACTTAAGTGGCTCAATTGGCCTCTGGGCAGGAGGGCCATCCTCCACCTTCCCCACTGCTGGCATGACAGCAGGAAACCTATGGGAATGGCACCCCCCCACCATGCCTGCCATTTTATGGGCCCCCTGCCACCAGCCTGTCCCCAGAGGGTTGGTAAAATCCACCCTTTAATTTCTCTCCCCACCCAACAGCCACCTGTTTTGGGGATTAAAATGACCCCCATTATTTGCGTAATAGCTTTGTGCACCGATTAAGATTGCAATGGGTGTTTTATCTCTGACCAAAAACACAAGACAACAAGTGACAGTTTTACTAATCCTAGTTATTTCTTCTATCTTGATATGTTGTTGAAACTAAGTGAACTTTAATCAGTATTAAATACTTGAGATGTCAATGTGAATATGTAGGTAGAATGTGTCAGAATTCATTTGGTGGTATGAAAAATAACAAATATAATGCTCATTATCTATTATTTCAAAAGTGGGGGCTGGAGATTTCATGTATTTGCTCTTTATTGTAAAATTGTACATGCATTCTTTGTTCACATGTTTATTGTTTTGCGAGTGATGTCACATCTTAAAATATATGTTAAAGTTTCAGCTGCTTACTCCGTAAACTGAGAACACAAAACAATGAAATGGATTACTTCATGTATTATTTAAAGAGCATGGTTTTCATGAAAGGGTGAATGGCATGCCTGTTTCTGTTAGCAAAAATATGATTCCATTGTTTTAGTCATGAAGATTTCTGAAGTCTTTGGGCTAAAAATTCGATTGTCCCGAAAACGGGCACAGGGATCGTGATGGGTGATTAACCCACACTCGTTCAAATTATTGAAAGTCGCATACCAACTTTGTGCTGCCTGCTAATTTAAATGATAGTGATGTGTAGCCCAGAGCTAAATGCGTTGTTGAGTGGCTGCACTCCTCAGAGGGATGCCCAAGCTTGTGTGAGGCAAGCAGCACTGAAAGCACTGCACCTCTTAAAGGGGAGGTTCCCTTTGACTGCAGCAGATACTGGAAGTCATTTGTAGAAGAGTGTCTGACCTACAAAAGGGTAAAGCTGGTACAACATGGTAGAGAGAGGGCTCCCAGATTATCCAATGCAGCACTCGAGGTTCCAGTGCAGGAGGTGGACAGGAAGAGAGAACTCCTCTTCCCACAGGGCCCAGAAGGTCCTGCAGACAAGTGTTCAGAAGGGAATGGGAGCAAATAGCCAAAAAGGCCAATGCAAGCTGTGTGGTCCAGAGGATCTGGATGCAGTGCCACAAGAAGTTCAATGACCTCACAGAGTGGTCAAGGTCAGTGAATTCACCTTCAATACCGTTTGCATACAAATGAACCACTAGCCTCACACATTGCTCAATTCACCACACCCCCTTCACTCACCTACCAACATTCTCTATATAAGCATGACTCATACTTCACATTTGTAGTTAAACCACATCCTCACACACTAAACACTGCTGAAAGTCTTACACCCGCATCTCTCAGCTTGCACACGCAGCGTGGTTAACGTTAGTTGGCCTGTACACCACTCCCACAAATGACTTTCTGCCTTTATGATTTCTCCTGTCTACCCAAATTGCTTCCACATCCTGATTTCCTGAACTTAGGTTATCCCTCTCTATTGCGCTAATACCATCATTAATTAACAGAACTACCCCTCCATATTTACCAAGCTTCCTGTCCTTCCTAAATGCCATGTACCCTTCAATATTCAGGTCCCAATCCATGGCACCCTGCAGCCATGTTTCTGTAATGGCTATCAGATCGTACTTATTTATTTCTGTTTGCGCTTTCATCTGTTTTGTTTCGAATGCCATGTGCATTCAGATACAGAACCTTTAGTTTTGTCCTTTTATTATTTTTGTAACCACTAGCCTGTTGATTTACTCTTAGATTTGTACTCTCTGTCCCTTCCTGTCATAGTCTGTTTATCATTTCCCATATTAATACCTTCCTCTCTTGCCCCATCTCTACCCCTTGATTTACCATTCCTTCCCAAATTTGATCCATTGCCCCCACTATTCAGTTTAAAACCCTCTCCACTTCCCTAGTTATGTGGCTCACTCCAGAGATTATTACCTTTGAGGTTCTGTTTCTAAGAATTTAGTGCCTAATTCCTCATACTGACTATGCAGAACCTCTTTCCTTGTCCTGCCTATGTCATTGGTACCTACGTGGACCACGATGACTTGATCTTCCCCCTCCCACTGTAAGTTCCTCTCCAGCCCTGAGCAGATGTCCCGAACCCTGGCACCAGGAAGCCAACACAGCCATCTGGACTCTCACTCTTTGCTGCAGAGAACAGTGTCAATCCCCCTAACTATACTGTCCCCTACTGCCACTACATTCCTTTTTTCTCCCTCCACTTGAATAGCCTCCTGTACCATGGTGCCAGGGTCAGGTTGCTCATCCACTCCACAGCCCCACTCTCATCCAAACAAGCTGAAAGAACCTCAAACCTGTTGGACAATCACAAAGGCTGAGGCTCCTGCACTCCTGCCCTCTGGGACCCCTTACCTGCAGCCACACTCTCCTGTCCCTGACCACTGACCAAATCAGAAGACCCTGTCCTAAGGGGTGTGACCACCTCCTGGTAAAAAGTGTCCAGATAACTTTCCCCCTCCCTGATGTGTCGCAGTGTCTGCAGCTCGCACTCCAGTTCAATGACTCTGAGCCGAAGCTCCTTAAGCCACAAACACTTGCTGCAGACGTATTTGCCCTGGATCACACTGGCATCCAGGAGCTCCCACATGCTGCAGCCATGACACATCACCTGCCCTGCCATCCTTTAATGTGTTTCAATTAACTACTTAATTATTTTCTGATTGGTCCAGGCATTGCCCTGAGGAATGAACCAGCGAATGCTGTCACTTATTTTGTTTAGCTATGATATATGAATTTCAATACCAGTGCGATGCTAGGTATATAGGCCGTACGTCCCAAAGACTGGGGGATTGTATCAAACAACATGTCCCTTCCATTGTTCGCAACGGGCAAGGTACAAATCGTACCAACCAGCCCGTGCTTGCAAAACTCAGAACGCAGTGTCCAACATTAGATGTGATTCCGCAATTGAACAACATTTGCTAAATAATCCTCAGTATGCTAAGAATTATACTGACAACCAATTTAAAATTGTCAGTCAGGCTCGCAGAGTGGTGCATTTGAGTGTACCAGAAGCTACATATATTAATACACAGGGCTCTGTTATTTGCAGACAGAAAGAACATGTATACAGATTGCACCTGTTTCAGCTAAACAAAATAGGTGTCAGCCATTCACTGGTTCATTCCTCAGGGCAATGCCTGGATCAATCAGAGTCAAGCTGCCTGGTTTAAATTTCAAACAAAGCTTGGCAGTTAACTGTCAGTCATCATAAACTGGTGCATTCTCCATGGCAACGCATCTACGAATTAGAGTCCACTCACCAACCAATCAGCACTCTCTTTTCATTTATGATAAATTTGTTGCTTTCCCTTACATTGGTATTCTTGCAAATTGTCTTGATGAATGCAAGATGAAAAGCTTCAAAAAAATGTCTCTGTTTTCAGCAATACTCAAGTTCTGTACTACCAAACGACTATTAAATATAGACAGGTTAAGTGAGTGGGCAACAAGATGGCAGTTGGAGTATAATGTAGGGAAGTGTGAAGTTATGCACTTTGGTCATAAAAATAGAAAAGCAGGATATTTTTAAAAAGGTGTGAAACTTGTAAGTGTTGATGTTCAAAGAGACTTGGATGTGCTTATACATGTACAAGCAATTCGGAAGGCAATTGGCATGTTGACCTTTATTGCAAGGGGATTGGAATACCGGAATAAGGAAGTATTCCTACGATTGTACAGGGTTTTGGTGAGACGACGTCTAGACTACTGTGTGCCGTTTTGGTCTCCACATTTAAGAAAGGGAGGCAGTGCAGCGAAGGTTCACTAGATTGGTCTCTGGGATTAGGGTATTGTCTTATGATGAGAGGTTAAGTAAATTGGGCCTGTATTCTCAGGAGTTTAGAAGAATAAGAGGTGATCTCATTGAAACATATAAGATTCTAAAGGGGTTGGATAGGGTAGACACTGAAAGATTATTTCCGCTGGTCGGGGAATCTAAAACACTGGGACACAGCCTCAGGATAAGGGGCCAAGCATTTAGGACTGAGACGAGGTGAAATTACTTCACTCAAAGGGTTGTGAATCTTTGGAATTCTCTACTCCAGAGGGTTGCGGCTGCTCCATCGTTGAATACATTTAAGGCTGGGATAGACAGATATTTGGTCTCTCGGTGAATCAAGGGGTATGGCAAGCAGGCGGGAAAGTGAAGTTGAATCCTAAGATCAGCCATGATCTTTTGAAAGACAGAACAGGCTTGCCAGGCCATATGGTCTACTCCTGCTCCTATTTCTTGTGTACTTGAAGAGTAGGGGTGAGCACTTATGGGCCTGATAGTGTTTCCTTGTCTTGAAAGCATAAACATACCATATGCTTTTAGCTATAATAATATTAGGTTGCACATGCAGAGAGTGACCTTCACTTAACCACTTTGAATTTATTTTAAGGGATCCTGTTATTTTAGAATTAGCCTGCAAGTGCTTCGGGAAAGGAGAATTGCTTCATAGCATTTGAGATGCAAGGGGAGCGCATGTCAGACTGGCACAGAATCAACTAGTTCCACAGTAGACATCCTGAGGAATCTGTGACCCCTCACTACAGCTGAGGTACTGCCTAAAGTGAGAAAGAATGCCCAAATAATTGCAGATCCAGCATCTTGTTTTTATTTTCTTTTAAGCTTTTTTTTTAACAGTCCTGTTACCACAGTAGTAAGGTGACTAATTTTCTGACTTACATTTATCGCTTCATTTGTATTCTGTTGCAATTTCCTTCCTTGTGCCTGGTTAGTTTTATACAATGCAAAACCCCAATAAACATTAAAAAAGAAAAATAACCTTAAATTTACCGGCGGCTCTTATTATGCATTACAACTACTGGTTGGAAGCATACCCGAAACAATCTTTTGTGTGCAACTTCATGCAACGCTCCATTCCAGTGAGAGTATAAATGAAGAATTCTGTCCAAGTTCCACTATTCCCAATTTTGATGCTATTGGAACAGAATGTCATGCTACCATGAATCCACATTTCTAAACATGGCAATAAGGAGTTGCTGGGAAATATTCTGGTATGTAACAATTCAGTGGAATACACTTCCTCTTTAAATATATGGTTAAGGTTCTCCCCGAGCTACACACCCGCAGAGCAAACCAAATATGTCACCACTGACAGTGAGCTCCAATTATTCTCCAGATTTTGTGAAAGATTGCCAAATAATTGGTCTTGCACATTCATGAAAAGAGCTTCTATGACTTACTGTCACTCGTGAGCTATCTCTATATTTAATCTACAATGAGTACACATGTTTAGTAAGTAAGCAGGTGACTGGAGAATCATTTTTGAATAGGAGCTGGGATTTTGTGTGAATTGGCGAGGAGGAGAAGGTGGGGCCAGAAGCAGGTGGTGCTGACACTCCCACTCCGATCCCTGATCTCGCCGAAATCTCACGCTGGTCGGCCAATTAATGGCCAGCAGGCGGGGAGGGATGCCGACCATTCAGCGGGTGGAGGCATCTGGAGGATAATCATCCTCTGTACAGCCTTGTGAGAGGGATACCTCTTCTCGGTGCTGGTGCCTGCTTGTGGTCCCCTCTTCAGCCTTCTCCCACTTTCCCATTCCATGGTTGCCCTTGCGGTTGGCCATGAGGTTGCTGCTTTCTGGATCCCTGTGGCTGTACCTCCCTCCCTCTTAGGTTCTCCTCCTCACTAGAATACCTGCCTCCTGAGTAGACGATGCCCATGGCAGGTGGGCACTGCCAGTCTGAAGGATCATGCTGCCAGATGCTTCCTCCAAAGACCCCCATCCCATAATCCTCTCAGCCCCCTCTCAATGGGGAAACTAAAACAGGGGGACACAGTCTCATGATAAGGGGATATCATTTAGGACTATGAGGGAAAATTTCTTCACTCAAAGAGTTGTGAATCTTTGGAATTCTCTACCCCAGAGGGTAATGGATGCTCCATCGTTGAGTATATTTGAGGCTGGGATAGGCAGAGTTTTGGTCTCTCAGGGAATCAAGGCATATGGGAACTGGGCGGGAAAGTGAAGCTGAGGCAGAAGATCAGCCATGATCGTAATGAAGGGCGCAGCAGGTGCGACAGGCCATGTGGTCTACTCCTGCTTCTACTTCTTATGTTCTTATGTTCCCACGTGCCAGCAGCCAGATGGCACTACAGAGGCTCAACACCAAAGCCCTGGCACCTGAACTTCCTTAGCTTGATGCAAATCGCTCTGACTGCACTGTGAAGGCACACTGCCATCCCATTACTTCCCTGATGTTCCTGCTGGAGCTCTTGATGCCCTGTAACTCCTGGCACTTGCTAGAAAATTCAAATGGGCATGTAAAATACCATTTAATTACAACTTCAATTATCAAAACTACCTCTTAAATTGCCATCTTTCCAAAAGTGAACTCCATTCACACTTGACTAGCCATCAGCCACTGGTAAAATCTGGACCCGGGTAATGGCATCTGTGCTGCGCCACCACCGCAATTTTCTTCCCCCCCACCTCCAAGGCTGACCTCAATGGGGTCAGAAAATCCTGGTCAGGGTTTCTTTGGAAATTATAAATTGGTAAATGACTTCCTATTAGATCATTGTCATTAAAAAATCTATGATCTTTGATAGAACCTCGTGTTCTTTTCAATTAGCCAAGCTATGTTTCAAGCAAACTGATATGAGCATTTCTGATCAAAAAACTAAATGATATAAATGATCAAAAACAAGAGACTGTCAAGTTCAGAAAAATAGGTTCTGAAATAGAGTCATATCCAGCTCGAAACATTAACTCTGTTTCTTTCTCCACAGATGCTGCCAGACCTGTTGAGTATTTCCAGCACTTTGTTTTTATTTCAGATTTCCAGCATCCACAGTATTTTACTTTTATTTCAGAAAAATAGTTATTTATCGGCTGAACAGTACCTCGAAATCAGGTCCCCAACTACATCATCAATCTGCAATTGCTGCTGATAACTCGACAGCAACTAACCCCTAAAATACCTATCAGCACAATTCTGAAACTATCCAATCAATTTTTGAGAGCTCGGCAATTTGGTAGATGAGAGGGGCGGAGAACAAAGTATTTCTCCTTCGTGAAAGTGTCAAGCTCTCCCATGTAAATTCCAAATTTGACCTTTCCATCAAAATGTCAGGTGATATAATCTAAACACTTGAAATAAGGTGAATGCCCATCCATGGTGCGAAACAAGGTCAATGGAGTAAAGTTAACTGGAACTACTTGTTAATACCAGATTAGGTGTCAGTCATTTATTTTTAAGTGGACCAACAATTATATAGCTCAGAAACATCCATACAGCCAATTTGAATTAGCCATATGTGTCTGTGTGCATAGACCATGAAGATCTGTAAACCAAAGTTTACCTAAAATTGGTCAACTTGGTAGAGCCAAGTTAAAAATGATTTGTTTAGGATTGGATTCCAACAAACCTGATGGGAGAATGCGAGAACATATGGGCTAAGATTTTGCCATTCAGTAGATCAAGTTCCTCAAGAATATGAAGGATGTGTGCAACAAGCAGTCCAGGGAAACACTGGAGCCAAAGTCATGATAAATTAAAAGGGAGCTGGATTGCTTTTGTTGTAAGAAGTGAATGAGGAATATAAGACAGTGGGGGTGAAATTGGACATGGCCAGGGTCACAAAGCAGGCAAAAGCACATTTGCTGACTGTTATGCAACACATCCATATTCAATTCGATTAAAGTCAATGGAACTGAATAATCAGGCAGAGCCTATAACGGGCAATCAATGCCATATTGCCTGTTTTGCATCCCCACCCATGTCCAATTTCACACCTACTTTGGGATTGGCCAGATGAAGCACAATGACCTTGAACATTCCTATGTTCCTGTTCAGATGCATGCAGTGGATATGGGCATGGAATCTTCCAAATTATTTCATCTCATGGTAAAGATAAATATCCACAGAAATCAAATCCAAAAATATATTTTTGAATTTCTTCCTGATCCGTGAAAACAAAGTAAAAAACCTCCGCGCTATCAACACACCATTATTAAACCTTCTTTGCATTCCACAGATGACATGGAATAAAATATTGAAAATAATGAATGGTTAAATCAAGCTTGGAGTTGAGCCAAGTTTTCACTTTGCCATTGGGAACAGCAGTTTTAATGGTTCACATTTGACTCTGACTTGAGGAGAGGCCAGTGAATCACCAGAAAAAGGAAATGCTTTTGCTATTAATGTCAACAGACAAGAGGCATTTTTCTCCTGAAATGAGAGGTCCCTCATTCTTGAGCTTCCAACTATTGCAAAGTGAAGCAGTGCCCAATCCCATTTTAAAATGTGATGTATAGCAGAATCATCCTCGAATAGGACTGTGGCTGTGTAAAGCTAGCATCTTAATTTTTAAAAGCCACAAGTCATTTTGTTTTACAATACTACATTTGTATTATTATTATATAGAATTAACAGTCATTGTGCATATTAGTAAACTTCAAATTAGCAACAATAAATTCCACTCACATTTGTTAGTAATCAAATTTCTAGGAAATTAATAAACAAAATATTGATATATGCTTGCTTCAACATGTCCCACAGAAATCAAGTCAAAATAATTTATTTAGGGAGCAAGAAATCAATAAAGACAATATTTTTTATTAAATATACCAAAATTAACAACTCTGGGCTGTAAACTTTATTATTTTCTGAAGGTCAGTGTTTTTTATTCCCTTCCCACCCCTTTAGATGAATGAACAATGTCATGAGGAGGAGCAGACTACACAGATGAGACAATTTTAGATAATGAGGAACAATCGGGTTAAGATATCATTGGTGCAAAGTTATAATGGGTGTCCGGCATGAGAAAGTTGTTATGACCAGGGTGGGAGGAGTGCACTGTCCTTTCTAGTTCCACTTCTCCACAGGTCACAACATATATTTAAATGTTTACCAGTTACCGATACGGTCAATCATATATTCTATTCTTTATCCCCGAATAAAATACATCACCCAGGTTTCTTTAATAAACAACAAAATTATCAGTATATTATAAAACAAGACTTATCCAGTAATGAAGCAAAGCATTAACACACAGATTGAAATATGAAAGTTTCCTTTTTGCCTTCGCCCCCTCAAACACACACACACACACACACACACACACGTTAACTGAAAAATAAAGAGAATTTCTCTGCAGAGCTCTTTTACAAAAAAAAACAAAAGAAGAACACTTTGGCCAAACACTTGTTAATTCTTGAAGACAATGAATGAGATATGTTGCGTCCTAAAATGGCATACAGTCTGGCGTCCGAGAAGACGTAGATTGGTCACTGGGATCTTTTCTGGAGCAGTTCTTTTCAGGTTTTCAGGTGGTGTTGAGAATTAATCTGGCAAGCCTTCCAGCTTCTCAGAAGAAATGCGGCATTAGGGGTTTTAACTCTCACACATTGGACCTTTGCAGGGTTTTGCAGAGATAGGAGAAAAGAGATGAGCTGGGCAGTTTTCTCTTGGCAGGCTGATCTCCAACTGCCTTCAAACACAGTCCACACCCCAAATTAACCAAAACAATATCCCAAAATAAAAACAAAATACTGCAAATGCTGGAAATCTGAAATAAAAACAAAAAGTGCTGGAAATACTCAGCAGGTCTGGCAGCATCTGTGGAGAGAGAAGCAGAGTTAATGTTTCAGGTCTGTGACTTTTCATCAGATCTGGCAAAGGTTAGAAAAGAAATAGGTTTTAAGCAAGCGAAGGGAAGAGGGGGTGGGGGAGAGAACAAAGAGGAATGTGTTTGACAGGGCAAAGGGCATGAGAAATTAAATAACAAAGCTGTCCTTCAACAAAGGCAAAGAATGTGTTAATGCTTGTGATGAAAGACAAAACATTAGTCCAGAGAGAGTGTTAACAGCAGAATAATGAGCAGATCTGACTACATGAAAAACAGGCACATGGTTAAAAAATAAACATATGAAAAAAGGTCAGTCATGTTCTGAAATTATTGAACTCAATGTTTAGTCCACAAGGCTGTAGAGTGCCTAATCACTGGAAATACTCAGCAGGTCTGGCAGCATCTGCAATATCCCAAAAGCCAAACCTCCTAACCATCATAAATCTCGGCATGTCACTTCTCTGTAAATATTACATGGTTACCATGGTTTCTGTTGTTTATTGAGCTTAAGGCCTGTGACATCCAGTAAAGGTTTGTTTTCAAACAAGACCTCTCAGTGACCCTTGTAACTGAGTCTCAGTTTTCCCAAATAAAGCAATGTCCATAATTCTAACACACAAATCCTCAAAACATTTTTTAAAATAAGCACTTTCATAACAAGGTGAAAAACTAATAGAAAGGAATGCATGTAGTGCACCTTATTAGCGAAGGATAGTTAAATAAACTGCAAACAATTTTTATCTTATTTGCTGAAAGATCTTTGGTCTAGTTTCTCCTCCACAGTAAATGGGTGGGACGTCAACAGTGTTTACTAAACAAATAAAAATCAGTCAGCTGACACAATGGGGAAAGAGTTGTTCTGAGGTCAAGTGTAGCAACATCATGAACACATCTTTTTGAATAGATTTACATAATGACCAGAGCAATATGTTGTCTTTAGTAAAACTATTGTACAACTTTATAACCAGTTTAATTTCCACTTTCATTCACCTGAAAATATTGGATGTTCAACTATCATCAAACCACATAAACAAAACATGAGTGAAATGGTCGTTTCACCAGTGATACAGTAAAATTCTTGAACTCATTGCATTAAATATTTATTCCCATTTGTTTTACTGCCCCACTTTCTAAATTCCATTAAAAGGAATCATGAGGGCATTGAATATAAATTTTCTTTAGTGAAAGCCATAGAGCCAGGCACATAGAATCATAGAATGGTTACAGCACAGAAGAAGGGCTTTCAGTCCATCACATTCACGTCAGCTCTCTGTAATAGCTACACAGCAGACCCACCTGCATTTCTAGTTTTATTCCAAAAACATTTGAGTTTAGGCATCCCCACTCAAATTGGCACCAAAGACTTGGTCTCATAGCCACAATATATGAAGGCATTTGGCGCATTTACTAAAACACAAGCACATAGGAACAGGAGAAAGTCATTTAACCCTACAAGCTGTTCCGCATTCAATGAGACCATGGCTTATCTGAGACCTTACTCCATATACCTGCCTTTTCCCCATATCCCTTAATACTTTTGGTTAACAAAAATCTATCAATCTCAGATTTAAAATTAACAATTGACCTAGAATAAATTGGCAGAAGTGACTTCCAAACTTCTACCACACTTTGTGTGTAGTGTGCCCTAATTGCACTCCTGAAAGTTTTCTCTAATTCTTAGACTATGCCCTTTTTCCTTTGTTCCCCAACCAGTGGAAAAAGTTTCTCCCAATCTACTGTATCTGGTCCCCTTAATATGTTGAAAATTGCGATCAAATCACTCCTTAACCTTTTAAATTCCATGGAGTACAACCCAAGTTTGTGTAATCTCACCTCGTCATTTAACCCTTGAAGTCCCGTCATCATTCTGGTAAATCTACACTGCACTCCTTCCAAAGCCAATATATTTTCCAAAATTGTGATGCCCAGAACCCTATGGCATGCTTGCCTTCATCGGCCGAGGCATTGAGTACAAGGGTTGAGACGTCATGTTACAGTTGTACATAACGTTGGTTAGGCTGCATTTGGAATACTGTGTGCAGTTCTGGTTGCCGCACTACAGGAAAGATGTGATTAAGCTAGAGAGGGTGCAGAAAAGATTCACAAGGATGTTGCTGGTTTGGAGGGCTTGAGTTATAAAGAGAGATTGGATAGGCTGGGTCTGTTTTCCCTGGAGCGAAGGAGGCTGAGAGGGGACATGATAGAGGTATATAAAATTATGAGAGGCATAGATAGGGTAGATAGCCAGAGTCTGTTTCCCATGGTAGGGGTGACTAAAACTAGAGGGCATAGATTTAAGGTGAGAGGGAGGAGGTTTAAAGGGGATCAAAGGGGTAAATATTTCACACATAAATAGTGGGTATCTGGAATGAGCTGCCTGAGGAGGTGGTGGAGGCAGGAACAGTAGCGACATTTAAGAGGCATCTGGACAGGTACTTGAATGAGCAAGGCATAGGGGGATATGGAATTAATGCAGTCAGGTGGGATTAGTATAGATAGGCATTATGGTCGGCATGGACGTGGTGGGCCGAAGGGCCTGTTTCTATGCTGTACGACTCTATGACTCTATGAGAACTGCTCCAGGTGTAGTCTAATCAGGACTTTGTTTAGGTGGAGCATAACTTCTACCCCTTTGTATTCTATTCCTCTAGATACCTACTATCAAGGTTGACACTACATAGCATCAAGCACTTCGAGGTCAAAGGCATCAAGGTGACTGCAGGAATTGCACAATTAATTAGCAACAGAGATGAGATATACCAACTCAAACATAAGGTTACTACAGGGAAAACAACAATTTACAAATCAGTATTCTGGAAGGAACAACAGTAAATGGAAAGACCTTCTTTTATTAATCAATTTGTATAGATGTAATACTACGCTATATATCTGGAGCATGCTCCATGGTTGAGCAGTAATACCTCTCTGCCATAAATCCCTGAATTTCCCTTTTTTAAGGAATCCTCAGGGTCACATGAGACATGGGGTAATTTTAAACCCCCAGGGTAAGGTGGGGATTAAAAGTAAATAAATGAGTAACCCAACACCAACCCACCTCCAATCGGCCATGCACTTCTGGTTTTAAAAGAGGTGGGTCAGGTGGAAGGTGATCAGTAGACAGTCTAGTCCTTGAAATATTTTAAGGAGGCGGCATGCTTTCATTTTAATGTCATTTTTATTTTTGATACTTGCAGGTTATGTTTCCCAGGCTCTGGGAAACCCAGCAGCTGAAGAGACCTGTGAAGTGTTGGATCCCAAAGGGGGATCATCAATGCTTATGGGCCAGGGAGAGCAGAAATTATGCTCTCCAGACTCAGCAAGCAAACATGATCCACCTCAGTGATCTGCCCACTGTCCCCCTACCCTCCAGTGATCTGTCCAACCTCCCCCCACCCCCCGCATGATCTGTCCAACTCGCTGCCATCTGTCCAATCTTCCCCCAACACCATGTTATGTCTGAACCCCTCCCCCAACCACCGCAATCTGACCAACCCTGCTTACGTTGTGACCAACCAAAGCCCCCAATATCTCACACAATCTGATCACTGACTCCCCACCACAGTCTGTCTGATGCAGCTGAGATCTGACCACCAACTCCCCTCCTCGCACTCCGTGATCTGTCTGACATCAGTGGAACTCTCCATTCTACCTACCAGTCACCTCTCCTGAACCTCCTGCAAAAACTCAGCACTCCCTCTGTTCCTCTTCCATGAAGCTCCTTGGGGCAATTTCCTATATTAAACACACTATACAAATGAAAGTTACTGGTATTGAATGAAAGCCTTCCTTATTCAAAAATGTCCTGGGTTTGTGTCATCAATGGGGCTCCGCATTTTTGGAGAGCCTGCCACCTGGTAAAAGTTCTCATGTTATTGCCTCGTTTCTATGGAGAAAAAAATGAAAGTGTTTCCTCTCGCAAACAAGTCTGAAGACTAATCAGTGTGGTAAATGTCATCTGTGGCTCGATAGGATATACTGCTGTGGTAACCTTCAGACCACAGGCAGGTAATATTTGTCAATGGTTTGGGCTTCAGAGAATGCTACAATTGCATAAAAGCCTAGTTTGTAAAGAGTGGACATGGAGGCAGTGCTGCCTAGGTCTGAAGACTCAGATTAAATGGTGGATAGTGCCAGAGCTGCAATCGTACATGCTTCTGTTCCCTCTGCATGAACGCCTCTTCCTCCTCCACACCATCACTATTGCTGGAATTCCCACTGGAATTGTGATTGCTGCTTATGAAGCAGTAGCTGTCAGCAATAATGCTGGGGTAAAAGGTACCTGTAGAAGGAAGGGTGCAGGGTACAAATACAGCAGCAAAAAGTATACCAAAGATAATGCAGATACAGCGATCGGAAAAGCAAAAAAAATCAACTTTAAAACCAATGCTAAACTGTTGATCACAACTTTTGGGATCAAGGCTAGAACAGGAAAGCCCAGCAGTGTCTCTTTTAAATGGGTGAATAACACTGGAAAAAAGAACAGATGAAAAAGATTGATCTAACAACAATTGATTAAACAACAAAATGTGTTTAATGATTTTTTTTTTCAGTCCCAATGCACTTTACAAAAGTGAAAGGAATAAATGGTCATTGGACCAGTAAAAGAATTATTAAGAAAGGTGACCAAAAACTTGGGTCAAGAGGTAATTTTTAAGGAGTGTCTTAAAGGAGGAGAGGATAGTGGAGTTTTTTTATCGTTCATGGGATGTGGGCATCGCCGGCTAGGCCAGCATGTATTGCCCATCCCTAATTGCCATTGAGAAGGTGGTGGTGAGCTGCCTTCTTGAACTGCTGCAGTCCATGTGGGGTAGGTACACCCACAGTGCTGTTCGGAAGGGAGTTCCTGGATTTTGACCCAGCGACAGTGAAGGAATGGCGATATAGTTCCAAGTCAGGATAGTGTGTGGCTTGCAAGGGAACTTGCAGGTGGTGGTGTTCCCATGCATCTGCTGCCCTTGTCCTTCTAGTTGGTAGAGGTTGCGGGTTTGGAAGGTGTTGGTGCAGGAGCTTTGGTGCTTTGCTGCAGTGCATCTTGTAGATGGTACACACTGCTGCCACTGTGCGTCGGTGGTGGAGGGAGTGAATGTTTGTGAATGGGGCGACAATCAAGCGGGCTGCTTTGTCCTCGATGGTGTCAAGCTTCTTGAGTATTGTTGGAGCTGCACCCATCCAGGTAAATGGAGAGTATTCCATCACACTCCTGACTTGTGCCTTGTAGTTGTTGAACAGGCTTTGGGGAGTCAGGATGTGATCCTACTCGCCGCAGGATTCCTAGCCTCTGACCTGCTGTTGTAGCCATGGCATTTATATGGTTCCTCCAGTTCAGTTTCTGCACAATGGTAACACCCCAAGATGTTGATAGTGGGGGATTCAACATAATCCATTGAATGTCAACGGGAGATGGTTAGATTCCCTCCTCTTTGAGATAGTCATTACCTGTTACTTGAGTGGCACGATTGTTACTTGCCACTTATCAGTCCAAGCCTGGACATTGTCCAGGTCTTGCTGCATTTATACACAGACTGCTTCAGTATCTGAGCTGAGTGGATGGTTTAGTGACTCTGTAAGGAAATGGGACTGACTGCATCGCTCTACAAAGAGCTGGCATGGACTTGATGGGCCGAATGACCACCTTCTATGCCATAATGGTTCTATGGACTGAATGTACCTGGTCCATTGGTGACAGGCTGGGAGGTAGAAGAGCTGGCTGGCAAAATGGCAGCGAAAGGCCTTAGGAGGGGAGCCTGATGTCTTCCGCCATCACCATATTGCCCATGATAGGAATGTTAACGGCTTGGCTGACCACTGGGTCACCAATTGAGCCACTTAAGTAGCCAATTAAGGGTCATGTCTCACTTCCACAGGCATTTTGCCCATGTTGGGAAGGCCCACTGCCACATGGGGAGGCCGCCCAGTGAAACCTGGTGGCCTTCCAGCATGCTCCAGCGGGGATGGGTGGGGGGGGGGCGCCGGGGGGCCCATGGTCTACGGATAGGGCCCCCAGTGGGCATAGCCACCCTCTTGGCAACGACGTTGTCGGTGCTCCACAACTGCTTTCTTCCCCACCCCATCCGATTGCTGGAGCTTGACTACCAGGCCCCAGTTTCCCACAACCTACCTCAACTCTCTTCAAGCACACTCCACCATTCAGGCACCCTCTCCCTGGTGTTGCAGCCTCAGCACTGGGCACTGACAACCGCTAACAGTGGCACTGCTGAGCCAACTGAGCTGTTGGCCCTCTGATTGGGCTGGCAGCTCTTGGGGATGGGCCACTGTCTTTAGTTGGACAGAAGCCCTGGTGACAGCCTGTTAGCTGGCCACCGCCGACAGAATGCCACCCCGGATCCTGGCACCCACTAAAGCAGGATCACTCCCACTTCTGGTCCTGACAAGGGGACTTTCCAGTACATGGCAAAATTCAGCCTCTTGACTATATGGCTGGATTTTCAAAGTCCGCTGGGGCAGGAACAGCAAGTGCAATTTGAAGATTACGTTCTCGGAGGTCGGCACTGAGTCCCACTGCCTTCAGACGCGATGTTATTTTCAAAGGGCCACTGTGAGGGAGGGAACGGGTCAGATGCATGCCTCCATTTAATTGCCTGTTGAGCTCATTAACAAGCTTGTCAGTTTCAGTGCAAAATTTTTAAATGGGGAAAACACCATGGGGGAATAGGACGGGATTGTGAAGACATGAACAGTGTGGAGGGCCATGAGGGCTATGGGAAAAACTGATTGAAATAAAGCAGAAGCAGCAAATAAAGCGGCGCTGCTTCGGATGTGCCTCAGTGTGGATATTGCTGCAGCTGGAAGAGTTGAATTTCTCATTGGTAAGTGGTAGGAATCTGGAGAGGGATGTGAGCCCACTGGCATCACAGGGCAGCTGGGGTTGGCAGGGGAAGGCCTGGTGAACGTACAAACCCCAGGTGAGGGAGTTCAGATGGGAACAGGCTACTCTGACATTGGACAGAGCAGCCAGGATGAACTGCGGCAGATGCAACCTCCTGGACAGCAGGAGGCCAGAGAAGCACAGCAGGGGGCTGCAAGGGGAGGAAGGTGCTACCCAAGACATCAGGTGCACAGCCCAAGAGTCAACCAGCTGCAAATGACAAAGCGCCATTGCCGTCGGAGGCTGTGTCTATCCAGGCAGATGGTCTTGGTCCTGTGTGCTCTGATCCACAATGACCTGAGGCCTCACAGCCCCCATGGCAGTTCCCTACCTGCAGCAGTCAAGGTCTCCTTTGCCCTGAACTTCTATGCAACCTGGTTGTTCCCGGGATCAGCTATGGACAAAGATGGCATTACTTGCGCCCATGTGGCCATCAAGGCACCCAGTGACCAGCCAATAAGATCCATCAACAGGAAGGGCTTCCACTCCCTCAACGTCTGACTGGTCCACAACCACAGCTAGAGGTTCCTACATGTGTGCACTTGCTTCCTGGCAGCTGCCATGACTCCTTCATCCTCCACCAGTCCAGGCAGCCTCGCTACTTCACTCCATCCCCCAAAGTGCATGGCTGACTCCAACATGACAAGAGAAAATCCCTTGAAGAGATGGCTACTGACCGCTCTACAGGAGCCCCAGACAGAGGCACAGAGGCGAAACAACCAATGCCATCTGCTCAGCAGGCCAACTATTGAGCAGGACATCAGGTTTGTGAAGATGTGATTCTGTTGCCTGGATTGGTCAGTGGCATCCTCCAATACCCTCCTGCAAGGGTCTCGGTCATTGTGGTGGTCTGCTGCCCTCTCCATAACATGGCCCTCCAGAGAGGTGTGAACCTTGAGGATGGTGAGGCCCTGGAAGGAGACTGTTCATCGGGGGAGCAGCAGGAGTTAAGAGAGAAGGAGGAAGAGAGGGAAAACACAGAACAGAGAGGTGCCCCCACTGCATGATGAGGTGGCCTCCTCCTTCCACCCTATGGGAAGAGAACCTCTTTCCTCTCCCTTACAGCCTTCAGGTGGGCATCAATGAAGCAAGGGTCTGCCCTGCCCCTCATGCCAGGCCTCCAGCTCCCCTGTGACATCTCACTTCTCTCTGGTGCTGTGGAAAGCAGATCTCTCCCTCTGGACAACCAGCATCCTCAGTGATGGCTGTCATGAGCCCAACACTTGATCTGACCCATTGCCATTTTCAATCCCATTGGCTCTAAGAGGACAGGAAACCTGTCTCCATACCAGTTAAGGGCTTTCCCATTTAAAAATTGCAACCTGAATCAGCTTCCCTGAGGCAGCAGGTTTCTGACCCAAAACCAGGCTCAGTTCCTGTTTCCCACCTCCGTAATGAAAATCCAGCCTTATGACTCTATGACTGTATGTGGAAGGGCTTAGAAAGAGAATTCCAGAGTGTAGGATCTAGATGGGTGAAGGAAAAGATGGATGAAGGGAAGGGGAATGCACATGAGGCACATTAAGATCCATGTACACTCTTGTGTGACATTTCCAAAAGTTGGGAAACTTTGCAGTTTGCTGAATTTGGTACCCTGCAAAAACAGATGTAATTGCCCAATTTTGCGAGCTACAGTGAAGGTTCATTCTGTGAGCACACCATGCCTGAATCAGCTCTCTCAGTATGACTCTGATTTCAATAGTGCCAAAAAAGTAGAATTCTAAATTTGAGAAGGGCTTACTTCAGTGTGTTTATATAAAAAAAAAGTTGGGCCTATGCTTTTAGGGCTGTATACAGCTGCAGACCAAAGCAGCACAAAGATTAACCCTGGGAGAGGTTTCTAATTTCAACTCAAGTTCGCTCTCATCCTGTCCTCTATACCAAGTCCTGTTCCAAAGCTAATCTGATTGCTTTCTTCTAATCCAGTTCTTGGACACTTGCTACAGTAAGAAGTTACAAATAATGGGGATCCATGTTCAAAGATGACTACTTTAATATGATCCTTGACACCCAGCTCAGGTCTACACATGTAAAGCCTGAGTTCTGTCCCAAATATTTTTGAGACATCACGCACTGCATACAGCCTTCCCATAATTTGAAAACAGAGTGTTCAATGCATCCAGGAGACCGTTTAACACAAGGAAATGCTCTCACCTTGAGACCAGAGCAAGAGAGAAAGCTGGCCAAAGGATTAGGTCAGTAAATCTATAGGCACACTAACAAGGGAAACATTAGGATGGTGATTGGGCAATCTACCCACAAGCATGTCCCTATTAATAGTCTCCAGCTTTCTCTAACAGCAGGGAAAGTAGTTATAGAGCCTAACAAAGGCAACACTGGGGAAAAGCCAGGTATAGTAGTGCTAGCACAGACAGTCAGTATTGCCAATCAAATCAACCACTGCACCTGCCCTGAAGTACCCTAAAAAAAACTTTTGCCAGCCACGGACGTGCTCAAACTCTGCCATCTGTGAAACCCAGACGAAGGAGGTTTGCTCTATTAGTAAACCATCCAAGTCACAGGGCATCAAACAGCACAGAAGGTGAAACCCGATTACCGCGAAGTACACAGGTTTCATATTTTGTGCTCATAAGTGTAGCTGCAAGGGGTTAGTGTGAACTGGGTCTGGAGCACGCCATTGTTGATCAGTGATGCTGCAAGATATTCAGCAGAAATAGTATCATTGCCACTTCCAACTTTGTCCATCGTTTAATCCCACGCGTAACATTGCTCTTAGCACACTGTCACAATTCCACTGATTTTTAAAGTATTTTTAAGTCGTATTAGCCACATTGAATCATGCACAGTAACAATAAGTAAATTTGTATTTTTCCATCTTGCAAATTATGCTTTTCCATTAGTGCTGCTGCAAGACACATGAATACAATGTATCTATGTAACTAACTGCAGCAAGATTTTAGTGCCTGCCTGTTCCTCACTTGTGATAGAGGGTACTGAGGACCGTGTCTTTTGTTTATGGAATTAGAATGGCCACTCAGCTTTTGAGTATCAGAAACTACGATAATTTCTCCAGGTCTGGTTCCGGGTGAAACATCAAGCAGACTAAATGACCTGACTATTAACCACTCTGCATTTTGAGTGTGTTTTTATCTTTAAAATTAAATTATTTCATTTTTATTTTAATGCCATTCCACTTGGATGAAAAAATACTGGCACCATTAAGTGTCAAGGATGTAAGCGATATCCGTGTAATTGCAGCAGCAGATTCCCCTGTTATCATATGCAGGCCGGTTACAGATTTTACAATTTCATTTTTAACATGCCCAAGAGATAAGTAAGAGATTCCTTTTATGTTATTTATCTTGCTATAGCATTATCCTTGCTGTCTGCTATCCGCCAACACATTCAGGAGAGCAAATGCCAATTTTCCATTTATTTCCTCCTCATTGTACACCCACACAACACTATTGCTTAGTGAATTCAGTCACGATGTGCCGAAACGACACGGCAAATGTACAGTAATTATAATGGCCTGGCTCTGGTCTAGTTTTATTAACAGCACGACTGCTGGAACCTGTTACCATAACTAAAGTCTGTCGTGTTAGACCTGGCAACAGAAAGAGACCTCACTATAATTAAAGATCCGTGGGGAAAACTGAGTTGGGAAATATAAGAAAATGTACATTCAAATAAAAATTCCTTGTCATTATTTTTAGAAAACACTGGGCAATTGAAAAATGATAATAGAGCTGATTCATTTGACAAGACACCCCGCAGTTCTTAGTCGGGGTTCTAGCAAACATTGCCTAAAATAGGGAAAGGTCTAATGCAGTAAAGTCCTTGGTAGATGACTTTTAGCGGGGATGGACACAACTGTGAATTGTAAAGCACAGTTGTCATAACAAACAGAAGAGCAATTAACTGGGATTTAAAAGATAAAGTGCTGTAATCTCCAAATAATGTACCTTGTTTATCCACAGAAATCAGTGGAAGTCTAAAGCCTGCGTACATTAGACACAAGATGAGTAACGTTATTTGAACTCTTTCCACCAGCTTCAGTTGCAAACAGAATTGAATTTTTTCCATTGTCCAGCTAATCCCCATGTAGAAGTGGATTAATATGAGTCATCTGTTTCAAAGTGCGTGTACATTAGCAGCAATTAAAAGCAGGAAGGATCCTTTCCTAAGCCTCATTGCTCTGAACAACATTTACTGTTGTTGATGTGGAGAGGTGCAGTCACTGAATAGAAGCACTCCTCTGTCTCTTTCTCACCTTGGTACTGCACCAGCTGTAAAGTTGAGGTGGTAAGCAAAAACAGCCCCAATCTCTTTTGTTCTACCATTTGCATTAATAAGTAGAAACAGCTGTGAAGATGGTGCATGTACAAAGCAAAAGGTGCCCATTTTAAAGTACCGGGAAACATGCCCAATAAAGAAAAATATTCCTAGTTTGTCAATTGTGCCGTTGGTAAGTTAAGACTGAACAAAGCACACACTATTAAGAATGAAACCACATTGCTTTAACTGCTGTCAAAAGAACTTACATAGAATTTATAGCACAGGAACTGATCAGGTGGTCTAACAGGTCTGTGCCGGTGTTTATATTCCACATGTGCCTCCTCCTACCTTACCTCATCTCACCCTGTCAGCATATCCTTCCAGTCCTCTTCTTCATGTACTTCTCTAGCTTGCCTTAAATATATTCATGCTTTTTGCCTCAAATGTGCCATGTGATAGCAAGTACCACCTTCTAACCACTCTCTCTGGGTAAGGAGGTTTCTCTGGAATTCCTTATTGAATTTATTAGTAACTACCTTATGTTTATGTCCCCTACTTTAGGACTCCTGCACAAATAGAAACATCTCTATGTCTACCCTATCAAACCCCTTCATAATTGTAAAGACCTCTATTAAGTCACTCCTCAACCTTATCTGTTCTAGAGGGAAAAGGCCTGTTCAGACCTTGTTGATAGTTAAAACCTCTCAGTACTGATAACACCCTTGTAAAAGTTTTTTTTTTACACAGTACAGTTTTTAAGTTGAACTTGATTGTAAGCTTTAAAAGGTGACAACCATATTTTATATGTGATTTGAAATAGATTGTGTTCTGTGTTCTTGCATCTCTTTCTCCTTTAAAAAAAAACATGCAGGGATAGGGAATCATTTCACTAACTGATCCAGGAGTCAGGGGTTAAAACTGGACAAAAGTCTAAATGCAGAACAATCTTAATTTGAAAGGTCAGTTCCCTTTAAAATAAATGCTAACCCTTTTGTCTGAAAAGACAATTATCAGCTCTGAGAAGCACATCAAATTCTACGTTCAGGTCCAATGACATACATTGGATAAACTGATGTCCTGTTTTAGAGATCCCAGATTATGATCAGAATTTTCCAATAAATTACCCAATAAAATTAATGGAAAAAGGTACCATGTCCTGTATTTATCCATTATATGTCGACAACGGTGAAAGTGCATCAAGGCAAGTACAGAAACAATGTAATTGTTATGCTTTGATAAATAGTAAAGAAACACAATAATTACACGTGATTCTAACTGACATCCCTCGTTAAGTCACAAGTACCACTTCCACAAAGAGCCCACGCAATGAGAATTGCTAGTTTGATCTTGCCTGGTTATCTCCTCATGAAGGTTGCACAGTGGCTGCCTGTTTTCAGACAAGAGGTAGTTTCCTCATTTTAAAATAAATGCAATCCATCAATAGAACACAGTATGACCTATTTTCCATAAATTACCTGCATTCCTCATTTTCCTTCCTGTATTTCCAAAATGGAGGAATTTCCAAAGATAATGTTGCACTGGATTTTGCAGGCTGTATCCGTCCTTATTTGTAATCTGGTGGAGGTGGATATTTGCTTTTGAGGAAGCTCAAACATGGTTGAATTCCCTCCTCAGCTAATCTTTACCAAAAAAACTTCACAATATATAAATGTCAGGTTTTTAAGAACCTGAAGCAAATCAAGTGTTCATCTCTGTTGCTGAACATCTTACTCAAGTAAAGTGATCCAGAGTACTTACATCCACGTTCGTGGCATTATTTTCCAGTACTGTACTAACGGCACACAAGGACTGGATTCCAAATGGTCAAACTAAAGTGTCCAACACAACTTTATTAATCTAAGTTTCATAAGTTGTGACCAATATTATAATTTAACAAAAATTAAATAAAAAAGCAACCTAATATAATGTTCTCTTGTGCTTTCTGTTTTCATCATTCCCCAATTGACCTCCCTACATTATTGGCAAAAAGCAATGTTACATCAGGAGGAATGACCCGCCCCGATGAGTAATCTATTAGTAATGAAGAAAAAGGAATTTGGGATGTCAGATTCAATATCACAACAGATGTCTGATACATGAAAGAAAAGAAGCTAGAATTTATATAGAGCTTTTCACATCCTCAGGGTTTCTCAGATTGTTTTAAGGCATGAATTATGAAGTGACATCTGGAGGCAGACTCAATTGAGGCCTTCAAAAGAGAACTGGATAATTATCTGAAGAGAAAGTATTTGCTGGGCTATGGGGAGAAGGCAGAGGAGGGGGACTAGGTAGGTTACTCTTGCAGAGAGCCAGCACAGACACAAAGGGCCAAATGGCCTCCTTCTGCGCTGTAACCATTCTATGATTTTATCATTCTATCATTTTTGTTTTGTAAGTAAACATGGTAACTTGTACACAGCAATATCATACAAACAGCAAATGAAATAAACAAACATTCTTAATCTGTTTTGCTGGTGTTAGTTGAGGGATCACCATTGACCAGGGCACTGGGAGAACTCCCTTGCTTTTCTCTGAATTGTGCCACGAGATCTTTTGCAGCCATCTGAAAAGGCAGATGGGATTTCAGTTTAACAATTTCATTTAAAAGACGGCAATCCTGCAGTACTGCACTGGTGCATCAGCCTAGATTACCTGCTCAAATCCTAGAGCAAGCCCACAACTTTATGACTCAGAGGCAAGAGTGCTACCGCTAATCCCAAATGACACTAGGAAGTGCAAAATGAGTGGACAGAAATAGCTGTGAGGTAATTTGTCTGCAAGATATTTACTGAAAAATTACATTCCAGTAAATGATGTTGCACACTACAGTTTCTCTAAATTTACTTGTGTATCAGGCAGGTATAGTCACATTGTTCATCATTATACTTCTTTACCTCCATGGCAGACCTTTTTTCACTTATAAAAACAACCCTAAAAATTAGAGAAATATAGTTAAGGAATTAATTACAGATGTGTATGGATATTCTGGGTTTATGTGGGACTTGTATTTGTATTGGTGGCTGCATCACACTTGCGCACTTTGGCTCAAAACCAACAGAAGACCTTATACATTTACAATCCACATTATTCTGCACACAGCCTAAAAATTATGACACAAGAGTTTATAGGTTATTAGATAATTTTAGCAAACACTGAGTAGTAAAAGAATGATTTAGATTATAGTTCAATAATAATTTGCTGATACAGGCTTTCTCCTCTGTAGCAAATGGCTGCTACTTATGGCTAGTCACTGTTTACTTTTACTGATAAAGTATTAAAAAAAAGGCCAATTCACATGATGTGTTATCTATTATTCAACTTACATAAAGAGACAACATTCCTTTTCATTGGTCTGAAAAGATCGGATGTTCAGCTGTCAACAAATCAACCACACCCAGCCTGAGCCTAGTGATTACATTCTGGATGTTTAACTTCCGTCATAGACAAGATTCGTTGCCCTGCAGAGCGTAGATGTCATTAGTGCATTGAATAAATAGTCTGACTTCAACTGGAATTTCTACAAAACACAAGCAAAGTTTTTTGATGTTTTTTAATTAGGTATGAAATAATGTCTGTGGAATCTGTTTAAAAAAAGGCATCTTGATAGGTAGTTAATAATAGGAATGATACAGAACTGGAGCCAACCTTACAAAAGGAAGCAACCAGTATCTAAATCACAAAGTGGAAGAAGCTGTCAGCAGTATGATATCAGTTGCTACCTTCTCCTCGCACGAGATTAGCACGTACTATATAAGCCAATGATTCTCTTGCCCTGTTTTATTTAAAGAATTTTTATCCAGCAATAGCAGTGATCACCATGTAAATACATTTTCACAAGACCGGAAATAATGTAATATGAAGCAGGGTGGTGGATTTAACCACCTCCTCTTAATTTTACATTTTAAATAAATCATTGGAGATAAAGTCAACTAGAAGCAGACTTTATTTCCACACTCTGTGATTATATTTGTTTCTTTTTAGGAATGTGTTTGTCTCCTTTTTTAGATATGGTTAGGCTCCAGCTCCCACTATGAGGAAGGACATTGTGAGAAAAGAATGTTAGCTTTTGGGATAGGGAAACCTTCTTCAATATAATCCCATATTTACCGCCAACTTGGATTTCCTATCGCCTCTTCTCTGTTGGTGGTGGCTGTGCTTCTGGCCTAAACAGTAGCTTCATATTTTTTTTAAATCATGTGAATACTTTATAGGGTTACTACCAATACTGGAAAAAAAAGTCTGTGCTCGAATTTGCTGCAGGCTGTAAGAACATCCAGGCCATCATGCCTTAGAGAACACATTACTACTCGATGCTAAGCTATGCCTCTACGTTCAATATGCATTAAGAATTCTGTCCTATTCTGCGAGTCAACTAATTATACTCCTGTCACAAGAAGAGGTACTTATAAACAAGTCTGCATCAATTTTTGGAATACAAAGTCTTGACTTATTTTGACATGCGTGTGACTGTCGCTGTGAAACCCGAGGCTCTCCTATGTCTTTAGGAAAGGGCTGTGCAATTTGCATTGCTTTAGCATCATATTACAGTGAGTCATATAGCCGGAGTTCAGGCAGAATTCCACAGCTGAAGCATTTCTGGAGAGGCTGCTTCATGAGTTTATCAATTATTCATGCATTCTGTCTGAGTGCTGTGAATGAGCACACACTCTTCATTCACAAGATATATTCTGCACAGGTGAGGCGAAGTGTGGAGTTAAGAATGGAGAGTACAAATACCATTCTTTGGCTTCAATGTATCTTTCAGCACCTGTTTCTTTGAGAAAAGTAACAGCAGATGCTGATTTTTAATAGCGATAATTTCTGTTACAAATAAATAACGTACAGTACATGATTAGACTAGTGAAAAGGTAATTATAGTGACTCTTCTGATGCATTGTTTTGACCGAGAGCAGTTTCTCTGTACTTCTTTCTCTCCTACCTTTTGGGTTAATGGTTAAGAGGGCAGGAGAGCACACTTGAAGGTTGAGCAGGAGGTGCGTCAGAGCACAAGTTCAGGATAAGGTTCCACCCATTCCCTGCCCCATATGCCATTGGGTTTTATCACACTTCTGAGGTGCCTGACCACTATTCAATGACTTGGACAATTGTGGGTTGGAGCCTGCATCCTATTATTCTGTGGTTCAAGCAGTTTTGGCGGAGTTACACTGCAACATCAAAATGTATGTGAGTAATTTGAGACATGACTTGTGGTAAGTGTAGCATGCTTGGGAGGAATAGGTGACTTTGGACCTATGGTTCTCACCATTGGGGTTTTCCTCACATCCTGTCTGGTTTGTTGTAGACTAACTGATAGAGATTGCTTACTATGCTTCGTCAACAACTCAATTATCATCGTCTCATGTGACTACCAGGATGGTGGAAGGTGAACTAAATAGACCTTTGTCCATTTTCATCCAGCAATTTCCATGTTCCTATGTATTGTGTTTGGTTTTACATTATTTGGAGGTTGTTGGTTTGTGGAGCAGTGAATTAAAATGGAAATAATCTGTGTGCTCTTTCACAAAGTGTAGTGTTATAACATTGTGAGACAATGAATAACTCAGAGATGGTATTCATCTTTGTTGTACAAACTCCATATATTTAAAAGGTTAGAGTTACACAAATCTTTGTTCCATATTACGTCAGCCAGTTTCTACAAAATACCATAAACAAAACATATTCCATCACTGCCACTTCTCATTTAAAATCCTAGTTCTCTACTGCCCACCCAAGTACCATGTGAACTTTCTCATCGAGATATCTTCACTGCTTTCCTCCCTCGCCCTTTGCACTGACCGGCTTCCAATCTATGGTGATTTCAATCTTCATCTCAACTCATCACAGTATCTCTCTGAATCTGTGTCATCTTATTCTCCCTTAATCTCTCCCTCCATATAAATTTCCCCACCCATATTCATGGTTACCACTTTGGCCTTGCCAACTCACCTGGCCTCCTTACTCCCATCATATCAATCACAGATAAGGCCATCTCTAATCATTCCCTTGTGTCACTCTCCACTCTCATCCCCCTCGCAAACCTTCTGTGTCTACCCCTGGAAAAAAAACTATCTCCCAAGCCACTATTTTTTTTTACCCATTTATGGGCTGTAGGCAAAGCCAGCATTTATTGACCATCCCCAATAGCCCTTGAGAAGTTCCTGAACCACTGCAGTCATGTGACGAAGGTACTCCCACAGTGCTGTTATGTAGGGAGTTCCAGGATGTTGATGCAGTGACGTTGAAGGAATGGTGATATATTTCTAAGTCAGGATGGTGTATGACTTGGAGGGGAAATTGGAGGTGGTGATGTTCCCAAGCACCTGTTGCTCTTGTCCTTTTAGGTGGTAGAAGTGGAGAGTTTGGGAGGTGCCGTTGAAGAAGCCTTGCCAAGTGAAACTTGTAGACGGTACACATTGCAGACATGGTGCAACGGTGGTGGAGGAAGTGAATGTTTTAAGGTGGTGGATGGTGTGCCAATCAAGTAGACTGCTTTGTCCTGGTTGGTGTCAAGCTTCTTGAATGTTGTTGGAGCTGCACTCATCCAGGAAAGAAGAGAGTATTCCATCACACTGCTGACTTGTGCTTTGTAAATGGTGGACAGGCTGTGGAGAGTTAGGAAGTGAATCACTTGCCACAGAATATCTAGCCTCTGACCTGCTCTTGAAGCCACGGTATTTCTGGTGACCCCCAGGATGTTGATGGTGGGGGATTCAGCAATGGTAATGCCATTGATTGTCAAAAGGAGACAGTTAGACTATCTCTTGTTGAAGATAGTCATTGCCTAGCATTTGTGTGGCACAAATGTTACTTGCCACTTATCAGCCCAAGCCTGAATGTCGTCCAGGTCTCACTGCTTGCGGGTACGGGCTGCTTCATTATCTGTGGGTTATGAATGGGAGTGAACACTGTGCAATCATCGAAAAAATCTCCACCTCTGACCTTAGGATGGAGGGAAGGTCAGTGATGAAACAGCTGTAGATGGTTGGGTCTAGGATACTGCCCTAAGGATATCCTGAGTTGAAATGATTGGCCTCCAACTAGCACAAACATCTTCCTTTGTGGTGGGTACAATTCCAGCCAGTGGAGTTTTCCTCCTGATTCCCATTGACTTCAATTTTACTAGGACTCCTTGATGCCACACTCGTTCAAATACTGCTTTGATGTCAAGGACAGTCACTCTCACGTCCCTCTGGAATTCAGCTCTTTTGTCCATGTTTGGACCAAGGCTGTAGTGAGGTCTGAGGCTGAGTGGTTCTGGCACAACTAAATCAAGCATCGGTGAGCAGGTTATTGGTGACTAAGAGCTGCTTGTTAGCACTATTGATGACATCTTCCATCACTTTGTTGATTGTTGGCTATGACTTGGCCTCTTGAGCATCCCTGATTTTAATTGCTCCATCATTGGTGGCCGGGACATCATCTGCATAGGCCCTATGTTCTGTAATTCCCTCTCTAAACCTCGCCAACTCTCCACTTCTCTTTCTTCCTTTAAGACATTCCTTAAACCTACCTCTTTGACCAAGCTTTTGACCACCTGCCCTAATATCGCCTTATGTGGCTCAATGTCTAATTTTGCTTTATAATGCTCCTATGAAGCACCTTGGGACATTTTATTATGATAAAGGCACTGTATAAATATAAGTTGTTCTTGTTGTCAATTGCTTGTAGGCTGATGGGATAGTAATTAGCTGGATTGGATTTCTCCTGCTTTTTGAGGATGGGACCTACCTGGGAAATGTTTCACTTTGTCGGATAGATACTTACAGCTGCACTTTCAAATTCCCAATTGTCTAGTTTTTGGCCCTACATTCACCATGAAATTCCTGCAGTTACCTGTTGACTCAATCATACCCTCGCCTCCACTTTTGATGCACTAGTCTCCATTAAAACTGATAATCAAAACAGAAAACACTGAAAATACTCAGTGGTTAGGCAGCATCTGTGAGAGAGAAACAGAGTTGACATTTCAGGTCAATAACCTTCATCAGAACTGTTAACCTGTTGAGTATTTCCAGCATTTTCAGTTTTTATTTCAGATTTTCAGCATCCACAATATTTTGCTTTTGTTCCCATTAAAACCAATACTTTCTCTCACTCTGGTACAGCCCAAATCTTCACTCCTTTAAGTCCATAAGACACAGACATAGACATTTATAGTGGACAACTGGTTTAGCTATTCACCGCTAGATATGGCTGGACTACACAAAGCACAATCCAATCCTGCTCTCCTCTGCCAAATCTGCTCACTATTCCAGGATCATCCTCCAATGCAAAGATAACCTCTGGGTACTTTTCCCCACTCCAAACAATCTTTATAAACCCCTCTCCCTGTCTCCTCCACCCTCACCTTCAACAAGTACAAGGCTTTCATGGACTTTTTTGTCTATCTGTTCAGCTGCCTCTGTTACCTTCCTTCCTTCCCTAGCCCACTGAGCTAAACTTCCTCTCAGGTTCTCCCTGCCCTAGTTTCTTCCTCTGGTTTCTCATCTATCTCCTCTCATGTATGTCTGAGCTCATCTTGTCCATGAGAACCACCTCCTGCTCCCTTAACCCTATTCTTACCAAACTGCTGACCACCCAACTTCCCTTCCTGGTCCCCATGTTAACTGATATTGTTAATGATTCTCCCTCCTCAACTACTGTTCCCCCACCTTAAAATCTGCCATCATCACCCCTCGCCTCACAAAACTCAACTTTGACCCCTCCGTCTGTTGTGTGTTGTTGTAGTTGTAGCATAGCTAGGGCGTTACTGAGAAAGTCTCAGAGTCTGGATAAAGTCAACTAATAACTCTTTTATTATTTACGCATCACTATTTACACTCTCCTCAAGCCTCCTTAGCTCCTTCGTGCTGCTATTCCCTTCTTCCCCAGTCCATTACCATGTGACTGTGATCATCATCACCCTTACAGTGGGAGGGGTTACTCTCACAGTCTCCAGCATTAACCCTTACGTGTCCTTATACTACACCATCTTTGCAACCTACTGCCACATCTTCAACCTCCCTTTCCTCTCCTAAGTCCTTGAACGTGTTGTCACCTCCCCAAATCTATGCCTATCTTTCCTGGAGCTCCATGTTTGAATCCCCTCCAATCAGGTTTCTGCCCCTGTCACAGTACTAAAAAGGCTCTTACCAAAGCCACAAATGACATCCTATGTGATTGTGACAAAGGTAAACCTCCCTCCTCATTCTTTTCAATCTGTCTGCAGCCTTTGACGTTGTTGGCAACACCATCCTGCTCCATTGCTGCTCTGCCGTCATCCAACTGGTTAGGACTGCAGTCGTCTGGTTCCATTCTTATCCATCAAATCACCTGCAATGACTTCTCTTCCCATCCCACACTGTTACTTCTGCTGCCCCCAAGGATCTATCTTTGAACTCCCTCCTATTTCTAATCTACTTGCCACCTCTCAGCGACATCATACAAAAACTCATCAGGTTCAATATGTATGCTGACGACACCCAGCTCTACCTCACCTTCATCCCTCTTGACCCCTCCACTGTCTCTAAATTATCAGATTGCTTGTCTGATATCCAGCACTGGATGAGCAGAAATTTCATCCAAATAAATACAAAGAAGACTGAAGTCATCGCCTTCGGTCCTTGCCATAAATGTTGCTCCTGAGCCAACAGCTCCATCCCTCTCCCTGGCAACTATCTGAGGCTGAACCATATTGTTTGCAACATATGTGTCATATTTGACCCAGAGATGAGCTGTTGACTACATACCCGCCATCACTAAGACCACCTATTTCCACATTGCCCAACTCCACCCTTGCCTCTGTTCATTTGCTGCTGAAACCCTCATATATGCCTTTACCTCTAGACTTGACTATTCCAATGCTCTCCTGGCCATCCTGTTACCTTCTACCCTCCATAAACTTGAGGTCATCTAAAACTCTGCTGCCCATATCCTAATTCATGTCAAGTCCCATTCACCCATGCTCACTAACCTAAATTAGCTCCCTATCCAACAATGCCTCAATTTTTAAAATCTCGTCCTTTTTTAAAAATCCCTCCATGCCTTCTCCCCTCCCGTCTCTGTAATCTCCTCCAGGCCCTCAACCTCTACAATCATCAAATTCTGGCCTCTTTCCTGTCTCCTATTTTAATCGGTCCACCATTGGCATCCATACTTTATGTGCTATACTCTGGAATTCCTTCCCTAAACCTCTCCGCCTCTCTACCTCTCAATCCTCCTGATAACACATTGGTTAACATGACCAAGCTTTTGCTCAAGTGCCCTGGTATCTCCTCATGTGGTTCAGTGTCAAATTTCATTTGATAATGCATCGTGGGATGTTTTACTATGTTAAAGGTGTTGCATGAATGCAAATTGTTGTTGTTGTTGTTGCTTATAAGAAAGCAGGAGAGGTCAGTTAGTTCCGTTTGCTTGTCCTGTCATTCAGGTCCAAGTTTTGGATTTCTAAAGACCATTTCCATCTCTCTCCCACATTGGGCATCAAATGTATGTCCATCTACTTGCTGTTTCAGCAGGGATTTGTCCATTTTATTGTAGCTGCTCCATTGAGTTCACTGCAAAATAACGTCCTGCATAGGTTATCAAATCAACGCAGGATGACCCTGGGTCAATTCCCGATCTTTGCTGGCTCAACTGATCTCAGCCAGGCCAAAGATAATAATGCTACAATTGGCCTTAATGGTCCTGGGTTGGTGTGGGTGAGCGAGAGAGAAATTGGGCATGGTTCTTTGTGCTGTAGCTATTGCTCCTTGCTGATAATATGTGCAGTGAACTTTGGATGAGGACAGAAACAGGCTTAGCTGTGATGGCTTCTCCAATTGAACACCTTCCATCACAACATCTAGGCTCATATCAGTGAATTACAGCACAAAAGGAGTCCATTCGGCCCATTGAGCCTCTGCCAGCTCTTTGAAAGAGCTATCCAATTAGCCCAGCCCTTTCCCCATAGCCCTGCAGATTAGCCCCCTTCAAATATTTATTCAATTCTCAAATGTGATAAATTGTCACTTAGGTGAGGTATAAGAGGCTGGTAGCTGGGGATTTCCAAGTGTTTTCTTTCATTTTCCTCAGTGGAGAGAAAACAAGAAATAACTATAGAGCCAGAGCTAGTCCAACAGTCAATGTAATGAAAGATCTCTATTACAACTATACAGCATACTGCTTTAATAAAGAGTTTTCATTACTTACATGAATGCTAAGATAACACACCTCCATAATTATTTCTATTTTTTCTTTCAGGTAAGAATAATGCCAGGAATTACCAGCAATAGTACTTACATGTGGGAATGCAGGAGATCATGAGAACCTTGCTCTCTTGAATTGTTTCTTTTATAATAGACCTCAGTATTCTTCTCCAAATAATTGTCAAGCCAGAAAGCCTATAATTCCTAACATCACGACTGTGAACGATTGACATATGAGAACGCTGCCTCTTTCTTTTCCACACACATAACCTGCCTTAAAAACAAGAGATTTTTTAGCCTATCAAAAGACTGATATACATTATATCATATTATATTGTATTGGGGCGGCACAGTGACGCAGTGGTTAGCACCGCAGTCTCACAGCTCCAGTGACCCGGGTTCAATTCTGGGTACTGCCTGTGTGGAGTTTGCAAGTTCTCCCTGTGTCTGCGTGGGTTTCCTCTGGGTGCTCCGGTTTCCTCCCACATGCCAAAAGAGTTGCAGGTTGATAGGTAAATTGGCCATTATAAATTACCTCTCGTATAGGTAGGTGGTAGGGAAATATAGGGACAGGTGGGGACGTGGTAGGAATATGGAATTAGTGTAGGATTGGGATAAATGGGTGGTTGATGGTCGGCACAGACTGGGTGGGCCGAAGGGCCTGTTTCAGTGCTGTATCTCTAAATAAATAAAAAAAAAAGTTACTTTTGTATACAGATATAGTTTGTCAATTCACAATTGCTAAGTGTCTATGCACCTCTAAGCCATCTTTTTTCCCCCAAAACAATGTTGTGTTATCAGCAGGTATTCTACCACAATACCTTTGTTTGAGACTGTTGCATACTATTAACAGTCGGGTTCTCATGAATCTTCTTTGAGAGACACCATTAGTCACAGCTGTACTATTACAGCTATTGCTATTAATTATGACCCTCGGTTTCCTATTATCAAATGTAAAGTACAGTTCACAACTTCATTTCGGACTCCATAAGTTTTCATTTGAGCAATAAATCTTCTTTGAAGTACCTTACTAAACGTTTTTTCTAAACATAGAATATCCATCACCTTGTCCTTACTTGCCAACTCTTACATCATCCAAGAATTCTAACAATCATAGTCTTCCCTACCTTAAGCTTGTGTTAGCCTGGATTGACTGTCTTTGCTCTCAGTAGAAGCTCTTGGATTATTCCTGTATAACAGACTTCATTACTTTTCATACTATTGATAATAAGCCTATAATGTCCAAGATCATGCTTGTGAAAGATTGTTTATACTGACAACCCTGCCCTTTCCTTTCCCCACACACAATGCATTTCAAGAAACTAGGCTTCTTTAATCAATCAAACATAAGCTTATTAGATCTTTCAAAAGATTCTACAAGCCTGCTGCAGTGTGCAGTTCTATTATTATTGTCGATGCAATCATTCAAAAAAGAAATCTATGGAGTCATACAATGAGGATTAAAATAAGGTTACATTTCAAAATGAGTGCTCATTTCTGGTCACAATTACTCGGTAGATCATCTTAAAACATGTACTGTGTCACAGGATGAGAACTCAAAGAGGCACACATTATGGTCCACTCTAGAATAGTTACCATTCTTACATTGTGCTTTTTGCTTCCTAACTTTTACTGGCAATTAGTGATTCTTTAGTGCATCCCAGTTTTAAAGTATTTGACAGAACCAGTGCTGCTCTTGCATTGGTGAGTCATTCATGAAAAATGTACGCAAACAGAATGGGCCAATAAATTTTTCATTCTACTCTGTCACTGTTCACTTCATAAAACAGAGCTAAATCAGATATGGGCAGCAGCACACCTAATTATTTTAACTTTTTAGAATTGCATAATTAGAAAAAAGGGTCAGCAAATTTTTGGTCTAATTTTATTAATTCTGTGCATTAGTGAAACTATGTATCCTTAGAAATGGTTGAGGGTTGCCATAGACCAAAATCATTTAGGTTTTTCAGACAACGCATATCTAGAAGATAAAGTGGATGCAGTTGGCAGTGCAACAATATTAGCAGAAAAAAAGAAGCTAGAAACTAAAAGGAAAATTAAAATGTGGAGCTCACAGTCACAAAATGGAAAGCTTAGATTTTCATTGTTGTTCCAACAGAAAATTCCACAATGGAAACTCACAAGATGTATGTGGTACACCCACCATAATAGGAAGATTTTGTATCTTCCCTTTGAATCCTCAGCTCATACATACTTAGTCTCCACATGGCTGGCAAGGAGCTGATAAATAGAGGTGATCTGCAGAAAGTAGTGAGTGTCAAATAGGCATACTGCCTGCAAGTCTAAGAATTGTTTGAGCAGTGTCCTGAGAAACAGTGGTAATCAGGGAATGATGTGTTGCAGAAAAATACCTCAAATGGAAAAGAAGAAAAATAACAATGGGGAAGATAAGGTAGAGAAATTAAATATATGTATAGACATATGATGACATTTTTGTTGGAATGTCCTGAATATGCTGTAAGATTAATGAACACCTATTCCTTCATCACAGTTTAATACAACTTCAGTTTTAGGACCGCAAGTTATAAGTTTACTATTTCCTTCTTCATAATTACAAACTCTTTGTCAGTATTCTGCCTCTGACGAATATTTCTTTCATTCTGACGTATTCATTAATTTTCTAAACACATGAACACCTGCTAGAAACAGAAAATCTTGCCTGTTTTATTTTGGATTATATTCATCTGGACACAATCATTACATGCAAAGATCTCCTGCTCCTCCTCATTTTACATTTGTGAATTAATGTTAATCCTCTATTGTCAATGCCTTGAAATCCATTACTGAGATGGCCTGGCAGTGCTAATGGCTTTAGCAATGATTCATAGGATTAACTATAATCCTTACACAGCAGGAAATGAAAAGAAATAGGACTAGATGGATACCTACACACAATATTTTTAGCCAATATTAAATCTCAAAGATTATTTCCCAGTCATTTGCAAAAAAGCTGTTTTAAAAATATATTTTGTTTCTGCTGAATGCTAAAATATATCTAACATGGATACACAATTTCTCATTTATTATTGTATGCTTGAATCATTAGTCTTCTCAATTGTAAATGTGATATTTTTGTTACTTTTTTTTAATGTTCTTCCTCTTCCCTCCTCTCCTTTCCTGATGACTTTAACTCCCTTACTAGGATATTGTTGCTAGTACTTGGTGCAAGTGGCCACCATCACATGTGAGCCTTGACAGTGAGTCCTGGCAGCTATTTAACTATGAAAGGCATCACACCTGAGCCTCATCCTATTTCAGTACAGGAACAGACCTTTCATCCCATCAAGTCTGTCTGCTTTTCTCCACATGAGCCACCTAGGCTAACCGTACTCTCTTCCTATACTTGTTAATATTCTTTCTCAATCAACTATCTAATTCTCTTTTAAAAGTAGTGTTAGATATTAGGTTTCAAAAGGGCAATCAGATGGGGGAACTCTGGTGAATTGTCCCTATTCTAAATCCTGGCAATGCTGCCTATTGTAACAGTGCTACCGCTTCCCCAGCTGAATCAATTCAATTCAGTATAGACTGTAGAAAGATGGACAAATCTTATAGGAACATAGGAACAGGAGTTCAGGCCATTCAGCCCCTTGAGCCTGTCCCGCCATTCAATGAGATCATGGCTGATCCGCAGCCTAACTCCATATACCTGCCTTTGGCCGATATCCCTTAATATCTTTGCTTAACAAAAATCTATCTATCTCAGATTTAAAATTAACAACTTTTTTTTTTAGAACATTACAGCGCAGTACAGGCCCTTCGGCCCTCGATGTTGCGCTGACCTGTGAAACCATCTGACCCCTACACTAATCCATTTTCATCCATAATTAGAATTAGAACTGTTCTAGCTTCAACTACTGTTTGTGGGAGAGAGTTCCAAACCTCTACCACCCTTTGCGTGAAGAAGTGCTTCCTAACATCTCTCCTGAACGGTCTGGCCCTAATTTTTAGACTATGCCCCCTAGTTTTAGAATTTCCATCAGATCACCCCTTAACCTTCTAAATTCTAGCGAAAGCAGGCCTAATTTGTGTAATCTCTCCTCATAACTGAACCCCTGTAGTCCAGGTATCATTCTTGTAAACCTACGTTGCACTCCCTCCAAGGCCAATATATCCTTCCTAAGGTGTGGTGCCCAGAACTGCTCACAGTACTCCAAGTGGGATCTAACCAGGGTTTTGTACAGCTGCAGCATAACCTCTAAAATAAAAGCAAAATACTGCGGATGCTGGAAATCTGAAGCAAAAACAAGAAATGCTGGAACCACTCAGCAGGTCTGGCAGCATCTGTGGAAAGAGAAGCAGAGTTAACGTTTCGGGTCAGTGACCCTTCTTCGGAACTGACAAATATTAAAAATGTCACAGGTTACAAGCAAGTGAGGTGGGGGTGGGGCAAGAGATAACAAAGGAGAAGGTGCAGATTGGACAAGGCCACATAGCTGACCAAAAGGTCATGGAGCAAAGGCAAACAATATGTTAATGGTGTGTTGAAAGACAAAGCATTAGTACAGAATAAGTGTTAACGGACTGAATATTGAACAGCAGCAAGTGCAAACATGAAAAAAACAGTGGGTAAGCAAATTGAACAAACTAAGATTAAATGAAATAAATGCAAAAAAAAGGGTTGTAAAAAATGTAAAAAAGAGAAAAAAAAGAAGAAAAAAGAAAAAAGAAAAACAACTAAAAATGAAAGTAAAATGGGGGCTGTCATGCTCTGAAATTATTGAACTCAATGTTCAGTCCGGCAGGTTGTAGTGTGCCTAATCGGTAGATGAGATGCTGTTCCTTGAGCTTGCGTTGATGTTCACTGGAACACTGCAGCATTTTGTTGCAGCATAACATCTATGTCTTTATACTCCAATCCTCTAGATATAAAGGCTAGCATTCCATTAGCCTTTTTGATTATTTTCTGCACTTGCTCGTGGCATTTTAAAGATCTATGCACCTGAACCCGCCATTCTCTTTGGACATCCACTGTACTTAACCTCTTCCCATTTAGAAAGTACCCTGCTCTATCCTATGGGATTAGTGTAGGATTAGTATAAATGGGAGGTTAATGGTCGGCACAGACTCGGTGGGCCAAAGGGCCTGTTTCAGTGCTGTATATCTAAATCTAAAAAAAAAATCCTTTTTTCGTCCAAAATGGATAACCTCACACTTGCCCGCATTGAAATCCATCTGCCACAGTTTTGCCCACTCACCTAGTCTGTCACTACCTCTTTACAATTTTATGCTATCATCTACACTGTCTACAATGCCACCTGACTTTGTATCATCAGCAAATTTGGATATATGACTTACTATGCCATCATCCAACTCGTTAATGAATAATGTAATATAATTGAGGCCCCAACACAGATTCCTGCGGGACACCATTAGTTACATCCGGCCAATCGGAGTACTTACCCATTATCCCCACTCTCTGTCACCTACCACTCAACCAACTTTCTAACCATGTCAATAATTTGCCCTCAACTCCATGGGCTTCTACCTTAGTTAACAGTCTCTTATGTGGGACTTTATCAAATGCCTTCTGGAAGTCCATATAAGTAACATCCATAGACACTCCCCTGTCCACTACCTTAGTCACCTCTTCAAAAAATTCAATGAGATTTATCAGGCATGACCTTCCTGTCATGAATCCATGCTGGCTGTCCCTGATTAACTGAAATTTTTCTAGGTGTTCAGTCACCCTATCCTTGATTATAGACTCCAGCAACTTGCCCACCACAGATGTCAGGATAATTGGTCTGTAATTTCCTTGGTTCCCCCTTTCGCCTTTCTTAAAAGGTGGAGTGACAGGTGCAACATTCCAATCCAGAGGGACCACTCCTGAATCTAGGGAACTCTGAAAGACTATAGTTGGAGCTCTTTTTGTTACAATACAGAATGTCAAAAGGTGATCTGATAAAAATGTTCAAAATTCTGCAGAGTTTTGATAAGGTAAATCGGGAAAACTGGTCAGTTGAGTCAGTAGCCAGAGAAAATAAATTTAAAGTAATCACAAAGAAAATGAAGTAGTTGGAGATTTTCTTTTAACCTATATTACAGCAATGATATAATGATGTCCTGGGATCATTTACATCCACCTGAGGAGGCAATTAGGGCCTTGGTTTAACAACTAAACTGTAAAATAACACCTCCAACAGTGTAGTACTCAATCAATATGAACCTTGGACCTTTCTGCTCTGTGTGAGCGGAAGCTTATGCTCTTTGAAAAATTTCAGGCATTGGGACCTTTTTCGGGTCCCGATCCCGCACGGGTCAGAGGTGCGACGACCAGTGGAATCTTCCGCAACACAGCCAATTAAGAGGCTGCCTCTGCATTTGCCACCCAATTCAGAATGGAGGGCATGTTCCCAAGGTGGGAGGCACAATCAGAGGGCCCACAGCACTGGACAAAGGCAGCCCCCCTCAGAGAGGCGGACGCTGCTGAGGCAGGTAGGGGATCACGAAGGCTAGGTGGAGGTGCCCTTGGAAGCCTGCTGAAGATTTAAACATATGAAAAGCTCACAGCTCTTAAGGCCACCTGTAAGAAGGGGAAAGCCTTCTACAGGAATGGTCATGGCCCAGGCTGCAGCCTTTGGATTCATGAAGCCTAATAATGGGACCAGTGAGATGAAGGACCACTGGCCCGCTGGCCTGCCATTGGGAGGCCGCCTCCCAATTGCTGCTGGCCTCCCAACTCAGCAGGGGTGGGGGCGGGGGGGGGCAGTCCGACATTGGGAAAATCAGCAGCCTTGATGCTAAGTGGGTCCTTAATTGACCCTGTTCCTGGCGAGTAGCTGCTGACATTTAGAGCCCACCTCCAACAAAAGTGCACACAGGCAGGAACACCTTGGGGAGCTGACCCGACACACAACATTCAAAATCTGCTCCCGGCCCTGCCTCCAAAGCTGCCTCCACAGGGCTGGGAAAATTTCACCCTGAGTCTCAGAAATAGAATGAGCAATAGAAATCAAAAGCAAATAGTTATATGAAACTTCTATACAACCTTGGTTAGACCACCTTGGTAGTACTGTGCACAGTTCTACTCTCCATATTGCAAAAAGGATATACTGGACTAGGTGCAAAAAGGATTTACAAAAATGATACCAAATTGAGAAGTTATAACTGTCAGGAAAGACGGAACAAGCTGCTGCATGTTTTCTCTAGAAAGAATACAAATAAGGGTGACCTAAAAGAGATCGTTATGAAGAGGTTCAATAAGGTAGATATAGAGAAGATGTTTCCACCTGTGGGAAAGCCCAAAACAAGTGGCCATAAATATAAGGTAGTCACTTATAAATCTAATAAGGAATTAAGGAGAAACATCTTTACTCACAGAGCTGATTCTGGGAGCTGGCCATTGGCAAATATGAGTCGCTGCAGCTGGTTTCCGTGACTTAAAGAAGTACTGGGGGATCCATGCCATCAAGATTGCTGTGAGCAGAGCTGAGGAGGTTTGGGAGTAGTGCGTTGTTTTTGGTGGAGACAGTATCAGTGGAGTTCGGGATTGCAGGAGGCATGCTGTCGGATGAAAATTGGTGACTGCATCTTGGAAGACAGGAGCTGGGAATATACCTGAAATTTGAAGAATTTTGTGGCTGTTCGATGCCCAATTTGCTGAGTAGACTGCCCAGTAAATCCATGAAATCTATCTTTGTTGTATCTGATAATTAACGTGTAAACTGTATATATTGACCGTGATTTGTCTGTTATTTCATTTAATTTATGTTGATTTTGGTTTGATTGTTAAAGTAAAAGTTATAATAGTGAAATCCTGGCCATTTCTTTTGTTATTGGAGTCGTTTGGTAAATTCAGTTCTTTTGGTTTGTTGATCTCTACAGGGATCATAACACTGTATGATGTAAAAGACTTATACCTCATCTGAGACTTGGCTCAGCAATAGCTCTTTGAGGCTAAGTCTAAATTGCCACTGGTTCAAACCCAACTCCAGAATCTTGAGTATATAATGAGCCAGTACAGTAGCATAGTGGTTATGTTCCTGCACTAGTACAGTGGTTCTCAAAATGTGGTCCTTGGTCCACAAGGGTCCTCCAGGTGGTCTGCGGGCTGGTGCAAAATGTAAGTCACTGAACAATGACCAGGAAAGGAAGCTTCTATTGTGTTGACTAACAAAGAGCTTGAAGACATCTGTAACATCCACGAAGGGTGATTAAATTACTGAAGGAAAATTAGACGTACGTTTATCATCAGAGCAGTCTCTAATTTGATAGTTTGAATAAAGAATTTGATGCCTCATTGGACAATTGTAGCTCAAGGTGGATTTTGATAAGACAGCATGATCTTGTCGACGGAACATTCTGCCCATTTTGAAACGAAAAGTATAAAAATCATTGCAAAAAGCAATTCGGTGCTTAAGTCAGATAGCTTGGTCAGCTACTGAAGAGAATAATCAGTAGGGAGGTGACCGCTCACTGGTGATCATGTATGTATGATTCCTTGTAACATATTTGTGGCTAATGGGTGTATTGTTAACTGGTATTCCTACCAAACCTAGTAAAGACATTCGTGTTTAATTGGGTTTTGAGTGTTGTCTCATTATTTCTCATATTTCTCATATCCGAACAGTAAAGTAATCTGTCAAGGGGTAAAAGGTTACATCTTAAAGCAAGTGCAATATACTTAACCAGTTTAAAGTTGCCACTACCTTTCTTGTTACTATTTGCTTAATACACTAACTGCCTGCAGGTCCTAATGTTAGGATCAGTGGAATTTTCCAGTGTCCTAGCAGGTCGAGCCAATTCAAATCTATTCAAATTGCTATCATCATTCTTCTATCTTTTTCAAATATGAATTAAAATTGTTTTAGGAGAGTAAGCACCACTGGTCCAGCTAAATATTATTGGGGAATCCTTCCTTTGAAGGATTTCTGTCGATCTCCACTAGGTTGGTGCTTTCAACTTTTGTTCCAAGCCCATGGCTGCAGGTTTGGGTTTATTAGTATGGGACTCGGCCTCTTGCTGCTGAGTTGAAGTCCAGAAGGGAATACAGCAGCCAACCCACTAACAAATTATTTATTGAAGCTCATATATGATTAATTTGTTCTGATGTAAACTATTGAGTAGTATTTGATATAAATTTAATTACTCAATATAATCATTGTTCTGTACTGGACCACTGCAAGTGGATTGCACCATTTGTGGTTCAAGGACGTCCCGAGCTGCTGTGAAGAGTGACCAATCACACTTGACAACCTTGCTGGATTTATTTAGTTTGAGACAATATATTCATAGGAACATAGGAAATAGGAGCAGGAGTAGGCCATTCAGCCCCTCGAGCCTTCTCCGCCATTCAACTAGATCATGGCGGATCTTCTACCTCAATGCCATTTTCCCGTACTATCCCCATATCCCTTGATATCTTTAATATCTAGAAATCTATCAATCTCTGTCTTGAATATACTCAATGACCGATCCTCCACAGCCCTCTGGGGTAGGGAATTTCATATATTCACCACCCTTTGTTCAGTGACATTAGAATAGGCAAGCACTGCAGGCTTGCTCTATGATGTTCAACTGATCGGCCAATTGCTATCTCAAGCTAGTACTATAGGTAAGGAAAAGATTCATAACTGTCGTGCCTTGGCCTATTAAATCAACTTGATATTGCTTTTAGCATAACTAAGGAAGTCTAAAGCACAATATAGAAAATGCAGTTTTACAGATTGGGCTGTTGTTATCTTTCTTTAAAAATGCCAATGCATATTATTTTAGGCTTTGGTTGACTTCACCCTTTAGAAAATATCAGTGCACGTGGACACAGTAGGATAAAGCATTCATCCCTGCATGCATCCTGCTAGTTTGCAACGCAACCGCTGGATCTGGGGCTGAAGTCACAGCAATAGAACCATAGAAAAGTTATGGCACAGAAGGAGGCCATTCAGCCCATCATGTCAGTGCTGGCTGATCTTTTTAAAATTAGAAGCAAAAAGCAGTCGCAAGCTGACAGTCTAGTAATCAATTTCTTGTCAGGGAAGCTTCTGGTCACTAATATGGTAGTTAGAGCTACACATTCTGATAGTGGTGGTGCGTCTGTCCAGTTTGGTCTGGGTGGGGGATGGTGTATCGCACTGGCATATTTGTAGGATCTTTTGTGGAGATTGTTGCAGGCAGCCTTAGGGTAGCAGTGCCTCATATTTTTCCCATTAAACACAACAAATCATATCACTTCACATTCACAATTATTAGTTTTGATAAGTTACAGTGCAGTTGTACATTTGCAAAGAATCATGGGTAGGAACTGCTGTTATTTTGAGATTGGCTGCAAGGTTTTAATATTTAGTACTGGCGCTTTGATTGAATTTGCAAACTAATGCTTGCTCAAATCCAGGCCTAAAGCTAAACCTTTTCAAAAGATCATGGACTCTATCCAATTCTTGTTTACAGGGATTTAATCGCAACATGCTTTAATCACTGGGGAATAGGGTCACAATTAGCCCATGGGAAATGAATGGGCAATTTTTGCCTTAGAAGCAAAAAAAATGAGCATTTCTTGTGACGGACACGCCTAGGTCTGGATGAAATATTGGAAACGGGTTAAGTGTAAATCACAAGTCAAATAGCAAATGAATGGATCTGGGCATGTGTTTTCATTAGAAACAGCGGTACTTGGTTAAAGGAGAACTATCTTCATTAAAAACAATTGCAAGCCAAAACTGCTCTGCATCATTTCTGCTATAAAGCGATCAGGCACAAATTAAATCTGATATGTTTCAATGACATGTACAATATCACACTCATTTTAAGAAAGATTTATCCAAAATATTTTCACAGGGATCGGGCCCATAAAATTAGAAAAACAAGGTATCTTTCATTCAGTATTATGATGATCTTAAAATCAATTCTGGATATTCTGGGGACATTCTTAATTCAATTTAGCAGCTGACAGCAGACACTATTATCACCAGACTAAGAATCTTACATGAAACTGTAAATCTTTGAAATTAATTTTTCCGTGTCATCACAGTACAAACTATGTCTTGATTTCCCCCCTTCAACAATCCAGCCATTTCACAGATTATCTCTTAACTTCTCACTCACAGATCCATCTGTTATACAGAAGGAGCTTAAGGCTTTCTCAGCTTCTTAAGGCTACAGGTCTGGCTTTGATTGATGCAAAGTTACTTCTGTTTGTTGCTGATGCTCTTACAGAGCTGTTAGGTCATATAATCAATTTATCTTTTGACCAAAGTACAGGGTAGAAATGTGCTTAAATTAATCCACTCCATAAAGGTGGACTAAGCACTGTTGGTCTACAATTATCATACAATTTCATTTTCAAAGTAATATCGAGCTCCACCATTAGCTGTAATGTAACAAGCTTCTGGACACTAATCAATCTGATGTTCAAACTTTCCAGTCAATGGCTATTGCCCTTTCTGAATTCAAATTTATTCAGTTGCCGATTCCAAGAAACCTGGCATGTTTTCTTGGACCTTCCGAAGACATTCAGTACTATCAGCCACAATGTGTGGTGTGAGAATCTTTTGGATTTTGGTCTATCTCTGCTGCAGTGTCAGCACAGTTTATATCCTACCCAACACTAGAAAATAATGTTTTCAATTATTGAATCCAACTTCCAAACCTGGTTCAACTGCCCAAGGAATCAACTCCAATAATACTTAGAATCAAATCCTCTTTTGCAAAACGTCATTTTAAAAATGGTAATTAGTCAGGAAGATAAAGGTTCAAAGTTAGATTTGAAATGGCAAGTGCAACATATTGCATCTGCAACAGTATTGATAATAAATGACACTCAGGTGGCTGTAGTCAAATAGTCCTGGCTTCCTGTAACAGGAAGAATATTTGCCTGTCAAATAACATAATAACAATGTCAGTTCCAGCCACAAGAATGAAATTACGATGATCCTTTTTTTTCCATCAGATGTAAAATGTTTTTAACACTTAATTTGACAGCTACTTGATTTTGGCTGTCGGCTGTCAACACAATCAAAAGGATAAATTGTGCACATCATACATTTACATAGCACACTGATGAAACCTAGCTGCTGAAATATCACCAATTTGTCGTGAGCTGTTTTTCTATCTGATTTTACAACCAATTTACTGCTAAAGCAGTTTGTCTTACCACACAACACGCAGACTGGAGATGGATCTGCCTTTATTAGTCTTGTCAATGCCTGGAGCCAGACTAGCTCACCCTGTTAGTTGAAGAAGAGACTGAGGAGGTGAACAGTCACATGGGACAAAGCATCTGACATTCAAACAAAATAGTAATAATATCTCAAAGACTGGGGTTGGCTCAGTAGCTCTCACATTACAGCATTGAAGCACTCCAAAAGCTTTTGTTTTAATTGTAACCTGGAGCACAATTCCAACTTAATCGCTTGTTGGTGAGACCACATTTAGAAAAACTTACAAAACTGAACTTAATTTCATTACAGAAAAAAGATTGGCAGGAGACAAGAGCCAAGTTTTCGTTTTATAGAAGAAAACGTAGGCCAAATATCTGGCTCGGAATGGGGTTGATCAGTACAAGCACAAGTAGAGATAGAGAAAATTAAATCGTGCGTGGAACATGTTGTTTTTGTGCAGCTCAAAATCAAGACAAGCTGTTGGCCGAGTGTTATAATGTAGGTTCACTTTTGATAGGTATGCTGCAGTTCAGTTTGCTTTACTTTTGTGAATGGAGTTTGCCAGGGTTGGGGCCGACCATGACTCATGGCCCTCCTGCCTTGGGCGCTATGGCGTTGGAAGGATGAATGAGAACGGGCAGAGACTGCTTGAGTTGTGTACCTATCATAATCTCTGCATCACCAACTCGTTCTTTCACACTAAACCCTGTCACCAGGTTTCATGGAGGCACCCAAGATCACGTCGTTGGCACCAGCTAGACCTCATTGTCACAAGGCGAGCCGCCTTAAACAGTGTTCAAATCACACGCAGCTTCCACAGTGCGGACTGCGACACCGACCACTCCCTGGTGTGCAGCAAGGTTAGACTCAGACCAAAGAAGTTGCATCATTCCAAGCAGAAGGGCCACCCGCGCATCAACACGAGCAGAATTTCTCACCCAGAGCTGTTACAAAAATTTCTAAATTCACTTGTAACAGCCCTTCAAAACACTCCCACAGGGGATGCTGAGACCAAGTGGGCCCACATCAGAGACGCTATCTATGAGTCAGCTTTGACCACCTACGGCAAAAGTGCGAAGAGAAATGCAGACTGGTTTCAATCTCATAATGAAGAGCTGGAACCTGTCATAGCCGCTAAGCGCATTGCACTTTTGAACTACAAGAAAGCCCCCAGCGATTTAACATCCGCAGCACTTAAAGCAGCCAGAAGTACTGCACAAAGAACAGCTAGGCGTTGCGCAAACGACTACTGGCAACACCTATGCAGTCATATTCAGCTGGCCTCAGACACCGGAAACATCAGAGGAATGTATGATGGCATGAAGAGAGCTCTTGGGCCAACCATCAAGAAGATCACCCCCCTCAAATCTAAATCGGGGGACATAATCACTGACCAACGCAAACAGATGGACCGCTGGGTTGAGCACTACCTAGAACTGTACTCCAGGGAGAATGCTGTCACTGAGACTGCCCTCAATGCAGCCCAGCCTCTACCAGTCATGGATGAGCTGGACATACAGCCAACCAAATCGGAACTCAGTGATGCCATTGATTCCCTAGCCAGCGGAAAAGCCCCTGGGAAGGACAGCATTACCCCTGAAATAATCAAGAGTGCCAAGCCTGCTATACTCTCAGCACTACATGAACTGCTATGCCTGTGCTGGGACGAGGGAGCAGTACCCCAGGACATGCGCGATGCCAACATCATCACCCTCTATAAAAACAAAGGTGACCGCGGTGACTGCAACAACTACCGTGGAATCTCCCTGCTCAGCATAGTGGGGAAAGTCTTTGCTCGAGTCGCTCTGAACAGGCTCCAGAAGCTGGCCGAGCGCGTCTACCCTGAGGCACAGTGTGGCTTTCGTGCAGAGAGATCGACTATTGACATGCTGTTCTCCCTTCGTCAGATACAGGAGAAATGCCGTGAACAACAGATGCCCCTCTACATTGCTTTCATTGATCTCACCAAAGCCTTTGACCTCGTCAGCAGACGTGGTCTCTTCAGACTACTAGAAAAGATCGGATGTCCACCAAAGCTACTAAGTATCATCACCTCATTCCATGACAATATGAAAGGCACAATTCAACATGGTGGCTCCTCATCAGAGCCCTTTCCTATCCTGAGTGGTGTGAAACAGGGCTGTGTTCTCGCACCCACACTTTTTGGGATTTTCTTCTCCCTGCTGCTTTCACATGCGTTCAAATCCTCTGAAGAAGGAATTTTCCTCCACACAAGATCAGGGGGCAGGTTGTTCAACCTTGCCCGTCTAAGAGCGAAGTCCAAAGTACGGAAAGTCCTCATCAGAGAACTCCTCTTTGCTGACGATGCTGCTTTAACATCTCACACTGAAGAATGCCTGCAGAGTCTCATCGACAGGTTTGCGTCTGCCTGCAATGAATTTGGCCTAACCATCAGCCTCAAGAAAACGAACATCATGGGGCAGGATGTCAGAAATGCTCCATCCATCAATATTGGCGACCACGCTCTGGAAGTGGTTCAAGAGTTCACCTACCTAGGCTCAACTATCACCAGTAACCTGTCTCTAGATGCAGAAATCAACAAGCGCATGGGTAAGGCTTCCACTGCTATGTTCAGACTGGCCAAGAGAGTGTGGGAAAATGGCGCACTGACACGGAACACAACAGTCCGAGTGTATCAGGCCTGTGTCCTCAGTACCTTGCTCTACGGCAGCGAGGCCTGGACAACGTATGCCAGCCAAGAGCGACGTCTCAATTCATTCCATCTTCGCTGCCTTCGGAGAATACTTGGCATCAGGTGGCAGGACTATATCTCCAACACAGAAGTCCTTGAAGCGGCCAACATCCCCAGCTTATACACACTACTGAGTCAGCGGCGCTTGAGATGGCTTGGCCATGTGAGCCGCATGGAAGATGGCAGGATCCCCAAAGACACATTGTACAGCGAGCTCGCCACTGGTATCAGACCCACCGGCCGTCCATGTCTCCGTTATAAAGACGTCTGCAAACGCGACATGAAATCGTGTGACATTGATCACAAGTCGTGGGAGTCAGTTGCCAGCATTCGCCAGAGCTGGCGGGCAGCCATAAAGACAGGGCTAAATTGTGGCGAGTCGAAGAGACTTAGTAGTTGGCAGGAAAAAAGACAGAGGCGCAAGGGGAGAGCCAACTGTGCAACAGCCCCAACAAACAAATTTCTCTGCAGCACCTGTGGAAGAGCCTGTCACTCCAGAATTGGCCTTTATAGCCACTCCAGGCGCTGCTTCACCTCCAGGCGCGTATCCATTGTCTCTCGAGATAAGGAGGCCCAAAAGAAGAACTTTTGTGAATGGAGTTTGGAGAAATTTTGCAGAATCTTTTTTTATACATTTGGGTACATTTAAAATAGAATGAATTGTACAAAGCCTTTGATGCCATGGCTTGATAGATCAAGTGGCCATTTCTAATTCCATTGCTACTTTTGCTTTACTCTTATGTCATTGTTACCTGATTAATATTTTTAAGATGTCTGGCAATTTCTGTCTATGCCGATAATTTATGGCACATTTCCCTGAACCATGTATGGGACACATGTCACATTGGGGCTGAATTTTATCAGCATGCTGCCGTTGGCACTGCCGAGCCCCCATGATATTATGCGCGGGAGCTCATTTAAATCGAGCGTAAATTTAAATTAAATTAAATTTAATTAAATTTAAATTGACGTAGAGGGGGTGGCTGCCGCGTTCCCGGCAATAGTGTCCGGTGCCACCAAGCAGGCGCCGGCGCCATTTTTAAAGGGCTTCAAGCCCTTCAGTGACATTTAAGTTTTTAAAGGTCCCGATTTCCGGGAAATAAAACTAAATTTTTAATACAACTTTAAATCCCGTCTCCCACCCCACAATGGGTAATCTATATATAAATTGCCCTCTCCCCCCAGAAAAAAGCTTTTATTTATAAACCAGAATTTCACCCCCGAACTTTATTCTCTTTGCCCCTCAACCCCTTCCCACCATCCCCACACCCATAAAAAAGGTTTTCCACGCTTCCACCCCCACCCCCATGCCCTGATAATTGTATTCCTTCCCCCTCCCCACCAGTGTCTCGCCTCAGAACGCCGTATGGAGTTTCAAAGGTGCGCGAGTTGTGATTGACGGCCGTAAAGTTGGCGTGGGACGGCCGCCGCCAGCAGGTAAGTTAATTTGAATTTTAATAATCCTCATTTTAATATTGTAATGAAGGCCTGCTGCCAAGTGGTGGAGGGGGGCTGGGGGCGCGGCTGCACCGAGGCCTCTCCACCACCACTAATATCTCGGCATCGTGGGTCGTGGCGGGTTGCTCCCAATAGCATTTTATGGGCCTCCCCGCCACAACCTACAGCGTCGAGGTAAAATTCAGCCCATGGTTCCATTTGTGTTCTTTTACATAAGCCAACCATAGCTCAATATTAACACTTTTACCTCGATGTCAGAAATACAAATTAGATTAGATTAGATTAGAGATACAGCACTGAAACAGGCCCTTCGGCCCACCGAGTCTGTGCCGAACATCAACCACCCATTTATACTAATCCTACACTAATCCCATATTCCTACCAAACATCCCCACCTGTCCCTATATTTCCCTACCACCTACCTATACTAGTGACAATTTATAATGGCCAATTTACCTATCAACCTGCAAGTCTTTTGGCTTGTGGGAGGAAACCGGAGCACCCGGAGAAAACCCACGCAGACACAGGGAGAACTTGCTAACTCCACACAGGCAGTACCCGGAATCGAACCCGGGTCCCTGGAGCTGTGAGGCTGCGGTGCTAACCACTGCGCCACTGTGCCGCCCAAATTGTTTCTTTCTTCTTGTTGGCCAGAGTTCATGACGAGGGAATGCAGCATTGCTGGTGTTGCTGTCTTTCAAGTGAGAAGTTAAACCATCTGCTCTCTCAACTGGATATAAAAGATTCCATGGCACCTGTTGAAGAAGAGCAAGGACATTTTCCCATTGCTCTGATCAACACACCCAGCAATGCACCACTCCCTCATCACTGCACTGAAGTATCAGCCTAGATTATGTGCTCAAGTCTCTGGATTGAGGTTTGATCCTACGACCTTCCGACACAAAGATGAAAGTGTTAGATTGAGCCACAGTCAATATTTATCTGCCAACCCTCACTAAATCAGATTATCTATTCGTTTACCTCATTGTTGCATGTGGGACCTTGCTGCGCACAAATTGACTGCTGCATTACCCCAAATTACAACAGTGACTATAACCCAAAACCTTCAGGACATCCTGAGGTTGTGAAAGGTTCTATATAAATGCAAATTGTTTCTTTTTTGTCATTTGCCAGAATTCACTATCAATCGTGGACTTGCTTAGAAAGGTCAAGTGGATAATTTCTAGGTCATTGAGTCCATTAATTGTAACTTGAAATTGATTTGAATTTATTTCTAGTAGATTTATCTCTATATCTAAAGTAGAACATACCACACTAGTACTTTGGAGCTAAGTGCATAGCATTACTACCAAAATCTAACAACAAATGAGAGAAAACTATAGCCCAAGTTGAGGTCGGGTGATAGAAAGTATCAAACAATAAAAGGACATGAAATGATAAGTAGCATCCTAAGGGGAAGTATTTGCCATTCATTAGTACTTTTAACTTTCGTAAACCTCTCCTTTAAATCTAGAGTGGATGCTTTGCATTATAATATCACACTAAATTATCCCAGCTCAAAGTATTTTTGGACCAATGAATGTGTCAATTACAAAAAAGTAAAGATTAAAAATTAATTCCAGTTTTGTTTTGTTCAAGCAATATCAAAAAATCATTGCATATAACCAGATTTGTGTGACTGTACAACACTGTCTGGCATAACCACAAGATAATAATTCAATTGATTAATATTCCTTCACTGAAAGTTTGTGATTGGTAATATCCGAAACAAACTTATGAGAAGTATGAGGCCACACACAGTGCATGCTACAAATATATTCTTAGACTGTTCTGGGATTTATGAATTTTGCCAAAGACCTTTTTGCACTGATTCCTGCCATTCAACTAAACTGAGATATAAATCTTAGCATTATAACCGATTATAAATCCTTTACAATTACACCCTTGCTCGTGATTACTTTAAATATATTAATATGCGGACTGCTTCAAGTACAGCCAACAAATAAAAAACAGAAGGGGTGGAATTTCCTGTGGGGGTGTCATTGGGAAGTTATGCCCGAAATTGCATCCATTTTGCCAATGTCCATTTACACGTAAATTTCCTGCCAATCTCAAAAACATACATCAGAACATAAAAATGGGTGTACACAAGCAGAAATCAGTGCGAACAGTCACGGCCTGGGGAAAATGTCAAACTCACACCATTCTTAAGTATGAAAATTAAAGTTTCAAGCCATGTAACCATCATTCATGCACATTAGGCATAGCACATTTAAGAACATGCAATCATGGAAGCTTTCCAATCTGTAATGTGACTTATACTGATGCTATAAAAAACACTTTCACAGAAACATAAAATGCAGTGTAGGTGTCAGTGAGGATAATTTAAAAGAATTGCTCCTTAAATAGCAATAAAACACCAGAAAATGACATTGTTTCCTGCTGTGCCTAAAATTCTGAGCTTAACTTTACACCCATTTTGGACCAGCATAATCATAAGGCATTCTCATGTATGGCTCTTTAACCTGGCAATGAGCTGAGAAACATTCAGGGGCAGGGATCAATAGTCGGACGTAAAAGAGCAAGGAAACAGAGGTAGCATAATATCGTGCATAACACACTTGCACCTGAATTTGCTTGATTTATTACACCAGATATTTGTTTTACATCCCAATTACACGGCTATCTGGATGCAAGTACTCAGGATATTTCACCCCATAATTTTATAGAGTTTACAGCTCATTGACTATTTACTTAACATTCTTGCCATATACATATTGGATGTTATTGTCAAAAAACTTGATTTACTTGGAATGTACTTCTGCAACCATCTTTAGTTATTTTTGTTTGTTCATTGATAGATGTATTTATACATTGTAGAAAGAAGAATGAAGACTGCTCAACGTTGACTCAGTAATGGTCATTGATCTACCCTTTCAGAGTTTTCCGTAAAGTTACTCAATTTATGGGCAGTCATGGCTGAGTGGATTAATAGGGGTTACCTTATGAAAAGGACATTGGACAGAAAAAAGAAAATGATATATTATGAAAAAAGCAAAGTCCCCAAATATACAAGTATTGCTGAAAATAGGTCAGAACTGATTTTTTTTCTTTCATTGTGAGGCAGATAACAGAAATAAAGACTTGGGTTGACTACTTACATTCTTTGATGCGTGTTTGATCAAATTATTTTATTTATAAATTTTATTTATAAATTTATTTATGGGCGGCACAGTGGCGCAGTGGTTAGCACTGCAGCCTCACAGCTCCAGGGACCCGAGTTCGATTCTGGGTACTGCCTGTGCGGAGTTTGCAAGTTCTCCCTGTGTCTGCGTGGGTTTTCGCCGGGTGCTCCGGTTTCCTCCCACATCCAAAGACTTGCAGGTGATAGGTAAATTGGCTGTTGTAAATTGCCCCTAGTGTAGGGAGGGAATATGGGATTACTGTAGGGTTGTTGGTCGGCACAGACTCGGTGGGCCGAAGGGCCTGTTTCAGTGCTGTATCTCTAAATAAAAAAATAAAAAAATATTAATAAAAAATAAGATGCAAAATTATTTCACAAAATACGAGTGAGAAATTGTCTCCCAAGCACTCCACAAATACTATTTCAATGCAATTATTAATCAAGGATAAATCTATTTTAACAAATTTACACGTTTAGTGATTAATGAATGATGTCTGGCATAGGTTCCCAACATGACTGATACTGCTGTTAGCAGCCAAGAAAGCATATACATTAATCACTTTTCCTTCTTTTCCTAGTTAATCAGTCAATGTTTTCCTCTTAATGACATGATCTATAGTGTGAAGATTTTCATTGCTATGCACAGCCCTGTCCTACAAAGTGCCAAAGTTGCTAAGATGACAAGAAAAAGAGTAGCAGTCACTATGGCAACATGATTCACCTCTTATATCATTCCGGAAACCATGGGTTTCACCCGTACATCTTGCTGAAGTTTTAATTGTTAAGGACTCTGCATTCATTAAAAAGAAAATCTTGCCAATAAGACAATATCACATAAAATACCAAAGTGCATAAAAATTGATGATGGATGTAAAGAAAATGCTCTCTTTATACAAGAATTTGTGCCATAAATACATATTACCTTTATCAGATCTTTTATATTATTAGGTCAAAGACCAAATCCAAGTGTTATATCAGTGCAGTGAGAATTATAATGAAATTAAATGTAATACCACCTTAAGCAAGAACATTTTTCTGCCTGTCTCAGAGTGAGCTGATGGTAACACAATCTACATTTTTATCAGTGTGTCAGCCAAGCCTGAGAAGCATGATCCAGTCTTAATCTAATTCCTGTAGGTTCAAGGGACAGTCACCATAAACTAATTCAGTTTTGGGCCTAATCCAATGATGTCACTATGCTACTTGATATCATTTCTGAAGATAGGATTTTAGAATAGATATCTCTAGAATTGGTCTGTATTTGGCTTGGAAACAAATTCTGGTGGGGACTTGCCACCTCGTATAGGAAGTGCCTCAAGCGGGCACTTTGTTCAACAAGATGTTGTATCTCAAAAGTTATGTTAAATGTTCAAATTATACTAAACACTTTTTTGGTTCTATTTTCCCACCATTCTTTCTTGATTCTTCTTTGGCCTCCTTATCTCGAGAAACAATGGATAAGCGCCTGGAGGTGGTTAGCGGTTTGTGAAGCAGCGCCTGGAGTGACTATAAAGGCCAATTCTAGAGTGACAGGCTCTTCCACAGGTGCTGCAGAGAAATTTGTTTGTCGGGGCTGTTACACAGTTGGCTCTCCCCTTGCGCCTCTGTCTTTTTTCCTGCCAATTACTAAGTCTCTTCGACTCGCCACACTTTAGCCCCGCCTTTATGGCTGCCCGCCAGCTCTGGCGGACGCTGGCAACTGACTCCCACGACTTGTGATCAATGTCACAGGATTTCATGTCGCGTTTGCAGACGTCTTTAAAGCGGAGACATGGACGGCCGGTGGGTCTGATACCAGTGGCGAGCTCGCTGTACAATGTATCTTTGGGGATCCTGCCATCCTCCATGCGGCTCACATGGCCAAGCCATCTCAAGCACCGCTGACTCAGTAGTGTGTATAAGCTGGGGATGTTGGCCGCCTCGAGGGCTTCTGTGTTGGAGATACGGTCCTGCCACCTGATGCCAAGTATTCTCCGGAGGCAGCGAAGATGGAATGAATTGAGATGTCACTCTTGGCTGACATACGTTGACCAGGCCTCGCTGCCATAGAGCAAGGTACTGAGGACACAGGCCTGATACACTCGGACTTTTGTGTTCCGTGTCAGTGCGCTATTTTCCCACACTCTCTTGGCCAGTCTGGACATAGCAGTGGAAGCCTTTCCCATGCGCTTGTTGATTTCTGCATCGAGAGACAGGTTACTGGTGATAGTTGAGCCTAGGTAGGTGAACTCTTGAACCACTTCCAGAGCGTGATCGCCAATATTGATGGATGGAGCATTTCTGACGTCCTGCCCCATGATGTTCGTTTTCTTGAGGCTGATGGTTAGGCCAAATTCATTGCAGGCAGCCGCAAACCTGTCGATGAGACTCTGCAGGCACTCTTCAGTGTGAGATGTTAAAGCAGCATCGTCAGCAAAGAGGAGTTCCCTGATGAGGACTTTCCGTACATTGGACTTCGCTCTTAGACGGGCAAGGTTGAACAACCTGCCCCCTGATCTTGTGTGGAGGAAAATTCCTTCTTCAGAGGACTTGAATGCATGTGAAAGCAGCAGGGAGAAGAAAATCCCAAAAAGTGTGGGTGCGAGAACACAGCCCTGTTTCACACCACTCAGGATAGGAAAGGGCTCTGATGAGGAGCCACCATTTCCCACTATGAGAAATGAAAGGCATTGGCAGCTTACATATGAAAATGAGGCTCAAGGTTCAATTTCAGTGATCCTTTGGTTCCTGGCTTCTGGTGCAAGCTTGCTAATTTGACTATTACAACAGGTTGACTATTTTGGGCTGAAAAGTGGACAAAAGCCAATTTCTGGCTGAGTATTTTGTAAAACATTTTGGGGTATAGTTTCTTCTCGGTTACATTGGTTTATTCAGTGCAATTTTCCTGGAATCGGTGAAACCCACACAAATGATGGCGGAATTTTGAGCGCAAATTACATTCAACACAAATCAAGTTTCCATGATCTTCTGCACTAAAAAAAGTATCGCACTAGAAGCCAGCCCCACTCTCAAAACTGGCCCATGCCCCTACAATTAATTAATCCCATTGGGAGTTGCTGCTAATTGAGTTCATTTGCATGCCTTCAAGAAGGTTGTAAAAAATTAAGCTGGTTCTTTTGGGTACAAGGACACTAATAGGCATGTTTTAAAAAGCTTTTGAACATAATTTTCTTTTAATTTACAAAGAAACTGTACACCAATATAACTCACAAATTGCTCTGTATATTTCTTAAATGTCATTTTCAGTAATTTAGAATCGGGTTAGTCACAGTCGTGGATTGACATTGTGATTAACAATTTTTTTTGTGTTAAATACATTATGCATCATCTGGCAATATGCAAATAATTTTCAGAGGAAATGTGAGAAAAAAAACACATGCAATTTTGGGCGTAATTTGCACCTGGATCATCGATTGCACCCAAAGCAGAAATTCTACAATAATTCTGATGTCACTACCACTCGGAAAATCCTCTCATTATTTCTCAAAATGTGACCATACATTCTGCCAAGCACATCAACAGGCAGTGAAGCTCTCTGTGATAATTTATATGGCTCCGTCAATGCTGCTAAACTGGTTTTCCCATCAATGTGATTTATATCTTTGACGTGATCACCACTTTTGTCAATGACTCACAACTTGGCAAACTTTGAACAGCAAATAAGAGATAGCCACCAGCATGGCAAGTCACACAATGGATTACTCAAATTATTGTTTTACCATCGGAAATAAAAAAAACGTTATTAATCTCACGTAGCTAGTTAAGTTGATTGAGTTTGTACAGTCATTATTTCAATATTGAACAAGTCAGTATATTAAATTGAAGAGTTTTATCATCTTTGTGCACAACTGAGCCATTTTATGATTTGGCAACATGCACAAACATAAACAGTCAATATTCATTGTGGTATAGAAACAGAAAATGCTGGAAACACTCGGCAGGTCAGGCAGCATCTGTGGAGCGAGAAGCAGAGTAAACGAGCCACAAGTTACTGTCAAAATAACAGAGAAGCCAACAGTATTCCCTCTTATTTATTACAAACTAGGCAACACTTTCAGTCAAAGGCAGAGGTGCAGTTGAACGCAAACATCCAGTTATTGTACAAAATGCCCCACTCCTATGCAAGCTGCACAAAAACAGTATCTCACTGTCTGGCTCCCCATTAAAATGTATTGACCAGTGTGAAGTTGTTGGAACTGCATGGTAGATACAGGGCTGAATTTTATAGCCCGCCCCCCCACCCCGATGTCGGGGGTTGAGGCGGAAAATGTCTCCGGAGAGGCCCGCCACGAACCTCGAAGCTGGGAAGACCCAGCCCGATATTGCCGGCGATACCAAAGCTTCATGGCAGCCCTCCACCACCGCTTGGTGACGGATGCCCCATTTCAATATGTAAATTAATTAGAATGAAGTAATTAATTACCTTTGCGCTCCCACCGTCCCTCCTGGAGCGATCTTCGTGCCGCTGGCCGGCACTCCCGCACCTTCAGATCCCCGTCTGGGGATCCGAGGTGGAACACTGGTGGGATGGGGGAGCAGGTCAGTTTCTCAGTGCGGGAGAAGTGGGTGTGGCGTCATAGAAATCTCATTGGTGTACGGGTTGGTGGGAAGGGTTGAAGTGTAAAGTTTATGCACTATGGGGGGGAAGGCCAGCTGGATACAGTAAATGCTTTGGGGGAAGGTGGGGAGAGGCCAAGTAATTAATTCTATGATTACTGGGGAGTGGGAGAGGGGGAAGGTAAATTTATTTAATTTTTTAAAATCAATTTTCCTTTAAATATGTAAATTGAAAGTTAGGGCTCGAAGCCCTTTAAAAATGGCATCAGCACCTGCACATAGGCTGCTGACACTATTGCCGGGGTCAGACAGCCTGCCCCCTCCACGTCATCGGGGCATTCTGTGCCAGCTATTTAAATGAGCGGCCGCGCTTAATATTGCGGCAGCTCCACGACATGCGGGCGGACCACCATTGTTTTCATCCGCCTCCGATCACAGCAGCGGAAGTATAAATTCCAGCCCACAGACCAAACTTGGCACAGAAAGTTAAGGTTTGTGCATTTCAGTCTAAGTACCCTTTTTAATGGTGTGTTAAGTCTTAATTACTGCCAAGCAACTTCTCTGGTACTGAAAATGAACTATTTCAAGTGTGTAGTCTAATTTGTGTTCAGCTTTTAGCTATTAGTGGAGATTTTGTTTAATTAGTTATTTTTTAAACTTTTTAATTTCTTTTCTCACTCTTAATCCAATATTTCTTTCCCTCTGTTTAACTTGCTTTTCATACCTGACTTGGCCTTAAATTCACTGTTTAAGTGCAAATTATGTTCAATACAAATCGAGTTTCCATGATCTTCTGCAATAGTTTAAAAAACATTGCTGTTCTAACTTACACAGCCTTGTTCAGACTCTGTGCTGTTCAGTAACAATACTTCAATCTGATTGATTAAGGAGATACACAGTTGCTTATCCTGTTCACACAGGTCCCAGATGCTCTGTTGAGAACACCACACTATTTTGATCTCCCACTTACAGCAACTTCCAGGGCAAAAGTTCATAGAAATTAAATGGATAATGATGAATCTAATGAGCAGCAGCTGCCATTCTTTGCTGGCTACAGTAAATTCTGGCCCAGCATTTCAGGTTAATTACTTTTCTGAAAGGTCATCGACCTGAAACTTCTCCACAAACGCTGCTTGACTAGTTGAGTGTTTCAAGCATTTTCTGTTTTATTTCAGATTTCCAGTATCTGCAGTATTTTGCTTTTGATTGATGATAGTATGTTTGCTGCCTGTTTGATGTGAATGTGACAAGGTACATGATAGGACTGGAACCCAAGACAGTCAAGGGGGTGCTTCCAGTTAATGAGTAAATGCACTGCCAGCATATTATCAATTGTAACGAGAGCTGTCAAAGTTTTTCAGTTTTATATAGTATTAAAAATGCTGTTCAAATGCCCTAATTCATCACTTCTGAATGTACTCTGATGGTGTACTCCAACTGTAACATCAGTGTGAAATGGTTAGGCTTCACACCGGCACTGCAGCCTGAATCCAGTATTAGAGGCTGACCTGACCAAAAACAAAGCATCAATATGGATTGACCCATCAGCAATGCTTATGACTCTTATTAGACATAGTGTACATGCAGGTCACAACATTAAAGATAAATTGAAGTACACCATGATACATAATTGATTAGTCTACACCTTCTGTCAACATATGTTCTGAACAAGTTACCCCGTACAGGGGACTGCAGTTGTGAAACTATGTTGCTGCCTAGATGGAAGTGAGCAAGATTGTTCGCTTGCTCAAGTTGTCAATAGCAATATTTTTCAGGGAGTTTGTTCTGTCCTAGCTGCTGTCAAAGTTCACTGTAATAAAATAAAAGCAAAATACTGCAAATGCTGGAAATCTGAAATAAAAACAGAAAGTGCTGGAAATACTCAGCAAGCCAGGCAGCATCTGTGGAGAGAGGAGCAGAGTTAATGTTTCAGATCTGTGACCTTTCACCCTTCCTTTAGGGAGTCCCACCCCGCCTTTGTTCTAGTGTCAGGTCAGTCCTTAATGTGGGATTCAAGCAATATTTATACAGTAACTGCAGCATCATTGAATGTAGCATAAACATGTATTTGTAACCAAGCATAAAGAACCAAGCTCTGCAAAATTTATAATAAATGAATGCATTCATCCATAACGTTGCTCATGATACATCAGAAGGTAAGTTAGAAAGTATCATTAGTTACTCCCCACTGTTTATTTTTGTATTTCATGTTTCGTTCAGGACTTTGTGACTGCTCTTTCTACCATTCACCAGCTTCTCATTTATACCAGTGAGGTGTTTTATTATTATTTTCATGATTCACTTCCTTTGGATAATATTCAGTTACAGTTTTTGGTGAGTAAAGACTTAATTTGAGTTGAGTTGAGTTGACCAAACTCCTTTGTCAGCAATTGGTGAGTAACTTTTAAAACATTTTTTTGCACCCATGACTCCAGGGAACTGGAGTGCCAACTACCTCAACCTTCCTATTCCAGTAACAGTCACCTTAAAACTGTGATTTAAACTGAGAAAGGAGGTAAAAGTTTCTCAACGAGGGAGTCCAGGAAGATCTATGTGAAATATGGAGCAGGATCATGTGACATACATTACTGGTATGTCACTGAAATTTGATATCATGCAGGCCAGCCGGAGTTAACAGCTCTGAGTTAAGTTAACAATTTAGAATAGAAATACCTTCCCTGCCTCCTGCAAAAAAAATGCTGAGAATGGGGGAATTTTACTTATAGATTAATAGACAGAAGTTCAGTCTATAAATGAATAGACTGAAAAACTCAAGCAAAAGTACATCTATTGGCTTTGGGAAGCTAAAAACTGAAGGACAAGATCAGTATGTTGGAACATTTGCATTTACTCAGTTTCTGTAAAACCTACAGAAGTATTTATTTATTAAGTCAATAGCTGATGTGGCAGTGCACACATATTAGCACTGACTGCTAGAGATCAGACAGCTATGCACTCTGAATTCACCCACACTCAACCATAGAGCCCAATGATCAGGCATGTTCAACCAGTAGAAAACAGGGATCACACATGATCAAACCGCACACTCAATCAGTAGAGCTGAGAGAATGAAATACATTCAACCAATAGAGCCTAGGTATCAGAAACCTGTTCTACACAGGAATCAGAAGGCCACCAGGAGATTGGTTGCATACTTCACCATTGATTCTGAAGAAATTGGAATTTCTCATCCTGCCCCACAACCCACTGAATTGTCTGCAATCAAATATTACCACTGAATTTTCATAAAAGGAACATTTGAACAAGATAAAAGAAGACCACATAGAGTGTCATTTTTTGAGTTATTTCAAATTACAAATTGTGTTTGATGTTTCTGAATCTAGCTTTACTGCTATGATTCTACCAGTTTGCCTGTCCACAATAAATTGATTAATTACCAAAAAGTTACAAAAACACTGTTCTTTTCTCATAATGATTACAAAAAATATGAGTACCTATTATACCTTCAAACTATCTGAACACACAGCTAGAAACTACTCCAAGTGAAAAGATGTTTCTCCCTGAGATCAACCAGCCAAAAAGAAAGTGCTAATTTCTGGGCCATGGAATTTGCTCTTGTGGCCATAAACCATCCAATTCATACTTGTGTCTAAGTCTTTTATCCAAATCACACTGAAGTACTTTTCAATTCAATGTCAAAATGTGAGTAAGTATATGGTTGTTTTGAATAAGTGGCAAATTAATTGCATTGTTTTTTGTAAAAACACCATAGTTAAAGATGGAGCAAATGTGCAAGAAGCTAAGCAAGCAAAGATAATATCAGACCAGCAAACAGCGGCCAATAGGGCTCCAACCATGGAGTGGCAGAAAGGGAGTTCATGCCTGTCTAACCCAAAACATTTAGGGGAAAAGAACATTAAAATAGCAAATGTGACTAAATGAAGTATTGCTCCCATTGGTAAAAAGAATATGTTTGTTGGTAATTTCAGCTTCTGCTGTAGAATGGAGTCAGTACGTAATTACTGTGTGTGTTTAAATGTGTCCCAGAAATAAACCTGAGTTCTTATGATTTCACTCATTACCTCACCAACTGTTGGAACTTGAAATACATTTGTGATGTTGAGAACCCATTAATTTACTGTGTCCTGCTTAAATTATTTTTCTCTGGCCTTTTTTTCCCGAACATGCTCAACAAGATTTTCCACAACCCGGAGGAAGTAGCTTTATAAATGAGTCACCTCTTGTCAGTTTATAAAGAGCTATTTGGTGGATTTACCAATAGCATGGTGTGATGACTAATAATTGCATCGAGTGACTCCATTTGTTGGTAAGATGTTCTGCACTTTTAGCTGGCACAGCAATAATGGTTGCATTCATACATAATATGAGGGGTTATATATTAACTCCATGAAGGAGCACTAAAAGCTCGCTACCAGGTCAGTGACCTGAGGAGCCTTCCATAAAAAGCACTTCAGAATTTCCTAAAGAGCTTTTAGTGTGATCCTACCCTTGTTAAGGAGGAGCTATCTGAATATGATTGATGTTCTGTTCTTCCCTATTCAATAATGCATTACAACATATCTAGATACTGCAAGCTGACTTTAAACATATATTAAAAATCTAATATGTTTCAACATATGTTTATATTCCTTTAATATATGAATTGGGCATATATTATATCTAGATGCACATTTCCTTTAATGAATCTTACATGTATTATATCACCTTCCCTTTTCCTGCAAAGTGTTTCAATTAATGTGGTGATTTCAGTGCCACGTAAAGTGAATGAAAGAGGGCAATTGTGCACTGAATATCTTCAGCAGGATTTTCCCCCAAATTGCTTACTTCCTTTTAAAAACAGAATAATTTTGAGTAAAGCAAATCCAATCAAAACATAATGACAGAAGAATGATTTTAATTAACACGTTATTAGCTGGAGTAACATTTTAAAGTGAAGGACTCAAGATTCAGTAAGGCTATGCTACTAGAAGGCTTTTATTTTCCACGCTTGTTATTTATTTTCTCTCCTGCCTTAGATGCTCCAGGCTACATACCAGTCCCTGACCAAAGAAGCAGCCAGATATCCTGCTCTCAGGCCTCTGCAAATGCTGCTCTTGAACCACTTGCTTATTTATGTATTTTTATTATTGAGAAACCTAGGTAAAGGGCCAAATATATAATATGGAACATCACCAAGTTTGGGCAGATTGGAAGAAAAGGCAAGATAAATCTGAAATCATTAGGTGAGTCTCATGTTAGGTTTTAAAAATTGAAAAGCAAGACTGAAGGAGGCTAAGGAGCTTCAGTGTTGAGGTCCTGGGAAAGACTGTGTTAGAGTAGAAAGCAGTGTAATGATCTTGGGCTGTATTTTTATTACACTACTGGTCTGAAACTGCTAATTGTGGACAATGATTCACAGCTGCAATATAGAAGTTATACTGGACATTGCCTGGAGATATATAATGTACACCTTTCACTATGCCAGCGTTCTCTCTGTGTCTGGTAATAGATCTTACCTGCCTTTGATATGGGTGAGAATGGTGCATTTGTAAAACATAAAAAATAGTGCTTCAGTTTCTAAAGTACCCAGAAGATCCAACTAACTCAAGATTACTTTTTAAACTCAGATTAACAGTGCACTGGAATTATAATGGGTAAATTGTTTGATCCTGCGCTGCCAGTAGGGAGCTGTGCTCAAAGGAATCACAGGTAGAAGTTAAAGTTTCCAAACTGCAATGCCAATTCTCCAACCATGCTCCCTTTAGACATAACCCCTCCGGTGGAGACTTTGGATCACTGGATTTACCCAATACTTTGTGTTGTGTCATGTCTAAGTGATATGAGATGGCATCTCTGCGACGGAGTTTCAAAGCACAGCAAAAGTGGCTACATGCTTGATATCAACACTGTGAGGATGCAGAGTAGAGGTAGAAGTAGGACATTGTTTTCGCAGTGCACCTGATAGCTTGGTGGTGGCTCGTGTCCATCTATGCTGTACTCAGCACTATCCAAGACCAAGATTAGAAACTCATTGTGCATGTTGTGACCCTGAGACCTGTCACTGCATGGTACAAGATACTGGCATGCAGCACCACCTCATTGCACTTTGGCTTCTATTTTGAAATTGCATTCCTTACTTCTCTTATTTTATTACATGGATCAAAATGGAATAATGGATATGCAAAGCCATAAACTAACTAAGGGTTTCCGATACCATTATACGGTTGTCATGTGAAGCTGAACATCAGATTATGCTCGTGTACCTTCTGTTCTGTTGTGTGGGGGAGCATTTTGTTTATGCCACTCGATTTTTTTTTTAGCCTTGTTGTTTCAAGCAGTAAAGCTGTGCACCAGTTTCCAATCGGCAGCTGGTAACTTTTATTTAGCCTGTTGTATTTCTCATGTTGGTGGATAAAAATACTATTTACTGGCAGCAACAATAATAGTTTTTGAGGTGTTGCTGGGTTTCTGTAGCAAACTAGGAGTTGAGAGGATTAAAGGGGGAGAGGGGCGATAATGCCGTTACTGCCGATTTACAGAAAAATAATTTGCAGTTTGTTCAGCAAAAACTGCTTTTTACAATTTAGATATTGTGAAAAGAAAATGGTTAATGGCACATGGTCACAAAACAGTGACCAAATGAAAGGATTCAGCTGACATCATGAACCATGAAAAGTGTTCAGTTTATGACCATCAAATGAACACCAATATTAGATTATTGAGTCCGTCATTCATTGTATCTGCCATTTATTGATTATATTCCTCAAATTTTGTGGTGCAGTTTCACTCATTTTTGGATCCACTTATATTGCCAACAGTCCACATGCCTTTGATGCGATGACATTCACAAAGTAGGCTGAATGACTGTGACACCTGTACTGCGTGTTTATTAAGAATATCTAGCAGGTTATTACTAGGAAACTCTATGGCTGTGTATATTATATAGCATTCACTGGAGTGTTTTTAACTATTTGGTATGGAGCTGTGTCATTTACACTGCTGTTAGCGGTGCCAGATTCTTCAGGGAACACATAGTTTTCAAGTCATGCATAAATCAGGGCATCACATTTCTTAACCTTCAGCTTAGAAAAGATTTTGTCTTGTCTGGTTTTAGAATAAGAAGGATTAAAACCTTAGAAATATTCTACTATTCCAAGGCTGCAATTCTTCTGGCCCCACAGTATGGAGCAGCTATTGGAAACAAATAATCCCTTGCATTATTTTCCAAAGGGATTCCACCTTTCACTGCTGTTATTTGATCTGGCAGTTTGTCATTAGGTTCACTTGAAACTCCTCCTCAGAAAAATGTAGCCTATGAAGAGTCCACGTTATTGACAAAAGATGTTAAAGAAGGGCGAGGGGTTGAAAAAGAGGGGAAAAGGGGAATGATCTGATTGATGGTGGACATTGGAAGGAAAAATATCTTCCTACGACAACATGAAAACATATGAAAGCATCATTTGTATTTTTATTTGTTATTCCGAAGAAGGGTCACTGACCCGAAACGTTAACTCTGCTTCTCTTTCCACAGATGCTGCCAGACCTGCTGAGTGATTCCAGCATTTCTTGTTTTTGTTTCAGATTTCCAGCATCCGCAATATTTTGCTTTTATGAAAGCATCATTTGTTTTACTGACAAGTTCTGTAGCCTATCCCATTATGACAAAGATGTTCATGGTACTCTCCTGGACAGCATCCCTTCTTTCACTTTCCATAAACTTGAGCTCATCCAAAACTCTACTACCCATATCCTAACTCGCACAAGGTCCCGTCCACCCATCACCTCACTACATTGGCTCCCAGTCCAGCAATGCCTCAATTTTAAAATTCTCATCCCAGCTTTCAAATTCCTCCATGGCCTCAACCCTCCCTATCTCTATAATCTCTTACAGCCCCACCACCCTCTGAGATCTCTGTGCTCCTCCAACTTTGACTTCTTGTGCATCTCCAATTTTAATCACTCCATCAATGGTGGCCATGCCTTCAGTTGCAAAGACACTAAACTCTTGAATTTCCTCCCTAAACCTTTCCATCTCTCTCCCTCCCTTTCCTCCTATAAGACATTTCTGAAAACCTACCTCTTTGACCAAGCTTTTGGTCATCTGCCCTAATATTTTGTTATGTGGCTTGGTGTCAAATTTTGTTTGATGATGCTCCTGTGAAGTGTCTTGGGACATTTTACAATATTATAGGTGTTATATAAATACAGGCTGTTGTCACTGCTGACATTAGCCTGCAATTCTCTCTTCTCTGTATTCAAGTTTAAGAGTGTTTTAACAAGGCAGTTTCCTATTTCCTTTTTACAATTAACAAAGCAGCACAGACTCAAAGCATTCTCAATTCACAAACAAAAGTTGATAGAGAATGAAATCAAGGAATAAATACTACAAGTTTCACAATCTCTTCATAGTTGCTAAGCTCTTACTGTTGCAACATCATGATGACATTTTCAATAACCAAAACACAAAAGAGTGACACAAATAAATTAATGCATTATTAAACAAGAAATGTCATTGAGCATTGCTTTTTCATTAATGAACAGGGTATTGTGGTAGCATTGGGATACAGCACATTACTTATCAGCAGACCTTGGTCAGTACTTCAGTCAACATCACCATAATTGTGTAATAACCTGTTACTCTGTAACTTATCACCGGATGTGGCAAGTCTTATCTGCTGTGGAGCTTGTCCTTTTACACAATTTTCTATTTCAGAGCATTTTGAGACAGGCTAAAGGTTTATCAGGGAATGGTTCTACCTTACTGTCTGCAGTAGAAATGTTCTAACCTTGGAGAACTTAATAAGCTGCACTTTTCCCATTTTTTTTTAAAGACCTCTGTGGAAGATTTTAACAATTAGTTCACACTGATACTGTACTTGTGTAATTTTACATTTACAAATCCATTTTGTTAAAAGTATTTGTGTACAAAAATCATATTTTCAAGATTTAACCTTGTATCTCAGATTTCCAGTAACTATACTGAAAGGACAGACTCAGTGTCTGAGTAAAGCTGGAAAAAGCATTGCCTGAATAAGATAGGACATCAAATAAAATTTCACCAAATTGGGGGGAGGGGAGAACAGGGAGAAAGATATTTTCTATATTAAAAACAAACTATTGATATGAAAAACTGGAAAACATGTTTTTAAAATAATATAATTTTGTCGAAAATGTTCAATGTTAAATCAAATTAAGTTTCATAACTACAGATGTCAAAATAAAACAATATATTTACAGTAAATGGTATTTTTTTTTTAAAAAGAGGACTACCTTTAAATATATCAAGTTCAGTTATATATTGGCTTCCCTTCCGGAAGATATGAAAAACACCGACAGGCAACTGTTGCCAACTCTGAGACGAAGAGACATTAGAAGGTCTCTGTTCAACATGGAACAGACTAGATGCAAATAAATGGCTGGCTGTTGGTTTTGTACCTCAGCCTGATCCTCAGCTCCCAAAAGAGTTCCCTTGAAAACTTTTTGAATAAAACCTCTTTTATAACTTAGTCTGCTGAAGTGTTTGGAAAGGGCTTAAGAATTTCTGAAGATATTTTGTTCCAAAACAAAGGATACCATTAAAAAAAAGATAAATGTTGACAAAGATAAGATAGTTTGAATTGCTATCCTGGCAACAGATATCGAAAAGCCAGCAGTGCAGGGTCAGTGTGAGACTGAATGGAAGGCAAACATCACTACAGTACAACCTTTGGAACAGTCAAATAAATTTTCAAAGATGCAAAATGTGCTATGGATTGTAGCCAATGTAACACCTTTGTTCAAGAAGGGAGAAAAGGATAAGCTGGGTAATTAAAGAGCAGTTAGTCTGAGATCAGCCACAGACTAACCCATAAAATCCATAATTTGAGATAAAATTAGTAAGCATTAGAAAAGCATGGGTTAAGCTCAGCCAACACAAAGTTGTTAAAGGTAGGTCATGTTTAACAAATGTTATAAGGTTTTTGAAGAAGTGACTGCATATGATAAAGGAGGAATGCAGTAGATGTAGTGTACATGGATTTTCAGAAGACATTGGATAAGGTGTCTCACAAGAAAAAGTGTAGTAGCACAGATAGAATGTTGGTTGGCAGACAGGAAAAAAAAGAGTAAATGGATGTTGTTCACACTGGAGTAGGATTAAAGAAGTGGTGTACCCCAAGGGCCAGTGCTGAATATCTTTTGGTTCTTGGTGTATAAATTGATGGTTTGGACTTGGGTATAGAGAATAAAACTTCAAAATTTGCTATTGGCACAAAAGTAGGAAGTTTACCAATATTAGGAAGGACTATTAACTTTGTTCAATGGTAGCACTCTAACTCTGAATCAGAAGAATGTAGGTTCAAGCCCACTCCAGTACATGAGAACACAATCCAGGCTGAAGCTTTAATGCAGTACTGAGGGACTGCTATACTGTTTAGATGATATGTTTAACAGAGACTCTGTCTCTTCGGGTAGACTATTCAAAGAAGAGCCAAGTATTTTCCAATGAACTGGCCAACATTTAGCCCTCAATGAAAGGCACCAAAACAGGCCATTTATCTCATTTTGTTTGTGTGACTTTGCAGTTTGCAAGTTGGTTGCCACCTGTGTCTGAACAATAACAATGACTACATTTCAAAAATAACTAATTGGCTGTGAAGCACTTTGGGACATTGTGAGGATGTGAAGATGCCATTTAAATGCAAATTCTTTCTTTCTTAAAAGACTTCAGAAAGACTTAGACAGATTGGTGAAATGAGCAGACAGAAGCAATTTAATAGTTAACAACAGGGGATCCTTCTGTGATAGTGTCACTTGTTTATTATACAATTGTACCAGGGAACAAACCGACACTCCAACAGCTCTTAATTGACCTTTTACACTGGATTGAAGATCCCAGCAAAGGACAAGAATCTATAGCATTTCTAACTGCAATATCCTTGGCTAAGGAAGGCTTGATGGTCAGGATACCAATATTACTTTTAAATATAACATGATAGGGGAGTTTCTTCATCAAACAAACCATTTTTTCAACACTTGAAAGGTCTGATTGGGTACTAGTAATGTATCAGTATGTGAACCATTGCGAAAGACGGGTGATAGTTGCTACATTTTAATGTTTCAACTTGAAACTTTCTCTCTTAGTCAGAGGTTGGAAACTTTGTGAAGTTGCAAAACATTGTTGCATCAAGGTAACACTGACCTTTCAGTATGTATATACTAATAATACAGATTTGCAGGTAGTTGTACAATGATTGCAGTCTTTTGAGCAGTAAGGTAACACCAGTATAATAGCTCTCTCATTGGTCACAAGCTGCACTATATGGCAAGGTCTGCTGTCTCTCTCTGTTCGAGTCGTTTTTGTTTGTCAAAGGAGAATACTATTACTTGAACATTCTAACAAAGGAGCACTTCAAAATGTAGAATAGTGAAAGCTTGACAGGAAACAGTTACAAGACGTACATGTTACACTCACTGGAAGTGCATGTGGCATGCAGTACTAGATCCCATGGCACTGGGATCATGAATGCAATGTTTTGTAACAATAGCAGTGTTTATGCCATGCAGGGAAGTGGTAGTTGACCAGTGGGCAGGAGTGGGATGTTGGGCAGCAGGAGGCCACTATTGGGGATCTGAAGGAAATCTCCCCCTCACTCAGGTAAGTCGCTGGCAGGCATGGTTTGGAGATTCTGCTCTTCTTGGCTCACAAAAATAAAACTTATCCCTCTTGGGTACTTATGGCACAGCTCCTCATGGTGCCAGGTTAGCCCGGAGAGGAAGGCACAAGGTCTTCTGTGTGCAAGTCTCAGTTAAAACTGCAGTGTGTCCCAATGATGTTATCGCAACCCAATCTGCATACTTAAAGAAGAGCCACACTGCCTTTTAGTGGGTTTCCCGCTTGCCTGTTCAGAAGAGCAAGATCGCAAGTCACAGAAAGACAGCAGGATCAGTGCGGATGAGTCAAATTTTTTTTAATTTCTTTTATTCGTTCATGGAATGTGGGCGTCACTGGCATTTGTTGCCCATCCCTAATTGCCCTCGAAAAGGTGGTGGTGAGCCATCTTCTTGAACTACCGCAGTTCCTGTGATGTGAGTACACCCGCAGTGCTGTTGGGGAGGGGGTTCCAGGATTTTCACCCAGCGACAGTGAAAGAACGGCGATATATTTCCAAGTCAGGACGATGTGTGGCTTCAAAGGGAACTTGCAGGTGGTGGTGTTCCCGTGTGTTTGCTGCCATTGTTCCTTTAAGTGATACAGGCTGCAGGTTTGGAAGGTGCTTTTGAAGGAGCCTTGGTATATTGCTGCAGTGCATCTTTTAGATGGTACACATTGCAGCCAATGGTGGAGGAAGTAAATGTTTAATGCGATGGATGGGTGCCAATCAAGTGGGCTGCTTTGTCCTGGATGGTGTTGAGCTTCTTGAATGTTGTTGGAGCTGCACTCATCCAGGCAGGTGGAGAGTATTCCATCACACTCCTGATTTGTGCCTTGTAGATTGTGGACAATGCTTTGGGGAGTCAGGAGGAGTTACTGACTGCAGAATTCCCAATCTCTAACCTGCTGTTTTAGCCACAGTATTTACGTGGCTGGTCCAACTAAATTTCTAGTCAATGGTAACCACCCCCCCACCCCCCACCACCTCCCTCCCCACCCCAAGATGTTGACAGTGGAAGATTCAGTGATTGTAATGCCATTGAATGTCAAGGGGAGATGGTTAGATTCTCTCTTGTTGGAAATGGTCATTGCCTGGCACTTGTGTGGCGCAAATGTTACTTGTCACATCAGCGAAGTCTGAAGGTTGTCCAGGCTTTGCTGCATGCGGGCACAGATTATTTGATTATTTGAGGAGTTTTGAATGATGCTGAACATTGTACAATCATCAGTGAACATCCCCACTTCAGACCTTATGATGGAGGGAAGGTCATTGATGAAGCAGCTGAAGATGTTTGGGCCTAGGACACTACCCTGAGGAACTCTGGCAGTGATGTCCTGGGTCTGAGCTGATTGGCCTCCAACAACCACAATGATCTTCCTTTGTGCTAGGTATGAATCAGGGTTTTCCCTCGATTTCCATTGATTCCAGTTTTGCTATGCTCCATGATGCCACACTTGGTCAAATACTGCCTTGATGTCTAAGGCAGTCACTCTTACCTCACCTCTGGAATTCAACTCTTTTGTCCATGTTTGAACCAAGGCTGCAATGAGGTCTGGAGCCAAGTAGTCCCACAGAATCAAAACTGAGAATCAATGAGCAGGTTATTGGTGAGTAAGTGCCGCTTGATAGCACTGTCAATGACACCTTCCATCATTTTGCTGATAATTGAGTGAGACTGATGGCACGCTAATTGGCTGGATTGGATTTGTCCTGCTTTTTATGGGCAGGACATACCTGGGCAATTTTCCACTTTGTCAGGTAGATGCAGTGTTGTAGCTGTACTGTAACAGTTAGACCAGGAAAGTGGCTAGTTCTGAAACAGAAGTTTTCAGTACTACAGCCAGGATATTTTCAGGGTCCATAGCCTTAGCTGTATCCAGTGCACTGAGCCATTACTTGAGATCATGTGGAGTTTCTGATCTCTGTAACGGTAGGAACTACAGGAGGAGGCTGAGATGGATCATCCAAACACTTCAGCGTTGTCTTTTACATGCTGGGCTTGGCCATCATTGAGGAAGGGGTATTCGCAGACCCTCCCATTAGTTGTTTAATTGTCCATCACTATTCACGACTGGATGTGGTGGAATAGGAATTTGATAGGAAAGGTAGCATCATGGTAATGCGACTAGACTTGTAATCCAGAGGCCTGGACTAATTCTCCAGAGTTCAAATCCCACCATGGCAGCTGGGGAATTAAAATTAAGTTGATTAAATAAATCTGGAATAAAAAGCTAGACTCAGTAATAGTCACCATGTAACTACTAGATTGTCATAAAGACCCATCTGCTTCACTAATGCTCTTTAGGGAAGAAAATCTGTCATCCTTATCTGGTCTGCCCTATGTGTGACTGCAAACCTGCAGCAATGTGGTTGATTCATAACTCCCTCTGAGGTGGCCTAGCAAGCTACTCAGTTGCATCAAACCAGTATGAAAATATCTCATCAGATGGATCAACCTAGGCACTGGATGCAACAAAGGCACACCCTGCCCAGTCGAACCCGCAATGTCCTCCTCACTAACATCTGGGGACTTGTGGCAAAATTAGGAGAGCTGTCCCACAGACTAGTCAAGCAACAGCCTGAAATAGTCATATTCTCCAAATCATACCTTTCAGCCAATGTTCCCTACTCCTCCATCACCATCCTTGAAAATGTCCTGTCCCTTGAGCAAGACAGACCCATGAGAAGTGGTAGCTCAGTGGGGAGGGAGTGGCCCTGGGAGTCTTCAACATTGACTCAGACCCCATGAAGTCTTGCAGTATCAAGTTAAACGTGGCCAAGGAAACCTCTTGCTGATTAGTACCAACCACTCTCCCTCAACTGATACATCAGTGCTCCTCCATGTTGAACACCTTTTGAGAAGCATTGAGAGTACCAAGGGCACAGAAAGTATCCTGGATGGGGAATGTCAATGTCCATCAGCAATAGTGGCTCGATACCTCTACTCGCTGAGCTGGCTAAGGCCTAAAGGGCATGGCTGCCAGAATGCGCCTGCGGCAAGTGGTGAGAGAACCAACACAAAAGAAAAATCTACTTGACTAGGGCATTTTAACTGCTTGCCCACTGCTCTCCTCCCTTCAAAATCTTCTTACAACTGACCTTTTTGCCAAAGCTTTAGTGGCCCTCCTCTACTTGATCAACAAACTGTCTTTCCTGTTACTATTCGGTAAAATGCTTTGGGACATCTGGCTAGTTATAGGCACAAGTTTTGTTGGTGTTGTTTTACTTATTGTACTCATAATAAATTAAAGTGCTGGTTTTTAGATGTTTTTAACCTCTATAAGTGGACTTTTTCCCCCAATATCCTTACACACAGTATGGTACACTAAAACTCAAGGTGGATTTCACTAGGGGAAAAGATTCAGTAACTCAGCTTTCAGATCATTTCACTAATATGCACACCTTTGTTATCAAAAGGAATATAAAATACCAGCAAGGTTATTTTTTTTAAATCAACAAGTTTTACAATGAACAAATTCAGAATCCCATATTTTTAGTTCAGCTTGTTTGTACCCAGTTTCCAGCACTCTCTCTTTGCCAAGACTCTTCAGAATAATCGCTTGATGATGTTTGGCTATCATCCTGTCTGAGCTTCACAAAACTAGGAAAAAAAACTCATCTTAAAATTCAGAAATTAGTGTGGACCAGATTTCTGAAGGCTGCGCAGACATCCTGTCAACATTTTCCATTATAAATTCCTATGTCCTCTTTTGTAATGGCAACTGCCTAAGTAAACTTATGGAGATGCTGCAGTACCAATACTTGTGGGAGGGTATATTTACCATTTATGTAGGCAGTTTCCATTATAAATGTGGACATAGGAATTTATAATAGAAATAAGGACAGAATTATTAATCATTTTAAAATATGGACTGGAATATGTCTGTGCTCCCTGCTCCAATTATTCCCTGTCCTCTGAGTCCCTTACACCTGAATACCACATTTGATGGGTAATTTTGACTTTGAAGAATAGTGTAAAATTTACAATATCAGTTCAGCAATCCGTTAAATACTGTTTCCACTTGGAATCGAAAATCAAGGAGGTGTTTAACAGGTGGCTGAGTCATTAACGTACATTTGACACTAGCTTCCAAAATTAAAATGATCCCCTTGGTCTTCACTCTCTCTATATAAAGTCACAAGAGATTGATTAGTGATTATTTTATATGTATGTAATTTACAATTTGGAATGATTTGTAGTATTTTATATTTAATAATATTTCCTTATATATTATATTTCCTTATTACCTTACTTTTGTAGATCTCACTAAGGAATTCAACACTGTCAGCAGAGCAGGGCTCTACAAGATTTTGGAAAAAATTGGCTGTCCACCGGAGCTCCTCATTCTCATCTGCTCCTTCCATGATAACATGCACTGCACTGTACTGTTTGATGGCTCCACTTCCAACAGTTTCAGAGTGAAGAATGGAGTGAAACAGGGTTGTGTCCTAGCTGCCACTTTGTTTGGCATCTTCTTCTCCATGCTTCTGACCTGCGCCTTCTCTGCAGATTTGGAAGAAGTCTACTTGCACGCAAGGTCAGATGGCAAGCTCTACAATGTATCAAGACAAAAAGCAAAGACAAAAACACATCCCATCCTGATCAGAGAACTCCTCTACCATGATGATGCTTCGCTAGTCACTCACACAGAAATTCAGCTACAAAGACTCATGTCTCTCCCACGCCTGTAACTTGTTCTCCTTGACTATAAATGTTAAGAAAACCATGGGACAAGGTGTTGCATCTCTGCCCCTGATCACACTAAATAAAAACCCACTGGAAATGGTTAGCAAATTCTTCTGCCTTGGGTTCACAGTGACCGACAATCTGTCCCCTGATTCAAAGCTTGATATACGCATAGTGAAAGCAGCTATCACCTTTCACTGACCTGCGAAACGTGCATGGGATAACACCAAGCTGTCCCTTAGGACAGCTAATGGTTTATAAGGGCTGTGTTCTTGCTGTATGGCTGTGAAACATGGGCGATTTACAGCTACCAGGAAAAGAAGATCAGTTATTGTCACCTTCACTCTCTGCGGCACATTATGGGTATATTCTGACAGGACAAATCACGAATGCGGCAGTCGTCTCAAAGGCAGAGCTCCCATGTGTGTTGGCACTAATCAGACAGAGGCAACTTCAGTGGATTGGACACGTCCACAGGATAGAAGATGGTTGCATACCTAAGGACCTTCCATATGGTGAGGTAGCCGAGGCCAGACGACCACTGGGATGCCCAAATCTCGGCTTCAAGGATGCTTGCAAGCGTGATGTGAAGGCCCTAAATGTCAATTATCACACTTGGGAGTCATTAGCTGGTGAAAGAGGGAAATGGCGACACATCCTGTGGACTGGTGTGCACTACCACGATGACCAGTTGCTACAGTAGCTTGGCAACAGGCACCAAAGTCAAAAACAACAACTCACAGCGTCACTTGGCAGCTTCGTGTGCAACATTTGTGACAGAACCTGCCTCTGAAGGATTGGCCTTCACAGCCATCAGCAAAGGTGCACCAAGAGAAGACACCCTACCTGAATGGATGGTTTGCTGCATGTCCATCATCTTTTGTGGATGGAAGGATGCCAACCATATTAGAAAAGAAATATAGAATAAATTGCAGCGATTAGAATACAATTACCAATGCTCATTATTGTGGATTTGAAAGTCTACATTAAACAGTGTTCCTAACTAAACAACACTTCATCATTCATTCCATCAAATCACATAGTTAGGCATTTTTAAACATGACTTGTTTCCATGGGTTTTTACTGGATACATTTTGTGCTTTTTGTCCTCTCCCCATCGTGACCTCACCTCCACCTGAATCTTTAACCATGCATTTGTTACCTCAAGATTTGATTTTTCTAATGCCATCAGTCTCTCAAACACCACCTCACACAAATTTCAACTCGTCCAAAACTCCACCACCTGCTTGCCCCGCACCGCAGATTTTTCTTTGGTCTAACATTTCTTTCAAGTACCTCCTGAGGGTCGAGGGTGTCATATTTGGACAGCTGATCTTTAGTACTGTAGGCCGCTTGGAACAGAGGTGGACCACATCTCTGAAACCTGGGATTGACCCAGACCTTGAAACATTCATAACCTTGGCCTGCTGATTTCCTTCTTCCGGTGTAGACATCTGAGGAGATTGAGCAGAGAACTGCTGTGCTCAGGGAGGCAGAATCTTCACAGCCATCTATCACTCTCCCACTGGGCATGGGATCAGGATAATGACTCTCACTGATCCACATGGATGCAATGGAATTATCCCCCTCATCTGAACCATCTATATTCCACCTAAGAGAATGACAGTGTGGGAAAACCTCTGTTGGTTATTCCTGCCTCTGCTCCTGCCTTTGGAGTAAACTCTCAGGATGTACTTAGAAGAAATGTTAGTGAAAGGAAAAAATCAGTGATGAGGGACAAACAGGAGGTTTGGATAAGTTGAAGTTTGTTTAGGGTGGAGTTTGAGAGACTGAGGGCATTCGAAAAATCAAATCTTAAGGTAATAAACGGATGGTTAAAGGTTCAGGTGAGGTCAGGATGGGGAGAGGACAAAAAACACAAAGTGTAGCCAGTAAAAACACATGGCAATCAGTCATGTATAAAAATGCCTAGCTATGTGATTTGATGGAATGAATAATGAACTGTTGTTTGGTTAGATAACCCCGTTTAATGTAGAAATCTGAATCTATGACAGCGAGCATCGATAATTTATTAAATTACATGCATATAAAATAAACAGTATCAATCCCTTGTGACCTTGCACACAGGGAGTGAAGACCAAGGGGATCATTTTAACTTTGTAAGATAGTATTAAATATGAGTTAATGACTTGGCCACCTGTTAAACACCTCTCCTTATCTTTGGTTCCAAGTGGAAATGGTGTTTTACAGCTGCTCTCTGTACTTCTTCTTCCTTTCTTCCAGGTCTTGTAGTTAGGTTAAGACAGAGAAAAGCAATGAAATTCCTGCTATCCATTGTTTTCTTATTGTACTGTTGATGTAAGGGTTTCCACAGAGTATGAGTGCCAGTAAACCAAAATCTTCTTTTGACCTTTGAACATCAGCACATTTTCTACTCATACCAACTATAGATGCTGGACCTCCCAGGCCTCCTGCACCTAGCACCTTAGTTGAGTGAGATCTCTGCATCTTAATTGCCTCCTGCTCCTGCTAGGCTCCTGGATAAATGTCTGCTGTTCCTCCTTCTGTAGCTTGTTTTTCCTGCAAATGAACAATTTGCTTTCTACATGAGAACAGAATGTTAATTACCTTTGGGCACAGACCAGTTTACTTATCAACTATTGGAGATCTCATGTCACTTCTTTTATGGAGTTCTTAGAGTGAAAATGATTCTTCAAAGGATATGTGTGCATTGCAGGGTATTCCAGTGTTGTTATTTCCCATGAAGGAGTCTGTGGACATCATTTACTTCATAGTTTATTATTGCAATTTTATTATTAATACTGCTTGTAGCCTGTAAAGTTTAAAATATACATGAATAGTAGTTTAGTGACATCAGACTTACCTTTGCTAACTTTGCCATTAAGAAAGGTTCGTATCTTTATGGTGCCTTTCACAACCCCAGCACGTACCAAGGCACTTTAAGCCAGTGAAGTATTTCTGAAGTGTAGTCGCTGTTGTAATGTAAGAAGCAGCCAACTTGAGCACAACATTGTCCCACAAGCAGCAATGACCAATGACCAGATCATCTTTCTTTACTGGCGAAAGGGAGTTGTCACTCACTACCTGCTCCACCTCTTTCTGTAGGCTCCTGGGTGCTGCACAGGGAGGTCTCTGCCACCCACTCCCACTCTTCCATCCCTCATTTGCCTAATTTCAATCAGAAGAATATTTACATCACTCGTTGAGAAGTTTGCTGCTTTCTTCTTATTGTTCCTATTGGAAACCTGTCTTCACTTTCTTGTATGCTGATTCAGCTTTACCAACAGTCCCGTTTTAATGTTTCAGTTGTGCATTCAGAATTACTTCCTCCATTCCCTTTCCCGCCTGCCCTCACACGTATTTTCCGAGCCTCCCAAGCACATCTCACCAATTGCTGAACTTACACTTCAAGCGACCCAGCAATGTTCCAGCGATCTGGCCTCTGAGATTTCTTGGGGGCGGGTGTGGGGTGGGGTCTGTGTCAGGGGCTTTGGGTAGTTGGAAGTCCCACTTGGCAGATCACATGACCCAGATCTTTGGGTCATTTACTTTTACCCTGTGATTTAACCAATTCTGTCATTTATTCCATCATACTGGCAATGTGCATTGCCTTGAATTTCAATTAACTGTGTCTCACTTTCAGTTTGTGTGTAATACATCATGCTTTAATCAGCTCTCTCCCTTCTCCAGCATGAAGCCTGCCTGTTGAGGCCTAATTGATTAAATAGGGAAGATAATCAGTTTATAATTATAATTGCTGCTGTGTAATATATGCTTCCCTCCTCCAAAATAAGCACAGGGTAGACTTTTTACAATATTTAAAATAGTTCTAAATTGATCAGGACCAAACTGATGAAGCACAATTATGCTCCTGCTCATGTTCACCAGTCATCTGGTGCCTCTACCTGGATTTGTATTTGCGTTTAATTCATCTCAATGTCTTCCAGTTTTCAATTGTAACTTTAACATTGCGTCGATTTTGAATGATGTAAGTTTAAGCATAATCCAAAATTCCAACTAAATAAAAAAAATCCCCAGACAAAGCCACTTCCTGGTGTGGATATCGTAATTAGAGACATTATCGACTGCCTTGAACACTGAATGAAAAGACTAAACAGGCAACCCAACAAAATCACACCAGGTCCAAGAGAAGTAATTAGGAAGACATTGAAGCCTTAACACATAATCATAAGAAGTAAAAGAACCACACTTTTGCAAGCTGTAGCATGTACTTATAGAGGGTGCTGCCTGATAGCATGGTCGGAATTTTACCCGCACACCGCGTGGGTCTCATTGCTGGCACCAAATGCGGGTCCTGAGACTGTGTGAGTGAACATCGGGAAGACAGAGAGGATTTACCGGCAGTGGCCAATTAAGAGGCCGTCGCCAGGACCAGCATCCCAGGTCTGCCTCTCCAAGCTGCCAGCTCAATCAGAGCACCGGCAGCTCAGCAGCCTCAACATTGCCGCCAATGGAGGTGGCCACTACTAAGGCTGCAAGAAGGAGAGTGTGCTGCCATGTTGAAGAGCTGGAGAAAATTATTTTTAATGTACTGGGGCCAGGAAGGCAAACCCTGCTGATCAGAGGGATGAAATCACCAGCAGCAGTGTCGGAGCCACAGGGGTGGCCATGGAGCCCCCAGGAAGGTAGACCACCTCGATATAGCTGGTGATCTTCTCACCTGGCGAAGGAGCTTTTCCGAGCCGCTGTCGTTCCCGCCTTTCAAAATATCCCATGGTGGTGGGTAGGAAGACATTGGACTTCCCTCCCAATGCCTTCCACCTCCATTTTACCAGCCTTCCCGCCTCCCACCTCATCTCCAGAGGGCTGGTAAAATCCTGGCCCATTTTTTCCCCATTGGCTCAGCATCCAGAATGTGATGAAATATTAATTAAAGTGGCAGCGCTATAAAATTTGTCACAACACTGTAGCACAGCTTTATGTTAGGAAAGCATTCACTGTCACAGCTCACAGATGAATATTGGCCACTTCAGCAAGGCACGGTGTCTGTTGACTGTACCTCATTAGGGAGTCAATGATCTCATGAAAAAGAAAATCAGCTTCAATGAGCTTACTTGAGATCATACAACAAACACACTTGTACTGGATAGAGTAAACTTTATATGGCATAATGGCATTGAGTGTCATCTCAATGAAGATTAATAAAGATCATATCCCCGTTTACATTAACATTTTGTTTAGTACAGTGATGCAGACCTGACTAGGGAATTGTATAGAAATATTACTGAATGTTAAAATGTCAATTTATCAAAGTTAATGGATTTACAAAAGCAATTATTAATCTTATCAATTCTGTACACAAATGCAAGGGCTCCTATAATCAGTAATGTCATTCAAGATAAAGTGAACTAAACCCTACTGGTACAGCTGTCAAAGGAACGCAGCAGCTTTGAAGAATGGCAGAACTGGTTTGCAAAGCAAGAAATGTAATCTTGTAGTACTGCAGGAACACCTTGTTGCAATTTTCAAAACATTCCAGCATACATTCAATTTTAATGAAAGTAGACATGGTCAAGAATTACTTCTATCCTTATGCAAACTAAGGAATGACATATTTTAAATTATCTGCATTAGAAAAAAGTAATTCAAAGACCACAGAATAAGTGAAATGCAGGCGATAAGACCCAGCAAGGAACAAACTGGGATCTGAACCTATGACTTTGAGTTGGAAGTTGACACTTAGTCACGAATGCTCTGGGCATTTCCTGACATTTCCTTGTACTTTGTAGAACAGAAGTGTATGGCTGAATAATTTGAAGAATTTGCTACACCAGATTGTCCTGTTTTTTGTTAAATCATGCACTAGACCACCTAAACTACTTGTACATTTAGATTATTTTCCTGCAATGTAAACAACATATGTGGAACAATATAGTTAGTAAACAGACCACAAAGTAGATGTGCCACTCCTACACAACAGAACTCATGTGCTTCCCCTTACTCTGAATGGCATCACTAAGACTTAACACAGCGAGCACTGAACTTTCTTTGCAGATTGCAACATGGGGTGAGCCCACGGCTGTCAATGTGACACTATATTTATGTGACAAGTTACATACATCACACAAGCAGCCATCTGCAACCACACACATTTTCTCACTGAACATAAAAAGCAAAACTTTGCTATGGATGCTTCTGCAAAGCTGAAACGGTGGCTTGGTTGTAGGTGTGACATTGCTAAGGCATATTATGATCCTCTGTCTGCTCAATTTTTATTGCAATAAAGAACTTTAAGGAAAAACAGCTAGCGAACTGACACCAAATTTTCGTCATCATATGGATCCTTTTTTTTAAAAAAAGAAAACACTTGCTCATATTCAGTTATATTTCCACAAGTACTGAAAGTCCTGAAACTTCATCTCAGTGACCATTCTTCACATGTGAGCCTGCCTAGCAGTGGAGGGCATCACAGCTGAGAGAGATCCTATCCTCAACCAAAATCCATACATATCCAGGATGGATCTCTACATAGCTATCAGGAAGGGGGATCCTCAATTTTACTCCTTATTGGCCCAGAGGTGGGTTGTAGCATTCTCCAACTGGTACCGCAACCGAAAAAAAAACACAGCACAGAGCAGAGCTTGAACCTGGGAACGTCTGCTCTGGAAGGAAAAGTATTACCACAAGTGGCAATATGGGCCATTTCTAAGGCCAATGTTTGAAATGGGACAGTACATGTTACTGAGACAAACCAGCAACTTTGCAACAATACACATGGTTCTTCAATACAAAATGTATAGTCAGTATTCTTGCACATGTATCCATACATCTACTTGGAATCTATATTATTTTTGGAATCAGTTCCAAAGTTCAAACCTTATATTTTTCATTTTGATTTTAAAATGCTGCTGATATCCAAAGTGCTTCCTCTCGAACACATATGGTTTCTATTAGTGTACAGCAGCATTTATAAGTTGACAATCTGACTAAAGGAAGTGTGCACAATAAAACTGTAAACTCCAGCACAGCAGTATGCTGTTGGATTAGTGCTGTGCAGGGACTCTGCTTAAAGCAATTATGTAAGCATGAAGTGAAATCACATCACAGCACAGCGAGCGAGAGAGCACCAAAACTAAGATAAAGCTGGTCAACTTGAAAATAAGAGAATTCATTTTAACAGAATCCAAGATTAGGGGGCCTAGCTTTTCCTCTTTTAATGAAAATGGTGATAATGCCCAATTTAGAGTGTAAACAGCTTGCTAATGCTATTGCAGAAATGCATGGCTCTGAAATATCTAATGTCTGAAAAAGATGATTTTAGAAACAAACAAAAAAGTGAACAACTCTTTATGATGCAACTGCATGATGAACCTCAATAGACTAACAAGCTAATTAACAGTTAAACTGCCAACATTTGTTCATCCAGCTATGGAGGGCTTTTCTTTTAGGAAACTGGTTGAAGACCAAGTAAAAAAAAAAAGTAGATTTACTAACTATCCCCTGCACATGTGGGTAACTTATGTTACTGAGAAACATGAGCAGATTGTTGGTAAGGGAGACAACCTTAAGGAGGTACCAAGCATAGCAATGTCATTCAAAAAGTGAGCACAGTGTCAACTACTTGGATGAGCTGACCAGAGTGGAAAAGGTTGCATGACTTAAAGATAAATATGTACCATACATGGTATTTATGAACAGGAGCAAAAAGGATAGTTAAAGAAAAATGTTGACACGGATCACAAAATAATTTCATGGCTGGAGAAGTGGTCCAGGAGGGAAGGTTTCAGTTTCCTGGGGTTTTGGGACCAGTTCTGGGGCAGAAATGGACCTGTACAAGCTGGATGGGTTCCATTTGTAGAGGGTTGGGACCAATGTCATCATGGGGAGGTTAACTAGTGCTATGAGGGAACTAGTGCTATGGTTGAAGCTAATTTGACAGGGGGAAGGGAACCAGGATGTAGCAGCAGAGAGGAGAGACAAGGTGCATAGAAAACTAAGAAGGGAAAATTCCATCAGAATAAAGAATACTGCGGAAAGATTAGGAATTAGATGGAGGGAAAAAGTAAAGCAGATTAGCATGGTGATGAAATGCATGTGTGTTAATGGGTGGAGTGTAACAAATAAAGTTGATGAGCTTCGGACACATGTTGCTACTTGGGGTTATGATATAGTGGCTATAAGGGAGACCTGGATGAAACATGAGCAGAAATGGTAACTAAACATTCCTGGTTACAATGTATTTAGGAGGGATAGGGAAGGAAAGAAGAAAGGAGGAGGATGATAATATTGAAGTTTTACAGAGCAACAATATACTAGCGGGTTCAAAGATTGAATCTATTTGGTTCGCGTTAAGGAACAGGAAAGGAGCTGTTACTTTGCTGGGTGTTTACTACAGGCCTCCAAATAGTGAGAAAGAGTTGGAGGAGCAAATTGAAAGGAAAATTTCAGAGAAATGTAAAAATAATAGAGCAATAATAACACTTCAATTACCCCAATATAGCGTAGAGGGCAAGGAGGCTGAAGAATTCCTAAATTGTGTGCCGGAGAGCTTTCTTAGGAAGGAAACAGTGCTGGATGTACGTCTGGGGAATAAAATAGGGCAGGTGGGGTATGGTTCAGTGTGAGAGCATCTAGGTAATGGTGATCGTAATATCATTAGGTTTAAAGTAGTTACGCAAAGGGAAAAAGAAAAATCAAAAGTGTAAATACCCAACTGGAAGAGAGACACTCATTGATTTGAGAAGAGATATAGCACAGATAAAATGGAAACAAAGATTGGCCAAGAAAACAGTAAATGGCGGGCCTTCAAGGTAGAGATAATTGAGGTACAAACCAAGCATATTCCGATAAGGCGAAAAGATAGGGCATCCATAGCTGGAGCTGCTGGATGACAAAGGAAATAGAGGTTAAAATAAAACAGAAAAAGGAGGTTTATGACAAATGTCAGGTACAGAATACAGTAGAAAGCTGGGTAGCATACAGAGAGTGCAGGGTAAAATTGAAAAAGGTTATAAAAAGGGTAAAGTGAGAATATGAAAAACAAATATCAGGTAGTATAAAAGGGAACCCAAAAATCTTTTACAAACATATAAAAAGTAAAAGGGTAGTTAAAGGAATGGTGGGGCCAATTAGGGTCAAAAAATAAAATTATCATGTGGAGGCAGAGGGCTTGACTGAGGTACTGAATGAGTACTCAGCATTTGTCTTCACAAGAGGATGGAATTAATGTCAGAGTAGAGGAGGAGGGAGTAGAGATATTGGATAAAATTAAAGTAGGAAGGAGGTGCTAAACAGGTTGGCATCACTCAAAGTTAACAATTCAACCATTCCATATGGGATGCATCCTATATTGCTGAGGGAAACAAGGATAGAGAAAGCAGATGCTCTGACCAGAATTTCTCAATCCTCTTTAGGTGTTGGAGAAATGGAGGATTGCAAAAGTACATGCCATTTAAAAAAAGAGATATAAATCTGGTAACTATAGGCCAAACAGTCTAACGTCTGTGGTGACAATATTACTAGAGACTATTATCAAGGGCAAAATTAATTCCCGCTTGCAGAAGCAGTTAATAAGGGACAGCCAGCATTGATTTGTTAAAGGTAAATAATGCCCGATTAACCTGATTGAATTCTTTGATGAAGTAACAGAGAGAGTTAATGAAGTTTGTGCAGTAGATATAGTTAATATGGATTTTCAAAAGGCATCTGATAAAGTACCACATAACAGACTTATTAGGAAAATAGGAACACATGGGATTAAAGGGACTGTGGTAACTTAGATAATTGGCTAGGGAAGAGAAGACAGAGAGTAGTGATGAACAGATATTTTTCTGCTTGCAGGAAAGTATGCAGTGGGGTCCCCCAAGGATCAGTATTAGAACCAACGCTTTTCTTGTCATCTAATAATGGCCTGGACTTGGGCAGAGGGAGTACAATTTTTAGGTTTGCAGATGATAGAAAACTTGGCAACATAGTAAATGGTTGGTATTTTTCCATCTAGGAAAGATGATGGACACACAGCAAACAATCCATTTAGGTGGGGTGTCTTCTCTTGGTGCACCTTTGCTGTGAAGGCCAATCCTTGAGAGGCAAATTCTGCCACAAGTGCTACACATGAAGTTGCCAAATGACGCTGTGAGTTGTTGTTTTTAAGGTTGGTGCCTGTTGCCAAGCTGCTGCTGCAACTGGTCGTCATAGTAGTATCAGACACCAGTCCACAGGATGTGTTGCCATTTCCCTCTTTTGCCAGCTAGTGACTCCCAGGTGTGATAGTCAACATTTAGGGCCTTCATGTCATACTTGCAAGCATCCTTGAAGCAGAGCTTTGTGTGCTTCACTGGTTGTCTGACAACGGCTACCTCACCAACAGAAGGTCCTTGGGTACGCGACCATCTTCCATTCTGTGGACATGTCTGATACATCGTAAATAGTGAGAAGGATAATTGCAAACTTCAGAATGACATAGACTGGCAAAATGAGCAGGCACATGGCAGATGCAATTTAATGCAGATAATTGTGAAGTGATGCACTTTGGGAGGAACAGCATGCAGAGGCAGTATAATCTAAATGGTACCATTTTGAATGGAGTGCAAGAACAGAGGGATCTGGGGTGCATATTCAGAATTCTTTGAAGGTTGCAGGTCAAGTTGATAACACAGTGAAGGAAGAATAAGAGATACTTGGCTTTGTAAATAGAGGCATTGAATACAAAAACAGAGAGGTCATGTTAAACCTTTACAAATCACTGGTGAGGCCACAACTGGAATATTGTGTACAATTCTAAGCACCACTCTCTTTAGGAAGGTTGCAAAGGCCTTGGAGAGGGTACAGAGAAGCTTTACCAGGATGATACCAGGGATGAGGGACTACAGTTATATGGAGAGATTGGAGAAGCTAGAATTTTTCTCCTTCAAGCAAAGAAGGCTAAGGGGAAACCTAATAGACGTATTCAAAATTATGAAGGATTTTGATAGAGCAAGTAGGAAAAAAAATTGTTTCCATTGACAAGTGGGTCAGTAGCCAAAGGTCATAGATTTAAAATACTTGGCAAAACAACTACAGAGAAAATGAGGAGAAATCTTTTCACACATGGAGTTGCTACGATCTAGAATGCATTATGTGAAAAGATGATGCAAGCAGATTCCAAATGAGATTTCAAAAGGCAAATTAGACTGGAAGAGAATTAATTTGCAGGATTATGAGGAGAAACTGGGATGTGGAACTAAATTGGAGAACTCTTTTAAAGAGCTAGCACAGGGATGACTGGCCGAATGGTTGCATTCTGTGCTGCAAGATTCTATGATTCTATAATTCTACAGGGAGGCTATTTAGCCCATCATAGTTCATTCATCTCGAAGCACTTTGAAGTCCTCGTCATTGCAGCATCCAATTGTTCCTTAAACAATTTGTAACCGCTATTGTTTCTTAAATTCTATTCAATGTGTTGATCACTTTTAATATCAGGACTAATTTACCATTTGCTAGTTTGAGCCTTGTCCCCTTGTCCAAATCTTGGAACTTAATTTAAAGTTATGTTCCAGATTTACCTTTTCCATTTACTTGTATACTATTCTGTACATTTTTATGAGATCAGATATCAGCTTTACAGCTTGAAAACCCTGAGTTTTTCCAATCTCTCTTTATAACTCAGACTCTTGACACCAGAGATCAGCCTTGTTGCTCTTCTCTATTCTGTCCCAGCATTTGAACATCTCCCTTGTTTCTTAAGAAAAGAAAGACTTGCATTTATATAGCACCTTTCATGACCGGATGTCTCAAAGCACTTTATAACCAATTAAATACTTTTTGAAGTGTAGCTACTGTTGTAATGCAAGAAATGCAACACCCAGTATGCGCACAGCAAACGCCCACAAATAACAATATGATAATGACCAGATAATCTGTCTTTGCTATGTTGATTGAGGGATAAATATTGGTCAGGACACTAGGGATAACTCCCCTGCTCTTCTTCAGAATAGTGCCATGGGATCTTTTACATCCACCCATGCAAGCAGATGGGGTCTCAGTTTAATATTTCATCTGAAAGTAACTCCCCATCCCATTCTTCATCTATATACTTCCCCTCAGAGATGTACTCCAAAGACCTAGCATCAGGTTCCACACATATACTGACAACACCCAGCAGTGGCGCAGTGGTTAGCACCGCAGCCTCACAGCTCCAGGGACCCGGGTTCGATTCCGGGTACTGCCTGTGTGGAGTTTGCAAGTTCTCCCTATGTCTGCGTGGGTTTTCTCCGGGTGCTCCGGTTTCCTCCCACAAGCCAAAAGACTTGCAGGTTGATAGGTAAATTGGCCATTATAAATTGTCACTAGTATAGGTAGGTGGTAGGGAAATATAGGGACAGGTGGGGATGTTTGGTAGGAATATGGGATTAGTGTAGGATTAGTATAAATGGGTGGTTGATGTTCGGCACAGACTCGGTGGGCCGAAGGGCCTGTTTCAGTGCTGTATCTCTAATCTAATCTAATCTACTTCTCCATCATGTTCCTCGACTGCCTCTGTGCTGTCAGCCTACTTATTCAACATCTCATCCTGGATAAACTGCAATTTTCTCTAGTTAAACATTAGGAAGACTGGAGCCAAGTAAAGTTGGAGTATGAGTGTTTCTCTGCAGAACAGGCTGAGGGACTGGGAGGTGCAAAACTGAAGCACTGCAATGCCACCACTGACAGGAAGGTACAAATACAGCGTGACAAGTTTACATAGGCAGCTTCATTTACAAATGGGGACGTAAGAATTTAAAATAGGAAAAGCTAAGGTTTTATATACTGGAACGACGGACGTGGATGGGCGACATGATAGAGGTTTACAAAGTTATGAGCGGCATGGACAGAGTGGATAGTCAGAAGCTTTTTCCCAGCGTGGAAGAGTCAGTTACTAGGGGACATAGGTTTAAGGTGAGAGGGGCAAAGTTTAGAGGGGATGTGCGAGGCAAGTTTTTACACAGAGGGTGGTGAGTGCCTGGAACTTGCTGCCGGGGGAGGTGGTGGAAGCAGGTACAATAGAGACGTTTAAGAGGCATCTTAATAAATACATGAATAGGATGGGAATAGAGGGATATGGTCCCCGGAAGTGCAGAAGGTTTTAGTTTAGACAGGCATCAAGATCGGCGCATGACTTTTTAAATGAACTTTACTACTACTGGTGATTGATACAATCCTATAGCTTTCAGGGTCTGACTGATTCCTTCTTGTGAATAGGCACAACATTTGGTGGTTTCTGCCCAGAAATAAGGGAATAATTGAAACAGGTGAGCCAAAGAAATGGCTCCCTATTTTCGCGATAGAAAATCACAGTTCCTGCTCTTGATCATCCATTGAGTGACCCTGTCAGAGGTACATATGCTGAAGTTGGATGGAACTAGCAGCAGCTCAGTTGTAAAGATTACATGGGCAAATAACTAACAACACTCACTGTCAAAGCTCACACATGAATCATGGCTAATTGAGGTCCTCTGGCTCCACTGAAACTGTACTCAGAGCAAGGATTCAACTTCTTCATGAAATGGGAAGGTGAGGTGGTGGGAGGAGTGGGGGGATGGATGAGATAAAAATTAAATAAAGGAATAGGGCAAGAATTCCGACAGACAACTTTAGAAAACTGTTCAGAACTTGTTTCCCTAGCATTAGTAATCAAATGAGGAGGGCCGAATGGCCTGTTCCTGTGCTGTACTGTTCTTTGTTCTTTGTTATAGGCAGGAAATGTGTGCAGACATAAGCTTTTTAAATATTATAGATATTCATTGATATGTTATATAGAAGTTATAGAAATATTCTATGACTTGCACAATATGTTACATTATTGTTTCCATATACACAGAGTATGCACAAAAGTACAGTAGTACACATAGTAACAGCAAAGTACCCAAGTGTGCTTATGGAATCATAATGGCTCCATTTGCTCTATTCATAGGTCCACCTAAATAGCATTACACACCTAAACATGAACCATCAACTCCACTTGAAACACTGATGGGAAAATGTCAGAGAGATGCTAAGGAGTAAGCACAGGGTAAAGCAAAGAGTACTGGCAAGGAAAGGTTACTGATCATGGGGATTGATGAGCAGCCAGCTGATACTGGCCAGAGGTCAAATATGTTTAGTATCCCTAAGTATACAGACCTCAGCAACTTGGTTTTCAAACATAGTCTGTTAAAGCATAAGCTGATTTGTACCCACCACCTTGCTACCAGCACTCTACACTGTAAAGTGGTCTAAAGAGTAATGGGGTGTTTAATATTCGTATATTCAGTTATCGCCCATGAAAGGGTATGGTAGCATTGTGGTTATGTTACTGGACTCGTAATCTAAGGCACCCTGATCAGAGAACTCCTCTACACTGACGATGCTGCGCTAGTCGTTCACACGGAAACTCAGCTACAATGAGTCATGGACTGTCATTCCCATGCCTATAACTTGTTCTCCTTGACTATAAGCATCAAGAAAACTATGGTCTTGGGATAAAGTGCTGCATCTCCACCCCTGATCACACTATATAACACCCCACTGGAAGTGGTTAGCAAATTCTGCTACTTTAGGTCCACGCTGAGAGACAATCCATCCCTTGCTGCAGAGCTCAATACATGCATTGAGAAAGCAGCTACCACCTTTGGCCAACTCGCAAAACACGCATGGGATAATGCCAAGGTGACCCTTTGGACCAAACTGATGGTTTATAAGGCCTGTGTTCTCAGCACCTTGCTGTATGGCTGTGAAACATGGGTGATTTACAGCTACCAGGAAAAGGTGGTCAATAATTTCTATCTTTGCTATCTGCAGCACATTATGGGTATTTCCTGGCAGGACAAAAATCACAAATGTGGCAGTCGTCTCAAAGGCAGAGCTCCCAAGTCTGTTGGCACTAATCAAACAGAGGGGGCTTTGGTGGATCGGATGCGTCCGCAGGATGGAAGATGGTCGCATGCCCAAGGACCTTCTGTATGGTGAGGTTGCCGGGGCCAGCCGACCAGTGGGGTGTCCAAAGCTTGCAAGCATGACGTGAAGGCCCTAAATGTCGACTATTGCACCTGGGAGTCACTAGCTGGTGAAAGAGGGAAATGGCGACACGTCCTGTGGACCGGTGTGAACTACCACAATGACCAGTTGCTACAGCAGCTTGGCAACACGCACCACTGTCAAAAACAACAACTCACAGCGTCACTTGGCAGCTTCACATGCAGCACTTGTGACAGAACCTGCTATCCAAGGATTGGCCTTCACAGCCATCAGCAAAGGTGCACCAAGAGAAGACACCCAACTAAATGGATTGTTTGCTGTGTGTCCATCATCTTTCATAGATGGAAGGATGCCAATCAAAGGCATGGACTAATAATTCAGAGATATGAGTTCAAATCCCAACATGGCATTTGGAATCTACAATACAATTAATTAATAGAATAAAAAGTTGGTCTCAGTAATGGTGACCATAAACTACTGGATTGTTGTAAAAACCTATCTGCTTCATTAATGTCTTTTAGGGAAATAAATCTGGTGTCCTTACCTGGTCTGGCCTCTGAATGATTCCAGACCCAGCAATGTGGTTGACTCTTAACTGCCTTCTGGAATGGCCTAGCAAGCTCCAGATAGGGCAATAAATGCTGGCCTTGCCAGTGACACCAACATCCTATGAATGAATAAAAAAAGAAAGAGCAATGCTCTTGAGTCAGTTTCTGGCCAACTAACATCAAAGTCATAGTTGCAAGCAGGATAATCTCTAATTTACAATAAAAGTGGCAACACAGGAAGGACTATCAATGGACAAAGTAACTTGTCAGTGTTCCATAGAACAGGATCATACAGGACCAGTAAACCTGTCCTCAGTGTGGGAAAGGGAATCCAAAAGTCTTCTATAGACATCTAAAAGGGTGGTGAAAGGAGGAGTGGGGCTGATTAGGGACCAAAAAGGGGGCATATGCATGGAGACAGGGGGCATGGCTGAGGTATTAAATTAATACTTTACATCTGTCTTTACCAGAGAAGATGTTGCTGCACAGGTTATGATGATAAAAGAGGAGGTAATTCAGACAACTGAAGTGTTTAAAATTGATAAGGAAGAGGTATCAGAGAGGCTAGCTGTACTTAAAGTTAATAAGGCACCAGGAACGGATGAGATGCATCCAAGGATACTGAGGGAAGTGAGAGTGGAAATTTTCCAGTCTTCCTTAGATTCAGGGGTGCTGCCAGAGGACTGGAGAATTGTAAATGTTGTACCCTTGCTCAAAAAAGTGCGTAAAGTTAAGCCCAGCAACTACAGGCCAGTCAGTTTAACCTTGGTGGTGGGAAGCTTCTAGAAACGACAATTCGGGACAAAATTAATAGTCACTTGGACAAATGAAGGTTAATTAGGGAAATCCAACATGGATTTATGAAGAGCAAATCTAACTTACGCGAGCTTTTTGATCAGGTAACAAAGAAGGTTGATCAGGACAATGCCATTGATATGGTGCACATGGACTTCCAAAAAGCATTTGATAACGTGCCACACTTGTGACTTGCGAGCAAAGTTATAGCTCATGGAATAAAAGGGACAGTAGCAACATGGATATAAAATTGGCTTGAGTGACAGGAAACGGAGAGTAGTGGTTAATGGATGTTTTTCGGACTGGAGGAAGGTTTGTAGTGGAGGTCCCCAAGGGTCGGTGTTAGGACCCTTGCTGTTCCCGATACATATTAATGACCTAGATGTACAGGGCACAATTTCAAAATTTGAGAATGATACAAAACATGGAAACATTGTAAACTGCGAGGAGAATAGTGTAGAACTGCAAAAGGACATAAACAGGTTGGTGAAATGGGCAGACAAGTGGCAGATGAAATTTAATGAAGAGAAATGTGAAGTGATCCATTTTGGTAGGAAGAACGCAGAGAGACAATATAAAATAGAGTCATTTAGGGCACAGAAGGAGGCTATTTGGCCCATCGAGTCCAAGCCAGATCTCCACGGATCTACGCGGTTAGTTCCACTCCCCAGCTTGATACCCGTAGCCCTGCAAATCTATTTCTCTCCAGTGGCCATCCAAATTCCTCTTGAAGTCAGTGATTGTCTCCGCTTCCACCACCTTGTGGGCAGCAAGTTCGAGGTCATTACCAACGCTGTGTAAAAAAGTGCTTCCTCATATTCCCCCTGTACCTCTTGCCCCAAACTTTCAATCTGTGTCTCCTAGTCCTTGTTCTATTTGTTAATGGAAACAGCTTTTCCTCGATGAATTTATCTAAGCCTGTTATAATCTTGTACACTTCTGTTAAATCTCCCCTCAATCTTCTTTGTTCTAAGGAGAACAAACCCAGCTTTTCCAACCTAACTTTGTAACTCAAATCCCCCATCCCTGGAACCATTCTGATAACTCTCCTCTGCACCCTCACATCCTTCCTGAAGTGTGGTGACCAGAACTGGCCGCAATACTCCAGTGGGGCCTAACCAGAGCTTTATAAATGTTCAGCATAACTTCCCTGACTTTGTACTCAATGCCTCTATTTATGAATCTCAAGATCCCATATGCTTTACTAACCACTCTCTCAATATGTCCTGCCTTTTTCAAAGGTCGCTGCACATGCACCCCATGTCTCTCTGTTCCTGCACACACTTTAGAACAGTGCCATTAAGTATATATTGCTTCACCCCATTCCTTCTGCCAAAATGCATCACCTCAGTATTAAATTCCATCTGTCACTTGTCTGCCCATTCTGCTAGCCTATCTACATTCTGTTGCAGGCAGTTTTCAGCTATGAAGAGAGACTGAAAAGGCTAGGGTTCCTTTCCTGAGAGCAGAGAAGGCTAAGGGGAGATATGATTGAGGTATACATAATTGTGAGGGGCATTGATAGGTTAGATAGGAAGAAACTTTTTCCCTTAGTGGAGGGGTCAATAATCAGGGGGCATAAATTTAAGGTAAGGGGCAGGAGGTTTAGAGGGGATTTGAGGAAAATGTTTTTCACACAGAGGGTGGTTTGAATCTGAAAAGGTGGCTGAGGCAGGAACCCTCACAACAATTAAGAAGTATTTAGATGAGCAATTGAAACGACATAGCATACAAGGCTACGGGCCAAGTGCTGGAAAATGGGACTAGAATAGTTAGGTGTTTGATGGCCGGCACAGACACGATGGGCCAAAGGGCCTCTTTCTGTGCTTTATAACTCTATGACTCTATATCATCCTCAACGTTTGCTGCACCTCCAAATTTGGTGTCATCAGCAAATTTTGAGATTCTACTACATATTCCAAGATCCAAGTCATTATATATATATATATATCAAAAAAGCCTTGGGGAACACCACTGTCTACCATCCTCCAGTCTGAAAATCAACCACTTACTGTGACTCACTGTTTTCTGTCTATAAGCCAATTTTTAAAATCCAATTGGACACTGACCCTCCTATTCCATGAGTTCAATTTTGTTAACCGGCCTTTTATGTGGTACTTTATCAAATGCTTTCTTAAAATCCACATAAACAACATCCACCACATTCCCTTCATCAACATTCTCTGTTACTTTAGGGATAAATAAAGGGTGCCATTCTAAAGGGGGTGGCAGGAGCAGAGAGATCTGGGTATATATGTGCTTAAATCATTAAATGTGGCAGGACAGGTTGAGAGAGTGGTTAACAGAGTACACAAAATCCTAGGCTTCATTGATAGGGGCGTAGAGTACAAAAGCAAGGATGTTATGTTAAACTTGTATAGAACACTGTTTGGCCTCAACTGGAGTATTGTGCCCAGTTCTGGGTGCCACACTTTAGGAAAGATGTGAAGGCTTTGGAGAGAGTGTAGAAAAGGTTTACAAGAATGGTTCCAGGGATGAGGAACTTCAGTTACATAGATAGTTTGGAGAAGATGGGACTGTTTTCTTTGGAAAAAGAGAAGGTTGAGAGGAGATTTGATAGAGGTATTCAAAATCATGAGGGGTCTGGACAGAGCAGATAGGGAAAAACTGTTCCCATTGGTGGCAGGATCAAGAACAAGAGGGCACAGATTTAAGGTAATTGGCAAAAGAAGCAATAGCGACATGAGGAAAAACCATTTTACACAGCAAGTCGTTAGGATCTGGAATGCACTGCTTGAGTGTATGGTGGAGGCATGTTTAATCAAGACATTCAAGAGGAAATTGGATTATTATCTGAAAATGAAGAATGTGCAGGGCTATGGGGAGAAGGCCGGGGAGTGGCACTAGGTAAAGTGCTTTTTTGGAGAACTGGTGCAGACATGATGGGCTGAATGGCCTCCTTCTGTGCTATAACCATTCTGTGCTAAGTGCTTGTCATCTCAATGAGCATACCAAATTCCATTGTTAAGCTGGGTTATTATGGACAAGGGAATTGAGAGCTCCCAGCCTATGGAGACCCCATTCCTCCCCCTCCCCACCACCCCCCCCCTTACTCTGTATAAGGAGCGGAGAGAGGCTCTGCCCCTTACAAGGTTGAGCGGAAATTCTGAACTAAAGTCAAAACCTGGCCCATCTCTATTCAGGCCCTTTTATTAGCAGTTTTGTTGGATTCCTGCAAGAATCTGATGGAACAACTGAGGAGATTCAGACCCAAAATACAAAAATATCTAATATTAAAACATTTGAAAAGGGTTTCCTTGTCAAATATTAATAAATTAAATAAAAACACAAAGAAATTTTCCAAAATCTGTCTTCATCCTTTGTTCAATTTATATTAAGTTGAGGGCTGGTCCAAAGCTGGAATCAAAAGTCAACATACCCTCCTGAATTCCCTTTAGATTTTTATCCAAATCTCCTCCAAAACAGTAAAGAGTAATAAATGCTAATTCAACCCATATGGAAGCTTATTCCATTTGATAATTTGAGAGGATTTCCAAGAGGTCATTCAAGAGGGGAAATATTCTGTTAATACCACAGCAGTGTTTTGTTAAATCTTATTATGATCTGTTATCTGAATCCAGCATATCCTGCCAAACAATCAGCCAAACAATGTCTTGCGCTGGTGACTGTTCTGCATACTTGCTTGTTGAATCCACCTAGCTCATCAGCCTTAACTAGCTGCCACTACAGAACTTCCTTGTATGCAAGGTCTATGCCTCTAGGGATGCAATTTGCTTGTTGGCTGCTCAGATATAACCCATAATTACTGCCCTGGTATATGCTGGAGTTTCTCAGTTGCCTTTCAGATATGTTAACTGTCAGGTTCTACTAACCCACAGAACCCAACCACACCTTAGGGAAGGTGAAACATTTGTAATTATACACAGGTTTGGCAAACCCAGAATTCTGTCTAATAATTGAACAGAAGATGTTCATTTACTTTTTAGTTAATCTCCTGTGACTCGCACATGCCCTCGCCAAACTAATCTTGTCTATAAGACTGACCTCTTGCTCTCTTGACAGCTTTCCTATTAAATCACTCACCACTCAACTTCCCTTTCTGCACCCACCTCCCACATGCTGGCTGATATTGTAAAAATGGCTCCACTCCTAAGATTTTATCCCCTCCTTTTCAAAAATAGCCACCTGCAAAAACCCACACCCGACCTTCTCGGTCCTGGCAACCGACCACATCTGTAACCTTCCTTTCCTCTCCAAAGGTCTTTAACTTGCTGTCACCTTCAAAATCCTTGACATCCTCTGTGACTGTTAACCCTGGTACATTATTCCTCCTCAATGTCTTTGACACAGTCAACCACACCATCCTCTTTCATTGCTGTCCAACTTAGTGGGATTACCTTTATTTGTTTCTACTTGTTTCTATCTAATCATAGGCACAGCATCTCCAGTAATGGCTTCTCTTCCCACCTCTACCACCTCCGGAGTCTCCCAAGGATCTAACCTTGTTTCCGGGGGGCAGCATGGAAATGGTGAAGGGGCCATCATCCACAGACATGAGGTTGAATTTTTGCTTTAGGGGTGGGTAACAGGAGCCAGCGCCTTTTCCGGGTCCTGAACCTGCCTTTGGGAAAAACAGCGACTCATTGGAATTTTGACCGGGATTCCCCCATAATTGCATGAAGACAGATTCCCTGTCCAATTAATGGTGGCAAGAGGGGTCTTGAAGCTGGAGGGACAATCAGAGGCCTTTCAGCTTCAGAAGTGCAGCTGGCTGCAGTAAAGGGTAAGTAACTCAGAGGTGCTTCAACATGGAAACACCCTTTTGACTATTTTTTTAAAACTTTTTTTTAAAAATAGAAAAAGCAGCTAGGCCACCACTGTGTGTATGGAAGGAAGATTGGGGAGCACCTCTACAGGCAGTCATGGAGGGTGTGTAGACCTGCCTGGAGTGCTCACACCCAGCCTGCCACTAGGTGCCTGACTCCAGGCAGTTTAACTGCCCCCCGTCGCATTGGGAAATTTTAATTAGCGTTAACAAGGCTCTTTATGAGCCTAATTGTTTGCCTGCCTTGTGGGGGTGGGCAGGCTTGCCAGGCCACAAACTCACCTCCTCCAAAATGGCCAGCGCCAGGAATGGCGTCAGGAAACTGGCACACCAACTCGTGCCAGTATTTTCAGACATCGTCTGCCTCTGTTCCTGACCTCAGAGGGCTCCATGGTGTTAGCTTACCCAAGTACGCAGATGATAGCCAATTCTATCACTCCACCACCTCATTCAAGCCTTCCACTGTCTCTTTATCGTCAGACTACTTGTCTGATATTCATTAGCTACTATTTTGTCCATCCATGTGTTGGGAAGACTGAAACCATCGCCTCTGATCCCCATCTCAAACTTCGTAGTTTCAGTCTCCAATTCCATCCCCCTCCCTTTAAAAGTTTGAGGGGTTAGAAGGAAAACAATTATGGTAAATGTAAAACATCACACTGATGAAGCAGAACATGTTTCCAAGGCAAGAATAACGGTGTACACTGCATCGAGTCTGTGCCTTATCTAACATGGGAACATCTGATGTGGACACCAGATGCTGAGTATTAACAGGTTCCATTCACCAGCAATCATCTCCTTAATGAACACAAAATATTATTGAATTTTGTTGGAAGAAGAAAACAAGTTTTAATTGCCAGACCCCTTTTAATGCACAGCAGTTAATCCCCCATGATTTGTAAAAACAAGTTGATAATTTAGATAAATCATGATGGCAGATCTTCCATAGGTATCATTTTAATTCAAAATCCTAAAGCAAGTTTAGCAATTCTTAAAAACCACTTTACCGCAAAGTATTTCAACAACAAAGATTTAATAACCAAATTTACATGTAGGTAAAACCAGGAGTAGAATTCAAGGGCGAGTACTAACCTGGCTCCTGTTTCCCACCCTCAAAACAAAAATTCAGCCTCATTTCTGTGGATGCACATCCATAATAACTCTTAATATTTTAACGATCCATTGCCATCTTAAAAACAATTGGCAACCATGGCAGAACGATACAAGCAAAGATGAAATGCTCAGTATTTGTGACACCACCTCAATCTGACATAAAAGGCTTGAAAACATGTTTTTATGATGACTTGAAGGGAGTACGTGATTCTCCCTCCCTTCAGACCCTGACTCCAGCTGGGTTTAAGGATATCTGTCACAAGTTAGTGGGGACTACTCAGGGTTAACATTTTTGATGCCAACTGAATTACAGGGGGATTACTGACCATCATGGCATGGCAGCATAACTAATATTTAAAACTTTTTTTTAAAAAAGGTAGAAATATACTGCTGTGCAGATGCTTTATTTTAAAGAAATCTGCATCCTGTGTAGATAAAGAGTGCCTAACTATTTATTCTACTATGTTGATGTATTTATTTGTCACGGTCTTCTTGTTCTGTAGAATACTCACTAATTATAGGGTACACTTGAGATGTTCTAATTCTGCTGGGTTATAATTACATTGTGCAATAAAGCCAAGTGCATGCAGTTTTAGAGAAATGTAAAGTTAACCTTCCAGTCCAAGAGCCCAATGTGTCCAACCCACAGTAGCCTTGGGCATCCCCCAAGCAACTATATATTTTTCTCTTGAATAGTAATAAGTAGGAAAAGATTAAAATTCCAACAGCCTATCTAAATTTCCTGTTTAATACAGAATAATAAATTCTACTCAGCATTTCAAAGAATTTACTTGTTTCTGACACTAAGTACTTCTGCAGAAAGAGTTAGGTGAATGAAGACACAATAGGGACAATTCGCATATCCCCAACACCCTGTTTGCAATACCAAAATAGCACACGGAATGGAAGCATAAACTACCCTCGAGTTCCTGTCCAGCCCAATCTTTGGGCAGATGAAGCCTGGTGGCCATTGCTCCTGGCTGAAATAGCAGGAGGCCCCAATCATACATGTTAATTGGGATCAGAAAGCATAGTCTCCACCAGATGGACTGCAGCAGTTCAAGAAGGCAGGCTCACCTCCACCTTCTCGCGACAACGAGGGATGGGCAACACTGCTTACATCCTGTGAAAAAATAATAAAAAAAATGTCAGGCATCCCAATGCCATTTTCACCTCTGTCCACATTGCCTTGGCCGTTTCCTGCTCTTGCCCACCAACTGTGGGTGGTACAAGTTGGACGGTGGATATTGTCAGCTTAATTTAAAGAGAGAGCTGCAGTCAGAGAAAACTGGATGGAGATTTGGAACACATTTTTAGAGGAGTCACATGTGGGTTTTGAGTCTCTGAAGGTTTCCAAATTGAACGTTCTTGCTGCCGTAGGTGTCACATGAAGA